>NC_034181.2:71177313-71852313 GCF_002021735.2 Oncorhynchus kisutch | reverse complement strand
CAGTTATCCTCCTCCACTGTCACTGTCTGGGACAGCCTAGAGCCAGACCCTGATGTACAGCTGAGAGAGAGATGGAGGGAGGGAGAGAGAGAGAGTAGTGGACAGACACAAAGAGACGAGAGAGGAAAATGGAGAGAGGAAGAGAGAGAGCGAGTTGGAGAGATTACTACAATAGGTCCTTAGATTGAGTGTGTGAGTCTAAAACACAAACATGTCTGTGTGATTCAGTGTATTTAGGTCTTTGTATCACTAGTCAAGTGGTTTGTGCATGGGTCAGTGTTTTGTCTGAACAGTGGAGTGGAACACGCTGTGTGTCAGTGCTCCATTGTTTACCCACTGTGTCAGAGAGTGGGGTCTGACCAGAGTGTTATTGTCCCAGTGGATTACCACTTTGTCAATACTGATGAATGTGAAATGTGAAACCGGTGTAAGTGCATGGGATGGGAGGGAGGCAGGCAGACTTACTGGCAGGAGCTGGCCAGGCGGCACAGCCCACAGGCAGGCTTCCTTATCAGGTACATGGGCCAGCCATACGCTGCCAGGGCAAACAGCATGTAGTAACACACCTCCTTGTACATGCCCATCTCCGTCTGAGGGACACACACACAATGTTAAAAATACATCCAAAACAGAGACAGAGGCTACACCGCTGCCTTAGAGGTTCAATATAAATCCACAAACACACACTCACCGAGTTCT
The DNA here is from genome assembly GCF_002021735.2 of Oncorhynchus kisutch. Classification (NCBI taxonomy): domain Eukaryota; kingdom Metazoa; phylum Chordata; class Actinopteri; order Salmoniformes; family Salmonidae; genus Oncorhynchus; species Oncorhynchus kisutch. The sequence continues at coordinate 71,851,614 of NC_034181.2, read as the reverse complement.
TAAGGTCCAGGTATTTGGTGTTGCGAGTTACAGGCATTCCTGATAAGAAGGCTAAAATGTCATTGTTGGCCTGAGGGAGAAAAACAACACAATTTCACACATTGGAATATACAGTACTAGTAAGACCATGTCAAGCATAAACACACACAGGCCCTCCAACTCTGTTAGCATTTTACCTATCCCCCCATCCCTCTCTCTTTCTCTCTCCACCTTGGTCCCCATCCCCTGTTACCTGGTCCAGGATGGCACCTCTGTTAGACCTCTGTCTCTGGCGAAGCAGCACCAGGCCAGCTATGATGTCACTAGGCACAATGTCCAGATCTCTGAAGAACTCTGCAAACAGACTGGCCACCTCGGAATACGCATCCTAACAGGAGAGGAGAGATAGAGGTTGAACCATGAATAACCACAAGAACAGATCCTAACCACAACCATTGCTTCTCACTGAATAGATTGTATCATACAGGACGTTGGGTGATGGATAGAGGAACAATAATTATATTTCCCTCACAGACTGTGTGTCCTGGGCTCGGGTGCAGCACATGAAGAACTTCAGTCTCCTGCTCCAGCTACTGGCTTGGCCCTCCTCTAGCCGGTGTCTGAGGAAGGGAGGCACAGCAGGATGGTTACCTTAGTGTGCTGTGCTGGGTGTGGACAGAGTAGGGCAGAGAGGGTAGTAGAGTGTAGGGCAGACGGTAGTAGTGTGTAGGGAAGAGGGTACCAACCTGAGGGTGCAGGTGGTATACTCTGTAGAGATGGTAGTGTGTAGGGCAGAGGGTACCAACCTGAGGGTTTAGAGATGGTAGTGTGTAGGGCAGATCGTACCAACCTAAGGGTGTACAGACGGTAGTATGCAGGGAAGAGGGTACCAACCTGAGGGTGTAGGTGGTGAGGTTGCGTTGGCGTCGCCGGGTGGCTTTCAGTTTGACAAAGGTGCGTCCCGTGGGGTCAAAGGTACACATGAGGGTGAAGCACACGCTGAAAATCACCAGCCAATTGCACACTACAATCCCTGGGGGAGACAGGGAGGAGAAAGGATAGTTTTGATATAACGAACCACGCAAATGTGTAAGAAAAGCTAAACATGCCCATGGGCATTTCTACTCCATTACTTTGTTTTACAAGTCCGTCCTTGTTCTCTTTGAAGATTACTCTGGTCTACAACATGCTTACTCCATTGATTGCTGCTTCCTCGTACTACTTCTCGAACTCACCCAAAGCAAGGTTCTTGGCAGTGACATCAGAGCACGGTTGGTAGTATTGGAAAAGCCAGGCGATCCCCACCACTGCATATACCAACTCCACCAACAAGATGGCTGAAAGAGAAAGCAGGGAGGAAGAGAGAGAAGTGAAACACAGGGAAACAACATTACTCAATATTGTGAAATTAGACAGGATATTCTGAGAACAGGTTGAGTATACAGTGCCTTAGGGAAGTAAAAACTAAAAACAAATGCATAAAAAAAATGAAAAACGAAATACCTTATTTACAGTTGAAGTCAGAAGTTTACATACACTTAGGTTGGAGTCATTAAAACTTGTTTTTCCACCACTCCACAAATGTCTTGTTAATAACAAACTATAGTTTCGGCAAGTTGGTTAGGACATCTACTTTGTGCATGACAAGTAATTGAATTTTTTTTTGTTTACAGACAGATTATTTCACTTATAATTCGCTGTATCACAATTCCAGTGGGTCAGAAGTTTACATGACTGTGCCTTTAAACAGCCGGGAAAATTCCCGAAAATTATGTCATGGCTTTAGAAGCTTCTGATAGGCTAATTGACATCATTTGAGTCAATTGGAAGTGTACCTGTGGATGTATTTCAAGGCCTACCTTCAAACTCAGTGCCTCTTTGCTTGACATCATGGGAAAATCAAAAGAAATGAGCCAAGACCTATGAAACTAAATTATAGACCACCACAGGTCTGGTTCATCCTTGGGAGCAATTTCCAAACACCTGAAGGTATCACGTTCATCTGTACAAACAATAGTACGCAAGTATAAACACCATGGGACCACGCAGTCATCATACCGCTCTGGAAGGAGACGTTCTGTCTCCTAGAAATGAACGTACTTTGGTTTGAAAGGTACAAATCAATCACAGAACAACAGCAAAGGACCCTGTGAAGATGCTGGAGGAAACAGGTACAAAAGTATCTATATCCACAGTAAAACAAGTCCTATATTGAAAAACGGGGAGGCTTGCAAACCGAAGAACACCATCCCAACAGTGAAGCACGGGAGAGGCAGCATCATGTTGTGGGGGTGCTTTGCTACAGGAAGGACTGGTGCACTTCACAAAATAGATGGCATCATGATGGAGGAAAATTATGAGGATATATTGAAGCAACATCTCAAGATATCAGTCAGGAAGTTAAAGCTTGGTCGCAAATGGGTCTTCCAAATGGACAATGACCCCATGCATACTTCCAAAGTTGAGGCAAAATGGCTTAAGGACAACAAAGTCAAGGTATTTGAGTGGCCATCAGAAAGCCCTGACCTCAACCCTATAGAAAATGTGTGGGCAGAACTGAAAAAGCGTGTGCGAGCAAGGAGGCCTACAAACCTGACTCAGTTACACCAGCTCTGTCAGGAGCTCATTTTCCCATGATGTCAAGCAAAGAGGCACTGAGCACTGAGTTTGAAGGTAGGCCTTGAAATACATACATTGGTACAGCTCCAATTGACTCAAATGATGTCAATTAGCCTATCAGAAGCTTCTAAAGCCATGACATAATTTTCTGGAATTTTCCAAGCTGTTTAAAGGCAGTCAACTTAGTGTATGTAAACTTCTGACCCACTGGAATTGTGATAAAGTGAATTTTAAGTTAAATAATCTGTCTGTAAACAATTTATGGAAATATTACTTGGGTCATGCACAAAGTAGATGTCCTAACCGACTTGTTAAAAAACTATAGTTATGGCAAGACATTTGTGGAGTGGTTGAAAAACTAGTTTTAATGACTCCAAACTAAGTGTATGCAAACTTCCGACTTCAACTGTATATAGTGTGTCTGTGATAACATGCGGGTGTGTCTTACCTAGTCGTATGTAGATTACATATTGCACAGCTTCTCTGGGCTGTGTGTAGAGGATGCTGCCTCTCATACTCAGCCATATGATGGCGCTCTCACAGATCAGGCAGCTGACCAAGATGCCCAGGTACCCCCGGCCATGGTCCACCAGGGTGACCGAGCAGGACTGATCCGAGCCATAGGGCAGGCCGAACAGAACCACAGACAGAACCACCAGCCTTGCAGGGGAGGGGGAGAGAGGGGCATGGTCACACAGATGACACACCTATGGATCAGACAACATTTTTGGGGGGGGGGAGTAAGTATTCCATCTCATATACAGCTTCATACTTTTAGCTTGGTGTGGGGACTCCTGACCAAAGACAGACACAGGAACATACACTCACAGAGAAAAACATCCAAACGCAGTACTCACCAGATGCAGTGCAGTAGAAAGAGGAAGAGGGCGGGCAGCACTAGGTCATCACTGCCAACTGACCAGCGCCGCCGGAACATCACCATACCAGGCATCACTGCCCTGTGAGCGAGAGAGGAAGAAAACAGCAAGTTATGACACAAATCTTTACAACCTTGAACAAAATAACGCTTAAAATAGTGGTTAAACACACACCCTTGGCTTTAATAAATCCTGCCCACAGTACCCAGCATCGCTGCCCTCTGAGAAAGCAAGAGGAAGAGAGGACGAGAAATAAAAACAGTGTCCACATCATGGTGTGATCAAAGGCCAGACCCTCTTTCCCCACTGACCAGCTTTCATAATAGCCAAGACTTCCTCAAAGCTCTGCAGCATCAGTCAGACTATAGCAGAACTATCAGTACGCTCGGTTTCTCCTCACAATGAAACTCTCCAGATGGAAAGAGAGGTGAAATGGAAATATGGAGGGAGAGAGAGTGTAAGAGGGGGGAGGGAGGGAGACAGTGAGGTAAAGGCTAAAATAGTTTGTGGACAACGTGGACCAGGTAATGAGTGCGGGTGTGAGAGAGGACTTGTTTTGATGGGTCTGTTCGTTACCATATGCTCTGGCAACGTGAACACCGCTTTCATTCTTCCCTTCCCTTTATCCAAAAGGGCAGTCGAAAACAAGTCAAGTGCCTTAGGCCTAAATTGAACTGAAGTAAAAGAGCGGGAGAGCGTGAGGGATCTGGAGATGTGGCTAGCCTTAGCCTATAGTGGTATACCATTAGCATATTTTGTCAAAACAGAAGCAAAGCCCACTGTCACAAAACACATGGGTAGCAGATGGTTAAAACCGTGTAAGGAACGCCTAGTGTGACAGTGTGCCAAGTTTGTGACTCTCATTTTATAGAGAACTTAACTAAAGGGTGGGGGCAGGGATTCTAAAACTGGAGAAAGTCAGCAACTACATATTCCATGATTTTCAAGACAACTATGTCTAGTGTATGCTTCAATAAAGGCTGGGTAAAACAGTGTGACAGGTCTATGGTCTCACTACAGATTAGGACAACATTACTGCTCTGCCACATGGCTTCCTGTGGGTGTGACTCACATTATAGAGAAGATGGAAGGAGGAGGGGAACGAGAGAAGAGGGAAAAAAAGGAATAAGAGAGTAAACCCCTTGTCATTTAGGCCAAAACAAAATTAGACTAATGAAATATAGCAGGTCCCACAATGCAGGAGGCCTCTCCTCCACCACTTGAGACAGTGACGTCATCACTCCAAACCTGACCCTCCTCTCCTCCAGGCCGTGTGTTATAGCCTAGATACAGGTTGCAGTCCCCATGGGGATCTTACCAGTGGAACACACTACCACTTTAATTGGAAAGGCTATAGTAATAGGATCAGTGAAGCAGCACACTCTCCCATACCAATAAGCCCATGTGTTTTTATTGAATCTGATTAGGCCTAGATTTAGAAATGTCTGGGACAGGTATTGATGGAGGAGATGGCTCCCAGGTGGCGCAGCGGTCTAAGGCACTGCATGTCAGTGCTAGAGGTGTCACTTCAGACACCCTGATTCGAATCCAGGCTGTATCACAACCGGATGTGATTGGGAGTCCCATAGGTCCCATTGGGAGTCCCAGCGTCGTCTGGGTTTTGCAGGTGTAGGCCGTCATTGTAAATAAGAATTTGTTCTTAACTGACATGCCTCGTTAAATAAAGGTTCAATAAAGATAAAATACAATTGTAGGGAGAAGCAGTTTCTGTTCTCAAACCCCTAACAGTCCCTTTGTCTTTCAGAAAGTATAATAGGTTACATATTAACATTTGTGCCTTCAGCTTGCCTTTTAGGGCAATGGCTTCCAGGACCTCTAACAAAGAGAGTATGGATTTAATGGCAGCCGTAGAGTAAACAGTTTCCTTTTCCAACTGGTAGGCTATTCTCGGAACCAGAAATATAACTGTATGACATTCAACATAAATCCACAATACCCAGGTCATAGAAACTGTATGGAATACAGCCATGCAGTATAATTCATTTGGGATAAATTCCTTTGATGATAAACAAGCTGATCCATACTCCTTGGTTTGGCTGTACTCCATTCACACTCATACTCCATTCGCGCTCATACAGACAACACCCAGCTCATCTCACAGTAATATCCACCTCCCCAGAGCCAACCCAAGCAGAGTTTCGCTGTCCAACCGGCCAGTCAGGACTGTGTCGTCTGCTGAAATGTTTTTTTTCTACTGTAGCTTCAAAACAAGGAGATTTATCATACTCATTGGTGCATGTCTTAAACCCACAGGCCATCGCATGCGCTTAGCATAGGGCATCCATCACCCTAGAGTAGAGGCCCTGGGCATGTGAGAGGTGGGTCGCGAGTTATGAGAATACATCTATAAATCACACACTATTTCTTCATAATTTGGCTCACGGAAGTACAGTCCATTTCTCATTTGGGTCCTGTGCTGAAAAAGATTAGGAACCCCTACCCTAGAGATGTGCAAAAGACTATGGGTAAACATTTAGCAAATGCACTTAGATCGGTAGAACTGGGGTTCATTTGAATTGGAAAACTTTTTCAAAGGGTTTTCTTTTGTGGTGTAACATGAAGAAAGAATTTAGAAATATTGTAGGGATATAATTTCATTCAACAGACTCAGCATCAACAACATTGCAGGAAAGCTAAGTGATACTAAGAGACTCGGTGAGACTAAGAGATCAGGCAATAGTAAGAGACTTCCAGGTCATAAAAACCTCAAAGAAGAACATTTAAGGAATGTGGATGGCACCTTCAGCTTGGAAATGCAGAGACGATATTCAGCTGTTAGAAATGTCCCCAAACCAGTTGAAGAGAGAACATACAGTACCAGTCAAAGGTTTGGACACACCTTCTCATTCAAGGGTTCTTTATTTGTACTATTTTCTACATTGTAGAGTAATAGTGAAGACATCAAAACTATGACATAACACAAGGAATCATGTAGTAACCCAAAAAGTGTTAAATAAATCAAGATATATTTGAGATTCTTCGAAGTAGCCACCCTTTACCTTGATGACAGCTTTGCACACTCTTGGCATCATCTCAACCAGCTTCGTGAGGTAGTCACTTAGAATGCATTTCAATTAACAGGTGTGCCTTGTTAAGTTAATTTGTGGAATTTCTTTCCTTCTTAATGTGTTTGAGCCAATCAGTTAGGTAGGGGTGGTATACAGAAGATAGTCCTATTTGGTAAAAGACCAAGTCCATATTACGGCAAGAAAAGCTCAAATAAGCAAAGCGAAACGATATTCCATTACATTTCTTTATTGTATCCCTTGGGGGAAATGTAGTATTGCACATGGGGTTTCAGGACACTCTCTGCTAGACAGTTCTCTCCATTATGTCAACTGTGAGTCATAGAATCTCTCACTACTACAATATATTCTAATCTGTGAATCCAACTAACATGTGTTTTGTGGAATGTGTGTATGACAAGTCCCTGCATGTGAGAAATGTTTTGTTCCCCACACAGCACACTCAGAGAGGAACCTCTTCAGTGTAGTGCTTTGTCTGTCCAGTGACATCACTCAAAAACCTTTCCTGTATTAAAATGACCTAGTGGCCTCATGGTTGGAATGTTAACATTTTCATATACTTTTGAACAGAAATATATATAGAAATATATTTCTGTTCAAAGGTTTGGGGTCACTTAGAAATGTTCTTGTTTTTGAAAGAAAAGCACATTTTCCCCCATTAAAATAACATCAAATTGATCAGAAATACAGTGTATACATGGTTAATGTTGTAAATGACTATTGTAGCTGGAAACGGCTGATTTTCAATGGAATATCTACATACTGTAGGCATAGAGAAACCCCTTATCAGCAACCATCACATCCAATGGCACGTTGTGTTAGCTAATCCTATTCTGAATCATCCAAATGCTCTCTAGCAAACTTCAGACGGGCCTGGACATGTACTGGCTAAAGCAGGGGGACACGTCTGGCACTGCAGGATTTGAGTCCCTGGCGGCATAGTGTGTTACTGATGGTAGGCTTTGTTACTTTGGTCCCAGCTCTCAGCAGGTCATTCACTAGGTCCCCCCGTGTGGTTCTGGGATTTTTGCACACCGTTCTTATGATCATTTTGACCTCACGGGGTGAGATCTTGCGTGGAGCCCCAGATCGAGGGAGATTATCAATGGTCTTGCTCCCACAGTTGATTTCTTCAAACCAAGCTGCTTACCTATTGCAGATTCAGTCTTCCCAGCCTGGTGCAGGTCTACAATTTTGTTTCTGGTGTCCTTTGACAGCTCTTTGGTCTTGGCCATAGTAGAGTTTGGAGTGTGTCTGTTTGAGGTTGTGGACAGGTGTCTTTTATACTGATAACAAGTTCAAACAGGTGCCATTAATACAGGTAACGAGTGGAGGACAGAGGAGCCTCTTAAAGAAGAAGTTACACGTCTGTGAGAGCCAGAAATCTTGCTTGTTTGTAGGTGACCAAATACTTATTTTCCACCATAATTTGCAAATAAATTCATTAAAAATCCTACAATGTGATTTTCTGGATTTTTTTTCTCATTTTGTCTGTCATAGTTGAAGTGTACCTATGATGAAAATTACAGGCCTCATCTTTTTAAGTGTGAGAACTTGCACAATTGGTGGCTGACTAAATACTTTTTTGCCCCACTGTATGGGTCTCTAATATGGTCATACATTGGGCAGGAGGTTAGGAAAGGTAGCTCAGTTTCCACCTCATTTTGTGGGCAGTGTGCACATAGTCGGTCTTCTCTTGAGAGCCAGGTCTGCCTACGGTGGCCTTTCTCAATAGCAAGGCTATGCTCACTGAGTCTGTACATAGTCAAAGCTTTCCTTAAGTTTGGGTCAGTCACAGTGGTCAGGTATTTTGCCATTGTGTACTCTCCGTTTAGGGCCAAATAGCATTCTAGTTAGCGCTGTTTTTTTGTTAATTCTTTCCAATGTGTCAAATAATTATCTTTTTGTTTTCTCATGATTTGGTTGTGTCTAATTTTGTTGCTGTCCTGGGGCTCTGTTGGGTGTGTTTTGCTTAGGTCCATCTCTCTGTAGGTGATGGATTTGTTATGAAAGGTTTGGGAATAGCTTCCTTTAAGGTGGTTGAAGAATTTAATGGCTCTTTTCTGGATTTTGATAATTAGCAGGTATTGGCATAATTATGCTCTGCATACATTATTTGGTGTTCTACGTTGTACACAGAGGATAATTTTTGCCGGATTCTGCATGCAGAGTCTCGATTTGGTGTTTTTCCCATTTAGTGAATTCTTGGTCAGTGAGCGGACCCCATACCTCACAAACATAGAGGGAAATGGGTTCTATATATTTTATAATTTCATTGAGGATACCATCAACACCACAGGCCTTTTTTGGTTGGAGGGTTTGTATTTTGTCCTGTAGTTCATTGAAAGAAATTGGAGAATCAAGTGGGTTCTGGTAGTCTTTAATAGTTATGTATATGTTATTTGCTGTTTGTTCTTTGTTCTTTGTTAGAGCCAAAAAGATTGGAGAAGTGGTTTACCTACATATCTCTATTTTGGATAGATAGTTCTTTGTCGTTTGTTTAGTGTTTTCCAATTTTCCCAGAAGTGGTTAGTCTATGAATTCTTCAATTACATTAAGCCGATTTCTGATGTGCTGTTCCTTCTATTTCCGTAGAGTATTTCTGTATTGTTTTAGTGATTCACCATAGTGAAGGCGTAGACTCAGGCTTTCCGGGTCTCTACGTTTTTGGTTGGACAAGTTTCTCAATTTCTTTCTTAGGTTTTTGCATTCTTCATCAAACCATGTCATTGCGGTTCATTTTCTTCAGTTTTCTATTTGAGATTTTTAGATTTGATAGGGAAGCTGAGAGGTCAGCATTTCTTAATATTATTCAAATCCTTTGGCTTTGATGCCTCATGCTTGAGCATTGCTCTGTTCAAGTAGACTGATTTTGCTGTGGTCTGATAGGGGTGTCAGTTGGCTGACTGAACGCTCTGAGAGACTCTGAGTTGAGGTCAGTGACAAAGTAGTCTACAGTACTACTGCCAAGAGATGAGCTATAGGTGTACCTATCATAGGAGTCCCCTCTAAGCCTACCATTGACTATGTACTGGACATAGCCAACAAAAACTGGTCACAACTCCTGCTGGTTATGTTGTCAGTTGTGCCTAGGGGGGCATAAGGGGGAGGGAATGCTGTCACCTCCAGGCAGGTGTTTGTTCCCCTGTGTGCGGAGGGTGTCAGGTTCTTGTCCGGTTCTGGCATTTAGGTCCCTGGTCTTGGAAATGATTGATTTCCCCCTCCAGGATGGAGAAGCTGTCTTCATTAAAGTATGGGGATTCTAGTGGGGGAGGGGCATAGGTAGTAGAGGTTGACCGATTATGATTTTTCAACGCTGATACTGATTATTGGAGGACCAAAAATGCCGATACCGATTAAAATCGGACAATTTTTTATTTTATTTGTAATAATGACAATTACAAAAATACTGAATGAACATTTATTTTAACTTAATATAATACATCAATAAAATCAATTTAGCCTCAAATAAATAATGAAACGTTCAATTTGGTTTAAATAATGCAAAAACAAAAAGTGTTGGAGAAGAAAGTAAAAGTGCAATATGTGCTAACGTTTCAGTTCCTTACTCAGAACATGAGAACATATGAAAGCTGGTGGTTCCTTTTAACATGAGTCTTCAATATTCCCAGGTAAGAAGTTTTAGGTTGTAGTTATTATAGGACTATTTCGCTCTATACCATTTGTATTTCATATACCTCTGACTATTGGATGTTCTTATAGGCACTTTAGTATTGCCAGTGTAACAGTATAGCTTCCGTCCCTCTCCTCGTCCGTAACTGGGCTCGAACCAGGAACACATCGACAACAGCCACCCTCGAAGCATCGTTACCCATCGCTCCACAAAAGCCGCGGCCCTTGCAGAGCAAGGGGAACAACTACTTCAAGGTCTCAGAGCGAGTGACGTCACCGATTGAAACACTATTATGGCGCACTCCGCTAACTAGCTAGCCATTTCACATCGGTTACACCAGCCTAATCTCGGGAGTTGATAGGCTTGAAGTCAAACAGCTCAATGCTTGAAGCAAGTGCTGTTTGAATGAATGCTTACGAGCCTGCTCATAACACAGAAAATCGAGACTTAGGTCATTAATATGGTCAAATCCGGAAACTATCATTTCGAAAACAAAACGTTTATTCTTTCAGTGAAATATGGAACCGTTCTGTATTTTATCTAACGGGTGGCATCCCTAAGTCTAAATATTGCTGTTACATTGTACAACCTTCAATGTTATGTCATAATTATGTACAATTCTGTCAAATTAATTACTGTCTTTGTTAGGAATAAATGATCTTCACACAGTTCGCAACGAGCCAGGCGGCCCAAACTGCTGCATATTCCCTGACTGCTTGCACGGAACGCAAGAGAAGTGACAATTTCCCTAGTTAAAAGAAATTCATGTTCGCAGGCAATTTTAACTAAATATGCAGGTTTAAAAATATATACTTGTGTATTGATTTTAAAGAAAGGCATGGATGTTTATGGTTAGGTACACATTGGTGTAACAACAGTTCTTTTTTCGCGAATGCGCTTGTTAAATCGCCACCCGTTTGGCGAAGTAGGCTATGATTCGATGAGAAATTAACAGGCCCCGCATCGATTATACGCAATGCAGGACAAGCTAGATAAACTAGTAATATCATCAACCATGTGTAGTTAACTAGTGTTTATGTTAAGATTGATAGTTTTTTTTATAAAGATAAGTTTAATGCTAGCAAGCAACTTACCTTGGCTTCTTGTTGCACTAGCGTAACAGGTAGTCAGCCAAGCCACGCAGGCTCCTCGTCAAATCAAATCAAATTTTATTTGTCACATACACATGGTTAGCAGATGTTAATGCGAGTGTAGCGAAATGCTTGTGCTTCTAGTTCCGACAATGCAGTAATAACGAACAAGTAATCTAACTAACAATTCCCCCCCCCCCCCCCAAAAAAAACATACAAAAAATAAATAATATATATACAAATATTTAAAAAAAAATACTGTCTTATACACAGTGTAAGGGGATAAGGAATATGTACATAAGGATATATGAATGAGTGATGGTACAGAGCAGCATAGGCAAGATACAGTAGATGATATCGAGTACAGTATAACATATGAGATGAGTATGTAAACAAAGTGGCATAGTTAAAGTGGCTAGTGATACATGTATTACATAAGGATGCAGTCGATGATATAGAGTCCAGTATATACGTATGCATATGAGATGAATAATGTAGGGTAAGTAACATTATATAAGGTAGCATTGTTTAAAGTGGCTAGTGATATATTTACATCATTTCCCATCAATTCCCATTATTAAAGTGGCTGGAGTTGAGTCAGTGTCATTGACAGTGTGTTGGCAGCAGCCACTCAATGTTAGTGGTGGCTGTTTAACAGTCTGATGGTCTTGAGATAGAAGCTGTTTTTCAGTCTCTCGGTCCCAGCTTTGATGCACCTGTACTGACCTCGCCTTCTGGATGACAGCGGGGTGAACAGGCAGTGGCTCGGGTGGTTGATGTCCTTGATGATCTTTATGGCCTTCCTGTAGCATCGGGTGGTGTAGGTGTCCTGGAGGGCAGGTAGTTTGCCCCCGGTGATGCGTTGTGCAGACCTCACTACCCTCTGGAGAGCCTTAAGGTTGAGGGCGGTGCAGTTGCCATACCAGGCGGTGATACAGCCCGCCAGGATGCTCTCGATTGTGCATCTGTAGAAGTTTGTGAGTGCTTTTGGTGACAAGCCGAATTTCTTCAGCCTCCTGAGGTTGAAGAGGCGCTGCTGCGCCTTCTTCACGATGCTGTCTGTGTGAGTGGACCAATTCAGTTTGTCTGTGATGTGTATGCCAAGGAACTTAAAACTTGCTACCCTCTCCACTACTGTTCCATCGATGTGGATAGGGGGGTGTTCCCTCTGCTGTTTCCTGAAGTCCACAATCATCTCCTTAGTTTTGTTGACGTTGAGTGTGAGGTTACTTTCCTGACACCACACTCCGAGGGCCCTCACCTCCTCCCTGTAGGCCGTCTCGTCGTTGTTGGTAATCAAGCCTACCTGCCGAGCTGTAGTCGATGAACAGCATTCTCACATAGGTATTCCTCTTGTCCAGATGGGTTAGGGCAGTGTGCAGTGTGGTTGAGATTGCATCGTCTGTGGACCTATTTGGACGGTAAGCAAATTGGAGTGGGTCTAGGGTGTCAGGTAGGGTGGAGGTGATATGGTCCTTGACTAGTCTCTCAAAGCACTTCATGATGACGGATGTGAGTGCTACGGGGCGGTAGTCGTTTAGCTCAGTTACCTTAGCTTTCTTGGGAACAGGAACAATGGTGGCCCTCATGAAGCATGTGGGAACAGCAGACTGGTATAGGGATTGATTGAATATGTCCGTAAACACACCGGCCAGCTGGTCTGCGCATGCTCTGAGGGCGCGGCTGGGGATGCCGTCTGGGCCTGCAGCCTTGCGAGGGTTAACACGTTTAAATGTCTTACTCACCTCGGCTGCAGTGAAGGAGAGACCGCATGTTTTCGTTGCAGGCAGTGTCAGTGGCACAGTATTGTCCTCAAAGCGGGCAAAAAAGTTATTTAGTCTGCCTGGGAGCAAGACATCCTGGTCCGTGACTGGGCTGGATTTCTTCCTGTAGTCCGTGATTGACTGTAGACCCTGCCACATGCCTCTTGTGTCTGAGCCGTTGAATTGAGATTCTACTTTGTCTCTGTACTGGCGCTTAGCTTGTTTGATAGCCTTGCGGAGGGAATAGCTGCACTGTTTGTATTCGGTCATGTTACCAGACACCTTGCCCTGATTAAAAGCAGTGGTTCGCGCTTTCAGTTTCACACGAATGCTGCCATCAATCCACGGTTTCTGGTTAGGGAATGTTTTAATCGTTGCTATGGGAACGACATCTTCAACGCACGTTCTAATGAACTCGCACACCGAATCAGCGTATTCGTCAATGTTGTTATCTGACGCAATACGAAACATCTCCCAGTCCACGTGATGGAAGCAGTCTTGGAGTGTGGAGTCAGCTTGGTCGGACCAGCGTTGGACAGACCTCAGCGTGGGAGCTTCTTGTTTTAGTTTCTGTCTGTAGGCAGGGATCAACAAAATGGAGTCGTGGTCAGCTTTTCTGAAAGGGGGGCGGGGCAGGGCCTTATATGCGTCGCGGAAGTTAGAGTAACAATGATCCAAGGTCTTTCCACCCCTGGTTGTGCAATCGATATGCTGATAAAATTTAGGGAGTCTTGTTTTCAGATTAGCCTTGTTAAAATCCCCAGCTACAATGAATGCAGCCTCCGGATAAATTGTTTCCAGTTTGCAGAGAGTTAAATAAAGTTCGTTCAGAGCCATCGATGTGTCTGCTTGGGGGGGGATATATACGGCTGTGATTATAATCGAAGAGAATTCTCTTGGCAGATAATGCGGTCTACATTTGATTGTGAGGAATTCTAAATCAGGTGAACAGAAGGATTTGAGTTCCTGTATGTTTCTTTCATCACACCATGTCACGTTGGCCATAAGGCATACGCCCCCACCCCTCTTCTTACCAGAAAGATGTTTGTTTCTGTCGGCGCGATGCGTGGAGAAACCCGTTGGCTGCACCACTTCGGATAGCGTCTCTCCGGTGAGCCATGTTTCCGTGAAGCAGAGAACGTTACAGTTTCTGATGTCCCTCTGGAATGCTACCCTTGCTCGGATTTCATCAACCTTGTTGTCAAGAGACTGGACATTGGCAAGAAGAATGCTAGGGAGCGGTGCACGGTGTGCCCGTCTCCGGAGTCTGACCAGAAGACCGCCTCGTTTCCCTCTCTTTCGGAGTCGTTTTTTTGGGTCGCTGCATAGGATCTGCTCCGTTGTACTGTTTGTAAGGCAGAACACAGGATCCGCGTCGCGAAAAACATATTCTTGGTCGTACTGATGGTGAGTTGACGCTGATCTTATATTCAGTAGTTCTTCTCGACTGTATGTAATGAAACCTAAGATGACCTGGGGTACTAATGTAAGAAATAACACGTAAAAAAACAAAAAACTGCATAGTTTCCTATGGAGTGCAATGTAAGGCAGGTGGAGCGTTGGACTAGTAACCGGAAGGTTGCAAGATCGAATCCCCGAGCTGAATTCTTTCTTTGGCCGCCTCTCCTTCCAGTTCTCTGCTGCCAATGACTGGAACGAACTACAAAAATCTCTGAAACTGGAAACACTTATCTCCCTCACTAGCTTTAAGCACCAACTGTCAGAGCAGCTCACATATTACTGCACCTGTACATAGCCCACCTAATATATTTCCCTACTGTATTTATTTTATTAATTTATTTTGCTCCTTTGCACCCCATTATCTTTATTTCTACTTTGCACATTCTTCCACTGCAAATCTACCATTCCAGTGTTTTACTTGCTATATTGTATTTACTTTGCCACCATGGCCTTTTTTTTGCCTTTACCTCCCTTATCTCACCTCATTTGCTCACATCGTATATAGACTTGTTTATACTGTATGTATGTTTGTATACTGTATGTTTGTTTTACTCCATGTGTAACTCTGTGTCGTTGTATGTGTCGAACTGCTTTGCTTTATCTTGACTAGGTCGCAATTGTAAATGAGAAAGTGTTCTCAACTTGCCTACCTGGTTAAATAAAGGTGAAAAAACTAATAATAATATGCCATTGGCTTGGGCTAGTGTACGCCCGCTCACGAACTGGGCGTATGTGTGACTTCCATGTTGAGGCCCTCTTTGCGGAGGTGGGGTGCATGGGGTGGGCAGGAGGTCTGATCTGAAGGGGATCTGAGGGGACCTAAACTCATCAGTCTATTCTTGTTCTGAGAAATGAAGGCTATTCCATGCAAAAAACAGAAGATCTCGTACAACGTTGTGTACTACTCCCTTCACAGAACAGCACAAACTAGCCCTAACCAGAATAGAAAGAGGAGTGGGAGGCCCCGGTGCACAACTGAGCAAGAGGACAATTACATTAGAGTGTCTAGTTTGAGAAAGTCCTCAACTGGCAGCTTCATTAAATAGTACCCGCAAAAAAAAAATCTCAATGTCAACTGTGAAGAGGCGATTCCGGGATGCTGGCCTTCTAAGCAGAGTTGCAAAGAAAAAGCCATATTACAGACTGGCCAATAAAAAGAAAAAGATGGGGAAGAGAACACAGGCACTGGACAGAGGAACTCTGCCTAGAAGGCCAGCATCCCGGAGTTGCCTCTTCACTGTTGACGTTGAGACTGGTGTTTTGCAGGTACTATTTAATGAAGCTTCTAGTTGAGGACTTGCGAGGCGTCTGTTTCTCAAACTAGGCACTAATGTCTAACTGCGGCAGTCTCCACGTGCCATTTGCATCAGGTCAAGTGTAAGTGGGTCACACAGTGATGCTTCGCATTTCAGTTTTGTGAGCAAACATTCTCGCCCTCTCATAAAAGGACATCATTGCAAACACAAACAACCCAGTTAATCACACCCCTTACTGTCATAAAGCTCTAAATTGTGGTATTTGTAAAGATTTCCTTCAGGTGAGGTTAGCAAAAGGCTGATCTCATATAGGCTAGGCCTACTATTAAATCAAACATAACTGAGAAAATTCATTTTCTAAAAGTTTGGTAACAACAGGTTAACTTCTTATCAAATTGAATGAGGTATTTTGTAAACCTCCTGCCTATCACCCTAGGTGGCCTTTTACCTGATAGAAAATCTCATCATAGTAGAGTAATTGAGGCTATGACCCACACCCACCCACTCCAAACCATCAGCACTATCTTGGACCCACATTTCATTTCACAGCCATTTGAGGCCTGATGAATTTGAGGGGGTAGGATAGAGGGAGGTATACTGGTAAGTTATTTGATGTGTGATTAGTAGATTAAATGCATTCCAATTATCAATGCTTCAGCCTCTCTGTCGGTATGGTTGGTTGACATTCTTTGACACTTAATCTGAAAGCTAGCTGTCACCTCATCGCAATGCCTTTGGAGGTGACTGTGTATACAGTGAGATCTGGAATTATTAGATCCATTGATAAAGATGAGCAAAACATTTTTATAAAATAATACTGAGCTATATTGGTTGCCCCAAAAATACAAATACAATTGTGTGCCCTAAAAATAAACATTTTCAGAGAAAGAGATTTTGTTGAACCAGTAATAGAAATAAATCTCTAAAAGGGCTCAAAAGTATTGGATCCCCTGGTTTTCAAAACTCCAGCACCCTCCAAGGATAACGAAATTTAGCCTTTTTCTAAAATGTTTTAGAAATTGGAGAACACATTGGGATGCATCATAGACCATTCCTCCATACAGAATCCTTCCAGATCCTCAATATCATTAATCTACGCTTATGGACTTCTGTGGGCTTGGGGTCATTGTCTTGCTGGAAGATTCACTTGCGGCCAGGTTTCAGCCTCCTGGCAGAGGTAATCAGGTTTTTGGCTAAAATGCCCTGGTACTTTGTAAAGTTCTTGATGTCATTGACCTTATGCAGCACCCATGGAGTTTGCTAAACGGCATTGGCACTTGGATTGAAACCAGTGCTATGGGTCATTTCCATGTACAGTCACAGCCAAAAGTTGAGAATGACACAAATGTTAATTTTCACAAAGTCTGCTGCCTCAGAAATTGACTTTACCCCAGTCCTCAGCAGTCCAATCCCTGTACCTTTTGCATAATATCAGTCTGTCCCTGATGTTTGTCCTGGAGAGAAGTGGCTTCTTTGCTGCCCTTCTTGACACCAGGCCATCCTCCAAAAGTCTTCGCCTCACTGTGCGTACAGATGCACTCAAACCTGCCTGAGCAAGCTCTGTACTGGTGGTGCCCCGATCCCGCAGCTGAATCAACTTTAGGAGACGGTCCTGGCGCTTGCCGGACTTTCTTGGGCGCCCTGAAGCCTTCTTCAACAATTGAACCGCTCACCTTCTTGATGATCCGATAAATGGGTGATTTAGGTGCAATCTTACTGGCAGCAATATCCTTGCCTGTGAAGCCCTTTTTGTGCAAAACAATCATGACGGCACGTGTTTCCTTGCAGGTAACCATGGTTGACAGCGGAAGAACAATGATTCCAAGCACCACGCTCCTTTTGAAGCTTCCAGTCTGTTATTCGAACTCAATCAGCGTGACAGAGTGATCTCCAGCCTTGTCCTCGTCAACACTCACACCTGTGCTAATGAGAGAGTCACTAACATGTCAGCTGGTCCTTTTGTGGCAGGGCTGAAATGCAGTGGAAATGTTTTTTGGGGTATTCAGTTCATTTGCATGGCAAAGAGGGACTTTGCAATTAATTGCAATTCATCTGATCACTCTTCATAACATTCTGGAGTATAAGCAAATTGCCATCATACAAACTGAAGCAGAAAACTTATTGAAAATGTATATTTGTGTCATTCTCAAACCTTTTGGCCACGACTGTAAAATGACCCATGTGCACCAACATGTTAAGTTCAAAGGAGCATGTCAAATTGGGTGTCAAATAAAAGCTACGAGTCTATTTATCTTTGAGAAATTAAGGAATATTTACACCTGTTTAGTTTAAGTTTATCCTAAAAAAAAAGAATAAGCAAAGGCTTTGATTTCTTGTCAAATATATGAAAAATTAGTCTTAGAAAAATCTTAAAAGGGTATCAGAAAAACATCAAAACACAATAATGTTGAAGACCCCTGCCAACTGATATCAACACACATTTATACTGAAAAAAAATATAAACGCATGTGCTGGTCCCATGTTTCATGAGCTGAAATAAAAGATCCCAGAAATGTTCCATACAATGCATATGCAGAAAATACCTAATTCTGTAAAATAAGCTGATGGGTCTTTGATGACACTCAGGAGGCAGTGTTCTCCAATTTCATAAAACATTTGAGAAAAAGGCTTGGTGTGTATCGTTTTCCTCACAATGGGTATAGTGAAAGAGGATCCAAACATTTCCCCCCCCCCATCTTTTTAATTTATTTTTAATTACTTGTTACACAAAATCTAATTCTCTGAGCAATTGTATTAATATAATATATATATATATATATTTTTTTTTTTATTTTATTACATACAATATAGCAACATATACAATATAGCTCAGTATTTGTATTCTTTATACAGTCTCTTTTGCTCAGCTTTATTAAGAGATTCAATAATTACAGACCCCACTGTACATACACAAACATTGTGATTAAATATTGTGTGCATTGCTGTTTTTGTGGCCCGTGAACTAGCTGGTTCCATTCCTTCTGCCTCAAGCATGGTACAGTATAGCACTGAAGTCATGGTTAAGCAGAATAATAGAAAATCAAGGAACATTCTGTGCTGACTTTTATTGTTACACTTTCAAGTTATGTAGAGGGAAACACTGACATTGAACAAGTTATGTAGAGGGAAACACTGACATTGAACAAGTTATGTAGAGGGAAACACTGACATTGAACAAGTTATGTAGAGGGAAACACTGACATTGAACAAGTTATGTAGAGGGAAACACTGACATTGAACAAGTTATGTAGAGGGAAACACTGACATTGAACAAGTTATGTAGAGGGAAACACTGACATTGAACAAGTTATGTAGAGGGAAACACTGACATTGAACAAGTTATGTAGAGGGAAACACTGACATTGAACAACTTTAATAATACCTTTGATCCAATTCCTCTAATAAATCTTGAAATACAGTAATCCAATTTCTTCTCATAAAACAGGGAGAAACCACACGGTTCTATGTGACATGGGAAGGCTCTATTTTCTCTGTCCAGACTCAAAGACATCAAAATAAAGAGTCGCACACTCCATATATAAACTACCAGTAATTTATTGGGTAAATCACCAACGTTTCAGCATCCAAAACATTGATGATTGGCACAGTGATGTCGAAATGGTGACTTCCCCAATAAATTACTGGGAGTTTATATATGGAATGTGTGACTATTTTTTATAGCTTATTTTCCATTAGTCAGCACCTCTACATAAAATAATGTTCTCTGGGTGTGCGCCAGCTCATGTTTTTTATCAGACTCAAAAGACATGAGACTTCACTGCACATAATGCATAATGAGTACACACAAACAGGTGGGCTACAAAATCTGAACTTCATATTTACACACATACATCCAAATGCATATACTTTCACACAAAGTCACAGAATAGAGTGTGGAGGGAGGAGAGGTGAAAGGGATTGAGTGGGCAGGAGTGTGAGCGAAAGACAGAGAAAGAGGCAGAGGGAGAGTGGGAGTGAGTGGCACATGGCTTTCAGTCTAAAAAAAGGAAAGAGCGGCATGAAGCCAAAACCTGGAATAGCTAGATAAAGAATGGGGAGGGGGGGGGGAGAGGATAGGAGAGAAAATGTAGGTTTCTTCACTGTTGAAATGGTGCAAACGCATGACACTGCTTTCGCGGTCACAAACCTCTTCTAAAATATGAATAGTGAATGAGCGTGTGGGTAGAGTGAGAAGGGGGGGGGGCAGGAAGATGAGAAGGAGAGACAGTAAAAGAGGGAGAGATAGGCTAGAGATTTCCCGTTAAAGGTAGGCTGGATGGTGCATGGAAGAGGATGTCGTAATAAAAGACAGGTGAAGGAGGAAGATGGAGGAGTAGGTCTACTAGGAGATACGGAGGAGGAGGAGAGCGTGTGACGAGTATATAGGAACTCACAAGAGAAAGAGAGAGAGAAGCTCTGTGTATAGTGTGACACTGACCCAGGCAGACAGAGAGAGTGCTGCACATGGAGGCTGGAGCAGACGGGTACAGGGCTGGGAGCCGAGAGACAGAGGGAGGGATAGTACCGCTCTGCCAGCCTGGGTTAACATCCCACTGTGGACTCTCTCAATAATGTCCCAATCTCTCCCCTATTCATGCCAAACACCTCACCAATACACTTCACACTGCACCCCTAATATCCTCCTCAGTCTTCACACCACAAGGCTGAGCTCGCAAAATACACAACGCACTGAGAGTTTCCCCCCTATGCTTCCACAAACACCTGTGTCCTCTCACCACCACACACTAGAACAAATACAGTATGTGGCATTCAGTCAGGTCCATAATTATTGCCACCCTTGATACAGATGAGGAAAAAAGACTGATCCCTCCCAATGTGTTCTCCCCAATGTGTTCTCCTATCTCATAAAACATTTTAACAAAAAGGCTCAGTGCTGTTATTCTTGCAAGGTGAGATATTGAAAACAGGGGTGGCAATAATTTTGACCATCTTTTTAAGAAAAAATTAATACTTGTTAAACTAAATGTATTTCTCTGAATGTATGTATTTTCTCTTTCTCATTAGGACCAAATTTTTTATCCTAATGTATGACCATATGTGACTTGATAAGCTCCTAATAAACTGTATCTGTAATTGATTTAGCTAGTCAATCATTTACAGTCCAAACATGCCATGACCATCACAGTACTCCAGATAAAACCTCTCACTCTTTGAATACAAAAACCGTCAATGACACACATTATGTGGTTTGGCACATTGATGCTGTCAAAAAAAAGCACCCTATTCCCTTTATAGTACACTACCTTTGACTAGGGTCCGTAGGGCTCTATAGAGAATATGGTGCCATTTCAGACACACTTTATGAAAGACACAACCGTCAGAAGAGGAGAGGAGGAGTGGAGAGGTACTCTGTGGGGGTTGGGGAGTCAGCAGGGAGGGAGTAAGTGGAAGCAGGTGTAAACAAAACAGACAGTATTCCGTTGTACTGTGGCTAGGAACCTCTTAGCCCCTACTGTAGATCTAATGGATTATTAGGCTTTTAAATGGTTGTGTTTGTCAAACAGGGACACCAGGTTTCTGAGAAAAGACGTTTCATTTATAATATGGCCATACCACCAGTGTGATCTTTCCCATATTAGATTCAATCTGAAAGCATGATAGAAGTTGTATCTTTTATGTTGGAGAATTCTGTGTAAATTGTTGTCATGAAGTCAGGAATGTGACACTTGTTTGTTGTGATGGGAATTATTGGCTAGGGAGTAGTTGCTGTGAAATGACCAAAGCAAAAGCACCTCTAATGGAAACAGATCTGTGCGTGTGCAACATGAATGTACATCTCACACACCACACATACACACTCCAGTCTCAACTCAGGTATTGAAATCAAGCTTGTTCCATAAACGATGGGGGAGGTTGAGAAGGAAAAAGTGAGTAAAACCTGTCCTCTTCTCACATGCGCTAAAAGAAAAGATCCTAGACATTTGTCATATGCACAAAAAGCTTATTTCAGGTAGGTCCCCTATAGGTCCCGCCCCATTTCGTTCCGGTTGCTTCCGTTTAAGAAACGTTTTGCAACAGAATTGGCATAATGAATATGCCGCTGGGTAAAACTGAGTCTGAATGTGAGATTACTACAGGGATTTAAACCTACTTTAGGGGGCAAACCGGTCTCAAATCCACTGAACGTGACCGTAATCCATGTACACTGCATCTCTCTGCCCATTGGCTTTTGTTCTCTAGTATTACACAACAGTCATAACAACTCTCTCCAAGTAGTAACAACTTTCAGAACATCACTTAGATCACTTTTACCCTACTGCAAACAGATCATGCTTGATACACAGACATACACCTGTGATACAAGCTCACATGATCCACTTGTCCATGTTCGAGCCTTCATGAAAACATGCAGAGCACCTAGGGAAGATATTTTGGCACTCATGGAAATAAAGTGATTGTGACTGGGCATTCTATTGGTATGACATGCATTTCTCTCTGTAGGCCCAGCTATGAGGCTGATAAAAGGCTCAGTCTTCACACATTGAACTACATGTTCTTTATCCAGTCTCTCTCTGCCTGCTGCATGCCTGCACATGAGCATCATAGTCTGCCCTGTCCTGAAGGGTTATTGAGTGGAATGCAACACTGGACATTCTGCAGAAAGACTCCACAATGATGGAATAATAAAGAAGTAAAGACATGGTCGAGAAAAGGTTTGAAAACATCTAGCCTAATCTTCGAGGTTTGCTGTGGGTTGACCCTTCCTTAAATCAATAATGGACGGTCAATAATTGTTGGGCCATATAACCGAAAGTCCGGATTTGCCTAATCTCGGCTATCACTTCCTTATCACCAAGGTAGGTAAAGGGGGTATTAGTAATATTGCTACCCCAGTTGATATTTAGTAAAGGCTCTTGTCTAAATAGATAAGAAATCCAAGCCGTTACTGTAGGACACCCCTCCCCATCCCATTACATTGATCCGCCGTTGGGCTTCTTTCTCACCTGTATTGTGACGATACCTTGCCAAGACCCACTGCATCGGTTCTGTTCGTTCTCCCATCCTACGCTTGTCCACCTCGAGCTCACCTCAACGCGGACCTCGACCAGTGCTCTGCCAGGGATAAACCCTGTAAAATACCGCAGCGACAATATTGCGCTGAACCGTGGCTGGCAGAACACACACGTACCTCCCTATGAATCCAGCCACTGTACTTCAAGTGAAAGGTTCCACAGGAATCCGGGCCAGGCAATCGGATAAGATTCGCAGCTGGATCATACCGTAACCTAGAGTCAAAACCGTGCAGACATGCGCTCCATTTACTCTGCCTTGGTGTTCAAGGTCTTGATTATTTGATCAATTGCAACACGTCGTCGATATGTAGGATATCCGCTGCCCGATGTCTCTTCACGCCATGTAGGAGTGCCGGGAGGTTCATCCATACAATGTTTCTCACTGACATACAGTGAAGTTGAATAAATAAATCGCTACACAATGTTTGTATATTGTGTGTATCATATGTGACAACCAACCGGACAACTCCCGATCACAATCGGGCTACTGGAGTAGCGGGTCCCGATAAATTGGTTGTTGTAATACCAGCCGTCAGACCAATTTTTACCCCTGAAAAGATACGTCGTTTCTATTCCCATTCCATATTCCGCAGCTGCGGATCAAAAACCGAATCACCACTGCGCCATTTACGTAGGAACTTTACGTCATCCATCACCCTACAATAGAGCCAGTTGAATTTGCGTCGTTCTCGCAGGCTTCGGCGATTGTAGGCACTGTACAAATCACTGGCATACTGTAAAATGCACGACTGGTGGTTTGTGAATATCGAGGAATCTCCAACTATAGAGTTTGGGCGTGGACTCACGTCATTTCCTGACTTTATTAAATAGGTGTGCCCTGCGCTCGGACTGGCTCTAAATGCAAAACATGGGTTGATCACAATTTCTTTTAAACATCAGCAAAACAAATACTATTACAGGCACATAATTAGCCAAATGCATTTGCCATAAATATGCAAACACTATTAGTCTACACAACTTGGGAAGGCTACCCTACAGCCATCAGTCTGCTGCGACTCCAAGAGCTTTGGGTCATCTGTCCAAGGCAGACATCACCCAAAAATAGAAATAAGCTGTCTGAAATATTGATTCTTAGTAATGTTGACACTGCTGACAATAGTCCTACTTGATATCCCAAATGGATACTGATTTTCAGAGTACGTTTTGTTGTATATAACACATCAGCCCATCTTACAGTATAGGCTACAAGGCACAGGCACATAGGCACAAAACCTGACTGTCGGCATTGGCATTGACATTTATTTGATTATTGACTGAGCCCTGCTGGCCATGCTTGTTAATGTCATACATTACTGCTGTGTGTTTTAGGAATGCAGAAATGTTGCTGTAGGCATCTGCCAGGATGTTCCTCCTACTATAAGTCATCCTGCTATATCCTGCTTCTTCCCATATATTAGTATTATTAGTACATGGAGGTTACCACCTTAATGCATTACTACAGTGGTGAGAAAAGCTTCAAATGTTATAATTGAATTGTCAAAAACAAGACAAAAGCAGCCAGGGCCAGAAAACATCTAATGGCGAGTTAGAATATTTTATTCATTATTTTTTAAATCTCATATGTAATTGATGGGTGGATACAAATAATCATACTGGAATGGTAGGTAGGTATCCTAGGTATCCTAGCGGTTAAGCGTGTTGGGCCAATAACTAAAAGCTGGTTTGAATCCCAGAGCAGACTAGATGAAAAATCTGTTGATGTGACCTTGAGCAAAGCAGTTAGCCCTAATTGCTCCTGTAAGTCACTCTGGATAAGAGTGTCTGCTAAATGACAAAAATGACAACGTAGGCATACAGTAGTATTTGACTGAACTAGGGCTGTATTATTTGAGTGATGTCATCCCCTTAGCATCACAGGGAGATATTTTATTTAGATACAGTGATGCAAGAAAGTACTCAACTGAAGCCATGTACTGAACACACTTGAGATACAATTTGAAACACACAAACAACAAGCATATTTGCCCCTTTACAAATGTGACAGTGACTCAGAAACACACACATTTTGAGGCAGCATGATGACACACATTGGGTATGCAAATCTTTGACTTGTATTATATATTTATACAGTATATACAATTTAATCACTATTGCTATAATTATTATAGTAGTCTTCTACAAGAATTTCACAAGAATTTATTTAAAAAAATACTTCCTAAGCTCTAGGGCTAGGCAGAGAGAGATACAGTAAATTGCCCCAAGACACAATTCAGTCTAAAGATATGGACACCCCCACTATTTGCAGCCCAGATGGTACATCCCAGTCCTTCTCCTTCACCTCCCTCTGTTTTCACTGTGCCCTCCATCTCTTTACTTACTCTCGCTCTGTCTTGAGGACATTATTGATTTCCTTCTGACAGTCTTTGAGCAGCAATTCCATTTCTCCATCCTTCCGGCCATTGTTACAGAGCTGTTGGAGAGAAGAACAGAATAGCCTGAGGGTATGTACTCCCAGATTTCTACCTTCATGCAATTTCAGTATTTTGGTCTATGGGATTATCACGGCCTGTGCAGCTCCTATCTTCATATCCTGTGCCAGCATCGAGCATCCTCAGATACATCCATTATAGTATCTCTCTGTTTTTTCTTTAATTCGTCTCTCTCTTTCTTATTTTCCTGCCTTTGGATAATTCTGTATCCCCACTATGTTATTACTCTCTCCTCTCCTTATTCCTGTCTGCTTTCCTCCATCTTGACCTCCATTAACAGTACACACTGTATGACTCATGCCATTTTAGAGATAGACAGGGAGAAATAAATAAATATACAGAGACAATATTTATTGCATGCTGAGACTGGATTAACACTTGTGTCAGACCATGTGGGGAGTGCAGAAGACATGCATGCACCTATGTGCCTCTGTCAAATGGGCTCTTTTTTTAGCAGCTGCAGCAGCATGATTACTCTGTCTGTTACAAAACGTGCAGTTAACTTTCCCATGAGATTGCTCTTGACAGGATGTTGGACTTAAAGTGTTGTTTCCACCCACTGGAAGTTTGCTCTACAAATGTAATAAACAAACCAGATAATGTATATAGCAGGGACAATATGGTTCTGTTTGTCCTCTTGTCTGTGAAGGTCACATGATGGCCCTACTGACATGAGGCTTTTACTTCATTCTGCAGTGAATAAGGAGGTGTATAATACTTCCTGTGTATGTTGATGCTCCTTGTCAGTATAATAACACCAGGGGACAGTAGAGCAGATAACAGAGTCTAATCTGTGTGATTATCTGTCTGCCTCTGTTTGCTGTTTTCCATCAGTGAAGCAGCTGACCAACCCCACCTCGGTTTCTGGATCCTATGGAAGCCAAGGCTAAGAGCGGGGCACCAGCGCCCAAGGCATCCTCTAAAGCAGAGAAGACAGAGAAGAAGGAGGCAGCTCCCCCTAAAAAGGTTGACCCTGCTCAAGTAGAGCCTCTACCCCCAGCAGCCCCTGTGGAAGAGCCTCAAATGGAGGATGGATCAGCTGAACCAGAGGGGGCACCAGAGGGGGAGGAGGCAGCAGAGGCCAGTACGGACTCCCTGGAAAGCCTGAAGCCCTTCCTCATTGGTGGTGCCATCATCGCTGCTGGTGCCATCCTGTTGGGGGCACTGTTGTTGGCACGAAGAAATTAACCACCACCACTCATCATCAAAACCTATTGGTCGATGGGTTAACGAGTCACTTGCTGATTGGTTCATAGACTATCATGCTGCTGGTAGAGATGGGGTTATGGGGAGCCACTGTGCTTCTTAACTTTAATTCAGTCTGACCTTACTTGTAGTGAATATAAACATCAGTGAACATTCAAGTAATATATTTTTGGGCCCCTGCTAGTATACTCACGCATGAATTTGCTCCACCCCTCTAACTGCACCTACTTATTATAGGTCTACAGGCTTTTAATCACCATACAAATGCACTCCAACAGTTACACTGGACACACACATATAAACAGTACTTGAACACCCTATTTATCCAGTATGCACTGATAAACATTTAGATGTTTCTGGGTCTACTAATACATAAGTTAGAAGTAGAAATGCAGTAACTTTATATTGTTTGATTTGAAAAAGGTCATATGAAGTGAAGTATGAAGTATATTAAACATACTATTGTGAGTGCCTAGCAGGTTTGGGGTCAATTTCATTTGAATTCCAGTCAATTCAGGAAGTACACTGAAATGTATTTATTTGAAGACCATACATGTTAGAGTGATAGTGCGAGAGACTGTGCAGCTACTGTAATAGTACTGTACATTGTATGTATGAATTTCGATTCAGAATGAAAATATTCTACATGTAATATGTGGTGTACCAATGTATGTAGTAGCTTGGTCAGTCATGCTCAGCATATACACAAATATATTACATCCATATCCAACCTCCAGGAAAGCCTTGAAAGTATGATGAAATGATGATAATACATGCATTACGGTTTATTTTCTAATACATTAATATTTTTTGATAGTTTGATAAACCTAGAATCCAAGTAGATGGGAGTAGAGAAATAGCTGGATTTATTTAGTAGATAAACTGAGATTGTTTCTTCTGTTGTTTCCCTATTCATTACAGAGAAGCACTCCTATTTTTGATAACAGACAAACAGTTTAAATGTTTTTTTTTTCTTCCTTAAATCAGAGGTCTAGGAGATTTTCAACACCCAATCAAACATCTTGCTTGAACCCTGGCATGTAGCGTACCATGATGCAATATCAATACCTCCAGCACAGCAACAGAACAGACACATATTCTGCAGATACATGTTCAAATAGCCTAGTCATCACGTCACAGAGTACTAAATAAAATCTATCAGTTATTTTCCTTGGTCTCAAAGAGCGTATAAATGCAATAATTCCAGTAGGACTCCACATTTTAGCACATGTTCTGTGTGATATTAAAATAATGGTAATGATGGTGACATGTTGATGGGTAATACTATTGTAAATGGAGAATGAGAGCCAGATGATGATGATTAAACCTATATTTTCTTGATATCCCAGCTCCCTATATAACCTATTTTCCCTCTTGCACACTCCCTCCCCTGACTCCAAAGCTCCTTGTGTAAATCCAAATGGTTGTCTTGTGACCTGACCTTTATTAAAGGCAATGAACCAGCTTGCATAGACTCAAGGATCTCTTTGATAGCTGTGAATAATTGTGTGTCCTACACTCTCCACCAATAGAATTAGCTAGGGTTCATTGTGTTGAGGATGATGCACTCCTTTCATTGTTTCATTTCCTCCATCATCACTGATATGAATAGGACTGACTGGCTGTATTATGTACACCATTCACATGTTAGCGGTCATGAAAAGGAGACAAATTGTAGAAGCCATAAAGAAGAAATAGGAGATATCCAGGGGCTTTTAAATATTACCATGCTGGCCAATAGGGTTTCTAAACACCGTGATGTTTCAAATTCTCAAAGAGATAACCAGTTCCAGATGTGACTCATGTGAATCTAGTATTGGACTAGTCCAAATTAGAAAACTGAGGGGAGAGTCATATTCTAAACAGAGCCCTAATATCTTCGGAAAATCGAATGTGTACCATGAAAACATCAATAGGTTAAGGTAAATGGAGCTATGAATGAGGGGTAAATGGAGCTATGAATGAGGGGTAAATGGAGCTATGAATGAGGGGTAAATGGAGCTATGAATGAGGCGCAGCGCATTCAATCAAACCTTTCTAGAACCCCCTGTAACGTTGCAGTCCCTGAACATGCCCCAGTATTGAGGGAGGAGCGATGCGCGTTGGCTACATTTTTTTTCTTTCCCCCCTGTGTGCTTTCTTGCCGGTTTGCTAGGGTTACTGCAGAACATTTACTTTACAGTGAGTCGATAACTACTTTATTGTTTGAGTCTCTATTTAGCCATGATATAAAACACATTGGTAAACATGGCTGTTTTATTCTAACACGTTTTGGTTAACTAGCTAGTTAAATGCAACGGGTTTGGAAATGTGTGCGCTAGCTAGTACTGTGTAACGTTAGCTAGCACGCCTGTTTACATGTCCACGCTTAGACTGAGCATCAGTAAACCATAGCTGTCAAGTTATCTACACAATTGATAGGCTATACGGTTTCGTTCAGTTATGCATTTATCATGTTATAGCTACCTTTTTCTTCAAGCCACAATTCCGCCGTTGGCTGGCTAGCTTAACATTAACTACGTTTTTTTGTCATTTAGCAGACGCTCTTAATCAGAGCAATTTACAGCAGTGTAAAAATTTTTCGTAATTCTGTTGCTCTGTTCTAATTTATTTTCAGGGCCTCAGTCGAAAGAAATCAAAATGATTATCCCGGTCCGGTGCTTCACCTGTGGGAAAATCGTTGGTAATAAATGGGAGGCGTACCTTGGCCTCCTTCAAGCTGAATACACTGAAGGGTGAGAGACACATGTTTGTTGTGGTCATGGTTTACATTGTATTTCCCTAAGATTAATCCCTTTCTCAAAATATATTGTCTTGTTTTATTTCATTTTATATTTTTAATAGCTACATAGGCTACTCCTGAAACATATCAAACTCTCCTATCTGCTCCCCTTTGTTTGGTTGGCAGTGATGCCCTTGATGCTCTTGGTCTGAAGAGGTATTGCTGTCGGAGGATGCTGCTGGCCCATGTAGACCTTATTGAGAAGTTGTTGAATTATGCACCCCTGGAGAAATGATGGATACAACAACCACAAGAATCATCTGGCCTATTTACAGACAAGCCCTGGCTGACAGCCAGTGAGGCAGTGCACCCTGATGGATTGACATCCTCAAGAGACTATTTTCCCACCTTGTTTGAATTGTACATGTTTTTGTTGTTGTTGGCTAAAGCCACTTAACATGTAATTTACATTGTGTAAATAAACAAGACAGGAGGCGAACCCCTTTAAGCAGCATGGGTCAGGCATTGAAAACTACCTAGTCCTCTTGTGTAGCAATCCCTTTTTGCAATAAACACACTTGTTCCAACTCATTTTAACAGCCTTTTTTAATCAGTTCAAATTTGATACAAAAGAAGGGGGAAGAGGGGGGAAAAAAACACTGCACAATTCAACATACAAAAAAATGTACCTCTGCTTTGTGCATGTCGGTGTGGCAAACAACAAAAGTTGCAGCCACGACCCTGAAACCGTCAATTTATAATCAAAAAATAAAATGACAAAGACAGGAACACTGAGAAAGGGGGTTGGTGATGGCTGAGATCAGAAGATTATAAGGTAAAATGCTTGGTGGCTGCTGAGTACCAGGGAAATGTGAACGGGGGACTATGGACATTCATTTTGTCTCACCATCAGTTCATCCATTATCCCAGACTTTTAAGCAGCTTGGTTCAGAAATAAAGTCCTGCCTCCCCTCCTACTCAGCCTGACGGGGACAAAGACCACCTAGAATGTCCTGGGGGAAAGAAAGACAAAAGTTCTGTCAGGAGTGTGTAAATACAAAGGGTTGACTGAAAAAACAGGTGCTTGGCAATTAGAGGCATTTGTGTATTTCAGGGTGTGAGTAAGTGGTGGTAGTCTGTAGATTACAGAATTAGAGGGGAGACGTGTTGGAGATACGACAGGGCCAGAGAGCTTACCTAGCGGTGCCGCTCGCGGTGCTCCCTATGTCTATCTCGTTCCCGAACACGCTCCCGGTCTCTCCCATCTCTCTCCCCACTTAGGGAGCGTTCTCGGTGCCGGCGGGACATTCCTGCAGTCTCCCATTCCTGGCTGTAGGACTCTTCCCTTTCTTCCCTTCCTCTGCCCCGTTCTCTTTCCCTGTCTCGCTCCCTATCTCGGGAACGGTGTTCTCTGTCACGGGAACGGTGTCTTTTCCTATAAAGAGAACAAGTTAAGAGTGAGGCCACATTACAATATCCATTTGTGATGGAAGAACTGTCCATGAGAGGTCCAAACTATTTTTCCAGCACTGACCTGGAGCCATAAGACTTGCTCTCGATGGAGAAGAGGCAGTCTTTCAGAGAGGTGACCAGCGCTCGACAGCGCTCGTCCCCATACACTCTTGACTGCTTGATAACAGCAATGGCAGTCAAAAGCGTCTCAATGGCCAGGGGCATGTCTCCTACACGAGACAAGGTTACAGAGTTTATTACAACGACACGATTTAAGATGACCATGATCTGCATTGTGTACTGCACATGTCATTGTCTTTGGGTCTCTAGTCTAGATTTATCATCATGAATCTGTATTTGAGTGTCTAATGTAGGAATGTTTCAGAGAGAGTCTAACCAGCAGTAGCTCCAGACACAGCCTTGGTGATGGCGCTGCTGGCGATAGCTCTGTTTCTGTTCATCAGCTCATCAAACTCTCCCTCTGGCATTTGGGGTGTGGGCGCTTCACTGTCCCTGCTGCTAGAGAAAGAGACACTCCCTTACTGATCATCATCATACATACATATCCATACAACTTGTGATAGACATGTTTACCAATTAATACAAAATAATTCCATAATATAAAGTACAGTGGATGAGCTCACCTGTGCCGGTTGTACGGTGTGTTGTGTTGTTGACTGTAGTTGTCATGTTGTGCTGGAGGAAAGAAGGCGGGGTTGAGATGCAGGGAGGGTGGAGGATGGCTGGGGAGACGTAGAGGTGGTGGAGGGAAAAGGTGTGGCATGGGGGGAGGGGGAATGTGTGGGGGAAGGTGAGGGAAAAGAGGAGGCGGCAGCCTAAAGTATGGGACTGACAGAGGGGGAGGTTTGTTGTGAATGTGTTGGGGGTGGATAGTGTGAGGGACAGTGGAGTGGTTCTGGTTGAGCACAGGAGGGGAGACGGAGGCGTTTTTGTCCCCAGTATCTGACGACTCTTTTGAGTTAGAGCGCTGGGGGACACCTATGGAAAAGGAGGAGGGACAGTTTGATTTTGTTTCTATGCAGCATTGGATATCGCTTACGAGATAGATTTGAGTACCAATTTATTTGCTGTAAGTAGATGTGTGCTTACGTTTATTAGCCTGGGCTTCAAACACGGCAAGATTCTGGCGTGTGGCAAAGCGGCAGTCCACCTTTTCCCCATTAACATGACAATTTGGCAAAGTCTCCAGCAACCTCTGCAATGACTCTTCTGTGGCCACCACTACCTCAGCGTATCTATAGAGATAAAAGACAAATATCAGCTAGTGTACTTTATGGTACCAGCTGGATAGAAAGGCTATTCCAGAGCTTTGAAAGGCCTTCACAACATAATCGACTAGCCATCAGTAACCACCAGAGCAGCCTTGTCCAGTTCTTCAGGGTCTGGAGACAACACTTTGGCTCTGGATCATGCACAGATAATAAAACGTTGGTAGTCATCTGTAAGATCTGTATTTAGCTTAGCTACTGGAGCATCATATTTATTTGAAGACTAATTTGACTCAATAGGTGTCTCCAGGTCTCCCTAGAACACCATGGCCAGACCCAGTCATGAAATGACAAAACACCCAGTTAATAAACAGTGAAGAAATAGATCACATTAGATTAGAATGATGCCCAGTGGATAGGCCTAACTCTCACCCTCTGGACTGGCCATTAGCTCTGTTCTCAGCAAATTTGATCTCCACAATGTCCTTCACACCCAAGGTGCGAGCCACGTTAATAAGGTCTTTGTCAGAGGTCCACTGAGGAGAGAGGTAAAGGAGTACAAAGGAGAGAGAGGGAGAAGATGAGTAAAAATGAAGGATAGGGACAGAAAGGTAATAGGCCTAGGTGGCTGTATCTCATTACAGAACATAGGCTAATAGATTAGCAAACTGGATTGAAGGTAATGGTGATGGTGGGAGACTCACCCAGGAGAAGTTGCCCACATATACAGCCAGTCTCTTGTTCCACACCCCACTGTAAGTGTACAGTATTGCTGGTTTGCTCTCCTCTTTCGTTGGCTGGTTCTTGCTGAGAGGGATAGTATCTTCTGAGAATTTCCTTTCCCGGCTCACAGAGCCAGTGAGCACATCATCATAAAGATCACTTGCCTCTGCTGTCATTGCAAAATCTCCATCCTATAGAGGACAGAAGATAGACATAATCCCTCAATGCCTAGTTTATCACTCACAATGACCATCCATGAAAAATCTGACAAACTACAAGAGAACAATAACCTCCACATGTGTATTGTTGATATCAAGGATAAGAAATTGAATAGTATGATTTTTGACATTAATTAATGTAAGATGTTGACATGCTGGTCATGCTAAAATCAAACCTCATTCAACAAGTTATTTTAGTTCCCACTTCAAGAATCTTCTGCATTCACTTTCAGCTTCTCACAACTACAGCTCTTTTCATAACCTCTCTCGGCCTGTCTCACCTCCCCGTTGTTTTGACTGAACTTCTCGTCGTAGATGTCTATGAGGTCAGTTGTACCACCACCATCGGCCGCTTTAGCCGCCATCCCGAGTCCTGGGTTGGCAGTGCAGCCTCTGGCTACGTTTTCTCTCAGCAATCGACACTTGGCAATAAACGCAAGGAAATAACTAAAGGTGCATATTTTGCACCTTTCCGTGCGTCTATGTTTTATTGATGTAGCTAGTCCAGCTGGCTAACGTTATCCAGTTAGCGTCTCAATATTGTTTAAAAAACTAGCAAGGTGGCGAACGTTAGCGAAATGGCTAGCTAGCATCACCTCGCATTCCCTCCCATTGCAGGGAAGCTGGCGTGGACGGAATATCAAAGGCAAACAAATAAATTACCAACCCGGATTAAAAAGTCAACAAATATTATACTTTCAAAATGTGATATAATTGTTATGGAAGTCTACATGCAAAAACGGATAACATTCAGGTAAACACTCAGCTAGCTTGTTGCTGCTACATCAGAACAGAAGCGGAATCGAGGAGTGCATCTCAAATATCTCCCGTGTAAAACAGGCATGATATTACGAGGTTCCGTAAACAATTATTTAGCTATCAGCTTAATAATATGTTGTTAATACGTGAATATATAATGTAAATATGAGACATGTTGATACACGTATTATTATTTAACATGCATTTCAAGAACCATTTGGAAGAAGTAATAATTTCCCTTACCAATATGGCGCCATTTATTTCTCCAAGCTGGAGCGGACATTTCCTGCTGTGTCCCCCTGTTATTATGTGACTGTCTTTAGCTAGCAGGGACTTGTCAATTTTGGGCCACCGGCTGCTCTCGAGTCAACAAGAACAGTCACATCAGGATTCAGCAGTCACAAATAAGGACACAATGCTGTCTGCTTTCGTTGCTAAAAGAGTGAGTCGTATTTGGAATATAAACGTTAGGCTAACGTTTTTTTTTTTTAACCTTTGTACGGTCTCTATTCACACGCACATGGGCCTACATACACCATCATCTGCTCATTCACACATAATATGCACATACATTTATACTGACTCTACACGCACACTCTGCTGCTTTTGATGCCTCGTCAGTTTACCCCTATACATATCTACCTCCATCACTCCGGCTTCTCTGCACATTGGAAATATGGTATTTGAACTGACCCGGTATATAGTTTTTATTCTTTTTATTTCACCTATATTTAACCAGGTAAGCTAGTTGAGAACAGGTTCTCATTTACAACTGCGACCTGGTATAGTATGCTTACTTGCTGTGTTCTTCATATTTCTCGTGTTTTTTCTTCTAGTTTTATCCTCATTGTTTTTGATTATTGCATTGTTGGGCTTTGCGTTTGCAAGAAAGGTATTCCACTGTACTTGGGCATGTGACATTGAAACTTGTTAGGACAGTCGATTGAATGTAGTAGCTAACGTTAGCTAGCTAGATAACTAATGCCAAGACTGGCGAGCTAGCTGGCTAGAAATGCTGTCTATTCTGACTGAAGCTAACTAAAGTTAGCCCATAAACCTAGTTGACTACAGAGTTTGAAAGTAATTTTCTGCATCTGATTTAGCCTATGACCTTTGCCAATCTGACTTGTGAGTACCCTACAGGACAGTCATTGTAAGCTACTTTTCTAGCATTAAAACCATATCCATGTTGTTGTACAGTCAGTCCAGTTGTTGGTAAGGATGTTGTTTATCTTGTCCAGCTGGTAAGTAAGGTATGCCAGGCGTCATGGAGACCAGCTGTGGCAGAACTAGTAACTACAAGGGGTTACAAAGGAGAGGCACCTGATGACTCTAGGGGTGACCTAATTGAGATCCCCCTGCCCCCATGGACAGAGAAGGATGGCGAGACCATGGACATCAAGAGACGGCGCCTGCTCTTCCAAAGCCGAAAGAGGGGCATGCTGGAGAATTGCATATTGCTCAGGTGAGTGGACCACTGATCATACTATATATATTTTAGTATTGATTTTAGTCTTCTATTTAATCATGAGCAAAGCTCATACTATGATAGAGCCCACGATAGAGATATAAGGAATTTATAAACCATCAGGTTTAAGGTCAGGCAGCATGTGTGGTCAGTGGCAGAGGCATGATTTTAATTATAGTGTGCAACTTACAATATGTGTATCTGAGTCTTGGACACATTTCAAAACCATACACTTGCACATACCAATCATTGCCTTTCCCCTTTCAGCCTGTTTGCCAAACAATATCTTAATACAATGACCGAGCACCAGTTAAGACAGTATGACAGACTGATCAACGAGCCTAGCAACGACTGGGACATCTACTACTGGGCAACAGGTGAGGAGAGTGGTTCAGCTTCATATCTTATCAACTGTGATTATCCACTCTGATCTACACCAGGGCAAGAAAAGACATATAATACAGTTAGTTATACTGTTGTTTAGAAATAGTTATTATTTTCAAGCTGTTCTGCTTGACTTTCTTAGTGTTATGGTGAGCCAATTTGCCCATTCTATATGAAATGTGTGTTGTCTTTCCCTCCTCTCAACAGAGGCCCAGCCTGTACCTGATGTGTACACAGGTGAAATCATGGACCTACTGAAGGAGTTCACTAAGAACAAAGATCAGGAACAGAGGCTGGACGCACCCAACCTGGAATACCTGGACAAGGGGAGCCAGTGAAGCCTGGCTGACACATCCCTCTCAGGGTGTTTTCACATAGTCTTCTTTAACATAACTGATCTCAGTCCTCTTTAAAGTGAACTCTGGGGTAAAAAAGAAGGAAAAGGTCTCAGTTCTCTTTGTATTCACATTGCCCATGCCTTTGAATGAGGACTCAGCTTTTTTGCCAGTTCACTTCACCTATTTTGTTGTCAGAGTCCTCTTTTCATTCACATTGCTATGTTTAGAAAGGAACCAATATCTTTTTCCAACATTCATTCAATGCACTGTGGGTGCAGGACAAGCCAATTCAGTCAGAATGTGTTATTGGACAACAAAATGTACCTACTTATATTTAGGAAGCTAAAAGATTACAATTATGTCTCATTTTGAACTAAATGCAATCAGAATATTAACATATAAATATTATTCAGAACAACTGCAGATTAAATAATGCTGTAATAGAGCTGTTGCCCGGGTGCCGAGGATGTGGATTTCGATTAAGGCAGCCCCCCCAGCACCTCTCTGGTTCAGAGGGGTTGGGTTAAATGCGGAAGACACATTTCAATTGAATACATTGTTGGACAACTGAATAGGTATCCCACTTTTCCCTTTTACACCCATTGTAGGCTACCGCCCCTTTAAGAGCTAGAATCGATTTGGTTCCTTATGTTGTGATTTTGCAGTCTTCTCACACTATTCAAACCCCATGGTTGAATAAACAGTGCATGAAGCTATCTTAGCCATAAGATCACATATTGCAAAAAATTATCTGAACTAAAAACTCCAGGCATATGTTGGCATTTCTGGTCATCCTTGCCAATCAAGATCCTTAAACAGCACATGTTTTCCCCCCGCAAATCTGCACATCACCATTTTCTCATTTGTGGCACCAATGTGAGGGGCAATTGTAGTGAATACGGTGTTGCAGTAGTCTACTGTGTGGTGCGGGAATAATGACAAGCGAAGCTGGGGATCTTTGTGTTCACATTGCCCTAAAAATGGGAACCGAACTCAGTCCACCTCTCGCGGTGGTCTAAGTTCGCTTCGCTTCGGAGTTCATTCTTTGGTGGTCTGGGTTCTTATGGATTGTTCACACTATCACACTGCACAAAAAATATAGCGGAGAAAAAATGTTGTCTGGAAGGGACCAA
This sequence comes from Oncorhynchus kisutch, assembly GCF_002021735.2. Lineage (NCBI taxonomy): Eukaryota > Metazoa > Chordata > Actinopteri > Salmoniformes > Salmonidae > Oncorhynchus > Oncorhynchus kisutch. Next base: position 71,814,770 of record NC_034181.2, on the reverse strand, counting down.
GTGTGAAAACACCCTCAGAGAAAGCTAATGGTTCTCATCATAATTTACCGGAGAAACCCTCCTAGACAAGGACAATTCCTGCAGAAAGCCATTGCACTACATGCATATTTCTATCACCGGCCTTATTCATAAGACCTTCAACACAGAATGAAAATAATGACTGTAGTACACGGATGTGCGAGGTAACTACTGAACAAAAAATATTAACGCAACATGTACAGTGTTGGTTACATGAGCTGAAATAAAATATCACAGAAATGTTCCATATGCACAAAAAGCTTATTTCTCTCAAATGTTGTGCACACGTTTGTTTATTTCCTTGTTAGTGAGCAATTCCCCTTTGGCATTTCACCCACCCTGCTCATGTTTGGGTTCTAGTGAATACGACCCAGGTGCTTGGGTGAGTTGCAGTGTCAGTGCATGGACACCAGGGGGAAGCAAAACTACTGTTTCATTCCCTTTTTGCACAGCACTGCTAATCACAGGTCTACGGTAACATACTGGGAATGCAGATTCTAAAACATGAAGCTCAATATTCACTTAAATGCAGAGATGCAGGCACCAAAACAGTTAATAGTTAAATTATATAAGGTTATTGTGGGTTGCACTGGCAAGCTATGGACAATCATGCTGTCCTTGATGTCTGTAATTAGCTTTCAGCTCAGCAACTCAGGCTAAGATGATTCATAATGTAGATAGATATCTGCATAACATTAATAGGCAAGGCTCTCCTTTCACCACGAATGAGTAAACGTATTCTGCTGTGCATAATGTTTGTGCGAGTGTGTGTGTATGTTTGCACTGGGTATGTGTAATCGGTGTGAAATGGGTAGTTAGCGGGGTGCGGGAATAGTGTTTCAATCGGTGACGTCACTCGCTCTGAGACCTTGAAGTTGTTGTTTCCCTTGCTCTGCAAGGATTGCGGCTTTTGTGAAGCGATAGGTAACGATGCTTCGACGGTAACTATCGACAATGTGTGCAGAGGATCCCTGGTTCGAGCCCAGGTAGGGGCGAGGAGAGGGACGAAAGCTATACACTGTTACATGTGATTGTAGGGCTGTGTGTCTGAGCGTCAAATAGTATCAGTTCTTACATTGCAGATTGTATTTTCCCTGAAACACATAAACAGTGTTTATTTCTCCCTCTCCCCCTGCTACCATGTTGACAGTGGTAGGAATTTCTCTGTTATCATGTAATCTCAGTGTAATGTTCTGAGACCAGCAGGGAGGTGCCCTTTGGCCAGGGGGTGTGCAGAGTATTCGAACAGAAATGAGACAAATCAAATCAAATCAAATTTATTTATATAGCCCTTCGTACATCAGCTGATATCTCAAAGTGCTGTACAGAAACCCAGCCTAAAACCCCAAACAGCAAGCAATGCAGGTGTAGAAGCACGGTGGCTAGGAAAAACTCCCTAGAAAGGCCAATACCTAGGAAGAAACCTAGAGAGGAACCAGGCTATGTGGGGTGGCCAGTCCTCTTCTGGCTGTGCCGGGTGGAGATTATAACAGAACATGGTCAAGATGTTCAATGTTCATAAATGACCAGCATGGTCGAATAATAATAAGGCAGAACAGTTGAAACTAGAGCAGCAGCACAGTCAGGTGGAAGTTGAAACTGAAGCAGCAGCATGGCCAGGTAGACTGGGGACAGCAAGGAGTCATCATGTCAGGTAGTCCTGGGGCATGGTCCTAGGGCTCAGGTCAGTTGAAACTGGAACAGCAGCATGGCCAGGTGGACTGGGGACAGCAAGGAGTCATCATGTCAGGTAGTCCTGGGGCATGGTCCTAGGGCTCAGGTCCTCCAAGAGAGAGAAAGAAAGAGAGAAGGAGAGAATTAGAGAACGCACACTTAGATTCACACAGGACACCGAATAGGACAGGAGAAGTACTCCAGATATAACAAACTGACCCCAGCCCCCCGACACATAAACTACTGCAGCATAAATACTGGAGGCTGAGACAGGAGGGGTCAGGAGACACTGTGGCCCCATCCGAGGACACCCCCGGACAGGGCCAAACAGGAAGGATATAACCCCACCCACTTTGCCAAAGCACAGCCCCCACACCACTAGAGGGATATCTTCAACCACCAACTTACCATCCTGAGACAAGGCTGAGTATAGCCCACAAAGATCTCCGCCACGGCACAACCCAAGGGGGGGGGGGGCGCCAACCCAGACAGGATGACCACAACAGTGAATCAACCCACTCAGGTGACGCACCCCCTCCAGGGACGGCATGAGAGAGCCCCAGCAAGCCAGTGACTCAGCCCCTGTAATAGGGTTAGAGGCAGAGAATCCCAGTGGAAAGAGGGGAACCGGCCAGGCAGAGACAGCAAGGGCGGTTCGTTGCTCCAGAGCCTTTCCGTTCACCTTCCCACTCCTGGGCCAGACTACACTCAATCATATGACCCACTGAAGAGATGAGTCTTCAGTAAAGACTTAAAGGTTGAGACCGAGTTTGCGTCGCTGACATGGGTAGGCAGACCGTTCCATAAAAATGGAGCTCTATAGGAGAAAGCCCTGCCTCCAGCTGTTTGCTTAGAAATTCTAGGGACAATTAGGAGGCCTGCGTCTTGTGACCGTAGCGTACGTATAGGTATGTACGGCAGGACCAAATCAGAGAGATAGGTAGGAGCAAGCCCATGTAATGCTTTGTAGGTTAGCAGTAAAACCTTGAAATCAGCCCTTGCTTTGACAGGAAGCCAGTGTAGAGAGGCTAGCACTGGAGTAATATGATCAAATTTTTTGGTTCTAGTCAGGATTCTAGCAGCCGTATTTAGCACTAACTGAAGTTTATTTAGTGCTTTATCCGGGTAGCCGGAAAATAGAGCATTGCAGTAGTCTAACCTAGAAGTGACAAAAGCATGGATTAATTTTTCTGCATCATTTTTGGACAGAAAGTTTCTGATTTTTGCAATGTTACGTAGATGGAAAAAAGCTGTCCTCGAAATGGTCTTGATATGTTCTTCAAAAGAGAGATCAGGGTCCAGAGTAATGCCGAGGTCCTTCACAGTTTTATTTGAGACGACTGTACAACCATTAAGATTAATTGTCAGATTCAACAGAAGATCTCTTTGTTTCTTGGGACGTAGAACAAGCATCTCTGTTTTGTCCGAGTTTAATAGTAGAAAGTTTGCAGCCATCCACTTCCTTATGTCTGAAACACATGCTTCTAGCGAGGGCAATTTTGGGGCTTCACCATGTTTCATTGAAATGTACAGCTGTGTGTCATCCGCATAGCAGTGAAAGTTTACATTATGTTTTCGAATAACATCCCCAAGAGGTAAAATATATAGTGAAAACAATAGTGGTCCTAAAACGGAACCTTGAGGAACACCGAAATTTACAGTTGATTTGTCAGAGGACAAACCATTCACAGAGACAAACTGATATCTTTCCGACAGATAAGATCTAAACCAGGCCAGAACATGTCCGTGTAGACCAATTTGGGTTTCCAATCTCTCCAAAAGAATGTGGTGATCGATGGTATCAAAAGCAGCACTAAGGTCTAGGAGCACGAGGACAGATGCAGAGCCTCGGTCCGATGCCATTAAAATGTCATTTACCACCTTCACAAGTGCCGTCTCAGTGCTATGATGGGGTCTAAAACCAGACTGAAGCATTTCGTATACATTGTTTGTCTTCAGGAAGGCAGTGAGTTGCTGCGCAACAGCCTTCTCTAAAATTTTTGAGAGGAATGGAAGATTCGATATAGGCCGATAGTTTTTTATATTTTCTGGGTCAAGGTTTGGCTTTTTCAAGAGAGGCTTTATTACTGCCACTTTTAGTGAGTTTGGTACACATCCAGTGGATAGAGAGCCGTTTATTATGTTCAACATAGGAGGGCCAAGCACAGGAAGCAGCTCTTTCAGTAGTTTAGTTGGAATAGGGTCCAGTATGCAGCTTGAAGGTTTAGAGGCCATGATTATTTTCATCATTGTGTCAAGAGATATAGTACTAAAACACTTGAGCGTCTCTCTTGATCCTAGGTCCTGGCAGAGTTGTGCAGACTCAGGACAACTGACAAGCCTCCCTTTGCCTGGTTCTACCCTCAAGTCACCAGAACCATTGTGCTGGACACTCAGGCGATTACAGAAGACATTTATGATTTAAAATATTAAGTCCATCACCTGAGAGAACAGTCTCAGCTCACGAGCACAGACACAATTTGCACTTCAGTAGTCTTCAATATTCTGTACCCAGGCTACTTCCTCGTTTGGCAATAAAATAATAAAACCTCTTGGCATGAATCGTAAAGTGGTGATTTGCTCACAATTGATCAAAGATTAAATTGCCACACAAAGTAATTTTACATACAGCTCCTGCATGGACAGGGTGAAGTGGAGATGCTGGGTGTGTGTCTTTAAATAGCACACTGTGATGTCAGCAGAGTCCCCCTCTGTGTCATCTCTGTGACTTTGCTGCCATCTGTCCCACTTCAGAGACATGGACTGGACACATCTTCTTATGACCTCTGTCTGTCTGTCCTTTTTTAAATATATCTGTCTCTGTCAGTGTTCCGCTATTTACCTGACTGACGGTCAGTCTGTCTGTATAACTTTGTTATAAAATTTCCAACACAAAGATGTATTGGCCTGTGTCAAGTTTGTATCTTCATATTTCTTCAACGGATTTCTTTATCATCTTACTTCTTAACTGTTTGTCTTGATTAGGTTTTAATCTGAAAAAATTCGAAACCTGCTGAGAAACAGTTGTCTGATGTGGATGTTCAGAGCGCACATTCTGTAGGAGCGTCTGTACACTTGTATCTGAACATACTGCATGAAATAAACTTAGATCATGTGGGTGTGACTTTAATCAAACACAAACTCAGTGTGCACTTTCCTTTGCTCACCTGGCAATGGTCCCGTTTCCATTTCCTCATTTAGCAATGGTCCCGTTTCCATTTCCTCATTTAGCAATGGTCCCATGTGGCTCAGTTGGTAGAGTATAGTGCTTTCAACAGCAGAGTTTTGGGTTCAATTCCCATGGGGGACCATAACAAAAATGTACTCACTACTGTAAATGCTCTGGATAAGAGCATCTGCTAAATGACTGTAACAATGTAATTTAGCCCTGTTCTCTCACTATTAAATGATTCACCTCACCTGTGAATTCTACACATAAGGCTTTCATGTGCTGCACATTTCATGTTTTTCCCGTTAAGCTTGTTTGGAGTGTGGATCCGTCTTTCGCCCACAGCCGCCCACTCTCCCCATCTCCAGGCCGACATGTTCCTGTCTTCTTCTAGCGCTGTGTCTCTGTGTCGTGACAGCTCTCAGTTTTATCCTCCGCTCTGCACTACCGCCAATCTCACATCCCCTCTCCTTCATGCTCAGAGTTAACAGGGTTTCTGTAGTTGACTCAAAAATAACCACATGCCAAAGATAAATAGTTGAAATTAACAATAGAAAATAAAATGTATTAAAAAGAAGCCCAAAGGAGGGTGTAGGGCAGATGTATGTAGGAAGTGGATTTGTAAAAGACTGAAGATCTATTCTGTTCTTGTGTTCTGGTTGTAACTACAGTGTGTGAGCATTAGGAATGAACTCTGTGGGAAGCAATGTGTGTGGGTTGTGGTGTGTATTTTAAACACTTGAGAAAAGGACAAAATAATACAACTGTGTGTAAACCAGCACTTAGAAACCCCTTTTACAGCCTGTCAAAAATAGTCAAAACATACTCCTGTATGATTCCAAACTGAGCTCTAACATGTTGCTACTCATTAGATTAGCTACCAACTTCTGAAATGCATAGCTGTGAAAATATGAAAGTAAACTACATCTACAGTAATTAAAGGCATCAAGGCAGCTTGGTTTGACAGAAAACCAGTGTACTGTATATCATTCCTATAAGAACTGAGTTTGATGTTCAAGTTGAAGGCCAGATTTGCAGGTGAGTTTCAGACTTGACTCTTCACAACAGTGTTTTTACTGCAACATAACTACTGTTTCAACTAGTACTAGCCAGTGGGAACAGTTAGAAACCTTACTAAGTTCCTCTGATGGAAATCAAATAGGGAGAGAAAGCCACAAGCCACTATGAAATACCACAGTAAATCAGCTTTAGAAAAACAACAAACTATTTTAGAAGTTTCTTCTTTTTATGTACACATTTATATATTTATACACTGTACAGATAAAAAAAATGGTTGAAATATAAGATTGTTCACCCCACAGATGTGTGTCTAAAGAGAGAACAGAAGAGAGCAAGAAATGGGACAAAGGGATGTCAAGGACATACAGATCTGATGATACAGATCATCATACATCCCCAATTAACACTGATGAGTTTTTACATACACAATTTTCATTTATCCTTTATACAATGTCACAAAATCCTGGCCTATTTTGGCCAATCCTCCTCGTATCTCCACCAATATCTGTGTAGAGAGCCCTATAATCAGACATTTAGGGTGATTTCAATCTGAGTGACCACTGATCAGTTTTCAGACTTATTTAGATCTGTGTTTTGAATTGTTACTGGGCTTTTCTAGAGCCAAGGAAGGACTCTACTAAGAAGGCAAATGGACCATACCGGGCTTCCTATTTTATTTTCAGACAAATAATTCATTTTCACCTGAATCGTGCCATTTTATCTGTGTTTCCTATTCTGGCTGATCTTTTCAATTTAATGCTGCATCTGATGCATAATGATGTATCGTTTGCGTGTGTGCTCAGTATGAGGCAGGGAGGTGACTGTTCCCAGTTATTTTAGAAACAGGTAGGTGCTCTGCTATGTTCTGCTCTGCCTGGAGAGATGGCAGTGATGCAAATGAGGTGATGATCATTGTCTGTCTCACCTTTTCTCTGTGACACTTGGGGAGTGAGAGCATATGGAGGAGAGAGGGGAGGGGTGTTGTTTAAGAGCACCTTGTGCCAAAAAGCATGTGTGTCACAGTGGGGTTTTGAAGTACGTCAGCACTGACGTATGGAGACCTCGCCTGTCTTAGTCTCTGTGTGTTGGGCCAGACCTAGAGCGGAGGGACGTGTTGGGCCAGACGTAGAGCGGAGGGACAGCGTGTTGGGCCAGTCCTAGAGCGGAGGGACAGCGTGTTGGGCCAGACCTAGAGCGGAGGGACAGCGTGCTGGGCCAGACCTAGAGCGGAGGGACAGCATGCTGGGCCAGACCTAGAGCGGAGGGACAGCATGTTGGGCCAGTCCTAGAGTGTAGGGACAGCGTGTTGGGCCAGACCTAGAGCGGAGGGACAGCATGCTGGGCCAGACCTAGAGCGGAGGGACAGCGTGTTGGGCCAGTCCTAGAGCGTAGGGACAGCGTGTTGGGCCAGACCTAGAGTGGAGGGACAGCGTGTTGGGCCAGTCCTAGAGCGGAGGGACAGCGTGTTGGGCCAGACCTAGAGCGGAGGGACAGCGTGCTGGGCCAGAACTTGAGCGGAGGGACAGCGTGCTGGGCCAGAACTTGAGCGGAGGGACAGCGTGTTGGGCCAGTCCTAGAGCGGAGGGACAGCGTGTTGGGCCAGACCTAGAGCGGAGGGACAGATTACTGGGCCAGACGTAGAGTGGAGGAACAGCGTGTTGGGCCAGTCCTAGAGCGGAGGGACATCGTGCTGGGCCAGACCTAGAGGGGAGGGACAGTGTGTTGGGCCAGACCTAGAGCGGAGGGACAGCGTGTTGGGCCAGTCCTAGAGCGGAGGGACAGCGTGTTGGGCCAGACCTAGAGCGGAGGGACAGCGTGTTGGGCCAGACCTAGAGCGGAGGGACAGCATGCTGGGCCAGACCTAGAGCGGAGGGACAGCGTGTTGGGCCAGACCTAGAGCGGAGGGACAGTGTGTTGGGCCAGACCTAGAGCGGAGGGACGTGTTGGGCCAGACCTAGAGCGGAGGGACAGCGTGTTGGGCCAGTCCTAGAGCGGAGGGACAGCGTGCTGGGCCAGACCTAGAGCGGAGGGACAGCGTGTTGGGCCAGTCCTAGAGTGGAGGAACAGCGTGTTGGGCCAGTCCTAGAGCGGAGGGACAGCGTGCTGGGCCAGACCTAGAGGGGAGGGACAGTGTGTTGGGCCAGACCTAGAGCGGAGGGACAGTGTGTTGGGCCAGTCCTAGAGCGGAGGGACAGCGTGTTGGGCCAGTCCTAGAGCGGAGGGACAGCGTGTTGGGCCAGACCTAGAGCGGAGGGACAGCGTGTTGAGCCAGACCTAGAGCGGAGGGACAGCATGCTGGGCCAGACCTAGAGTGGAGGGACAGCGTGTTGGGCCAGACCTAGAGCGTGTTGGGCCAGACCTAGAGCGGAGGGACAGTGTGTTGGGCCAGTCCTAGAGCGGAGGGACAGTGTGTTGGGCCAGACGTAGAGCGGAGGGACAGCGTGTTGGGCCAGTCCTAGAGCGGAGGGACAGCGTGTTGGGCCAGACCTAGAGCGGAGGGACAGCGTGCTGGGTCAGACCTAGAGTGGAGGGACAGCGTGTTGGGCCAGACCTAGAGCGGAGGGACAGCGTGTTGGGCCAGCCCTAGAGTGGAGGGACAGCGTGCTGGGCCAGACCTAGAGCGGAGGGACAGCGTGTTGGGCCAGTCCTAGAGCGTAGGGACAGCGTGTTGGGCCAGACCTAGAGCGGAGGGACAGCATGCTGGGCCAGACCTAGAGCGGAGGGACAGCGTGTTGGGCCAGTCCTAGAGCGTAGGGACAGCGTGTTGGGCCAGACCTAGAGCGTAGGGACAGCGTGTTGGGCCAGACCTAGAGCGGAGGGACAGCGTGTTGGGCCAGACCTAGAGCGGAGGGACAGTATGTTGGGCCAGTCCTAGAGCGGAGGGACAGCGTGTTGGGCCAGAACTTGAGCGGAGGGACAGCGTGTTGGGCCAGACCTAGAGCGGAGGGACAGTATGTTGGGCCAGTCCTAGAGCGGAGGGACAGCGTGTTGGGCCAGACCTAGAGCGGAGGGACAGATTATTGTGCCAGACCTAGAGCGGAGGGACAGCGTGTTGGGCCAGACGTAGAGCGGAGGGACAGCGTGTTGGGCCAGACGTAGAGCGGAGGGACAGCGTGTTGGGCCAGACGTAGAGTGGAGGGACAGTGTGTTGGGCCAGACCTAGAGCAGAGGGACAGCGTGTTGGGCCAGACCTAGAGCAGAGGGACAGCATGTTGGGCCAGACCTAGAGCGGAGGGACAGCGTGTTGGGCCAGTCCTAGAGCGGAGGGACAGCGTGTTGGGCCAGACCTAGAGCGGAGGGACAGCATGCTGGGCCAGACCTAGAGCGGAGGGACAGCGTGTTGGGCCAGACCTAGAGCGGAGGGACAGTGTGTTGGGCCAGACCTAGAGCGGAGGGACGTGTTGGGCCAGACCTAGAGCGGAGGGACAGCGTGTTGGGCCAGTCCTAGAGCGGAGGGACAGCGTGCTGGGCCAGACCTAGAGCGGAGGGACAGCGTGTTGGGCCAGTCCTAGAGTGGAGGAACAGCGTGTTGGGCCAGTCCTAGAGCGGAGGGACAGCGTGCTGGGCCAGACCTAGAGGGGAGGGACAGTGTGTTGGGCCAGACCTAGAGCGGAGGGACAGTGTGTTGGGCCAGTCCTAGAGCGGAGGGACAGCGTGTTGGGCCAGTCCTAGAGCGGAGGGACAGCGTGTTGGGCCAGACCTAGAGCGGAGGGACAGCGTGTTGGGCCAGACCTAGAGCGTGTTGGGCCAGACCTAGAGCGGAGGGACAGTGTGTTGGGCCAGTCCTAGAGCGGAGGGACAGTGTGTTGGGCCAGACGTAGAGCGGAGGGACAGCGTGTTGGGCCAGTCCTAGAGCGGAGGGACAGCGTGTTGGGCCAGACCTAGAGCGGAGGGACAGCGTGCTGGGTCAGACCTAGAGTGGAGGGACAGCGTGTTGGGCCAGACCTAGAGCGGAGGGACAGCGTGTTGGGCCAGACCTAGAGCGGAGGGACAGCGTGCTGGGCCAGACCTAGAGCGGAGGGACAGCGTGTTGGGCCAGTCCTAGAGCGTAGGGACAGCGTGTTGGGCCAGACCTAGAGCGGAGGGACAGCATGCTGGGCCAGACCTAGAGCGGAGGGACAGCGTGTTGGGCCAGTCCTAGAGCGTAGGGACAGCGTGTTGGGCCAGACCTAGAGCGTAGGGACAGCGTGTTGGGCCAGACCTAGAGCGGAGGGACAGCGTGTTGGGCCAGACCTAGAGCGGAGGGACAGTATGTTGGGCCAGTCCTAGAGCGGAGGGACAGCGTGTTGGGCCAGAACTTGAGCGGAGGGACAGCGTGTTGGGCCAGACCTAGAGCGGAGGGACAGTATGTTGGGCCAGTCCTAGAGCGGAGGGACAGCGTGTTGGGCCAGACCTAGAGCGGAGGGACAGATTATTGTGCCAGACCTAGAGCGGAGGGACAGCGTGTTGGGCCAGACGTAGAGCGGAGGGACAGCGTGTTGGGCCAGACGTAGAGCGGAGGGACAGCGTGTTGGGCCAGTCGTAGAGTGGAGGGACAGTGTGTTGGGCCAGACCTAGAGCAGAGGGACAGCGTGTTGGGCCAGACCTAGAGCAGAGGGACAGCATGTTGGGCCAGACCTAGAGCGGAGGGACAGTGTGTTGGGCCAGTCCTAGAGCAGAGGGACAGCGTGTTGGGCCAGACCTAGAGCAGAGGGACAGCATGTTGGGCCAGACCTAGAGCGGAGGGACAGCGTGCTGGGCCAGAACTTGAGCGGAGGGACAGCGTGTTGGGCCAGACCTAGAGCGGATGGACAGCGTGTTGGGCCAGACCTAGAGCGGAGGGATAGAATGTTGGGCCAGACCTAGAGCGGTGGGACAGACTGTTGGGCCAGACCTAGAGCGGAGGGACAGCGTGTTGGGCCAGACCTAGAGGGGAGGGACAGATTGTTGGGCCAGACCTAGAGCGGAGGGACAGCGTGTTGTGGTTCTGTAAGCCACCTATTAAATGATAAACCAGAACACAAGGCCCCTGATGCACACAGGCCTGATTGAACAGTCCCTCTGCCCAACAGAAGAGGGCTAGAATAAAATATACTGTATGTGGTATTGTCAGATGTAATGAGCTCCCCGCTCCCTTGTCTTTCCTTCTCTCTTCACTCAAGACTCTCGAATGTCTATGGCCCCCTCCCCAACCAACCCATAAAACCCCAACAAATAGAAAGTAGACACATGCCCTTTGTCACGTTCCAACATCCCAGTAATCATTAGCGTCTTCTTCTTAGCGATCAGCGACAACATAAATAATTAACTGAACATCTAAATGACTTTATACAGAATAAAAACAGCCAACAAAACAGATTCGATATTAAGAAAATAAAAATGGCAACACCGAGCACACATACATACACCGTAAATACAAACACACAAACTAACAGTCAGATGTTGACACACTCATACACACGTTGCAAACACACACACACACACACACACACATTCAGTAGACACAAATAAACAGTCAAATGTAAACAGAAAATAGGTTTAGTTGATATTATTACTCTTGTAGCTATCCTTCAGCCCATTGTGTGATGAGAGAGAGACTTAAGCTTGGAACAGGTCACACCAGGATGACATCAGGAGCAGAACAGAGCAGAGGGGGTCTGGCCAGTAATGGAACAGCCTGGTCCTGAAGACCCACTAACACCCTAACTATCTAACATCAGGAGCAGAACAGAGCAGAGGGGGTCTGGCCAGTAATGGAACAGGCTGGTCCTGAAGACCCACGAACACCCTAACATCAGGAATAGGACAGAGCAGAGGGGGTTTGGTCTGTAATGGAATATCCCTGGTCCTGAAGACCCACGAACACCCTAACTATCTAACATCAGGAGCAGGACAGAGCAGAGGGGGTTTGGCCAGTAATGGAACAGCCGTGGTCCTGAAGACCCACTAACACCCTAACTATCTAACATCAGGAGCAGGACAGAGCAGAGGTGGTTTGGCCAGTAATGGAACAGACTAACTGACGTAACAGACACACATTCCAATAGACAGGCAGAATTACAGAAAATTACTGACAGAGACAAACAGGTAACGTTATAAACCTTGATGGGGACAAGATCATTTGGCTTAGTGCTCCATTATAAACTAAACTGACTTGGTTGGGAGAGGGGCATTTATTTATGGTTATCTGCAGTGGATGATGCAATTGAGAGAAAGCAGCTCAGATGAAGACTGGTGGTTCATGTCAAGTTCCTCCTCTGCTTACCGTTCCACACCAGGCACTACCCCACAGACTGTACCCCTCTCCCTCTGTCACTGCTTAGCTGCTGTGACCTCTCCAAGTCTTCAAACATATCCAGTAGAATACTGATGATTATTATTGTCATCATTATTATCAGTAATATTGTTGTTATTCATTTGATAGCAGTGCAAGCCCAATACTTTCACACACTTGCACTCGCATTCACGCTCTAACTTTCACTGACGCACACGCACGCGCACACGCACACACACACACACACAGAGAGAATTCGACAGAATAATAGCGGTCTTTTTGCTTCTATTTACTGTCTCTGGAAGAACATTTTGATTGGTCTCTTTAGGCTTTTTAAAAACAAAACACAACATTGATCACTTTACTCTTTTTCTGTCATTATTCTTTTTTTTCTCTCCAGAAAATAGGAACGTCTTTTTACATTTCCCCCATGGACCAGTGTAAATGATCAGTCATTTTCTCCTTTTTTCATCTAGAACTTCATTTGGAGTTACAGCACATCACCCACAGCACGCACAGACAACAAGGGGGTCCAGCCAGGGAAGAATCACTACAGCGGTGGGAGAGAAAGAGATCAGAGATGATGAACGGGGTGGAGTGACAGTGTCACGTCTAATTCCATTATCATCCAGACAGTCCATCCCTCTTCTATTCCATTGGTTTGCCTCTCTCTCTCTCTCTATCGATCCTTCCTGTTATATTCTCTGTGTGTTTGCAGAAGAGAACGGACCAAAGGGTCAACGTGGGAAGCAAAAAACAATAATGAACAGCCAACCAGATCGCTTCTGACAACAGAGAGAGCAGTGATTAGGGAGAGAAGAAGCCTCCCCTCACTGCCACGATGGAGAGACACAGGATGAATGGAGGAACTGGATTCCTGGGGCTCACCCTAGGGCTGGCAGAGTGTGCTGCTCCAGAGTAAAACAGAGTAAAGGTGGACCAAGGAGAAAAAACAACGGTTGAGAGAAAACTTAAAAGCAACAAGACTCAGAAAGGACCCGGCTTAACAGAGGGGAGTAGAGGAAGGAGAAGTTCATTAGGGATCTGAGAGAGGACAGGCAGGAGGAGAGGGTGGATGCGTAGGGTGGATGCGTTGGATGGCTATTTGTACCCATGTTCTGCAGCGAGTCAGCCTTGTGCATAACGATAGGGTGGGAGGGCAGGGCAGGGCAGGGGGCTGGGATGGTCTGGGTGGATGTGAAGGACCTACAGTATCAGGCCTTGAGGGCATGCCACTGCTGCACGGCATTACGAGGTTTACCCATCATGTCCTTCCAGTGCTTCACCTCCGCCGGACCACTCTTCCACGAGAGATAGATCTGAGAGAGAGCAAGAGGGAGGGTGGCAAGAAAGAGAGGAAGAGGAAGGGAGGAGGAGAGAGAGATGGAGTGAAAGGGGGGTGAGAGTGAGGGGGGTGAGATGGATGAGCAGGATATCTGACGTCACAGAGATCGATATTACTCATACTCAAACAGAGAGAGGTAAACTAAACTCTCTGAAGTCTGGAGTGTCCCTGCTGTTACCATAAAGCTTGCCAATCACCCTAATCTGTACTTAATTCATATCGGGAGCTGAGGAGAGTCATTAAGATGAAACATTTGTTTTACTCTCAGCAATTTTCAGAGCATTGGAAACAGGGGGAAAGATTTGTGTGAGAATGAGACTTATGTTTAGACAGAGAGATGGAGGCTCCCAAGCAAGCCGCAGCTGTGTTTTACTGGTGGTGATTAGACTAAGGGCCAGCGCCTGTGATGAGGCGTGTTTGGTTTACTGAGGGGTCACTGTCAGACACTGGATCCATAGTAAGGAAGCCTGTATGAGGGTTACAGTGTGTCAGAAAATCAATGGGATAGTGCCTCTGTGTGCCACAAACAAACCACACAATCAATGGATATCAATCTCAATGTGTCAGTATGTAAGAGCAATCTTGAGACAGTGACTGTTAATGTGTCTTTGTGTTAGTGTGTGTGAGAGCAGGATCATTGTGTGTGAGTGAGTGTGTGTGTGTGTGTATGTATTTGTGCATGTGTGTGTGTGTGTGTGTCTCAGTATGTGCCAGCAGGGGTCAGTGTGGACTGGTGATGTACGTGGCTGGTGGTCTGGGCGTTACGAGGGGGCGGTACCTTGCCGATGACGTCGTTGCGACTGAGCTTGTCCTTGTCCATGACGGTGATGATGATGGTGGTCTCTCGGAGCACGTGGGCGGGGACGTCGAAGGGGAAGGACTCGTTGAACACGGGGTTCAGACAGCACTTCATTGTCACCGTCTTCTTCTTCTCCACACGCTTGTCCTTGTGCATCAGCCACAGCTTCACATAGGGATCTGACGGGGGAGACACATCATTTAAACACAGAGGTTGCATCCCAAATGGCACCCTAATCCCAATGCAGTACACTTATTTTGACCAGGGCTCATAGAAAGTAGTGCACTATTTAGGGAATAGGGTGCCATTTGGGATGCCGATGAATGGAGAGATACTGAAACCACATTGACACATGTTAAGGTAGACAGACTGTAGCACAGGAAACAGGTGATGACAGAGTACTGTATGTACTGTACCGGAGGTGCCTCCAATGTCCATGGCTTTGAGGTTGCGGGCTTTGATGATGGTCACAGTGATGGTGTTGGCTTGAGGGTTGTAGCATAGTGACACCAGCAGGTCTCCTCGACTCCCCTGAGAAACACAATGACATCACCACTCACCAACCCTCTCACTACCTCCATCCCCTCTACCCCCTTCTGTCTCCCAGTCATCCCTCCTTCTCCTTGTTCCCTCTCACTCCCTCCATCCCCTCTACCCCCTTCTGTCTCCCAGTCATCCCTCCTTGTTCCCTCTCTCCACCCCTCCCCTCATCTCCCCTCCTCCCCTGTCCCTCTGCAACTGTCCTAGTCTGTGTGTGTACATTACTCACGCTTCCGTCGCTGCAGGGCTTCAGCTCCTTCCAGTAGGTCTGCTGGTTGCCCAGGTCCACCTTGTTAAGGGGAATGGACACCTCCCCGATGGGGTCGTTCCTGCTGAAACGATCGTAATCCAGCACCTGCATATAGAGGGTCCTCTGGATCACCTTCTCATAGGGGAACCCTGGGGGGAACAGACAGATACATAAACAGACAGATAAGAGGCTGATATGTGCTGGACAGAGATTTAAGGAGTACTCTTTAAGACTTTATACAGGATAACCAATAGCCATAAAGTCTAGTTATGTGTATAGATGTGTTTTTTATAATGTGCAGTAGTTGTACTGTAGCTTTTAATTTATTATTTATTGAACCTTTATTTAACTTGGCACGTCAGTTAAGAACAAATTCTTATTTACAATGACGGTCTACCAGGGAACAGTGGGTTAACTGCCTTGTTCATGGGCAGAACAACAGGTTTTTACCTTGTCAGCTCAGGGATTCAATCCAGCAACCTTTTGGTTAGTGGCCCAACACTCTAACCACTAGGCTACCTGCCACCCCGCTAGAGTATCTGTGTGTCCCAAATGGCACCCTATTCCATATGTAGTGCACTACTTTTGACCAGGACCCATAGGGCTTTGGACAAAAGTAGTGCACTATATATGGAATAGGGCGCCATTAGGTATGCAGCCTCTGTGTGCAGGGTGATTTCACAGTCTGACCTTCAAACAGGAAGGTCTCGTTCCAGCGAGGGTTGAGGTTCTTCCTCTTGACCTTGGTCTCCAGCTTGTGCTTCTTGTCAGGCAGCAGGTAGAGTTTGACGAAGGGGTCTGAGGTGCCAGAGAAGTCCTTGGCGGGGAGCTCCTGGCCCGTGAGGATCTTGACGGTCAGGGTGGAGTCCTGGAAGCTGTAGCCCACACTGAACTGAATCCGGCCCAGCTTCTCAACCACAGGCCCTTCTGTGTCCTCTTCTGAGCCTGGAGAGAGCTGGGAGAGAACAGCAGCAGAGAACTCTAATATTTATCCAGTCTATACGATGGTAGAATCGCAATTGCATACTCCTTGTGTCCTCTCTCCTCGACTCCTACTCAAAACACATTGGAGAAGGTCAGAGGGGATGGACCTCTGGCACTCTCATCCAATGGGTTTTGAGAAGGAGGCGAGGAGAAAGAGAGAGGATGAGAGGACTATGCAATTGAGATTCTCCCTATGTACACTCAACAACCCTCATCCCACTAGCCCCACCCTTTCCCAGCATGGAACACACAGATCAAACACTCAGGGACATGGACACCCAAGGTGAACAAGGAGCTTTGTTTCTCATCCACAAGGGGGCAGTCAAACAGCACTGGAACTCACGTGCAATGCCGCCATCATGCTAGCCTAACGTTCAGATAATGTTATGTCATATGTCTGGGCTTTACTAAGCGATAAGGGAGGGAGCAATGGGGGAGAAGGTATATCAGGAGATGAGAGGCAGGAGATATTCTGTGAGTAGAGAGACCCCCTGCCTAACTGGAGCTGGGCCCCGAGGGAGGGAAGGAAATGCAGTTAAAAGGCTGCTATCTGATAGAGAGGGACCAAAGGCTTGGCCCAAGGTGCAGTTCCTGGAATTTAATCTCACATTCTGTATTCTCTCCCACACATCTCGCTGTTGCTCTACCTCTCCGTTCTAAATCTGATCATCTCTCCTCCTTCACTCTCTTGGTGTCTGATGTCTGTCTGTCTTTCAAACACACACATGCACACACAGACATACACACATGGACGCATGAATGCACACACCGGCTTTCAGACAGCTCTCTCCTGAAATCTGTCCCACCTACAGTTGTCAACTATTTTTCAGGGTCAATCTGTTTTTTCATAATTTTTATTTATACTTGTTGCCCAATCGCTTCGCCTGAAACCCACATAACCCACATAGATACAGAACCTCCACAAAATACAGCCACATACTGAGCCCACCTACACCATATACACATCTCTCCACCTCCAGACCATGTGAGTGTCAGAACACTAGGTTAATCATATTATTAACATAATATGTACACACGCCAATCTCTTGTGACAGACTGACGTAGCTGGCCAGTTTACACAAGATTTGATTCTGGGTACCGGGATTAATGAATTTAGCTCACTTTTGTAAACGCACATAAAACTCCTAAACACCTGCATAGGTAGTATCACAATGACCCCCCCCGAAGAAAAAAAAATGCGCCTCAGTGATTAATTTTTTACATTTATAGTTATTAACTAGGCCTAGTGAAAGTCTTCGACCCACATAGTGAAGTGAGAGACCAGAGATGGAAAGAGACCGTGGCCAACTGCAGGTCTGATCCAACTGACAGGCCCTGTTGGCTCCCCCTCAAAGTGAAAGTATCATCATTAAGCATCATCGGGACCTCCATAACGCAGACGTGCAACCCACATAATAACACAGGCCCATCCCCCACCCGCGCCCTGTCCACCCAGCACTCACAGCACTGTGTTCGCAGCGTAATTACCAGCTTTTGCTGAATAAAGCATATTCTACTGAGTTTCTCCTTTGTGATAGCCAAGCTGGGTTGGGAAATGTCATGTAATTAGCACGTTTTGTCATTTAAGACATCTTCCAAATCTAAATGCTGCTACAAGTGGGTGGCGGTGGGCAAACCCAGACATGTAGAGAGGAGTACAGATGAACAATCATTAACACAGACAGACAGGAAGAGAGCGGATTTCCTTACCATGTGAATGTCGCTGGTGGTGACAGAGTTGGCCAGGTCTGTGACGGAGGAGTTCCCGAGGCGGCCTGCCTCATCTGGAGTCTGGGTTCCAGGTTTACACAGGCTCCTGCTGGGGGGGGGGGGGGGGGGGGGGGGGGCAGAGACACAGTCAGGACGGACACTGAGAGAGAGGAGAGGCCAATGGAGCACTAGGAGAATCCTGCTTCTGAAGACAAAGAGCCAGCCTCAGCTCTGTGATGGCTTCCCACCACAGGTGAGGCTGCAAGGTCTTGTGTAAGGGCTAGACTATCCAGAGTCCAGATCTGAATGTGACTAATAATGTCCCCAGACTTGGGAGTAACAAGGGAATTTTAGTGACTTACACTCACACACACACACACACACACACACACACACACACACACACACACACACACACACACACACACACACACACACACACACACACACACACACACACACACACACACACACACACACACACACACACACACACTTAGTTCCAAACCTTAGTCACTACAAGCATGTAACAGTGTGATATTTGCAAAACAGACACAAAAATCAACACAATTAATGAACAAAAGAGTAAAAGAAAGAGGACAGGGTGTTGGAGGACTGGGTGTTGGAGGACTGGGTGTTGGAGGACAGGGTGGGGGAGGACTGGGTGTTGGAGGACAGGGTGGGGGAGGACTGGGTGTTGGAGGACTGGGTGGGGGAGGACTGGGTGTTGGAGGACTGGGTGTTGGAGGACTGGGTGTTGGAGGACTGGGTGTTGGAGACAAAGTATTCCTAGCCAATATGTTGTAACAGTCTGGTGAGCAGAAGACATACTGAGCTATAGCAGGTGACACAAGTCAAGACACATAGACAGACAACACTAATTACAGGTTACACACTGGAAAATGACAAGAGGAAGAGAGAGGAAAAACAGTACAGGTGCACTGTAGAAATGGAGGGAGAGGAAGTGGGATTAGGAATGGGTGCTGTGGGAAAGATGAGTGTAGAAGAAGAAGTAGATTTGAAGATTTATCTCTGCAGAGAAAAGGGGGGATTTGTCTTTGTTAAGACTAGGAGGATTAACAGAATGAACAAAGTGAGGTTACTGACTCAAATGAACGTGAGACAGAGACAGACACCACAACATAGTTCAGTTGAAGCTGGAAGAGAAATAAAGGAGATGAGAGAGGATAAGAGACTGGGAGAAAAAAACAAAGACTTACTTTTAGTAAGAGAGCACAATAAGGGCTAAAGAATAGAGACAAGAAACAGACTAGATATGGGCATGCAAAATAAGAGGTCGAGTCAGAGAGGGAGGAGGATGGCTGGAGGCAGTACATCAGAAAGGCTGACAGGAAAAAGAAGTAGGCGAGCGAGAGAAAAGGAGGGATAAGATGTGATGTGGGAGGGTATAAACATAACACACACACAACATGTTAACCGCCAAATAGATACAAGGAACTAATCGTTTGGCTGAGTGAGGTTAATCCCAATCCAGAGGGATGTTAGAGGATGCATGTGGGCATGTTAGCCATATGGGTTATCAAGGAGGAGGGAGGATGGTAATTGTGGTTCCTGAAGTATCTGTAAGTCTGTGGTTGAGGCTACAGATGTCTGTGTTCCTGGTCGTTTGAGGGGTCAGTCACTGTTGTAGGACCGCAGACATGTCTCTGTCTGGTCGGGCTCTCTCTGTGTGAAGGGTCAGTCCACAAATGCAAATCCAGTATCTGTGGTTGGGTTGGGCTGCCTAACACAAGAGAGAGACTGTAACTCTAGTGCACTGTGTCCTTCCATGAACACTGGCTGGCTGGCTGGATTTCACTTATATACAGTACAAGAGAGGCATGCAGAGTTTCACTGTGCCATTATACTACAGTTTAGCAAAGCGCAAGCAATGGCATGCACATACAAAACAATCTCTCAGCTAGTATTTGCTGCCTGCATCTCAGAACATAGGGAGGACTACGCCCCATATCATGTCTGTCTGTCTGTCTGTCTGTCCAGTGATCTATTTGTTTTCTCTATAAGGCACTAATAGAAAGGAAGGGGAATGACTGAAGGAGTGGGGGTAAGTGGTGTAGGTAGAGTTGCGAAATTCTGGTAACTTTTTTAGGTTTTCTAGAAATCCCAGTTGTAAGATTCCTGTAATAAAGAGGGAGTAAGCAGGAAATCTGGTCTCCTTTAACCAGGATATCTGGAAAAGTTACCAGAATGTTGCAACTCTACCTACACCTCTTACCCCCATTCCTTTAGTCATTCCCCTTCCTGTCTAACATCCATTTAGTGCCTTATAGAGCAAACAAATGGATCACTGCACCCTCTGTGTAGGTGATCAGTGAAGTTGAA
This sequence comes from Oncorhynchus kisutch, assembly GCF_002021735.2. Lineage (NCBI taxonomy): Eukaryota > Metazoa > Chordata > Actinopteri > Salmoniformes > Salmonidae > Oncorhynchus > Oncorhynchus kisutch. Next base: position 71,794,665 of record NC_034181.2, on the reverse strand, counting down.
TGAGCAACAAATAAGTAACAGAGTTTATCCACTTGGCAAGGAGAAGACTGAGTTATCCAGATCAGACAGACAAAGAGACAGAATGAGACAGACACGGGTTGACACCCAGTCACAGACAGGGACACAGGCAGATAATGGAGCACGTATAGAGTAAGAAGTGCGGCATCAGACAGAGAAAGACAATGAACGTAGACAGACATACAGACAGACAGGTACTGTAAGTGTAAGCAAAACAGGTCATGTGGATGAGCCTGGTTCAAGGGGGGTCTCTTGATTGGCATAGCTGTGATTGGAGGGGAAAGCTGTCAGGAGGATTCACACTGTAGACTGCAGGGGAGGGGGTTGAATGAGGGGAGACATAAGGTTATGGAATGGGGATTGGTCAAAGTGCCAAACATCTCAACAACTGATACACCTTGCTTCGTCTTCCGTTCATCTTATCTTTACTGAATCACGCCAATTTTTCTCATATCCAACATTTCCTGCTGTCCTTCCTCTTTACTCCCTCAGTCCTAATCTATCTTTTCCATTTCTCTTTCCTTTCTTAGTCTATGATCTCCCTGTATGCTGATTCATTAAAGGTTGGATCTAACCCAAAGCCTGCTGTCGATGTCTAGAGTCGTGTCCCACCCACAGGGAATGACTGTCTCAGTCTGATTCAATCAACTTCCTACCATCAAAACAAATGACTCCAAACAGGCTAACAAGAGGGACTCCATACAAAGCACTCTAACTAGATAGAGTTAAGTAAGGTCATCTTCTCTCTTCTTCCATATTTACTGTTAAGGCTAACTGATGAGGCTAACGTGGGGCTAACGTGATGCTAACATGTGGCATGGTTGTGTGTGGGCACAGTGAGGGTCATGTCAGTCAGCTTGCAGTGGCTTGCAGCTGCCAGAGGTGGCTGATGGAGCCTGGACCAAACCCTGCTGCTTCCCTTCCCAGATCACCAGCTAAAGAATATGGTCTGCTCTGTTGGCACGGCAACGTCTGGAGAGACAGCAAGCACCTGGGATCGAGGGAGTGAAAGGAGGGTAGGCGTGCAGCGTGGGGGCTTGGCTGGGGGTCGCAGAGGGCAGCAAACAGGCAGACACATCAACCGCAAGACACAACGGGATTGGAGGACATATGACACGTGCAGGTGAGTGCCTCTGGGAAAACACACACACTCACACACGCAAACACACACACACACACACACACACATACAAACTAGCAGGGGCACGTGGAGGCAGGCGAGGCCTCTACTTCTCACCATGACCTGTGATAATATCCTTATGGAGTGTTACCTGTGCCCAGAGCCTGAGACCAAAGGGAAAAGGGAAGAGGTGGGGACACTCCGCTGCAAGGCTGAAGAAATCCTCCCCTATCCTCCCCTACCCACCTCCCCCATGATTCACTTAATGACCAATACAAGAGACAAAGACACACACAAACAGACAGACAGACAGACACATACACACAGCCCTGGATCCACTGCCCTACACTAAAACCTGAGTCAGCCTGGCATCATACTCTAGTGTCAATAGAGAAAAGAATAATAATAATAATAACAAATATAACCACATAGTAAGCCTATAACGATACTGTTACACCCAAAACACCTCCTCATTTCTAATGACCTTTTAGGATGGTTACCGGCCACTAGGCAGGTTATACTGTATGCTTTGATTGAAACAAAATACAAGAAAGGATAATAGTTTGTTAAAATCATCTGCTCTAATTCGCTCACAAATCATAGGAGAGCTCTGATGGGCTCTGAGTACTGATGGGAAGCCAGCGAAATATGAGCTAATGTACAGTAATGACTAGACCGTTGATATGAGCTAATGTACAGTAATGTCTAGACCATTGATATGAGCTACTGTAAAGTAAAGACTAGTCCATTAACATGAGCTAATGTAAAGTAAAGACTAGTCCATTGATATGAGGGAAATTGCGGTCTCTGGAGAACTACGAGCATACACACACACAAAGGATATACAGATCGATAGTATGTTCACATAAACACACAAACTACTGACAATGAGACTCTTAGATATAATATTTTTTTTGTAAAGTAAATACTAGTCCATTGATATGAGCTACTGTAAAGTAAAGACTAGTCCATTGATATGAGCTAATGTACAGTAATGACTAGACCATTGATATGAGCTACTGTAAAGTAAAGACTAGTCCATTGATATGAGCTAATGTACTGTAAAGACTAGTCCATTGATATGAGCTACTGTAAAGTAAAGACTAGTCCATTGATATAAGCTACTGTAAATTAAAGACTAGTCCATTGATATGAGCTAATGTAAAGTAAAGACTAGTCCATTGATATGAGCTAATGTAAAGTAAAGACTAGTCCATTGATATGAGCTAATGTAAAGTAAAGACTAGTCCATTGATATGAGCTACTGTAAAGACTAGTCCATTGATATGAGCTAATGTAAAGTAAAGACTAGTCCATTGATATGAGCTACTGTAAAGTAAAGACTAGTCCATTGATATGAGCTACTGTAAAGACTAGTCCATTGATATGAGCTAATGTAAAGTAGACTAGTCCATTGATATGAGCTACTGTAAAGACTAGTCCATTGATATGAGCTACTGTAAAGTAAAGACTAGTCCATTGATATGAGCTAATGTAAAGTAAAGACTAGTCCATTGATATGAGCTACTATAAAGACTAGTCCATTGATATGAGCTAATGTAAAGTAAAGACTAGTCCATTGATATGAGCTAATGTAAAGTAAAGACTAGTCCATTGATATGAGCTACTGTAAAGACTAGTCCATTGATATGAGCTAATGTAAAGTAAAGACTAGTCCATTGATATGAGCTAATGCACAGTAAAGACTAGTCCATTGATATGAGCTAATGTAAAGACTAGTCCATTGATATGAGCTACTGTAAAGTAAAGACTAGTCCATTGATATGAGCTAATGTAAAGTAAAGACTAGTCCATTGATATGAGCTAATGTACAGTAAAGACTAGTCCATTGATATGAGCTAATGTAAAGACTAGTCCATTGATATGAGCTACTGTAAAGTAAAGACTAGTCCATTGATATGAGCTAATGTAAAGTAAAGACTAGTCCATTGATATGAGCTAATGTACTGTAAAGACTAGTCCATTGATATGAGCTAATGTAAAGTAAAGACTAGTCCATTGATATGAGCTAATGTACAGTAAAGACTAGTCCATTGATCTGAGCTAATGTAAAGACTAGTCCATTGATATGAGCTAATGTAAAGTAAAGACTAGTCCATTGATATGAGCTAATGTACAGTAAAGACTAGTCCATTGATATGAGCTAATGTGGGGGTTTGAGTAACCATGGTTACCAAACTGTACGCTCCCACCGGAGGTTGTATGGTATCGTAATTATATTTTCTAGTGGTATGGCTGGGTAACCATAATCTCCCATAAGGAGGTTGTCATCAGGCCCCTTGACCTGTCATGCCTACTCATCCTATCTCCATACCCAAATACCGCCGTGCCTCTAGGGGGGGGGGGGGGGGGGGGGGGGTGAAGATGCCATGGAGCAAACAGCTGATTCACTGGAGAAGTCTATAGGAGAACTGTAGAATCACCCCCAGCTGTAGAACATGAACCTTCTCCTGTTCTAACTCCTCTGCCCAATCCCCTCGCAACACCTCAGACTGTTATAGAACAATGACTCTCCCCCAAGAGATACTGTACATGTTGGTATTACTATTCCAAATGTTTGTGTGGTCTTAATACAGCAATGACAGATGATATGCACTGTCACACACATGACATCACACGACAAGTACCGAAACACAAATACACACTCAATACTTCAGATAAAATACATCCCCTGAGGATCGATGCTATGATCCCTAGACAGATCCTGACACCCGAACCCTGATCATATGACCTTAACCCCAGGTCAGAGAGCCTAACCTATCCTCCCATTAATTAGACCAAGCGGCAGGTCCCATCCCAGGGGACAGAGAGGTGACTTTATCTCACTTGCTCAGGGACACCATGACAAGCTGAGAAAGAGACGTAGAGAAAATACATGAATAACTCCTGCACACACAATTCCTCTGTGCATTCTTACTGTCAATGTTTTGGTGTACGACATTATCCAACCTTCTTCAACGTCTTGAAAAAGGATGTGTACCAAAATGTTGACAATAAATATGCAGAGATAAAATTGTGTACGCTGGAGTTTTCATATTTTTTCTACAATGTTGACTTTGGTACCGTAATTCCCTGCCCCACAAACATGAAAAGCATAGTAGTGTTAACTCTGTTCAAAATGTAAGAAAGTGAACCTGGACCTGATGACATACTGTGAAACAAAGACATTATAATGTGCATATCTCTGTATATTGTGTTGCAGGGGAGCATACAATGTTATGTCATCTACTAGATAAATGCCTTAAGATGCTTCCCTATTTTCTGAAAGGGGAAGCAATACTAACAAATCAAAGGATGCAGGTTTTCCTACTTACAAAGCATGTAGTGGTCTGTAATTTTTATCATAGGTACACTTCAACTGTGAGAGACGGAATCTAAAACAAAAATCAAGAAAATCATATTGTATTATTTTTAAGTAATTAATTTGCATTTTATTGCATGACATAAGTATTTGATCACCTACTAACCAGTACGAATTCCGGCTCTCACAGACCTGTTAGTTTTTCTTTAAGAAGCCCTCCTGTTCTCCACTCATTACCTGTATTAACTGCACCTGTTTGAACTCGTTACCTGTATAAAAGACACCTGTCCACACACTCAATCAAACAGACTCCAACCTCTCCACAATGGCCAAGACAAGAAAGCTGTGTAAGGACATCAGGGATAAAATTGTAGACCTTCACAAGGCTGGGGTGGGCTACAGGACAATAGGCAAGCAGCTTGGTGAGAAGGCAACAACTGTTGGTGCAATTATTAGAAAATGGAAGAAGTTCAAGATGACGGTCAATCACCCTCGGTCTGGGGCTTCATGCAAGATCTCACCTCGTGGGGCATCAATGATCATGAGGAAGGTGAGGGATCAGCCGAGAACTACACGGCAGGACCTGGTCAATGACCTGAAGAGAGCTGGGACAACAGTCTCAAAGAAAACCATTAGTAACACACTACGCCGTCATGGATTAAAATCCTGCAGCTCACGCAAGGTCCCCCTGCTCAAGCCAGCGCATGTCCAGGCCCATCTGAAGTTTGCCAATGACCATCTGGATGATCCAGAGGAGGAATGGGAGAAGGTCATGTGGTCTGATGAGACAAAAATAGAGTTTTTGGTTAAACTCCACTCGCCGTGTTTGGAGGGAGAAGAAGGATGAGTACAACCCCAAGAACACCATCCCAACTGTGAAGCATGGACGTGGAAACATCATTCTTTGGGGATGCTTTTCTGCAAAGGGGACAGGACGACTGCACCGTATTGAGGAGAGGATGGATGGGGCCATGTATTGCGAGATCTTGGCCAACAACCTCCTTCCTCAGTAAGAGCATTGAAGATGGGTCGTGGCTGGGTCTTCCAGCATGACAACGACCCGAAACACACAGCCAGGGCAACTAAGGAGTGGCTCCGTAAGAAGCATCTCAAGGTACTGGAGTGGCCTAGCCAGTCTCCAGACCTGAACCCAATAGAAAATCTTTGGAGGGAGCTGAAAGTCCATATTGCCCAGCGACAGCCCCGAAACCTGAAGGATCTGGAGAAGGTCTGTATGGAGGAGTGGGCCAAAATCCCTGCCGCAGTGTGTGCAAACCTGGTCAAGAACTACAGTAAACGTATGATCCCTGTAATTGCAAACAAAATATTTGGTACAGAAACCTAAGTTCTGCTTTTCTGATGTATCAAATACTTATGTCATGCAATAAAATGCTAATTATTTACTTAAAAATGATACAATGAGGGCCTCCCAGGTGGCGCAGTGGTTAAAGGCGTTGTACTGCAGCGCCAGCTGTGCCACCAGAGACTCTGGGTATCGCGCCCAGGCTCTGTCGTAACCGGCCGCGACCGGGAGGTCTGTGGGGCGACGCACAATTGGCCTAGCGTTGTCCGGGTTAGGGGGGGGTTTGGCCGGTAGGGAAATCCTTGTCTCCACGTGCACCAGCAACTCCCTTGGCGGGCCGGGCGCAGTGTGTTTCCTCCGACACATTAGTGTGGCTGGCTTCCGGGTTGGATGGCACTGTGTTAAGAAGCAGTGCGGCTTGGTTGGATTGTGTATCAGAGGACGCATGACTTTCAACCTTCGTCTCTCCCGAGCCCGTACACGAGTGATGAGACAAGATAGTAGTTACTAAACAATTGGATATATATATATATATTTTTTTTAATCATACAATGTGATTTTCTGGATTTTTGTTTTAGATTCCATCTCTCATAGTTGAAGTGTACCTATGATAAAAATTACAGACCTCTACATGCTTTGTAAGTAGGAAACACTGCCAATTTTGCAGGTTATCAAATACTTGTTCTCCCCACTGTAGATAGTTAATTATCTCTCGATAAGAGATAATGGAGTTACATAGAGTTAATGGATTTGGTTTGAGTTAATGGAGTTAGATGAAGTTAATGGAGTTAGATAGAGTTAATAGAGTTAATGTTGTTGGATAGAGTTAATGGAGTTAAATAGAGTTAGATGATGTTAGATAGAGTTAATGAAGTTAGATGGAGTTCGATAGAGTTAATGGAGTTAGATTGAGTTAATGGAGTTAGATTGAGTTAATGAAGTTAGATGGAGTTCGATAGAGTCAATGGAGTTAGATTGTGTTAATGGAGTTAGATTGAGTTAATGGAGTTAGATAGAGTTAATGGAGTTAGATGGAGTTAGATAGAGTTAATGAAGTTAGATTGAGTTAATGAAGTTAGATGGAGTTAGATTGTGTTAATGGAGTTAGATTGAGTTAATGGAGTTAGATAGAGTTAATGGAGTTAGATTATGTTAGATAGAGTTAATGAAGTTAAATGGAGTTAGATAGAGTTAATGGAGTTAGATTGAGTTAAAAGAGTTAGATGGAGTTAGATAGCATTAATGGGTTTAGATAGAGTTAATGGAGTTGGATAGAGTTAATGTAGTTCAATGGAGTTAGATAGCGTTAATGGGGTTAGATAGAGTTAATGGAGTTGGATAGAGTTAATGGAGTTGGATAGAGTTAATGGAGTTATATAGAGTTAATGGATTTGGTTTGAGTTAATGGAGTTAGATGAAGTTAATGAAGTTAGATGGGGTTAGATAGAGTTAATGGAGTTAGATGGTGTTAGATAGAGTTAAGGAAGTTATATGGAGGTGGAATGATGAGTTTGTTAGAGCAGAAAATCTTTCAGTGTACTCTCGATAATATCATTCATAGCAGGCAAGCCTTCATGAGATATGAATGATATGAGCATCTTCATAGTATTATTGGAGGGAAACAGTGGTGCTTCACTGCAAAAACAATTGACTTGCTTAAGTATCAAATACAGGTCCCCAAACAGGCTGAGCCCAAGACACGTTTTGCATGTTGATTACATAGAGTGTATGTGAATCTCTGGAGTGTCTCTTTTCCTGTGTGTATGTGTCCCTACTCCTTTTTCTCCATCTCCATATCAGTGTGTGAGTGTGTGTGTGTGTGTGTGTGTGTGCTGCCCACAGTGGAATCTCATTCCCCTGTTGTGATATTCAGCAGTGATGCAGATGTAACCCAGCCAGGCTGCCTGGGCAGACAGTCATCCACCCTGACAGAGGACCGGAGCTCTGACATCATCCCATCAAAGCGCCAGTCAACACCCCCAGGGGAAGCACGATTAGATGAATAAAGAGATAGAGAGGTAGAGGTAGGGAAAGAAAGGGCTGACAAAGGGAGGGAAGGTAAGTAAAGGGTTAATAGATCAATTAGATCAAGGGAGGAAGAGAGACTGCATGAGAGGCAGAGAGAGAGACAGTGAGAAAGAATGAGAGCTGGAGAGATGGATTGAAAGGAGCAGGGTTGGTGTTGTAGAGGGCAGCATGATGGAAGGAGGAGATGGAGGTGAGGTGGAGTGGGAGTGAAGGATGGGTTCTAATGATGGGAGAGGGGGTAGAGTGGTGAAAACATAAGAGATGAGGAGTCAACAGGGGGACCTGGCTTGGGAGAAAGCATGTATCCATACACATTCAGTATATGGGCATGCTGATCATACAATGCCCCAGGAGAGCAGCGCAACACAATCACAGGTCCCCAGGCTGTGATGGATGAGGCCTGAGCTCTGGTGTCAGCCCACTCAATGGAAACATCCAACATATCAGCAGGCTACCTCCCTCCGTACCAGCTTAATACAACTAATGGAGCCATCTACTACATGTTGTCCAGCTAACTGTTGTTTGAATACTTTTCTCCAACCTGAGTCTGAGTCATCCTGATTGGTTGGTACCCTGTGAATGCTGGTTGATGCTTCAACTGATCTTCAAGCTCCCATTTATTGCACAAACACCTAATAAAGTAAAGAGATGGTAAAGTGATGTCATTTCCTCCTCACATCTCACTTAGATATTGATTAAGGTGAATTTATGCAGCGCTTTTTTCCACACAGGACTTCCGAAGTGGATTTCTCACTGTTTTTCATCAGATTATATAACTGCGCTTTCCTTTAATCAACTTTGTGTTCCGACTCAAACGCCTCAGCAAGGCATGGTGAATGACTTCCTGAGACAGAGCAGATTTTTTATTTTTTAAATGTCTCTTTTGTGCTGACCTATATTTCTGTTCCCAGCCAATCAAGTTTCCCTGAGCTAGCTCCAGAGGCGGCCATGGAGACCGTTGCCAAGCCAGAATAGTAATTATAAGGCTTGACTCAGTTTGATTACAGGCCAGAAACTCTGGCCCCAAGGAGTTGGTGGTCCAGGCTCAAAGAGCATGGAGCGTTGAGCTCCTTATTTACGTGTTCTCTGTGTGTCTGCGTGTCTGGGGGCTAGCACTGTCATGCTACAGCAGAGTTGATTTCGGAGATGGTAATGATATCGAGCTGCCATGATAAAACTCCGTAGCTACTGCATGTTGGTGGGAGGGTTAGTCCAGTGACTCCAGTCAGCCTTGAGGCTTAAGGCCTCTGACACAATGGACCTCAGCCACCAGTGCATGACTCGATGACCACAACTTCAATAACCAGCTTTAAGGTATAGCCTACAGAATACTGTACTCACCCTTTGGACCGAGTTTTTACAATACAAACACTTTCTGGATCAGATATCATATCTGTAAGAATGGTATCGTCAGAGAACAGGACAATGGTCAATAGAAGCAGCTGCAGTAGCATGCTTTAGAATCAGACAACATTGGGGTTAGACTACTTTGTGGAGCATCACTAATCTCTCAGCACAAATGTTTCCAGACAAATGTTTCCACGATAATTCCATTGTTTTCCTCCCTCATCTCCTTGTGGATAGAGCTTGGTTATCACTGGCTTTAGAGTTGTGCTGTAACACTGTGATTCATTTCTAATTGAGCTGCCATAGCAAAAGGAACAGAGATTACGCTGCCTCTAGTTTATGCTTCTCACGAAGCTTTGATTACTTGCTTCTAAGCATCTGAGTGCACACTCCTGTCTCCTGAGAATGAAAACATATTCTCCATTTGAGAGAATGATTGACCTTCCCTCTCTACCAATGACCCTTTCTCTGTCTATGCAAGGACACCCTTATTCTAATATACAGTAAGGTGTGTGTATGGAGGGAGGGTATATGCTTTGTCTGTCAATGTCTGTTTCACCTGAGCCTGTATGTCTATTTATTCATTTCATTGAACTGTATGTTTCTAGGTATCTGAATTGTGAATGGTTCCATTTCTCCTTGAGTGAATACTTCTGTCTTTTTGGTAGTGTAAATTTCACTAGCAACCTGAAAGCAAAGGTTTTTCTCTCTCTCTCTCTCTCTCTCTCTCTCTCTCTCTCTCTCTCTCTCTCTCTCTCTCTCTCTCTCTCTCTCTCTCTCTCTCTCTCTCTCTCTCTCTCTCTCTCTCTCTCTCTCTCTCTCTCTCTCTCTCTCTCTCTCTCTCTCTCTCTCTCTCTCTCTCTCTCTCTCTCTCTCACACACACACACTGTGGCGAATGAAACAGAATTAGTTGGGTAACATAGTTAATTAAGATGTTTTATTTGCATAATATGCTTATGTGAGATACGTGTCATTAGAATGTATCCTTTTGGACTACAGTGTTGGCAGTTGCCCTTTTCCCTCAGCCAGGCCTTAGTCACTTGGGGCCCAGAGAGGGGAGAGGTCAGGCTTGTCTTTCACATGTCCCTGGTGCTATGCAGAATATCAGAAAGGGAAGAGGACATAATGGAACATTGTCTTCATATGTGAATGTGTCTTTACCTAATGGGGAACCAATTACTTGTCTCCACAACGTCTGTGTGCCAGTCACTCCCTCCTTTTCCCATTGGGGGGAGGTGTATGGTAGTGTCTGGAAACATTGTATGTCCTCTCCAATGTTGCATTTATGCTGGGATAGTGTATGATCTAGAGGCTCACTCCCCTCAGTGAGCTTGTCCAGGAGTGGGGTCAAGACGGGGTTTACTTGAGATAGAGTTTATAATTGATATATGCCATTGGATGAGTTGGTGTTTTTGTACTATGAAGTACCAGGAACGAGATTAGAACCTCGTCGGAGGGACCAAACTGAACGATAATTTATAGCGAATGTTATCTGGCTAAGGGATACTCCTTTCTCAAGAAAAAGTATTTATTTGTGAACTGTTCCTAAGACCTGTGGTTCGTCATGTAAGTTGAGAGGGGTGTAATCTTGGCTATAAAAGATCTTTGTACTTTTCTGTTGGTACTTTTCAATGGTTCATTGGAGATCATTGAAAGTCAAAAAGGCTATTGCAAAGATCTTATTAAAAAATATGTAGTTTAAGTATAACTCTGACTGGTGTGTGAAGTTTGTAACTCTCTCATTTGGTAAAGCAGAAATATGCCACCACAAAACACACACACACACACACACACACACACACACACACACACACACACACACACACACACACACACACACACACACACACACACACACACACACACACACACACACACACACACACACACACACGGAGGCATCATCACTTTCCATAATTTTCAGTCTGCTGGGATCCATCATAAGGCCAGGGGTGGGCAAGGCAGGGGCACTGGGACCCACACAGGGGTAACTAGAGAGACTGGGAGATGGACAGAGATGATGATTGAAAGTGGTTATTCATTGTGGAAGGACACTAGGCAAGTTGGCCCACGCGACTGTGCCTCGCACCAGATCGCTTTGATTAAAGACGGGTGTTGGACAGGCATCCGGCCAGGAAGAGGGAGAAGATGAGCATGCAGGCGTGCCTCCACACCGTGACTGCAATGTAGGCATTTCAAGGCTGAACAGGTCATAACCGCGGCATGACCATGAAATACGATTAGCATGACCACGACAGGACAAACCCACAGGCCAATACAGCACAATAACGTTCCTTCAGAACAAGATTCATATGTATTCTGACCACTGCACAGAACTCCATCTACCATCGTTCATGCTCCTTTTTGAACTGAGTAGAAAGGAAATGTGGAAATTCCAGGAAGCATTGCAAATGGTATTGAAATCATAAGATGCAGTACAAAATAGTCTACATCAGAGAGATTCAGTGAAAACTAACTATTGTCTGATAAATGTTGTTCTATTGCTCATCTGGGACAGAAATGTACTGAACGCTACCATATAAAAGCACTCACTACTACACCACCTTACACAGTAGGACTCCTTACCCAATAATAGGGATTTATGTACAGTCCACTACCCATGAGGGACAGGAGGCAAGCAGAGCACTCAATTCCTGAGAACGTTTTAGGTGATAACACGGCAGCCTATCTAGAGTTGCTCTGGTTCTTATTTCCCAGCTGGTAGTTGGCTGTTAGCGTGTTTGTCTCTGACAGCTGTTGGGGAATGCATATGGAGTCGGTGGCAGAAGAACGGTTAGCATATTTTTAGACAGGGGTTTCACACGGGGGGGAACACACTCCAGAATAATGAGTCCGCCCCCACCATGCTCCCTGCTGAGGAATGGAGACATGCAGATCAAACCCTCTTTGAGCTGGTGAGGAAGAGCGGGAGGCAAACAGGCTAACAAGGGGGAGGCAGGATGAGAGGGAGCATGAAAAGAACAAGGGAGCATGAAAAAGGAAAGATGGAAAAACTGAGGAAAAAAGCCAAAGCTGACTTCCACTGGCAAAAGTAAACAAACATGTTGCGGTAAGGCTAGGACCAATGATGTGGGACAGGATGTAGACACATAGTTAACAGCTGATGAAAGGACATTCTAGTGTTATTACCTGATATTTCCTATTTCAAATCAGGAGAAGGAATTGGGGAATGGTTGATTGGCCGGGATCAGAGACAATATATGGGGAGCAGATAATAAAGGTAATTACTTCCTGCTGCCTTCTCAGAGTGACTATATCTAATCCTGTTACTAATGTACTAACTCAGGACTCTCACAGCAGGAAGACACTGAAACCAACCAATCAGATGCTTCTGTCAGCCCATCCAATTACAGCGTCCCCATTGGGTTGTTATAGGCTCCCTCTCACTGTGGATCATGCCGATCACACAGTAGCTTCAAAACTGGGCCACAAGGATCTGCACCGAACATCACACACACTGCTGGGAAGTCTACACCAACTATTTTCCTTCAATCTCTCTTATCTCATTTCACCAGGGCTTTATCTCTCAACTCTTTCTTTCTTTCCTTCTTTCACACTCTCCCTCTTTCTCATCCTTTCACTCTTTTGTTCGTAGGCTGGCTGGTACCTTGATTTGTCCGGTGGAGTTGAGTTTTCTTGGCACGCTGGTGCTTCCTGTAGATCTGGGAGGTTGGCGAAGTCATCTTGTTCAGCCAGCCCGATCGCTAGAGACAGAACAACCATCTTCCCCTCACTGCTCCACACAACAACACACACACACAACGAGTACAGAGACAGAGTAGAGACAGGTAGTTAAAAAACTGTAAAGAGGAGAGAAAGGTGATATTGAGTGGTGAAACATTTACATATTATCACTTGGATTGATACAAAATGTTATCCTTAAAACATTTAATTGAACCCAAGCTGTTGTAGACACAGATGGTTTATTTTCTGTGAGCTTTGAAGCGTACCGTGTTACAGGCTTTAGTCATATTGAAGTATGCTGAAGTCTGAAAGGGGCCAGGCACACAGTGCTCTTAACAAGCAAACATTCACACACTCCTGCTCTTACTCACTCTCTCTCACACACACACACACACACACACACACACACACACACACACACACACACACACACACACACACACACACACACACACACTTAGCTACCCCTAGGGGATCCTCTTCCCCAGTTTGTGTAAAGCTGTGAGGTGAGTCACTGTTTCCCTGGACCCTGTCCTGTCTAACTCTCTCTATCATTCTCTTCCTTCCCTCACAGGGCCTTTACATAACACATTCCTGACCCCTGTTCAACAAAACCCACTCTGACCTTCACTGTTCTCTAATCATCTTCGGTCTTCCTGCACAAGAATATCACAACATATTGTCTTTGGGGGACAAACTCGTAGTGTGTAGTTAATAGTAGTAGTTATCATCTTTTAGTGTAGTCTGTGAGGAGGCTGAAGATGTTTTGCTCCATGTCCAGCTGCCTAAATGACACATGGAGTCTGTGCATCATACAGCTATTCATCACGATGTAAAAATGTATAGCAGTTTTTCTTTCCCTCCATATTTAACCCAAATATTTTATTTAATGTAATTTGAATTTCTGACATTCTTCTCTCTCTCTCTCTCTCTCTTTCTCTCTCAATAAATATATCAAAATAACACGACTCCCTGCAAAAAGATTAACGCAACCATACTTATCTCTTGAGTTGAAGCAGACAAAACAGAAATGTTGTCTGTGTTTTAAAATCCAAGTAGATCAATACACGTTCTTTACAGTCACTAAATCATGATGATCAAAATAAAGTACTATCCAAGGTGGAAGTTCACCAAAATATTTCATTCACATTAAATCAAATATCCTTCCTGATGAAAAATAAATATGCACATTATGTGTAGGATTCATTCATCGGTATCATCACAATCCGATTCCATGTATTCAATACATAGGTTGGTTTGCTCATAGTTTTGTAGACTTTCTATTGGCCCAGAGAAACACAATCCACAATAGACATAAGGAAAGGTGACCACAATAGAGGAACACAACTGATATGAATTTATAGGCCTAAATCCACACCAAAGCAAAGCTCTATTATCATGGAAGGTCACAATGTTGGAGATGATGACTTAAAAGTAACACAACTTCATTCTCTGCATGTCTGTAAATCCGCAATATAAAACAATCATAACAATTAGACAGTCCGCATTGCCTAGATCTTTCCACCTCTCCCCATCCTCCCATCCCCCAGAGCCTGGTCCCAGTACAGAAAGATTCATGTTTACAGGGACTGTGGGCAAGGCCACCTCTCCCTCCATGTTCCACATATCTGCCCTGCCTTTATTGAGCGATGATTCAGTGAGGAGGTCACTGGTCTGGGGCCTGTGTTAATGGGCCAGAGAGACTCAAGTGGAGGGCAGGGGGGTCGGGGAGGTCCGCAGGCTGCCCTACACAGCCTCAGACATCCATCATCGTTCACACACAGGAGAAGAAGAAATCGCTGTGTTTTGTTTCTCTAACAAATAGCCAATCATTTCAACACCAGATTCATTGGAAAATAGGTGACACCGTCAAATGTGTCAGGAGTTTCTGGCCTCCAGATCGCTCCTCCACCTACAGTAGATCTACTCTCTCCAATATGCTGTGAGGGGTCTGTGAAGTACTGAAGTACTGCTGACTGCAGGGTAATAAAAAAAACGTGCATTTAGCCGTATTTTTGATGGTACATTTGATGGTACATTTAGCTTTATCATAGCATAAATCTTGTAAAAACTAGAGCTAAATTGAATTAGGAAGTGGTAGTTTTCCATCCATATCCACACAGAGAATTGAACTCACTCCACCTTAACAACTCCTCCTCGTCTCCTTGGGTTTAACCTTCATCCTATTCTCTCTCTCTCTCTCTCTCTCTCTCTCTCTCTCTCTCTCTCTCTCTCTCTCTCTCTCTCTCTCTCTCTCTCTCTCTCTCTCTCTCTCTCTCTCTCTCTCTCTCTCTCTCTCTCTCTCTCTCTCTCTCTCTCTCTCTCTCTCTCTCTCTCTCTCTCTCTCTCTCTCTCTCTCTCTCTCTCTCTCTCTCTCTCTCTCTCTCTCTCTCTCTCTCTCTCTCTCTCTCTCTCTCAGTGACAGTCCATTGTGGGAGTAATGACGCTGTAGACAGGAGATCAATTCATGTGTAGTTTCTACATGCTGCTGCTTAACCCCTACACCCATGTTGATGCACACAGGCTATAAATGTGATATACACTGTAAGCGCACACACACACATACACACACACAAACACACACACACACACACACGCACACACACACACACACACACACACACACACAGTAAAGTCTTCAGAGTACGGTATGCAGCTGTAGCATACTTATTAGCACAAATAGTTTGTCCCCGACCCTCAGGTAGACAAGTGTGACCTACGCAAAGATAATACATGTGACTTTAAGTAAACTTAAAAACAGACACTAAAGGGCATACAGACAGAGTTACCAAGAACAATGCATAAATTACACAGCATATTAAAGTAATGCCAAAAAACAGCTACAGTACATGGCTTAGGCTTGGCATTTTGGGAGTGAATCTTACAGTATACGAAACTCTTTAGGACAATTACCCGAGGAGAAGGGGGAGAATTGATATAATAAGGACAACACAGTGAGGTTGAGAAAGCCCAAAGAGACAGACAGAGGACAGTGCAAACAGGTTCAGAATAGAACCAATAGCAGAATCTAGAACATTCCTAGATCAGCAGACTCACAGGAAAGACTTGACATCCAGTCCTCTGTTGCGGATCTGTCCCATCATGTGGTCCCAGCTGCCTGGGTTGGACCTGGAGCGTCCTCCTCCTGCTCCTCTGTACCGGGAAGCACCTGTCCCCGCCGGACTCCCCCGCACCCCCCGCGGGCCTCCCCGGTGCCCCCCGCCCCCGAGCCCTGTGTGCAGCTGGCCCAGGCTCTGGGAGGTGGCTGGGGGGTCATTGGGGCCCGGAGGGGGCTGGTGGGTGAGAGGCTGCTGGAGACTCTGCTGTCGCACCAGGGGACGAGGACGGGCTGCTGCTGAGGATGGAATGTGCTCCAGAGTAGAGGCGGCCGAGAGGGAAGGGTCCCCAAAACTGACCAGACAGAGCAGCAAGGGAAGAGAGGGTAACACGGGTTTGCAGGGGATGCACGTGAGAGAAGAGGGAAGGAGAGGGATAGATGAGAGGATAGTGGTAACCAGAGAGATAGACAGAAGAGATACATAATTGGAAAACAGGAGATACAGAGGGAGAGTGATGGTGTGAGTACAATACAAGTACCAGAGGGAACAAAAATGAGGACGGGCCCAGAGAGTTCAACATAGAGAAAGGAGGGTATGGAGAGATGAAAAACAGGAGATAGAGCATTGTCAGGTTAAATCAGTTCAGCAGCAGTTATACAGTTGTAGAAGATGCTTGTATGTGAGTGTCTGACAGTCTGTGGGTAGGCTTGTGTTTTTGACAGTGCTCAGCCCAACACCAAACAGGAGCTAACAGCCTTTATCTCTATTTTACTCCATCCACTGCTCTTACCTTTTCATGTCACTTTTCTCCCTGATTTACCTTGACCTCTTCCTCCTCCTTTGTATCTGTTTTTTGTCATCCCATTAATCTGTCCTCCTCCAACCCATGATGACTTTACACTAGCCTCCTAGCTAACTCTCACACTATGCTGCTTCTCTTAGGTCAACTGGTCTTTGTCAGCTCTATTCATCTTGCCTGCCTTACCCATCAGTTCAACCCATTAATTTGACCAAACAACCCTCTCCCTTCCCTGAAACCTCTCTGTCTTCCTAATCATCCATCTGCTTTTACACTAGTTTAATAGTGTTTCCTTACTCTCCCCCTTCG
The DNA here is from genome assembly GCF_002021735.2 of Oncorhynchus kisutch. NCBI lineage: Eukaryota > Metazoa > Chordata > Actinopteri > Salmoniformes > Salmonidae > Oncorhynchus > Oncorhynchus kisutch. The sequence continues at coordinate 71,777,654 of NC_034181.2, read as the reverse complement.
ATGGTCTGCCCTTCATGATTACTGTAAGCTCTGGCTAAACAGCCTCTGTCTTAGGCTAGTGCAGCGCTGGAGGATTTACAGTCTTTGGCTGTGTTGACTGTGCTCTTCAGTGGGCCCTGGGCTAGCTCCACAGCGCTGTAGTAATTCTACTGGAGAGCACCAGAGGCAGGGCCCCGAGAGGAGGGACTTTGTGGACCAGATTAATACCAGTCATACTTCATACTCCCCACATGGCCTTTCAGATAGCTCACATACAGCTCAGGACAATGTGTTGACTGAAGATGAGCTGTGGTTAGTGAGAATGAGTGTTACAGTCATTATATGAATGGTCAGTGGGTATGGAAGTGTCTTGGGATGGGCTTATGGTATATGCTAATAGCAGTTACAGCACATTTGATGAGTGTTGCGTTAAACATTCCAGAAAATCTACAAGTGCCATCAGATTTGCTCGGATTGTACAATTGAAGTGGGAAGTTTACATTCACTTAGGTTGTAGTCATTAAAACTAGTGTTTCAACCACTCCACAAATTTAGTTTTAGCAAGTCGGTTAGGACATCTACTTTGTGCATGACACAAATAATTTTTCCAACAATTGTTTACAGACAGATATTTTCACTTATAATTCACTGTATCACAATTCCATTGGGTCAGAAGTTTCCATGACAGTGCCTTTAAACAGCTTGGAAAATTCCAGAAAATTATGTCATGGCTTTAGAAGCTTCTGATAGGCTAATTGACATAATTTGAGTCAATAGGTGTACCTGTGGATGTATTTCAAGGCCCACCTTCAAACTCAGTGCCTCGTTGCTTGACATCATGGGAAAATCAAAAGATATCAGCCAAGACTTCAGAAAAAGATTTGTAGACCTCCACAAGTCTGGTTCATCACTGGGAGCAATTTTTAAACTCCTGAAGGTACCACGTTCATCTGTACAAACAATAGTACACAAGTATAAACACCATGGGGCCTCGCAGCCGCCTTACCGCTCAGGAAGGAGACGCGTTCTGTCTCCTAGAGATGAATATACTTTGGTGTGAAAAGTGCAAATCAATCCCAGAACAACAGCAAAGGACCTTGTGAATCCAATTCATAATTGGATGTAATAAATGTATCACTAGTCACTTTAAACAATGCCACTTTATATAATGTTTACATACCCTACATTACTCATCTCAGATGTATATTTCTGCATGGTCGGAACTAGAAGCACAACCATTTCGCTACACATGCATTAACATCTAGGCTACCCTGGACGGCAGGGTAGCCTAGTGGTTAGAGCGTTGGACTAGCAGCCGAAAGGTTGCAAGTTCAAATCCCCGAGCTGACAAGGTACAAATCTGTCTTTCTGCCCTTGAACAGGCAGTTAACCCACTGTTCCTAGGCTGTCATTGAAAATAAGAACTGATTTGCCTAGTTAAATAAAGGTAAAATAAAACATCTGCTAAACATGTGTATGTGACAAATTTGATTTGAAGATGCTGGAGGAAACAGGTACAAAAGTATCTATATCCACAATAAAACAAGTCCTATATCAACATAACCTGAAAGGCCGCTCTACAAGGAAGAAGCCACTGCTCAAAAACCGCCATAAAAATAGCCAGATCGTACTTCTTGGAGAAATGTAAGCCGAAGAACACCATCCCAACCGTGAAGCACGGGGGTGGCAGCATCATGTTGTGGGGTTGCTTTGCTGCTGGAGGGACTGGTGCCCTTCACAAAATAGGTGGCATCATAAGGAAGAAAATTATGTGGATATATTGAAGCAACATCTCAAGACATCAGTCAGGAAGTTAAAGCTTGGTCGCAAATGGGTCTTCCAAATGGACAATGTGTCAGAGTTTACGAGGAGTGGTGGGTTGGAGTCAGGCGCAGAGGGTTCGGTAAATCGTAATTTATTCTCCGGCACAAAACGGTCACGCCAAAATACAGGGCGCATTAAAACAGACCAGCCCAAACACAGGACCAAAAAGTCTGGAGAAAACAAACACGAAAATCACATCCACAACCAACAGAGTAACAATCCTGCACAAACCTAGGCGGACCTAACAGGCTTAAATAGACAGAAATCAAGAAACGAAACAGGGAACAGGTGCAACCCAAAAAAAAAGGGAAAAAGGGATCAGTGGTAGACCGGCGACGACGACCGCAGAGCACCGCCCGAACAGGCAGGGGAGCCACCTTCAGTGGGAGTCGTGACACAATGACCCCAAGCATCCTTCCAAAGTTGTGGCAAAATGGCTTAAGGACAACAAAGTCAAGGTATTTGAGTGCCCATTACAAAGCCTTGACCTCAATCCTATAGAACATTTTTAGGCAGAACTGAAAAAGCGTGTGCGAACATGGAGGCCTACAAACCTGACTGTGTTACACCAGCACTGTCAGGAGGAATGGGACAAAATTCACCTAACTTTTTGTGGGAAGCTTGTGGAAGGCTACCTGAGACGTTTGACCCAAGTTAAACAATTTAAAGGCAATGCTACCAAATACTATTTGAGTGTATGTAAACTTTTGACCCACTGGCAATGTGATGAAATAAATAAAAGCTGAAATAAATCATTCTCTCTACTATTATTCTGACATTTCACATTCTTAAAATAAAGTGGTGATCCTAACTGGCCTAAAACAGGGAATTTTTACTAGGATTAAATGTCAGGAATTGTGAAAAACAGAGTTTAAATGTATTTGGCTAAGGTGTATGTAAACTTCTGACTTCAACTGTATATAATATAAGACATTAGGTTGGTTTAATTGAAGTTCATCAGTATCATGCTTTCCCACTCTCTCTGTTCACCTGTATCACCACTGCCTAAATCCTTCCTCTCACTCATCTCATCCAAAGTATTATCATTGGACCTTTTATATGGCATAAAGAATCTAAAGAATGAGGTAGAGAAGAAATAATATGGATGGATGCATTAAGTATGAAAGATAGGGATAAGCTTCCAAGCTATCAGTGACAAGAGAAAAATATAACAATATAAAGAATAAATGTGACTCAGAGATAGAAATGTATCTACGAAAGCAGCAGGTCATAGATAGCAACATCATATAAAAGTCTTTCAATAAAATAATTCCTCTCTGCACCTCCAACAATGATGCATTCAGTGCCAAGCTGCAGTATGCGCCATATCAGCTGCAGTATGCGCCACATCAGCTGCAGTATGCGCCACATCAGCTGCAGTATGCGCCACATCAGCTGCAGTATGCGCCACATCAGCTGCAGTATGCGCCACATCAGCTGCAGTATGCGCCACATCAGCTGCAGTATGCTCCACATCAGCTGCAGTATGCGCCACATCAGCTGCAGTATGCGCCACATCAGCTGCAGTATGCTCCACATCAGCTGCAGTGTGCTCCACATCAGCTGCAGTATGCGCCACATCAGCTGCAGTATGCGCCACATCAGCTGCAGTATGCTCCACATCAGCTGCAGTATGCGCCACATCAGCTGCAGTATGCGCCACATCAGCTGCAGTATGCTCCACATCAGCTGCAGTGTGCTCCACATCAGCTGCAGTATGCGCCACATCAGCTGCAGTATGCGCCACATCAGCTGCAGTATGCTCCACATCAGCTGCAGTATGCGCCACATCAGCTGCAGTATGCGCTACATTTTACATTCCAACAATTATTTTTTGTCATAACTGACCGAATGATTCATCAATAAATCTGGATGGAATACGTGGCATAGGGCCAGCCAGACATCTGGGAGTCCATTTCAAGCAGAAATACATTTCTCCTGTGTCATAAAATTGGCTTCGGCTTTTTACAGCTCCTATCCAGATACCGTAGCAAGCTCAACACCTATTTCTTTCACTGTACATTACTCTACTATTTCAATATCTCTTTTGTCCAAGGTTGAATACATTCAACTGCAAATAGATATTTAATTTGTCTATCTGCGTGTATAGTAAATTACTTACCTACCCTGTCATTCAAATTGCCAGGCAGGCTATAAGCCCTTCTATCTGCTGCCTGTATCCTCCCCCTGCTGACTTGAGGGCTTCATCGATATCTCCTACCCAGAAAGTCAATTCAACTGACTAAAAACCTTGTGATTTGTAATTAAAGAGCCTTGAGGAGGGGCAGAGGTAGAGAGAGGGGAGAGTGAGACATATCTTACAGCAGAAACAGACACACATGGCTACCTTAAATTAGAAACCAATTACAGACCACAAATGGGGGAAAAGTTAGATTTGATTAGGAGGAGGGGGGAGGTAAAAAGTAGAGGAGTGAAGAAGGCAGGTAACGAGGGAATTAGATTTGATTGGGAGGAGGGGGAGGTAAAAAGTAGAGGAGTGAAGAAGGCAGGTAAAGAGGGAATTAGATTTGATTAGGAGGAGGGGGAGGTAAAAAGTAGAGGAGTGAAGAAGGCAGGTAAAGAGGGAATTAGATTTGATTAGGAGGAGGGGGAGGTCAAAAGTAGAGGAGTGAAGAAGGCAGGTAAAGAGGGAATTAGATTTGATTAGGAGGAGGGGGAGGTAAAAAGTAGAGGAGTGAAGAAGGCAGGTAAAGAGGGAATTAGATTTGATTAGGAGGAGGGGGAGGTAAAAAGTAGAGGAGTGAAGAAGGCAGGTAACGAGGGAATTAGATTTGATTAGGAGGAGGGGGAGGTAAAAAGTAGAGGAGTGAAGAAGGCAGGTAAAGAGGGAATTAGATTTGATTAGGAGGAGGGGGAGGTAAAAAGTAGAGGAGTGAAGAAGGCAGGTAAAGAGGGAATTAGATTTTGACTGAAAGTGTTAAAATGGTTATACACTCTTAGAAAAAAGGGTTATTTGGTTTTCCCCATTGGGTTCTGCTTCTTTCAGTGAGGAAGAACCAAATTAGTTCCAAGTAGAAACCTTTTTGGTTCCAGGTAGAGCGATTTAGAGTTCCATGTAGAGCACTCTACGGAAAAGGTTCTACTGTATATGAAACCCAAATGGTTCTACCTGGAACCAAAATGGTTCTTCAAAGGGCTTGCATTATGGGGTCAGCCAAAGAACCGTTTTAGGTTCTAGATAGCACCTTTTTTCTAAGAGTGTACATGAGGGGGGTTTTAGGCGTCTTAAGAACGGCCCTGCTATAAGATTCCAATCAAAAAGTAGATATTTTGTGGTCCAATACAGTGATGAAGCAGTGGCAGACGTTGCGTAACTTTTGGTATTTGTTTGTGAGAGAGGATGTTCTCTTTAGTCAACCATGACAACATGTTCCCATGCATCAGAAAATGTCAGTACAAGCACTCACATTTTCGGCTCATTATTTCCTTCAGTAGTTTCTTCCCTCTTTCCATCCATTTTCCTTTCATAAATCTCTGCACTTCCGAATGCAGCATATATCACATATAAGCCTTGCTGCTTCTGACTGCAGTCCCCCAAACCATCCATTCCATGCCTCTGCGCTGCTCAGCAATAACCCCCATGCGTGACCTCATGCCCAGCCAACCCATGTCACTCATGTCACTCACTTTCTGGGCCTCAGGCCTCCTGCGTGCATGTGGCTCTGGACCGTCTGCCAGCGCCCAGCCTTGCTGCCAGGGCCCAGCCCCGTCACTATGCTTCTCACGCTGTCACTGCGACTGGGACCTGCCCCGCTCCCACACCCAGCCCCGCCTCCATCCCCCTTCTCCACCCCACTGAGAGACAGGGGGCACCAGATAGACAGACAGACACAGACATAAAGGAGAGAGAGACAGATGGAGGAGAGAGAGGTGGATAGTAACAGTAGAATCAGTGAGGAAGAACAACCCGGAAAGTGAACCACACAGCAGAATAGCATTAGGAAGTGTTGTTACCAATCCAGCTACAGGTTTCCAATACAGGTTTCCAATACAGAGGAGTAGCAGCCAGCCAGCAAGTCAGTAGGCTGTGCTGCTGCTGGGTTAGCAGGAGGGAGATGGGCTGAGATTCACTGTGTATTCTGTCTGTCTGCCTGCCTGCCTGTTCGTCCGTCTGTCCATCTGTCTGTCTGAACCAGATGGGAAGAGTGACAGAGTGGTGTGTGTTTGGGTGCAGTGGGACTGAGACAGACAGATGCTGGCTGTGTTTTGAGTACCTGTCAGTTAGACTGACTGGCCATTCTGCAGCTGTACTTTATATTGCACATTAAATATACATGACCAAATGGATTATTCTATCAAGGACTTCATGGTGTTTGCAATAAAACTGAGGGGGTCATGATCATTGAATTATGTAGGCTATCTATGGCCTATTTACATTTTAAAAGAAACAGTTGATCTACTTTGTTATGTACAGTAGGAACTACAACGTTAAATGAAACAGATAGGCTTGATTGAAAGATTATGGTGTGTGTAATGACATTGTTGGAGTGAGTGGCTCGAAAGTCTCTAGTAAGACATTGTAGTGTATAGCAGTTAATCAGCACAGTGAATCTGTTGAGTACACACTTCATTCCTCTCCCGCGTAACCCAGAGCAGCACAAGCAGCCGTAACCTAGACAACGTCACAGAGACAACAGCAGACAGACCAGACACAGTTTCACTACAGTGTCACTACACTCAGTGGAGACACACAGACACAGTCAGACAGCTTCTGGCCGAGAGGGATAACACTTTAGACAGAGGATATGTGCGTCCAGCCTGCAACAGTTCTACAGTGAGCATGGGGTAGGGGTAGGGATGGAGTTGACCATTTAGGGAGATATAAGGTAAGTTATATGTAGCTTATGCACAGGGCTTCCCATCCCTTTTGCTCAAGACCTCGTAACATGACGGTGAAAAGGGCAAACATTTGACTGGATCTCAAAAAGGGATCAATGGATCCTAGCAGGTTCACTGTATCACAGCCCATGAACTCTAAAGACAATACACCCATTGAGAATAAACCCCCCTTTATCCTTTCTCTGGTAAGCTATAAAATTAAATTAAAAACGACTTTCTCCGTGCAGGAAAAACATCAATGACATTAGAGCCTTTAATGATTAATGTACTGTACTGTACAGCTATAGAGTAACTGGTGTGTCCAGAGGGCTCAGGTGGTCTGACTAAGGAGAGGCAGCCTTATAGCACCTGTTGGTGGAGGTGGTGGTGGCACAAAACCACGAGGCACAACGAGAGTGAGGAGAGGTGATTAGGGAACGACACAGGACTCCTATAGAATGTGACAAAAAAACAACAACAGCAAAAACTAGGAGCAAAAGCCCAAAACAACGGTCAACCCTCGATGACAGAGCTGAGGGGACGGTTTAAACCGAGGGCAATGGGTTTACGGTTAATACCTTAAGATTAGGGGATGGTTGGTTAGTTGGTTGGTTGGTTTCAGTGGAAAGGTGGATATTGGGCTGTGTGAGTGGGATCTATAAAGGGTTTCTGCTCAGATGGTCTGAGGGTTGTCCGTCTCCATGGCAGCACTCCATGGGCTGGAGGTGAAGGGTTAGAGGTTAAGGGTTAGTGATGCTGGCAGGGCTGTAGGGAATAGGGGGCATTTCAAATGTTGGTTGGTATATAGGTAAATGTTGGTATATTGGTAAATGTTGGTATATAGGTAAATGTTTCGTCTATGTCCGGCAGAGAGAAATGCATGCAAGTGGACTAGGGTGGCATGTTCCTATGTAGACAATGTACTGTGTCTTTGGATGCATATTTTGTCTGAAATGTTTGTCTGTTTCAGACTGAGGGTGTTGAGGGTCAGACTGAGTCAGGGTGTTGTGGAGGGTTGGGGGTACGGAGGCACAGAACTCATTGTGAGAGGCTTGGCTCCCCCGCTTCATTACAGCCCTGCACAGAGAGAGGGGTCCCTTACCAGCCGCGACCGAGACTCACTTGGGCGTGAGGCGAGGGTCTCCATACGGGGCATAGGGGGACATGTTTAAGAGGAATTCCTTGGGCGGATAGGAGCTCCATCTCTGCTGCACGTTGCTGCTGTCATTGTTATTCCAAAAGTCCCTGTCTAGATCACTGCGGCCAGAGAGAGAGACAGGTAAGAGCAGTACAGCCAATCACAGTGGAGTAGGAGGGAGGAGTTTCAGGGATAGTAAGAAAGATAGGTCAGAGCAGCAGAGCCAATCACAGTGGAGCAAAGTGAAGGATGTTTCTTGGAGAGAGACAGGATAGGGAAACAACCTTAGTTTAATAGATGAATGAGAGAAATGTCAATCCAGGCAATAGAGATACACCTCTAATATTTGTAGAAAATATATGGAAAATACATTAGGGGTAGGGGGTCCTGTACAGCGCCGGACTACCACATTAGGGGTAGGGCCCTGGGGCACCGACCTCCGGGGGCCCCCATTTCTTAAATCAGCTAACTTACTATATTTCAACACATTTTTCCATGGTGCAGAAAACCTTTACCTTCTCCCACAGGATCACTGTACCCACCCACACCTCCCACCACAGGACAGTTGCACCGACCCACAGGTACCAGGAGCACCTTGAAGGCATAGAGAGCATTTCGGGGTTGGATGAATATTCATTTGGAATAGTCTGCGCAGGGTAAGATAAGATCTGTGGATAAAATTAAAATGGATATTTTGATATTTAGGATTTCTAGAAGAGAGAATTACAGACCAGTTCATTTCAGTGATTGAAGGTCTCTTCTATTGTAGGTCGATTGGCAGGGGCTTCTAAAATCCTTTTAAGAAATGCAAGTATAGATCAAAAAACAGTCCCCTGGGTTTAGGCCAGTTCTCAAAAATGTTGCAGAGGGGGTGAGTTGGTGGTGTTTCGCCCCAGGGACATCATATGCTCGCATGGCAGAGTGAAGTTGCAAATAAAAGAAGAAGGATTTGCCCTGTAAATTAAATGTAATTTCTGATAGCGGGTCTGCTAAGAATGGGTCGATGGTCGGCGAGGGCCATGGGTAATACATCTATATCAAGAACTTTGTTGTACAGGTCCTTTGAAGTGAATATAAAGTCCACGAGATAAATTTTTTAAATTTCCATAGGAGGGATTCATAATTCGACATTAAATTGTCAACTGTCACCTCATTTGCCCATTTCCGCAGTGCCACAGAGGTCAGATGCTGGTCTCCCCCCTCTCTGCCCAGATCTGTCTAGCCTGTACTCCCAAACTGCATTAAAATCGCCACCAATAACTGGTCAGAAGTCAGCAAAATCTAGTGCCAGAGTACAGAATTCCCCCCCCCCCCCCCCCCCCCCCCAATTTAACAAAAAGAAATTGGGTTGGGGGCCCCCTGGAGGTCGAGGGCCTAGGGGCACGTGCCCTGTGTGCCTGTTCGGTAATCTGGCCCTGGTACTGCATTTATCAAAGTAATTCCATTTTAATGTTCATAATATAGTTTCAGAGGAAAACATGTATGTCTTTGAAAAGAAAGTAGGAAAACAAGTGAATTAAGGAAGGTAAAATTTGTATCGGCCTAAAGGGGATGGGGTTTGGGAAATGCATATTGTCTATTCTGTGAGCTGATACAGCATCCAGACTCATGGACAAATTAATAGATTATACCTCTCTCTGTACAAGAGATTAGATAACAGTGAAAGAGTAAAAAATGTATTCAACATCAATCACAGAGTAATATACAGTATGTTATAAGTCAAAGTGAAACAACAAAGGTTGGTTACACAGATAAAACATATTTTGGAAAAAGGGAGAGAGACAGAAAGAGAGAAATGAAACAGGGAGGAGAGTGATGAAAGGGAGAATGGGAGAACAGATGGTATGGTGACAGAGGAGGGAGAGGACTGCTGGATTAGCTGGAGACAGAGACCACCGTCCGTCAGGTCTTGGGCTGCGCAGCTGCAACTATGAAGCAGGAATGTTAACAACAAACAGTAGAATATATCATCAAGACATTGCTGCAGGTAACGTGGACATCAAATACTATTTTTTTATTGGGATTGGGCTATAGTTATAAATGTACTATGATACGCATAATATTAGGTATAGTGCTTGTTTAAGTGATTCTGACTATTTTACTTTACAAGGCATTGAGATAAAGGGTACCTTAGTGCAATCCAAGTAGAACATTGGTTTTAGGTTTCAAGTGCAAATTTCAACTGAAACTCAGCCAAGGTAATAACCTTCAGGCTGTAAAATAAAGTAACACTGCTGTTGGACAGTAAACTAGTAGCTTATCAGGGGTGGGTTAAATGTGGAAGACACATTTCAGTAGAATCCATTCAGTTGGACAGTAAACTAGTGGCTTATCAGGGGTGGGTTAAATGTGGAAGACACATTTCAGTAGAATCCATTCAGTTGGACAGTAAACTAGTAGCTTATCAGGGGTGGGTTAAATGTGGAAGACACATTTCAGTAGAATCCATTCAGTTGGACAGTAAACTAGTGGCTTATCAGGGGTGGGTTAAACGTGGAAGACACATTTCAGTAGAATCCATTCAGTTGGACAGTAAACTAGTGGCTTATCAAGGGTGGGTTAAATGTGGAAGACACATTTCAGTAGAATCCATTCAGTTGGACAGTAAACTAGTGGCTTATCAGGGGTGGGTTAAATGTGGAAGACACATTTCAGTAGAATACATTCAGTTGGACAACTGACTAGGTCCCCCCTTTCCTTTGTCAGGAAGACATTATTACCATCCCATTGAGTGTTCAGGGACACATCATGTAGTTCCTCATTTTACTGGACTTTAACATGCTCTTTATCTGAAGCCTGTCAAATGAAGTATGCTATAATTTATGCCTCTTGTTTTCACAGGAAGGACTGTAAAGGAGTTGTCAAGATACGCTTATTTAACAACCACAACTCCCCTTTTCATTGCTAAATATGTTCCTTCACCCTCCATATCTCAGCAGGTTTCAGTGTTGTTGCCTTTTATTTAAGCACACCCAGGTATTTCCCTTTTATCCTCTTGACAGTCCCAGTTAGCTGTGCTGTAGTGAATCTCTCAAAGCTCAGCCAGTAACCCCCCCCCCCCCCCCCCCCACACACACACACACACCACCCAACACCTACTTGATGGCTTTGTTTTCCCCTCGGCCACGAATCTGAACTGAATCTGGGGTGCTGGCTGCCTCCACCCCAGGCTTGTTCCTCTTCCCCTGGAGAGAGAGAGGGGGGGGGGGGAGAGAGAGAGAGAGAGAGAGAGAGAGAGAGAGAGACAGAGAGAGAGAGACAGAGAGAGACAGAAAGACAGAGATTGAGACAGAGAGAGAAAGAGACAGAGAGAGACAGAGAGAGACAGAAAGACAGAGATTGAGACAGAGAGAGAGAGAGACAGAGAAGGAGATAAATCATTTCCTTCGTGTCCATTGCCTTGTGTCTTTCTGTGAGCTGTCTTGATGGCTGTTTACATCTGAAAACACTTTACCAGCGGATCCTTCATTACAGAGCCTTTAGCATGCCATCAGGTGCCAAAAATATGCTAAATGATCCCAGGCAACACTTTGGATGCGAGCCAGCACATGTGCATGCTCCGCCCACCTGAGGATCTATTTCCTGTGTTTGAGGGGTGAAGAATCCACTTGTCACTTAAATTTAGCTGGATTGATTGCTTTCATTTTACTCATGCGACTCTTTCATACTCTTGCTAGTGCCTGTCATTTTTTCCCCATTAATGTTACAACTGTGGAAATGTTTGTAATGACCTGTCAAACACACCACAGAAATGGGCTCAATGGAATACAGTTGATCCATTGCATCTAAAAGAACGCTTGCTTAGTCGGGGATTTAACGCATCGTCTAGACACTTACATCACAAGAGAACAAAGAGACCTCTATTTTGATGGGTGTTCATTTTTTGTGGAAGTGAAATGTTTACAAATAAAATAAAAGCAACTTCATAAAATGAACTCTGATTATAGTGATATTATGTCTGATGTCGCAAACAATGTAAAGGAAACGTCCTCTCCCTGTCAACTGAGTGTATTTTCAGCAAACTTAACATGTGTAAATATTTGTATGAACATAACAAGATTCAACAACTAAGACATAGACTGAACAAATTCCACAGAAATGTGACTAACAGAAATTGAATAATGTGTCCCTGAACAATGGGGGGGGATCGAACAGATCCTAGACGTGCTCAATGGGATTGAGATCCGGGCTCTTTGCTGGCCATGGCAGAACACTGACATTCCTGTCTTGCAGGAAATCATGCACAGAACGAGCAGTATGGCTGTTGGCATTGTCATACCGTAGGGTCAAGTCAGGATGAGCCTGCAGGAAGGGTACCACATGAGGGAGGAGGATGTCTTCCCTGTAACGCACAGCGTTGAGATTGCCTGCACTGACTACAATCTCAGTCTGATGATGCTGTGACACACTGCCCCAGACCATGATGGACCCTCAATCTCCAAATCGATCCCGCTCCAGAGTACAGACCTCAGTGTAACGCTCATTCCTGCAACGATAAACACGAACCTGACCATCACCCCTGGTGAGACAAAACCGAGACTCGTCAGTGAAGAGCACTTTTTGCCAGTCCTGTCTGGTCCAGCGACGGTGGGTTTGTGCCCATTTGTGATGTTTGGTGTTTGATGTTTGGTGAGGACCTGCCTTACAACAGGCCTACAAGCCCTCAGTCCAGCCTCTCTCAGCCTATTGCGGACAGTTTGAGCACTGATGGAGGGATTGTGCATTCCTGGTGTAACTCGGGCAGTTGTTGTTGCCATCCTGTACCTGTCCCGCTGGTGTGATGTTTAGATGTACCGATCCTGTGCAGGCGTTGTTACATGTGGTCTGCCACTGCGAGGACGATCAGCTGTCCGTCCTGTCTCCCTGTAGCACTGTCTTAGGCGTCTCACAGTACAGACATTGCAATTAATTGTGCTGGCCACATCTGCAGTCCTCATGCCTCCTTGCAGCATGCCTAAGGCACGTTCACGCAGATGAGTAGGGACCCTGGGCATCTTTCTTGTGGTGTTTTTCAGAGTCAGTAGAAAGGCCTCTTTAGTGTCCTAAGTTTTCATAACTGTGACCTTAATTGCCTACCGTCCGTAAGCTGTTAGTGACTTAACGACCGTTCCACAGGTGCATGTTCATTAATTGTTTATGGTTCATTGAACAAGCATGGGAAACAGTGTTTAAACCCTTTACAATGAAGATTTGTGAAGTTATTTGGATTTTTACAAATTATCTTTGAAAGACAGAGTCCTGAAAAACGGACGTTTCTTTTTTTGCTGAGTTTATGTGTAGATACAGTTGAAGTCGGAAGTTTAGGTTGGAGTCATTAAAAAATATTTTTCAACCACTCCACAAATTTCTTGTTAACAAACTATAGCTTTGGCAAGTCGGTTAGGACATCTACTTTGTGCATGACACAAGTAATTTTTCCATTTTTTTTTTTTACAGACAGATTATTTAACTTATAATTCACTTTATCACAACTCCAGTAGGTCAGATGTTTACATTCACTAAGTTGACTGTGCCTTTAAACAGCTTGGAAAATTCCAGAAAATTATGTCATGGCTTTAGAAGCTTCTGATAGGCAAATTTACATAATTTGAGTCAATTGGAGGTGTACCCGTGGATGTATATCAAGGCCTATCAAGTCTAGTTCATCCTTGGGAGCAATTTCCAAACACCTGAAGATATGTTCATATTTACAAACAATAGTACGCAAGTATAAACACCATGGGACCACGCAGTCGTCAAACCGCTAAGGAAAGAGACGCGTTCTGTCTCCTAGAGATGAACATACTTTGGTGCAAAAAGTGCAAATCAATCCCAGGACAACAGCAAAGGAACTTGTGATGATGCTGGAGGAAACAGGTACAAAGTATCTATATCCACAGTAAAACCAGTCCTATATCGACATAATATGAAAGGCCGCTCAGCAAGGAAGAAGCCACTGCTCAAAAACCTCCATAAAAAAGCCAGACTACGGTTTGCAACTATACATGGGGACAAAGATCGTACATTTTGGAAAAATATCCTCTGATCTGATGAAACAAAAATATAACTGTTTTCCCGTTATAACCATCGTTATGTTTGGAGGAAATAGGGGGAGGCTTGCAAGCCAAAGAACACCATCCTAACCGTGAAGCACGGGGGTGGCAGCATCATGTTGTGGGGGTGCTTTGCTGCAGGAGGGACTGGTGCATTTCACAAAATAGATGGCATCATAAGGTGGGAAAATGATGTGGATACATTGAAGCAACATCTCAAGACATCAGTCAGGAAGTTAAAGCTTGGTCGCAAATGGGTCTTCCAAATCAACAATGACCCCAAGCATACTTCCAACATCGTAGCAAAATGGCTTAAGGACAGTAAAGTCAAGGTATTGTCAAGTAAAGTCAAGGTACAAAGCCCTGACCTCAATTCTATAGAAAATGTGTGGGCAGACCTGAAAAAGCGTGTGCGAGCAAGGAGGCCTACAAACCTGACTCAGTTACACCAGCTCTGTCAACTTATTGTGAGAAGCTTGTGAAAGGCTACCCAAAACGTTTGCCCCAAGTTAAACAATTTAAAGGCAATGCTACCAAATACTAATTGAGTGTATGTAAACTTCTGACCTACTGGGAATGCGATGAAAGAAATCATTCTCTCTACTATTATTCTGACATTTCACATTCTTTTTTTTCAATTCAAAGTTTTATTCAGTTTTCTTTTTTTTCAATCAACCAACAAAAGACATTCCGCATTCACAGATGTGACAGATGTAAAAAATATATAAATAAAAAATTATTATAATATATTTAAAAATAATAATAATAATAGTAATAAAAAATATTTAAAAAAAAATATATATATATAAAGCTTGCAGCAGCACTATCAAGGTTCTTATTAGCTATTTCTAGCCTTCGCTGAGACGATGAGCAAATCATTCGTTTTTAGATTTTACAGCACCAGATACAACATGTATCTGCTCATTTCCCTAATCACCCCATTCACTCTGTCCAATTTGAAATATAGTTGAGTAGTGGAGACCAGAGTCTATCAAACTTGGGCTGTCTCTTGCGGAGGTCATAAGTGAGCTTTTCAAGAGGGAGAAAGTCAACAATCTGGTCAATTCCCATTTTAAATGTAGGAGGGGTATTAGAGGCTCACAATAGAAGAATACATTTCTTAGCAAAGTATGTAATAGTCATGAGCAAATTTTCTCTGTCAGGATCAAGAACAGAGTCCTGCTGGGCATTAAGAAGATAGATACACGGGGTCATATCAAACTGTACATCTAGTATTTTCTGTGCAGCAGTATGTATAGATTGCCTAAATCTGGCAATCTCTCAAACAGTTCCAAAATACATGCATATAGGTTCCACTTTCAGAGGTACATCTTTTACAGTTAGGAGAGATGTCAATTTTCATTCTATGGAGTCTCAAAGGAGTGTAATAAAATGTGTACAAAAATATGTAATTAGATTCTTTCATTTTTACATTCGTAGAGGAGCAGTATATCCTGTCGCAAACCTCTGCCCATAACTCATCACTGATAGTCAGACCAAGGTCCTTTTCCCAGATTATTTTCAAAGGAGTAAAGAAGGAGCCTCATTTCTCAGAAAGGAGTCTATAGATATAAGATATTTAGCCTTTAATGGATTGTGCTGTGACAAGGGGTTCAACTTCATTCAACTGAGTTCTAAACCTCCTCTTGGAAGTACATGAGGAAATTACATGTCTAATTTAGAATTTTAAAAATGGGATCTTGGCACATAGAATTCACTGCAGAGCTCTTGAAAGGATTTAAGTGTAGTGGTTTTCTGATTAAATAGGTCTGAAAAGGTCCTGATTCCTAGAGTATGCCAAAGATTAAAGTTTGCATCCTTCAGGACTTTTGGCAAGTCTGGGTTGCCTACTATGGGCGAGTGTGAACATATTTGGGAGGAAATGCCCAGCTATTTCTTACAGGCCCTCCACGCTAGTAGGGTGCTGTAAATCACAAAGGTTTTGGCTATGTTGCCCACTTAACTAAAGTTATTGATGAATATAATTGAGCTTAGTGGCAATGAACCACAGGATTGGGCTTCTATCTGAATCCACATTGACTCTTGTCTGTTTGTGATCCATGTTAGCATGTTGCGGATTTGGGCAGAGGGAGAGAAGGGCAAGACCACCCTTAGATTGAGGTTTCGATAGAGTGGAGAACTTGATCCTAGGTTTTTGATTGCCCCATATAAATTTGGTGATGCTTTGGTTAGTTGTTTTGAAAAAGGAAACTGGGAGATAGCATGGGAGCATCTGAAATAAATAGTTCAGTCTAGGGAGGATGTTCATACAGATGACATTAATTCTTCCTACTATGCTAATTGGGAGGGAGATCCAGGTTTGGAGATCGTTCTTGATTCGATCGAGGAGTGGAAGATAGTTTTCCTTGAAAAGGCTATTCAGATCTGGTGTTATGAAGATCCCGAGGTATTGAAACCCCTGTGTCTTCCATAGGAATGGACATAGTGTCTTCATAGAGCTGGTGAGTGTAAGATTGAGAGGGCAGACAGTGGATTTGTTCAAATTGATCCTATAACCTGAAAACTTGCCATACTGAGCAATTGTGTCTAAAATGGGAGGGATTTCTCTGGATTGGATATGTAGAGCAAGACATCAACCGCGTAAAGCGAAATCTTGTGCTGTAGGCCGCCTGCAGAAACACCCGTAATACTTGGATTGCTCCTTATCAACTCTGCCAGTG
Organism: Oncorhynchus kisutch; assembly: GCF_002021735.2. NCBI lineage: Eukaryota > Metazoa > Chordata > Actinopteri > Salmoniformes > Salmonidae > Oncorhynchus > Oncorhynchus kisutch. The sequence goes on along the minus strand of NC_034181.2, from coordinate 71,761,161 downwards.
GCTCCGTCCCAAACAAGTAGAGCAGGAGGGACAGCGAGCACCCTTGTCTTGTGCCCCGTCCCAAAGGGAATCTGTCAGAATTCAGTCCGTTAGTAGTCATCATGGCATTTGGATGAGAGTATAGTGATTTGATCCATTTAATAAAGTTTGGGCCCATTGTCTAGGGTTGGGTTAAGGGTACAATTAAAATCTCAGGCCACCACGCCAAAGGAAACACAATGCTCATTGAACAGGGTTATCATTTTTGACATGAAAGCAGGAGTATCTGTGTTGGGGGCGTATATGTTTAAGATAGTAATTGGTTGTCCATACAGTGACCCAGTTATCAAAATAAATCTCTCCCCCAGATCAGATATGTTTTTGTCAATTATGAATGGAACATTCTTATGGATAAGTATGGCTGTACCTCCACTGTTTGATTTGAAAGATGAGAAATACACCTGTCCCACCCAAGCTCTGTGGAGTTTGGCATGTTCAGCATCACAGAGGTGTGTCTCTTGTAATAGCGCGATGTCTGCTTTTTCCTTTTTTAGAGCACATAGTATCTTTTTCCGTTTTATTGCATGACCTAGACCATGGCAGTTCCATGTCAATAGATTTAAGGTGCTAGTCATCGTCCTCGAACAGTAATCGAACTTTAGTGCAAGTCATCTCTGGGTAAAAGTGGATAATAGTTACAGCTGCGTTCACATAAAAGGAAAAGAATAATCTCTGAACACCCCAGCCGAGTTCCCAAACAACTCGACATATCCCGTTGGATCTATTACCCCCCTGCTCAGTCTCAATTCTGTGTTAAAAAAAATAAAAGTTAGCAACGCAGTTAGCAACGCACAACGTCTCCCCCTCCCCACCAAAGAAATGCCTCATCCTCTCCTCTCCGCCCCGCATTGAGTGTGTGACAACGTAGACCCCGTCCAGACTACATTAAAAGAGGGAGAAAATAAAATCAATATCCCAGCCTACATATACCTCCCCGAAGGGACATAGGGAACCACAAGTAATAATAGCAACGGGAAAAAAGGGAAATAAAAGTAGGCTGAAATGTTAGTAGGCCGAGGTTAGGCTATAGAGCCTATCCCTCTCAGCTAAAGGAAAATAAATATAGATTAGACGGCTATAATAACATTTAGCGGGGCGGGTGGGTCTTTGGATATCGGCTATATGTTGTCTTACCTCCTTTAGTAATAACAGTAATCGTATTTAGTCATTGGTCGATTTCACATTGACCAGGATTGTCTTTCAAAAAACGTTTTGCCTCTTCGGGAGTTTTGAAGTGTCGCAAGGCTCCTTGGTGAAGAATCCTGAGCTCGTTTGGGTATTTGAATCCCTTGAAGTTGCCTCGGTCAATGGAGTATTTCTTCACCTCGTCAAACTCTCGGTGCTTTCGGCGTATTCCAGCTGACAGGTCCTGGTGTAAAGTGAGTTTGGCATTTCCCACTGTGATGGTGTTGTTTTTCGTCGACTGTAGGACTCGTTCCTTGTCGGTGAATCTCAGGAAATGTATGGTGATTGGGCGCGGTGGTTGTCTGGCTGCTGGTGGGGGCCTCAGTGCTCGGTGAGCTCTCACAAGTTCTATGGGCCTGTCGGTGGACAGGTGGAGCCACTCAGGAAGTTTGTCTTGCAGGTAGCGGACCAGTGGCATGTTTCCCTCTTCTTTTTCGCCCAGATTTAATATATATGTATTTCCCTTCGCCCCCTGTTTTCCAGGTCCTCTTTTTTCTCTTCCAGATGCTCTATTTTCCTTTTAGCATATGCTATTGTTTCCATGGCGTCTGTCAATAAGTTTTCCATGGATAGGATTCGACCCTCTGCCTCATCCAGGTGCATCCATCTTGTTGTTGATGTCAGGCAAAGCATTTTCCAGGATTGTCACCTTGCCCCCTATCACACTGAGCTGAGAGTTAATGGCATCTAATTTAATGTTGAGTTCTGTACATTGGGATCTCAACTCAGAAAGGACGTCTTCGACAGAGTGTGGGGTTGGCATTCGTTGTGCCTCGGGGGGGGAACGGGTCCTCTTGCTCCTGGCTAATGGTGCTAGATTCTTCTGAAGCTAGCTGCTTCTTGGAGGCTTTTTACGTCGCTAATGCTCGAGTCCGGGTAAAAATGTCACCTGTAATGTCGCCTTTTGTAGCCGCCATGACTTTTTGACTAAAGCTAAAGGAGTTTAAACTTGAAGTGGAGGTAAGATTAGGAATTGGAAACAACTTGTGCGGAGCTCTTAGTTCATGCGGCCATCTTGTTCAAGGGTCACGTGATCCCCCCCCATTTCACATTCTTAAAATAAGGTGGTGATCCTAACTGACCCAAAACAGGGAATTTTTACTAGGATTAAATATCAGGAATTGTGAAAAACTGAGTTTAAATGTATTTGGCTAAGGTGTATGTAAACTTCCAGCTTCAACTGTAGGTGTAATCTGGAGCCAAGCGTGTTGATTTTTAATCCAAGGGTATCCTGCTATTGACATACTTGTTGAATTATGGAACAGAACATGACAGCAACAAGTAATTAATGAACCATCTCTGCAGCACTCCACTAATCAGGCCTTTATGGTAGAGTGGCCAAACGGAAGCCACTCCTCAATAAAAGGCACGTGACAGCCCACTTAGAGTTTGCCAAAAGGCACCTAAAGGACTCAGACCATAAGAAACAAGATTCTCTGTTCTTATGAAACCAAGACTGAACTCTTTGGCCTGAATGCCAAGCATCACGTCAGGAGGAAACCTGGCACAATCCCTACGGTGAAGCATGGTGGTGGCAGCATCATGCTGTGGGGATGGTTTTCAGTGGCAGGGACTGGGAGTCTAGTCAGGATCAAGGAAAATATGAATGGAGCAAAGTACAGAGAAAATCTGCTCCATAGCGCTCAGGACCTCAGACTGGGGCGAAGTTTCACCTTCCAACAGGACAACAACCCTAAACACACAGCCAAAACAACACAGGAGTGGCTTCGGGACAAGTCTCTGAATGTCCTTGAGTGGCCCAGCCAGAGCCCAGACTTGAACCTGATCGAACATCTCTGGAAAGACCTGAAAATTGCTGTGCAGTGACGCTTCCCATCCAACGTGACAGAGCTTGAAAGGATCTGCAGAGAAGAATGGGAGAAACTCCCCGAATACAGGTGTGCCAAGCTTGTAGCGTCATACCAAAGAAAACCTGAGGCAGTAATCGCTGCCAAAGACACTTCAACAAAGTACTAAGTAAAGGGTCTGAATACTTATGTAAATGTGATATTTTTTGCTTTGTCATTATGGGGTATTGTGTGTAGATTGATAAGGGAAAAAAACAATTTAATCAATTTTAGAATAAGGCTGTAACGTAACAAAATGTTGAAAAGGTCAAGGGGTCTGAATACTTTCTGAATGCACTGTATGAGTGCATAAAAAAGGAAATTGTACAATAAATTGAATACCTGAATTCCCACCAGAATCCCTGAACTGCATTCATTAGTTGTCTGTGCCAGTAAAATGTTTTATGTGCTATAATTCAGTTAATATCTGATGGGACTTTCTTCAGTTAATATCTGATGGGACTTTCTTCAGTTAATATCTGATGGGACTTTCTTCAGTTAATATCTGATGGGACTTTCTTCAGTTAATATCTGATGGGACTTTCTTCAGTTAATATCTGATGGATTTTAAACATTACATTTTTTTAGTATCTTCATCTATTGTCCAACTGTTGCATTTATTAGAATTGTTTTTAAACCCTTTTAACAATTTTGATGACCGTTGCTACATACAGCCAGCTCTCAGGATCTACATGTGAATCCAAACCCTCTCCACAGCAATAATCCATACATCTGTTAACCATACAGAATGAACGGATGAGAGCATCAAGCATCAGACACAGTGGGGATTAGACACGTCCACACACATACAACACTCCCAACACACATACAACACTACACACTCAGAAACAGTACACGCCCAAACATACATAAAACAGAGGTGTTAAAATAGATCCAGAATTCCCAACAGTCAGTGGAATTATAATGAAACATTTTGAGATTAATCTGAAGACTGCAACTATATGATAAACCTTGGAACTCAGGACTGCAGCTATATGATAAACCTTGGAACTCAGGACCTCAGCTATATGATAAACCTTGGAACTCAGGACTGCAACTATATGATAAACCTTGGAACTCAGGACTGCAACTATACGATAAACCTTGGAACTCAGGACGGCAGCTATTAAATACATACTATTATAATGACTTGTGTTTCAGATCATATAATTGATATGGTTTGACTCAAACTGTTATAGTTTCATATCGAAAAAATACTCAAGCTGAGTTTCTAAACTAAACCAAACCTAATATTTACAATGTGATCCTTGTATAATTCAAATAATGATGGATTTTCCTTTCATTTCAGTTCCTTTCCAAACATATACATCACATGTAGTAGAGGAAACCTTAACCCTGTAAAGAAAGGTTTTCAAAAGGCAGTTTGGTGCAGGAAAGGGTTTTACTATAGACTTACTGTCACATTCTCTGTCACAAATTACATGGCCTGTTTGTTATAAACACTTATCAATAGAGGGCAGATCTCTGGAAATGACCTAACCCCACTGCCCACCCATCCACCAACACACAGTCATTCACTCACACAGTTGTTTTAGGGACTCAGAAAAAGGCTAGATTTCAAACAGTCAAGAATATGCTATCAAGTCCAGCTCATCTATCATTTAACACTATCATAAAATGTTCAGGAGGCTAGAGAGTAGGGGAAGGAGAGAGAAAACACTGAAGACAGGGAGTGGGACATGAGAGAGAGAGGGAGAGGGAAGAGAAGGGAAAGAAGATGGAGAGAAAGGCAGAGGCAATGTATGATTGAGTGGGAGAGAGAGAGAGAGAGAGTGACAGAATGAGGGGAGTTGAAACAGAATAAAGTGAGATGGAGAGAGGAGAGACATCAGAGGATATGGGAGAGAGTGGGGGAGGATGGGGGAGAGAATAGAGGAAAGGATGGGGAGAGGAGAGGATAAGGGAATGGAGAAGAGGGTGGGGGAGAAGAGGTGGGCATCATGGATGTCTCCCCGCTAAGAACAGTGTAATGCTGCAGCCCTGTGAAGGATCTGTCCTCAGCCCTCAGTCCCGCTGTCATTATATCTGTCACAGCACAACACACATAATGGCTGCCAACACCACTCCTATCTCCCTTCTCCCTTCTCCCTTCTCCTCCCCTCTTCCCATCCTCTATCCAACTCTTTCTTCCCCTCCTCATCTCCTCCCTCCCCACTTCCTGCTTCCTCCCACTCCTTCTCTCCTCCTTCCACTTCTCTGCTCCCCCCTCCCCCCCATCCTCTCCTCCTTCCCTCCTCCTTCCTGCCATAATCGACCCATGAGACCTGTTTCTGACTTCTTCATCTTCCCTCACCCATATGCTGGGCTGATATACTGCACCTCTACACAGGGCTGCATCTATCAACTACCATGGGCTAAATATCACAGTATTTATCACAGTATTTATCTAATTGTGTCTATCTCTGTGTACTTCCTCATAAACACAATGGTCTCAGAGCCGCATAGGTATGTCACAATGGGACGCCGGACTATCGTGTCTCTCAGCATCTGTAGACTCTGAATTACGGTTACGAAACACTTGTAAAGAGGGAGACATATGGTATTTGCAAAGACAGACAAAGAGTGTGAGGGTAAATAGAGAAATAGAAAGGGCGAGGACAAGAGAAATGGACAGTGAGGGTTGAGTAGTTTTACTGTGTGTGTGTCTGTGTATTTGACAGGGTATGATATGATTAATCTTTGAAGACCAGACTGAAAGTCCTCAATCTACACAGGGTGTGACAGACTGGTAAAATATCATAGATGTGCAGCAATACAAATGTGCGTAATACCAGTTACTAATATGACATATTATTTACATGCTTTAAGCATGCTTATTCAATCTCCATCTCACTTCAGAACCGTTCTCAGCTGAATTCAGTCCTCTGCATGTTTTACCCACCTATGTGCTGTCCTCACTCCACAAATGCTCCTAGACAGAGCGAGAGAGAGAGAGAGAGAGAGAGAGAGAGAGAGAGAGAGAGAGAGAGAGAGAGAGAGAGAGAGAGAGAGAGAGAGAGAGAGAGATAGAGAGAGAGAGAGAGAGAGAGCGAGCGAGAGAGAGAGAGAGAGAGAAAGGCCAAGATAGGGACAGAGAGATAACTAGAAAGAGACAGAGAAAGAGACAGAGAAAGAAAAGCGAAGAGAGGACAGACAGAGGAGGGGGACAACGATGGAGAGAGGGAGGGAGGGAGCAAAAGCAGGGGAGAGTATTTCCAGATGAAACATATGGGCAGAATCACAGTTGCTCAGGCAGCAGCCAATAGCTCAGAGTGATGTGGACATTAGCATATGAATCATTAGCATGGGACCGGGAGCCGGCGACAAGCAGGCACACGCACTGCTCAGAGCACAAAGCCATGTTTACATAACCTAATGGAGAATTCTGTTCATGTTCACCATCATGGCCACACAACATCTCCCCATACCATTCCCCTTGCACACTACCAAGAGCCCACACACAAAGTTATGGAATCAGAAGGATACTCCAGAAAATAGAACACAACCAGAAAGCACTGCAACTTTTATCCAAGGAGTTTTTTATGGCAGAAAAAAGTAATTTGGAGTTATGCGGTCTAGCATATAAACTAAAGCTGGCAAGAGACTGACATTTTATTTAACTTTGCAAGGTAGTTAAGAACAAATTCTTATTTACAATGACTGCCTACCCTGGCCAAACCCAGACGACGCTGGGCCAATTGTGGGCCACCCAATCACAGCCGGATGTGATACAGCCTGGATTCGTACCAGGGACTGTAGTGACACCTCTTTTTATTTTATTTAACTAGGCAAGTCAGTTAAGAACAAATTCTTACTTAAAATGACAACCTAGGAACAGTGGGTTAACTGCCTTGTTCAGGGGCAGAATGACAGAGTTTTACCTTGTCAGCTCTGGGATTCAATCTAGCAACCTTTCAGTTACTAGTCCAACGCTCTAACCACTAGGCTACCTGCCACTGAGATGCAGTGCTTTAGAATGCTGCGCAACTCGGGAGCCCAAAATATGAACTCAAAAGTGTGATTCTGCCATTGACTAACTGCTAGACACAAAATTCAATGTGCTCATGTTCTATCCTCAGTGTCTGCATTTTAGTGTCCTGGAATGTGTGCATTACAGTTTTGCTTATGTTAATGTGGTGAATGTAGCCTACAGTTTATGCACACATATGTTGCAATACACTGAGACCAGATGTACGGGTGGGGGAGGTGAGAGAATGAAAGAATGAGAGGAGGGGAAATCATTCTTTACTTAATATAATATGATATACTCAATGATATAGAATGGTGAAATGATTCAATCAAATAGACTATCTTTTCATTCTGAATGTCTGATCCATGAACCATCTTTCTGCTTTCCTCTAATTGCCAAACGGCAGGAACAGGCAGCAAATAGCTCATTATTAATTGCAGCTAATTACCTGGGTGTCCAACTGTACCATTTTAATGGCATGGGGTTAGGAGAAGGGCACGGACATAGTGCATTGTCATGGAGAGAGGGGGGGGGAGAGAGAGAGAGAGAGAGAGAGAGAGAGAGAGAGGGGGGGGGGAGAGAGAGATATGGAGAGCGAAAGATGGAGAGAATTGATGAAACTTTTACAGCGCTTTTCATTACAGACATAATCTCAAAGCATGTCTTTGCATGTCTCCGTCTCTCACATGTCTCAGTCTCTCACAGTCTTCCTCTTGTGCAATATGTAACACCTACAGCCTAACACCTCTCTCTCTCTCACTATGCTGCAGTTCTATTATGAGGATGTGGGGCATGTCTGTGCAAATGTGTGTGTATACAGTTCTGGGGTTCAACCCTACCAGGTAGCTAACCTTACCAGGCAGCTAACCCTACCAGGCAGCTAACCCTACCAGGCAGCTAACCTTACCAGGTAACTAACCTTACCAGGCAGCTAACCTTACCAGGTAGCTAACCTTACCAGGCAGCTAACCCTACCAGGAAGCTAACCCTACCAGGAAGCTAACCCTACCAGGCAGCTAACCCTACCAGGCAGCTAAACCTACCAGGCAGCTAACCTTACCAGGCAGCTAACCTTACCAGGTAGCCAACCTTACCAGGCAGCTAACCCTACCAGGCAGCTAACCTTACCAGGCAGCTAACCCTACCAGGCAGCTAAACCTACCAGGCAGCTAACCCTACCAGGCAGCTAACCCTACCAGGCAGCTAACCTTACCCGGCAGCTAAACCTACCAGGCAGCTAACCCTACCAGGCAGCTAACCTTACCAGGCAGCTAACCCTATCAGGCAGCTAACCCTACCAGGCAGCTAACCCTACCAGGCAGCTAACCCTACCAGGCAGCTAACCCTACCAGGCAGCTAACTCAGGATAAATCCCTACTAGCTCTGGGGAATATTATGGGTCAGTGCTGGGGTGTGTAATTTGACCTGAACATGTGTATATTGACCTCTCGGCCAGGTCATCATTTCCGAAGCTAACTGACCAACCTAGTTGATTAAAAGTTGTACAACTAAATAAGAGTCATGGAAGAGTGGATGGAAGCCTGCTGTACTGTGTTGTTCTGGGAAGGACAATGTGTCCTAAAACCAAATAATAGGATATAATGTCATAGGTAAATGTTAGTGGTCCACTCACCAGTTTGCGTTGACACCAGGTGCAGACTCCACACAGAGCTACGAGCCACACGGCACACACCGCCAGCCCCAGAGATACCAGGAACACACTGATAGATAGAGACCCTGCAGAGAGACAGAGGGGGGGGGGGGGGGGGGGGGGAGAGAGAGAGGTTGTGAGGTCTGGGGTCCGCTCACCAACCAAGACTTCACAAAATGGGACAAACACCAAATTGAGACTCTGCATGCAGAATTCTGCAAAAATATCCTCCGTGTACAAACGTAGAACACCAAATAATGCATGCAGAGCAGAATTAGGCCGATACCCACTAATTATCAAAATCCAGAAAAGAGCTGTTAAATTCTACAACCACCTAAAAGGAAGTGATTCCCAAACCTTCCATAACAAAGCCATCACCTACAGAGAGATGAACCTGGAGAAGAGTCCCCTAAGCAAGCTGGTCCTGGGGCTCTGTTCACAAACACAAATACACCCCACAGAGCCCCAGGACAGCAGCACAATTAGACCCAACCAAATCATGAGAAAACAAAAAGATAATTACTTGACACATTGGGAAAGAATTAACAAAAAACAGAGCAAACTAGAATGCTATTTGGCCCTAAACAGAGAGTACACAGTGGCAGAATACCTGTCCACTGTGACTGACCCAAACTTAAGGAAAGCTTTGACTATGTACAGACTTAGTGAGCATAGCCTTGCTATTGAGAAAGGCCGCCGTAGACAGACCTGGCTCTCAAGAGATGACAGGCTATGTGCACACGGCCCACAAAATGAGGTGGAAACTGAGCTGCACTTCCTAACCTCCTGCCCAACGTATGACCATATTAGAGATACATATTTCCCTCAGATTACACAGATCCACAAAGAATTTGAAAACAAATCCAATTTTGATCAACTCCCATATCTACTGGGTGAAATTCCACAGTGTGCCATCACAGCAGCTAGATTTGTGACCTGTTGCCACAAGAAAAGGGCAACCAGTGAAGAACAAACACCATTGTAAATACAACCTATATTTATGCCTATTTATTTTCCCTTGTGTACTTTAACTATTTGTACATTGTTACAACACTGTATATATATATATATATATATATATATATATATATATATATATATATATATATAATATGACATTTGTAATGTCTTTATTGTTTTGAAACTTCTGTATGTGTAATGTTTACTGTTAATTTTTATTGTTTATTTCACTTTTGTATAATATCTACCTCACTTGCTTTGGCAATGTTAACACATGTTTCCCATGCCAATAAAGCCCCTTGAATTGAATTGAGAGAGAGAGAGAGATGGGGAGAGAGAGGGGGACAGAGGGTGGAGGGGAGAGAGAGGAAGAGAGATAGCGAGGGAGAGGAAGAGAGATAGAGGTCACTGTTAAATGCAAGTCAATCATGAGATGGGAAGGAGAAGGAGAGAAAGGGCAAGACCAAGAGCAAATGTTGTTGAAAGAATATCTATACATATCCCTTTGGCAATATGTTGGTAAAATCTAATAAACACATGCAGGAAAAATACACAAATGAGGCATAGGAGAAGTAAGTGTGGGAGGAGAGGGAAGTGTGAGCCTGTAATGTGCTTTTTTAATATGCTCTCTTCCACTCAATCATCACTAACCTGCAGACAGAGCAATATATCAAGAGAAAAAGGGAAAGAGACAGGAAAAGAGGGCAAGTGTACCGGTATAAATATCATGTCTACTTTCCCCATCTGTGTCAGTATCTACAGCTGGTGAATGAATACAGAGTTGCTGAAACGAAGGAAAAGAAAAACAATGGTCATTAAGAGGGTTCAATTACAAGTCTTGTAATCTGCAGCTTCCTTCCTCTTTGGTGTCTCATTGTACATGATCAGTACTGCAGCTTTTCCTCTTGTCTTTTGTTCATCTTTCAAGAAGTCAAGACCAAACTTGAGAGATGAAACCTCTTTCACGCACACATTTCTGGTAAAAAAAGAACTACATCACTGCATCTTGAATGCTATTCATCTAGCCCACCTCCTCTGCCAAGACAATTCAAAAGGCAAAGACGTGTTGGCAAACAACATTGTGCATAAACAATGGACTTCAATTCCACCTCATCCTCCCATTCTTTCTGTTACATTCTCCCTTTCTCTGTCCCTCTGCCTACACAATTCCTCTGCTTTCTCATCCCTTCCTCTCTCCATCCCTCTCTCCGCCCCTCTCTCCATCTCTCTCTCCATCCCTCCCTATAAAACTCCAGGTCTTGTAAGTTGTTCATGGCAGAGAACAGAAGGAGTAGCTTGGTAAAAACATCCACATATCACTCTTCTCTCACACTTTCTTTCATTTCCTGTCATCCTTCCTCTATTTCCACATGAGGCCTCCTACCTTTCTCCATTCTTTCTTGCTCTCCTTTTGCTCAGTATGTTGTTCAATTTATTTTCCAACTATCTATTGTGAGAAAAATAATACAGTGAGTAGCCTTTGTAGAACACATCCATCAAAGGAAGCAATCAGTTGACATTATGTTTTCAACAGAACCTGAGCAATGACAATGATACTGTAACTATCCATTACTGGTCATCTCACTCAGACAGCAATTCAACATGTCATAATGCTTCTGATAAGTGGCCATAATGGCAGGTGTTTCATGGAGCTCTCATCTTTTCAGTATTTTTTTAAAGGGATGAAATGGATGACCCTGAGGTCATATACAGTATGCTGCTGTAATGTTTAAAAAAAAGTAGATCTGTGTATAGATGGCATTTTTAATTGCAGAGTATTTTTTTCTTCTTCTCTTACCTTCGTCATTGCTGTGGATTAGACTGCAGTGTATACGTTTCAGTGAAATGGTCAAAAACAGTTCCTAGCCTATTTAGTCCACTGTTGAGCTACATAATGGCTGAAGATCATTGTTTGGTTTAAGGTAGGCTAACTTATGAACAAAGACCAATGTTGCTAGTTGGTGTGGCTGAATAATAAAAACAATCTATTAGCGCCGAACAGCCAATGGAGGTTAAACAAACAGCTGTGATTCAGCACAATGGACAGCGGCAGAATCGGAATTCACGCGAACAGTGTGGGCAGAGACAGAATCCGGACAGTGTGGACAGTGACAGAATCGGAATTCACCCTGGCAGTGTGGACTGCAAACATTTTTTACAGTTGTAGTGGAGCTACCCATTCCATTACGACAATCCCTGAAGATAAATGGGGGATAGCCTATAGGCTTATACCAGGAAGAAATAGAGACACAGCATTCTCTCGCATAACCAATAATAACCAAAAACTAGAAAGATAACACACTAACATGATTTAACAATAAATATTTAATGACCTGGCCTGGCACAAAAGCGCTGATAAGTACAGCATACATAATAACCAGGAGGAGAAATGAGCCGAGGTAGCTAGCTTCCTGACTGTAAGGTTGCTGTAAGGTTGCTACACAGAGCAATTACTACTGTGAGCTGGCCCACCCTAATATTGAAACTCATCTTGATCTCCCAGAGGCACATCCATTAGATGCTTCTGATAGGGCAGAGAATTGCATCCTGGTCATTAGCTCGGTGAGTTCCTGTAATGATTAAACAGCAGCTTTAATATGTCTACCAGTCCAGCCGTGCTGCTGTAAAAGAGCCTGGGAAGAGATACAGTGCCTTGCAAAAGTATTCATCCCCCTTCGCGTTTTTACTATTTTGTTGCATTACAACATGTAATTTAAATGGATTTTTATTTGGATTTCATGATATGGACATAAAAATAGAAAATAGTCCAGCACTAAGCAAGCGGCACCATGAAGACTAAGGAGCTCTCCAAACAGAGTACAGATCAGGGTTGGGTTATAAAAAAATATCAGAAACTTTGAACATCCCATGGAGCATGGAAAGAAATGGAAAGAAAATGGCACCACAACAAACCTGCCAAGCCTCCCACCAAAACTCATGGACCAGGCAAGGAGGGCATTAATCAGAGAGGCAAGAAAGAGACCAAAGATAACCCTCAAGGAGCTGCAAAGCTCCACAGCGGAGATTGGAGTATCTGTCCATAGGACCACTTTAAGCCGTACACTCCACAGAGCTGGGCTTTACGGAAGAGTAGAAAAAAGCCTTTGCTTAAAGAAAAAAATAAGCAAACACATTTGGTGTTCACCAAAAGACATGTGGGAGACTCCCCAAACTTATGGAAGAAGGTACTCTGGTCAGATGAGACTAAAATGTTGCTTTTTGCCATCAAGGAAAATGCTATGTCTGGCGCAAACCCAACACCTCTCATTACCCCGAGAACAGCATCCCCACAGTGAAGCATGGTGGTGGTAGCATCATGCTGTGGGGATGTTTTTCCACCGGCAGAGACTGTGAAACTGGTCAGAATTTAAGGAATGATGGATGGTGCTAAATTCTTGAGGGAAACCTGTTTCAGTCTTCCAGAGATTTGAGGCTGGGATGGAGGTTCACCTTCCAGCAGGACAATGACCCTAAGCATACTGCTAAAGCAACACTTGAGTGGTTTAAGGGGAAACATTTAAATGTCTTGGAATGGCCTAGTCAAAGCCCAGATCTCAATCCAATTGAGAATCTGTGGTATGACTTAAATATTGCTGTACACCAGCAGAACCCATCCAATTTGAAGGAGCTGGAGCAGTTTTGCCTTGAAGAATGGGCAAAAATCCCAGTGGCTAGATGTGCCAAGCTTATAGAGACAAACCCCAAGAGACTTGTAGCTGTAATTGCTGCAAAAGGTGGCTCTACAAAGTATTGACTTTGGGGGGGGGGGTGAATAGTTATGCATGCTCAAGTTTTCTGTTTACTTGTCTTACTTCTTGTTTGTTTCACAATAACAAATATTTTGCATCCTAAAAGTGTTAGGCATGTTGTGTAAATCAAATGATACAAACCCTCAAAAAGGAAAAATGCCAAGGGGTGAATAGTTTCACAAGCCACTGTAGATGGATACAGCTGTGCTGCATTTAGCTGAGGAAAAAGGGTGGAAAATAGCAGCGAGCCTAACAGAAGGTGGTGGTAGTGTAAACAAGGGGTTGAATCAGACTGTTGTATTACAGCTGTGGTGTGTATGGTCGTTGGGCAGGGATGGGTGCATCAGGTAGGGATGCTTTCAAAAGGATTGCGACAGCTTCCTAATACTTTTACGGTCCAAATAATTCACATGGAGACTATGAATCACTAAAAGATAATGAGTTCTGCCCCAGTAAGGCAATTTATTACAGAGTACAACACAAAGACAGCTCTGGCAAAAACAATATGGTCACATGGATGGCCCTTCTCACTGACTCTCTCCCCAGGAGTGGCCCCATGCAGTGCTGTGCTGGGTGTCACACAGAGAGCCTCCTGTGGCTAATTCCAGACCAGACATTCACAGCACTGCAGCTATAACACACACACACACACATCACTAGCTCATATTGTCTCATTTCATCACTGCCCTCTTGAAAGTTCATTTTTATTGTACACATACTGCATGAGCTTTGGCGTTTCCATAAAACTACAAACAGAAAAATAAAGCGAGTGTCTTTTCAGTCTATTCCTCTCAGTTGTTATATTTCTCTCTCATCTTCTCACTCTGAGCCCCTGTCGGTCCACCACTATTTTCCCTCATCATGTAATTACATGATTTTCTACTGAAACGATTAAAACTACTCATCAGAAAGAATAGCCTCCATAACAATCCCTCCAACCCTCTCTGGGTTTTAAACCCACATTAACCCCACATGCAGCCATCCTCTCCACTGGTTTACTAGTATCTAAGGATTGTACGGATAGATAAAAAGATGACCAAATTACACTGCAATTGATGTCTGTTTTGTGACGGGTAGTGTACCGAATGCATGCATATTCAACATCTCTACCTGAAAGTCCCAGGTATACCTGCATCTACACCTGGCTGCTCTCATCCTTCTCACTCTGAACTAAAGGTTGCTGCTGTCTGTCTTCCCCAGGCACCTCTCTCTCCACCTTGCCAGACAGATGTAGAGGATCCATCATAATGAGGTCACTGACCCACTTCTAAAACACACACACATAACGGCATCATCATTTCATCAGCATAATCACTAAGTCATCTGCTGTAACTACGAGTGATGGGGGGGAAAAACACTTTGGGGCTACTGTTGGTAGAGTTAGAGTTAGTTAGCGTTAGCTAGCGTTAGGTCTGCTGTACCTGCGCCAAAACACTGGTATTTTTCATCTTATATCTTATAGTTGGTTCTCCATCTTTGTTTTAAATAGTGAGCCAACATTTTTTCAACTCTTTTATTTCCCTGACTGATCAAAAGCAACTGCTCTCTCTTGTCTCTCTGCAGCAGACATATAGTGAGCAATATGTTTGGAACATCAAATCGCAATAAAATCACAGTATCGAATAGCAATACAGTTGAAGTCAGAAGTTTACATAAACCTTAGCAAAATACATTTCAACTCTGTTTTTCCCAATTCCTGACATTTAATCAGAGAAAGAATTACCCGTCTTAGGTCAGTTATGATTAATAGTTTATTTAAAAATGTGAAATGTCAGATTAATAGTAGAGAGAATGATTTATTTCAGCTTTTATTTCTTTCATCACATTCCCAGTTGGTCAGAAGTTTACATACACTTGATTATTATTTGGTAGCATTGCCTTTAAATTGTTAAACGTTTTGGGTAGCCTTCCACAAGCTTCCCACAATAAGTTGGGTGAATATCGGCCCATTCCTCCTGACAGAGCTGGTGTAACTGAGTCAGGTTTGTAGGCCTCCTTGCTCGCACACAAGGACTTTATGATGGCCACTCCAATACCTTGACTTTGTTTTCCTTAAGCAATTTTGCCACAACTTTGGAAGTATACTTGGGGTCATTGTCCATTTGGAAGACCCATTTGCGACCAAGCTTCAACTTCCTGACTAATGTCTTGAGATATTGCTTCAATATATCAACATAATTTTCCTGCCTCATGATGCCATCTATTTTGTGAAGTGCACCAGTCCCTCTTTGCAGCAAAGCACCCCAACAACATGATGCTGCCACCCCCGTGCTTCACGGTTTGGGATTCGACTTGCAAGCCTCCCCCTTTTTCCTCCAAACATAACGATGGTGATTATGGCCAAACGGTTCTATTTTTGTTTCATCAGACCAGAGGACATTTCTCCAAAAAGTATGATCTTTGTCCCCATGTGCAGTTGCAAACCGTAGTCTGGCTTTTTTATGGCGGTTTTTGAGCAGTGGCTTCTTCCTTGCTGAGCGGCCTTTCAGGTTATTTCGATATAGGACTGGTTTTACTGTGAATATAGATACTTTGTACCTGTTTCCTCCAGCATCTTCACAAGGTCCTTTGCTGTTGTCCTGGGATTGATTTGCACTTTTTGCACCAAAGTACGTTCATCTCTAGGAGACAGAACGCATCTCCTACCTGATCGGTAAGACAGCTGCGTGGTCCCATGGTGTTTATACTTGCATACTATTGTTGTACTGATGAACGTGGTACCTTCAGGCATTTGGAAATTGCTCCCATTGATGAACTAGACTTGTGGAAGCCTAAACTCTTTTTTGTTGGGGTGTTTTTTTCTTGGCTGATTTATTTTGATTTTCCCCTGAGTTTGAAGGTAGCCCTTAAAATACATCCACAGGTACACCTCCAATTGACTCAAATTATGTCAATTAGCCTATCAGAAGCTTCTAAAGCCATTACTTAATTCCTGGAATTTTCAAAGCTATTTAATGGCACAGTCAACTTACTGTGTGTAAACTTCTGACCTACTGGAATTGTGATACAGTGAATTATAAGTGAAATAATATGTCTGTAAACAATTGTTGGAAAAATTACTTGTGTCATGTACAAAGTAGATGTCCTAACTGACTTGCCAAAACAATCATTTGTTAACAGGAAATGTGTGGAGTGGTTGAAAATGAGTTTTAATGACTCCAACCTAAGTGTATGTAAACTTCCGACTTCAACTGTACATACAGTATATGCTGTAGAATTGTGAGAATCGCAGTACATATTGTATTGTGAGGTGCCTGGCATTTCCCAGGCCTAGTAACTACCGACATATTTTATCCTCCGTGTCAATTGTGAGGGCATCGATTGGGATAAAATAAATATTTACAAATGACTCAGTGTGATTCACTTGATGACCTGTTTCAGTGCACCGCCGTGAGGACCCGGAGTTATTTACAGCTGCTTTAAGTGAGAATCCTGCACACTGTCAGAAGAGCCCCCTCCCTTCCTCCCTCTCTACCTCCCTCCCTTCTTCCCTCTCTCTCTCCTCTGCTTCACCTGCTGTGCTAATCTGCTTGTGTTCTGCTCACTCAGCCACTGGTGTTTGTGCCCAAGTTGACACAGAATCAGGGCTATTAGTCATAGGGGACCAGCAGAGGAGCATGTCTGTCTGGTCCAGGGGACGGGGGTGGGCGAACGGGGAAGGCAGAGCAGAGTGAAGCCCCACCTGGGGAGCGGAACCCTTGACCCTGCCACCCACCACTAGGACCAACCATCAGCGGAGAAAAAGAGCCGACACCTTGGCTGTTCTCATTATACAGGACCAGCACCTGAGAGCCATTCCTGTAACAGTATATTGCCACTAGATATCATGTTAGGCGGGTTACAGGGTGAGCCAGCATCACTGTAACTATTCTGCTTTCTGCACAGTCACCCCATTCCAATGAGTTCATCTGGGCTACAATACCCGGACCCCTTCATCTGCCGGTATGGGGCACGGAACCCCGTCGATGCTTCACGACTGGACTACCGACGTAATCTGCTCGAGGGGGTACTCAACTGGCTCCTACGTCGCGATGTCCCCTGAATGCCCATCTGCTAGCTGTCTAGAGCATATCGGCCTGTTAGCTAATAGGCCCATCGGCCAATTTCTTGGGCCACTATACCTATTATGCCATTGGCTTGGGCCCCTCTTACTCAACGAAGCCCTGCTTATCCATCAAGACTGGACTACCAATGTAATCTGCCGGAGGATTTTTTCTAACAGGCCCCTCCGCCGCGACGTCTCCTGAATGCCCATCTGCTAGCCTGCTAGCTGGGGCCCGCTAGCTGTCTAGAGCATTTTGGACTGTTAGCTGAATAGATCCATTGGGCCACTATACCTATTTTGCCAATTGGACTTGGACCCCTCTGCTACTTGGAACCCTACTAATATATCATGACTGGTCTATCGACATCACCGCACAAGGAGGCAAAACAGACTTTCCTCCATCGCGACGTACCTCTAAGGACTTTCTGCTAGCCCTGGCCTGCTAGCTGTCTGAATCGCCGTGTCTCCAGCCAGCCCAACCACTCACTGGACCCCTATGATCACCCGGCTCCGCATGCCTCTCCCTAATATCAATATGCCTTGTCCATTACTTTCCTGGTTAGTGATTATTGTCTTATTTCACTGTAGAGCCTCTAGCCCTGCTCAATATGCCTTAACCAACCATTTAGTTCCACCTCCCACGGATGCGATGACATCACCTGGTTTAAATGTTTCTAGAGACAATATCTCTCTCATCATTACTCAATGCTAAGGTTTATCTCCAATGTACTCACATCCTACCATACCTTTGTCTGTACATTATGCCTTGAATCTATGCTATTGCACCTAGAAACCTGCTCCTTTTACTCTCTGTTCTGAACGTACTAGACAAACAGTTCTTATAGCCTTTAGCCGTACCCTTATCCTACTCCTCCTCTGTTCCTCTGGCGATGTAGAGGTTAATCCAGGCCCTGCAGTGCCTAGCTCCACTCCTATTCCCCAGGTGCTCTCCTTTGTTGACTTCTGTAACTGTAAAAGCCTTGGTTTCATGCATGTTAACATTAGAAGCCTACTCCCTACGTTTGTTTTATTCACTGCTTTAGCACACTCTGCCAACCCAGATGTCCTAGCCATTTCTGAATCCTGGCTTAGGAAGACCACCAAAACCCCTGAAATTTCCATCCCTAACTATAACATTTTCTGACAAGACAGAACTGCCAAAGGGGGCGGCGTTGCAATCTACTGCAGAGATAGCCTGCAGAGTTCTGTCTTACTATTCAGGTCTGTACCCAAACAATTCGAGCTTCTACATTTAAAAATCCACCTTTTAGGGCCTCCCAGGTGGCGCAGTGGTTAATGGCGCTGTACTGCAGCGCCAGCTGCGCCACCAGAGACTCTGGGTCCGCGCCCAGGCTCTGTCGTAACCGGCCGCGACCGGGAGGTACGTGGGGCGACGCACAATTGGCCTAGCATCGTCCGGGTTAGGGAGGGTTTGGCTGGTAGGGAAATCCTTGTCTCATCGCACATCAGCGACTCCTGTGGCGGTGCGCGCTAACCAAGGTTGCCAGGTGCACGGTGTTTCCTCCGACACATTGGTGCGGCTGGCTTCCGGGTTGGATGGCGCTGTGTTAAGAACCAGTGCGGCTTGGTTGGGTTGTGTATCGGAGGACGCATGACTTTCAACCTTCGTCTCTCCTTAGCCCGTACGGGAGTTGTAGCGATGAGACAAGATAGTAGCTACTAAACAATTGGATACCACGAAATTGGGGAGAAAAAGGGGTAAAAAAAATGTTTTATTAAAAAATCCACCTTTCCAGAAACAAGTCTCTCACCGTTGCCGGACACCATATGTGAATTGATTACCCCCCATCTATCTTCAGAGTTCATGCTGCTAGGTGACCTAAACTGGGACATGCTTAACACCCCGGCCATCCTACAATCTAAGCTTGATGCCCTTCATCTCACACAAATTATCAATGAACGCACCAGGTACAATCCCAAATCCATAAACACAGGCACCCTCATAGATATCATCCTAACCAACTTGCCCTCCAAATACACCTCGGCTGTTTTCATCCAAGATCTCAGCGATCACCGCCCTATTGCCTGCATCCGTAATGGGTCTGCGGTCAAATGACCACCCCTCATCACTGTCAAACTCTCCCTAAAACACGTCAGCGAGCAGGCCTTTCCAATCAACCTGGCCCGGGTATCCTGGAAGGATATTGACCTCATCCCATCAGTAGAGGATGCCTGGTTATTCTTTAAAATTGCCTTCCTCACTATCTTAAATAAGCATGCCCCATTCAAAAAATGTAGAACCAGGAACAGATATACTCCTTGGTTCTCTCCAGATCTGACTCCCCTTGACCAGCACAAAAACATCCTGTGGTGTTCTGCATTAGCATCGAATAGCCCCCGTGATATGCAACTTTTCAGGGAAGTTAGGAACCAATATACACAGGCAGTTAGGAAAGCTAAGGCTAGCTTTTTCAAACAGAAATGTGCATCCTTTAGCACAAACTCAAAAAAGTTCTGGGACAGTCCATGGAGAATAAGAGCACCTCCTCCCAGCTGCCCACTGCACTGAGGCTAGGAAACAATCTCACCACCGATAAATCGACTATAATTGAGAATTTCAATAAGCATTTTCTATGGCTGGCCATGCTTTCCACCTGGCTACCCCTACCCCGGTCAACAGCCCTGCACCCACCACAGCAACTCGCCCAAGCCTCCCCATTTCTCCTTCACCCAAATCCAGATATCTGATGTTCTGAAAGAGCTGCAAAATCTGGACCCCTACAAATCAGCCGGGCTAGACAATCTGGACCCTCTCTTTCTAAAATGATCTGCCGAAATTGTTGCAACCCCTATTACTAGCCTGTTCAACCTCTCTTTCGTATCGTCTGAGATTTCCATAGATTGGAAAGCTGCCGCGGTCATCCATCTCTTCAAAGGGGGAGACACTCTAGACCCAAACTGCTACAGACCTATATCTATCCTACCCTGCCTTTCTAAGGTCTTCGAAAGCCAAGTTAACAAACAGATTACCGACCATTTCGAATCCCACCGTCATTCTCCGCTATGTAATCTGGTTTCAGAGCTGGTCATGGGTGCACCTCAGCCACTCTCAAGGTCCTAAACGATATCATAAGAGACATTATTGTGCAGATGTATTCATCAACCTGGCCAAGGCTTTCGACTCAACAGCCTTGGTTTCTCAAATGATTGCCTCGCCTGGTTCACCAACTACTTCTCTGATAGAGTTCAGTGTGTCAAATCAGAGGGCCTGTTGTCCGTACCTCTGGCAGTCGGGCCGACTCTCTTCTCTGTATACATCAATGATTTCGCTCTTGCTGCTGGTGATTCTCTGATCCACCTCTACGCAGACGACACCATTCTGTATACATCTGGCCCTTCTTTGGACACTGTGTTAGCTAACCTCCAGATGAGCTTCAATGCCATACAACTCTCCTTCCGAGGCCTCCAACTGCTCTTAAATGCAAGTAAAACTAAATGCATGCTCTTCAACCGATCGCTGCCCGCACCTGCCCGCCTGTCCAACATCACTACTCTGGACGGCTCTGACTTAGAATACGTGGACAACTACAAATACTTAGGTGTCTGGTTAGACTGTAAACTCTCCTTCCAGACTCACATTAAGCATCTCCAATCCAAAATTAAATCTAGAATCGGCTTCCTATTTCGCAACAAAGCATCCTTCACTCATGCTGCCAAACATACCCTCGTAAACCTGACTTTCCTACCGATCCTCGACTTCGGCGATGTCATTTACAATATAGCCTCCAACACTCTACAAATTGTATGCAGTCTATCACAGTGCCATCTGTTTTGTCACCAAAACCCCATATACTACCCACCACTGTGTATGCTCTCGTTGCTCTCATTGGCTGGCCCTCACTTCATACTCATCGCCAAACCCACTGGCTCCAGGTCATCTAGGTCTCTGCTAGGTAAAGCCCCACCTTATCTTAACTCACTGCTCACCATAGCAGCACCCACCCGTAGCACACGCTCCAGCAGTTTTATCTCACTGGTCATCCCCAAAGCCAATTCTTCCTTTGGCCAACCTTTCCTTCCAGTTCTCTGCTGCCAATGACTGGAACGAACTGCAGAAATGACTGAAGCTGGAGACTCATATCTCCCTCACTAGCTTTAAGCACCAGCTGTCAGAGCAGCTCACAGATCACTGCACCTGTACATACCCCATCTGTAAATGGCCTATCCAGCTACCTCATCCCCATACTGCATTTATTTATTTATCTTGCTCCTTTGCTCCCCAGTATCTCTCCCCAGTATCTCTACTTGCACATTCACTTTCTGCACATACCATTCCAGTGTTTAATTGCTATGTTGTAATTACTTCGCCACCATGGCCTATTTATTGCCTTACCTCCCTTATCCTACCTCATTTGCACACACTGTATATAGACTTTTTCTACTGTATTATTGACTGTATGTTTGTTTATTCCATGTGTAACTCTGTGTTGTTGTATGTGTCGAACTGCTTTGCTTTATCTTGGCCAGGTCACAGTTGTAAATGAGAACTTGTTCTCAACTAGCCTACCTGGTTAAATAAAGGTGAAATCAAATAAATAAAAAATAAAAAATCTATTTACTTATTAGCCCCCGCAGCTGAAAAACGTTCCCTCAACGACGAGGCAACATTGCCTATCATCCGGAGCCCTGGCAGTCCCAACAAAACGCTCTTAAACCTAATTTATTTGATTGGCAGGTGTGTTTATCCGGGCAAAACATCCAAGCAGTTCACAGGCAGGACCCATCAAAGGCCATTTCTCATAGCCATGCCTTTACTGAGGAAGATTCAAAGGTTTGTTTTGAGCGACAAGGCCATCTATGGCTGAGTGTGTGCAGTTGAGTCATAATAACTCAGGGACAGATGCAGAGGTGAAGAGACTGCAGGTGAGAGAGGGGGAGTGGAGGTCAGAGAAGCCACTGTAAGAGACCGAGGGATTCTGAGAGTAGAGAAGGAGCAGCTGCATTAAAACATGAGCTTTCTGTGGGGTTAAAGGTGTCACGGGTCAACTGAGGGAGAGGAGTGGAGGGACAAAGACAAGAAAGGATCATGTGTTGAATTGCTTTACAGAGCAACTGCCCCTAAAAAGCAACTTCTTGTTTTAAAAATGGCCTATGTGGCATCGATGTGGTCATAAATTCTGCCTGGACCAAAACTGAGATTTGTGAGACGATAGGAAAAAAATGGTATGTTACAGAAAGAAGAGTACTGTAACAGTTTTCCTTGGGTTGACTTTATTTCAATCCTGTCCACATACCCACAGCTGGTAGCACCCAAGTAATCATCAATTTGGAGCACAGTGACCGAATAGTAATAACCATGGCCAATTTGGTTTGAGGCTAGTTAGGGACCATCAGTAAATCACACAATATACATGGGACAATATTTTAAATGTCAATAGCTCCAGATTTCAATGACTTAAAAACCTCAAACAAACTATAAATTGTGAAAATTCAAATACAAATATTGAAAGCATTTAATGAGACAACTAAAAGATGTGCAACATGAAAATATTGTCCCATTTACATTGAGTAATTTATTGACGGTCCCTAACTATCCCCAGAGATATTTTATTTATTTATTTTTATTTCACCTTTATTTAACCAGGTAGGCTAGTTGAGAACAAGTTCTAATTTGCAACTGCGACCTGGCCAAGATAAAGCATAGCAGTGTGAGCATACAACAAAGAGTTACACATGGAGTAAACAATTAACAAGTCAATAACACAGTAGAAAACAAAGGGGGGGTCTATATACAATGTGTGCAAAAGGCATGAGGAGGTAGGCAAATAATTACAATTTTGCAGATTAACACTGGAGTGATAAATGATCAGATGGTCATGTACAGGTAGAGATATTGGTGTGCAGAAGAGCAGAAAAGTAAATAAATAAAAACAGTATGGGGATGAGGTAGGTGAAAAGGGTGGGCTATTTACCAATAGACTATGTACAGCTGCAGCGATCGGTTAGCTGCTCAGATAGCTGATGTTTGAAGTTGGTGAGGGAGATAAAAGTCTCCAACTTCAGCGATTTTTGCAATTCGTTCCAGTCACAGGCAGCAGAGTACTGGAACGAAAGGCGGCCAAATGAGGTGTTGGCTTTAGGGATGATCAGTGAGATACACCTGCTGGAGCGCGTGCTACGGATGGGTGTTGCCATCGTGACCAGTGAGCTGAGATAAGGCGGAGCTTTACCTAGCATAGACTTGTAGATGACCTGGAGCCAGTGGGTCTGGCGACGAATATGTAGCGAGGGCCAGCCGACTAGAGCATACAAGTCGCAGTGGTGGGTGGTATAAGGTGCTTTAGTGACAAAACGGATGGCACTGTGATAGACTGCATCCAGTTTGCTGAGTAGAGTGTTGGAAGCCATTTTGTAGATGACATCGCCGAAGTCGAGGATCGGTAGGATAGTCAGTTTTACTAGGGTAAGCTTGGCGGCGTGAGTGAAGGAGGCTTTGTTGCGGAATAGAAAGCCGACTCTTGATTTGATTTTCGATTGGAGATGTTTGATATGAGTCTGGAAGGAGAGTTTGCAGTCTAGCCAGACACCTAGGTACTTATAGACGTCCACATATTCTAGGTCGGAACCATCCAGGGTGGTGATGCTAGTCGGGCATGCAGGTGCAGGCAGCGACCGGTTGAAAAGCATGCATTTGGTTTTACTAGCGTTTAAGAGCAGTTGGAGGCCACGGAAGGAGTGTTGTATGGCATTGAAGCTTGTTTGGAGGTTAGATAGCACAGTGTCCAAAGACGGGCCGAAAGTATATAGAATGGTGTCGTCTGCGTAGAGGTGGATCAGGGAATCGCCCGCAGCAAGAGCAACATCATTGATATACACAGAGAAAAGAGTCGGCCCGAGAATTGAACCCTGTGGCACCCCCATAGAGACTGCCAGAGGACCGGACAGCATGCCCTCCGATTTGACACACTGAACTCTGTCTGCAAAGTAATTGGTGAACCAGGCAAGGCAGTCATCCGAAAAACCGAGGCTACTGAGTCTGCCGATAAGAATATGGTGATTGACAGAGTCGAAAGCCTTGGCAAGGTCGATGAAGACGGCTGCACAGTACTGTCTTTTATCGATGGCGGTTATGATATCGTTTAGTACCTTGAGTGTGGCTGAGGTGCACCCATGACCGGCTCGGAAACCAGATTGCACAGCGGAGAAGGTACGGTGGGATTCGAGATGGTCAGTGACCTGTTTGTTGACTTGGTTTTCGAAGACCTTAGATAGGCAGGGCAGGATGGATATAGGTCTGTAACAGTTTGGGTCCAGGGTGTCTGCGGCAGCTTTCCAATCCTTGGGGATCTCAGACGAGATCCCCAAGGATCTCGTCTGACATTGGATAGCCTAACAGTTACTTCAAGATACAATACCTGGTTAGAGTGTTAAGTTATCTAGAAGGGTGAGTGGCTAACTGTGCACTGTTTAGACAGAAAGAATGTGCAAACGTTTGCCACATGCAAACACACAAGAGACACCCACATTAATCCCCCCACCCACCCCAAGACAACTCTCGTTTGGCTTCAGTCATGGCCGCTGCATTTCTTAATGACCAAGCCCAAAAAAAAACGATGCCAAATCAGGAAGTTCAGCCCCCTTTTAAGAGCAAAGAAAAGAACACCTAATTAAGGAGGAAGAATATATTTAGGGGTGGTGAGGAGAGAAAGAGAGAGAGGGGTAGAGGTTGGGTTGAGAAGGAGGAGAGGGGAGGATGAAAGAACTGTAGTATTTTCAGCCCAGTTGGCAGTTCGACCGCAGCTCTTACACATTCTGAATGTAAAGTTGAGTTTTCCCCCCAATAAAAGAAAAAACATTTCTGAAAGTCCACTGCTAAAGATCTCAGAGGTGCTGCTGTCTAAAGAGAAGAGAGAGCCAAGAAAAAGCTGGATTGCAAGTTGTGGAGGCGAAAGAAACGCACACCTGTCTAGGCGAGGTGCTGGCTAGAAGAGTAGAACACTTGAAAAATAAAAGGAGAGCCTCACACTAGGAGCACAGATGCAATAATTTAATAACCAATGTTTCGACAGACAAGCTGTCTTTATCAGGGTATAATGACAAACGGATTGCAAGTTGCAACAAAGAGAAATGCGCATAAAAATCCACACAGAACATCCACAACACCTCCAGGAGAGTATCCTACTACCAACAGAATGTACAGCTGAGTGAGCTATACAGAGCTACACTACATTACCAAAATTATATGGACACCTGCTCTTCTAACATCTCATTCCAAAGTCATGGGCATTAGTATGGAGTAGGTTCCCCCGTTGCTGCTATAACAACATCCACTCTTCTGGGATGGCTTGTTGGAACATTGTTGCAGGGACTTGCTTCCAATCAGCCACAAGAGTATTAGTGAAGTCGGGCACTGATGTTGGGTGATTGGTCCTGGCTTGGAGTCGGAGTTCCAATTCATTCCAAAGGTGTTCGATGGGGTTGAGGTCAGGGCTCTGTGCAGGCCAGTCATGTTCTTCTACACCAATCTCGACAAAACATTTCTGTATGGACATCGCTTTGTGCATGGGGGCATTGTCATGCTGAAACAGGAAAGGGCCTTCCCCAAACATTTGTCACAAAGTTGGAAGCACAGAATCGTCTAGAATGTCATTGTATACTGTAGCGTTAAGATTTTAATTCCCTGGAACCTAGGGGCCTAGCCCGAACCTAGAAAAACAGCCCCAGACCATTATTCCTCCTCCACCAAACTTTACAATTGGCACTATACATTGGGGCAGGTAGCGTTCACCTGGCATTCGCCAAATCCAGATTCGTCTGTTGGATTGCCAGATGGTGAAGCGTGATTCATCACTCCAGTGAATGCGTTTCCACTGCTCCAGAGTCCATTGGCGACAAGCTTTACACCACTACAGCCGAGGAATTTTGTAGCACACACAGAGTTTGCTAAACAAATTGATGCAAATAATCATTATATCATTCTGCTAGGTAAGCATAGGCTACTTTGTAGTTAACATTTAATTGAGAAGGTTTTTGGGAAAGCTTTCCATTTTACCTGCTGTTGTTGTGCTAGCTGATTAGCTGTTGTCTCACCTACTGTTTTAGCTAGCTTTCCCAATTCAACACCTGTGATTACTGTATGCCTCGCTGTATGTCTCTCTCAAATGTCAATATGCCTTGTATACTGTTGTTCAGGTTAGTTATCATTGTTTTAGTTCACAATGGAGCCCCTAGTTCCACTCTTCACGCCCCTGATAACTCCTTTGTCCCACCTCCCACACATGCGGTGACCTCACCCATTACTACCAGCATGTCCAGAGATACAACCTCCCTCATCATCACCCAGTGCCTGGGCTTACCTCCGCTGTACCCGCACCCCACCATACCCCTGTCTGCACATTATGCCCTGAATATATTCTACCATGCCCAGAAACCTGCTCCTCTTATTCTCTGTCCCCAACGCTCTAGGCGACCAGTTTTGATAGCCTTTAGCCGCACCCTCATACTACTCCTTCTCTGTTCCGCGGGTGATGTGGAGGTAAACCCAGGCCCTGCATGTCCCCAGGCACCCTCATTTGTTGACTTCTGTGATCGAAAAAGCCTTGGTTTCATGCATGTCAACATCAGAAGCCTCCTCCCTAAGTTTGTTTTACTCACTGCTTTAGCACACTCTGCTAACCCTGATGTCCTTGCTGTGTCTGAATCCTGGCTCAGGAAGGCCACCAACAATTCAGAGATTTCCATACCCAACTATAACATCTTCCGTCAAGATAGAACTGCCAAAGGGGGCGGAGTTGCAGTTTACTGCAGAGATAGCCTGCAAAGTAATGTCATACTTTCCAGGTCCATACCCAAACAGTTCGAACTACTAATTTTGAAAATTACTCTCTCCAGAAATAAGTCTCTCACGGTTGCCGCCTGCTACCGACCCCCCTCAGCTCCCAGCTGTGCCCTGGACACCATTTGTGAATTGATCGCCCCCCATCTAGCTTCAGAGTTTGTTCTGTTAGGTGACCTAAACTGGGATATGCTTAACACCTCGCCAGTCCTACAATCTAAGCTAGATGCCCTCAATCTCACACAAATCATCAAGGAACCCACCAGGTACAACCCTAACTCTGTAAACAAGGGCACCCTCATAGACGTCATCCTGACCAACTGGCCCTCCAAATACACCTCCGCTGTCTTCAACCAGGATCTCAGCGATCACTGCCTCATTGCCTGTATCCGCTACGGAGCCGCAGTCAAACGACCACCCCTCATCACTGTCAAACGCTCCCTAAAACACTTCTGTGAGCAGGCCTTTCTAATCGACCTGGCCCGGGTATCCTGGAAGGACATCGACCTCATCCCGTCAGTTGAGGATGCCTGGTCATTCTTTAAAAGTAACTTCCTCACCATTTTAGATAAGCATGCTCCGTTCAAAAAATGCAGAACTAAGAACAGATACAGCCCTTGGTTCACCCCAGACCTGACTGCCCTCGACCAGCACAAAAACATCCTGTGGCGGACTGCAATAGCATCGAATAGTCCCCGTGATATGCAACTGTTCAGGGAAGTCCGGAACCAATACACGCAGTCAGTCAGGAAAGCTAAGGCCAGCTTCTTCAGGCAGAAGTTTGCATCCTGTAGCTCCAACTCCAAAAAGTTCTGGGACACCGTGAAGTCCATGGAGAACAAGAGCACCTCCTCCCAGCTGCCCACTGCACTGAGGCTAGGTAACACGGTCACCACTGATAAATCCATGATTATCGAAAACTTCAATAAGCATTTCTCAACGGCTGGCCATGCCTTCCGCCTGGCTACTTCAACCTCGGCCAACCTCAGCTCCGCCCCCCCCGCAGGTCCTCGCCCAAGCCTCTCCAGGTTCTCCTTTAACCAAATCCAGATAGCAGATGTTCTGAAAGAGCTGCAAAACCTGGACCCGTACAAATCAGCTGGGCTTGACAATCTGGACCCTCTATTTCTGAAACTATCTGCCACCATTGTCGCAACCCCTATTACCAGCCTGTTCAACCTCTCTCTCATATCGTCTGAGATCCCCAAGGATTGGAAAGCTGCCGCAGTCATCCCCCTCTTCAAAGGGGGAGACACCCTGGACCCAAACTGTTACAGACCTATATCCATCCTGCCCTGCCTATCTAAGGTCTTCGAAAGCCAAGTCAACAAACAGGTCACTGACCATCTCGAATCCCACCGCACCTTCTCCTCTGTGCAATCTGGTTTCCGAGCCGGTCACGGGTGCACCTCAGCCACACTCAAGGTACTCAACGATATCATAACCGCCATCGATAAAAGACAGTACTGTGCAGCCGTCTTCATCGACCTTGCCAAGGCTTTCGACTCTGTCAATCACCATATTCTTATCGGCAGACTCAGGAGCCTCGGTTTTTCGGATGACTGCCTTGCCTGGTTCACCAATTACTTTGCAGACAGAGTTCAGTGCGTCAAATCGGAGGGCATGCTGTCTGGTCCTCTGGCAGTCTCTATGGGGGTGCCACAGGGTTCAATTCTCGGGCCGACTCTTTTCTCTGTGTATATCAATGATGTTGCTCTTGCTGCGGGCGATTCCCTGATCCACCTCTACGCAGACGACACCATTCTATATACCTTCGGCCCGTCTTTGGACACTGTGCTATCTAACCTCCAAACAAGCTTCAATGCCATACAACACTCCTTCCGTGGCCTCCAACTGCTCTTAAACGCTAGTAAAACCAAATGCATGCTTTTCAACTGGTCGCTGCCTGCACCCGCATGCCCGACTAGCATCACCACCCTGGATGGTTCCGACCTAGAATATGTGGACGTCTATAAGTACCTAGGTGTCTGGCTAGACTGCAAACTCTCCTTCCAGACTCATATCAAACATCTCCAATCGAAAATCAAATCAAGAGTCGGCTTTCTATTCCGCAACAAAGCCTCCTTCACTCACGCCGCCAAGCTTACCCTAGTAAAACTGACTATCCTACCGATCCTCGACTTCGGCGATGTCATCTACAAAATGGCTTCCAACACTCTACTCAGCAAACTGGATGCAGTCTATCACAGTGCCATCCGTTTCGTCACTAAAGCACCTTATACCACCCACCACTGCGACTTGTATGCTCTAGTCGGCTGGCCCTCGCTACATATTCGTCGCCAGACCCACTGGCTCCAGGTCATCTACAAGTCCATGCTAGGTAAAGCTCCGCCTTATCTCAGCTCACTGGTCACGATGGCAACACCCATCCGTAGCACGCGCTCCAGCAGGTGTATCTCACTGATCATCCCTAAAGCCAACACCTCATTTGGCCGCCTTTCGTTCCAGTACTCTGCTGCCTGTGACTGGAACGAATTGCAAAAATCGCTGAAGTTGGAGACTTTTATCTCCCTCACCAACTTCAAACATCAGCTATCTGAGCGGCTAACCGATCGCTGCAGCTGTACATAGTCTATTGGTAAATAGCCCACCCTTTCTCACCTACCTCATCCCCATACAGTTTTTATTTATTTACTTTTCTGCTCTTTTGCACACCAATATCTCTACCTGTACATGACCATCTGATCATTCATCACTCCAGTGTTAATCTGCAAAATTGTAATTATTTGCCTACCTCCTCATGCCTTTTGCACACATTGTATATAGACTCCCCCTTTGGTTTCTACTGTGTTATTGACTTGTTAATTGTTTACTCCATGTGTAACTCTTTGTTGTCTGCTCACACTGCTATGCTTTATCTTGGCCAGGTCGCAGTTGCAAATGAGAACTTGTTCTCAACTAGCCTACCTGGTTAAATAAAGGTGAAATAAAATAAATTAAAAAAAATAAAAAAATACCAGAAGATTTTTCATTTAGCATCATCACTAACGGTGACACAAAGTGCTAGCGGGCACGCACTATACATACACAGACAGGGGGAATTCTCATTGTCTCTTCAGACGGTGGTAGGAAATACAAATCACTGATGCATTCTGTTAATGTTAATGTCTTATGATAAACTTGACAAATTAATTCATTTCCAATCCATTTAGTTGATTCCCTACTAAGTACATTTTTTTTTGAATATTGTTGGATTCTGTGATTCTGTCCGTGTTCTCCGCATCGTAGATTTGATAGGGCCCTACACACATCTCTCTCTCAGTTTTTCAGTCCCTCAGCCAGACACACACAGACGCCTTGGCCTTTGGAGCCATGTGGAAAAGCCAGTCTTTTGTGGTCAGATGCAAACACCTGGGTCTGATAACCTCAGTGCAAAGATAATTAGACAGTGGCGGTGCCTCCGTCTGGCTCTGTCACTTTAAGGTCCCTGTGTGGAGGGCTTTATGACTTCATTACTGGCAGTTAGACCCGAGAACAGTGTTAACCCTGCCCCACAACACAGTGATGGACTGGAGTGCTGAGTGCTTTTGACAGGGGAGTCCATTAAACATAACCCCAAATGGACACACCTCCTCTGGCCCCTGCTTTTGCGTCCACAGCCTGTCTGGCCGTTGGGCTGGGGGCCTGTATGTGGAGCGATATGTCACTCGCGCTCTCTTTGACTCTCTCTCTGTTTTCAGGAGTCTGTCTATTTAGGTGTCTGCTGTCGGGTGTCTGCTCGTTGTCTGTTCTTTCACATCTGGTCAGTTCGTCTGTCTGGTCGACTATCTCTCCAACCATCTGTTTGCCTGCCCATCACATAACCCTTCTGCCAACATCTTGCATATCCATCTCTCTCCCTCTTATCAGTGTGGCAATAAGTTGGTCTCTGTGTCTCTGTGGAGAGAGACAGATGTGAACAAGGGAGATGGAGGGGAGAGAAGAAGGGGGCGACAGAGATAGAAAGGCAGAAAGAGAGAAAAGAAACAGCCTGGGGATCATCAGATCATCACTCTGTGTGTCTGTGTGGCAGAGGGAGAGAGAGAGTGGGGTCACAGACAGGGAACGGATGCCATACTGAACAAGCGTTACCACCCATTAACATGCATTAGCACTTTTAAAGGGTCCTTTATTAGAGACAACACTGCTGGAATGAGCTCGGCCTCCCAAGGTCATGTTCAGAGACAGCGAGGAGGAGAGATGTGAACTTTTTGTTAACATGGCTATTCTGAACTTCACTGCACAACTCTACAGACCTCATGTCTGGGACAGAAATAGTGTAAGATGAATTTAGGCATTAGAATCATTTTTACTGTTCGAGTACCCGCATGAAAAAAAATTGTGCATTTATCATAAGCACTACAGATAACAAATCATAACAGCTATATTGCCCCATATATGCCCAGCAACAGCCCCAAAACATCACTGCTCTAGAGGAGATCTGCATGGAGGAATGGGCCAAAATACCAGCAACAGTGTGTGAAAACCTTGTGAAGACTTACAGAAAACGTTTGACCTCTGTCATTGCCAACAAAGGGTATATAACAAAGTATTGAGATAAACTTTTGTTATTGACCAAATACTTATTTTCCACCATCATTTGCAAATAAATTCATTAAAAATCCTACAATGTGATTTTCTGGATTTTTCCCCCTCATTTTGTCTGTCATAGTTGAAGTGTACCTATGATGAAAATTGCAGGCCTCTCTCATCTTTTTAAGTGGGAGAACTTGCACAATTGGTGACTGACTAAATACTTTTTTTGCCCCACTGTATACAGTTGAAGTTGGAAGTTTACATACACTTATGTTGGAGTCATTAAAACTCGTTTTTAAACCGCTCCACAAATTTCTTGTTAACAAACTATAGATTAGTCAAGTCGGGTTGGGACATCTACTTTGTGCATGACACAAGTAATTTTTACAACAAGTAATTTTCCCCACAATTTCCCACAGACTTTTACATACAATAAGTTGACTATGCCTTTAAACAGCTTGGAAAATTACAGAAAATGTCTTTAGAAGCTTCTGATAGGCTAATTGACATCATTTGAGTCAATTGGAGGTATACCTGTGGATGTATTTCAAGGCCTACCTTCAAACCCAGTGCCTGTTGATGATTGACATCATGGGAAAATCAAAAGAAATCAGCCAAGACCTAAGGAAAAAAATTGTAGACCTCCACAAGTCTGGTTCATCCTTGGGAGCAATTTCCAAACGCCTGAAGGTACCAGGTTCATCTGTACAAACAATAATATGCAAGTATAAACACCATGGGACCACGCAGCCGTCATACCGCTCAGGAAGGAGACGTATTCTGTCTCCTAGAGATGAACATGCTTTGGTGCAAAAAGTGCAAATCAATCCCAGAACAACAGCAAAGGACCTGGTGAAGATGCTGGAGGAAACAGTTTAAAAAGTATCTATATCCACAGTAAAACCAGTCCTATATCGACATAACCTGAAAGGCCGCTCAGCAAGGAAGAAGCCACTGCTCAAAAACCGCCATAAAAAAGCCAGACTACGGTTTGCAACTGCACATGGGGACAAAGATCATACTTTTTGGAGAAATGTCTTCTGGTCTGATGAAACAAAAATAGAACTGTTTGGCCCAAATGACCATCGTTATGTTTGGAGGAAAAAGGGGGAGGCTTGCAAGCCGAAGAACACCATCCTAACCGTGAAGCACGGGGGTGGCAGCATCATGTTGTGGGGGTGCTTTGCTGCAGGAGGGACTGGTGCATTTCACAAAATAGATGGCATCATGAGGGAGAAAGTGATGTGGATACATTGAAGCAATATCTCAAGACATAAGTCAGGAAGTTAAAGCTTGGTTGCAAATGGGTCTTCCAAATGGACAATGACCCCAAGCATCCTTCCAACGTTGTGGCAAAATTGCTTAAGGACAACAAAGTCAAGTTATTGGAGAGGCCATCACAAAGCCAAGACCTCAATCCTATTGGAAATTTGTGGGCAGAACTGAAAAAGCATGTGCGAGCAAGGAGGCCTACAAACCTGACTCAGTTACACCAGCTCTGTCAGGAGGAATGGGACAAAATTCACCCAACTTATTGTGGGAAGCTTATGGAAGGCTACCTGAAATGTGTGACCCAAGTTAAAAAATTGAAAGGCAATGCTACCAAATACTAAGGCCTAAGACAGGACATTTTTACTCGGATCAAATGTCAGGAATTGTGAAAAACTGAGTTTAAATGTATTTGGCTAAGGTGTATGTTAACTTCCGACTTCACCTGTACATATTTAGTCAATAGTGAGGCAGGTAGCCTAGTGGTTAGAGCATTGGGCCTGTAACTGAAAGGTTGCTGGATCAAATCCCCAAGCTGACAAGGTAAAAATCTGTCACTCTTCCCCTGAATAAGGCAGTTAAACCCAATGTTCCCCGGTAGGCTGTCATTGTAAATAAGATTTTTTTTCTTAACTGACTCAGTTAAATAAAGGTAAAAAAAGCAGTGCCATTTAAAGTGCCATTTAATAATAATTTATTGAAACCGTAACATCAACTGGTTATATTATATCGTGGAACACAATCTTCAAAAAGGAAGTAACCTCAGCAGTGGAGCTTGCTAGTAGAAGCATTTGGCTGTGAAATGGCATAGCTTTGTTTTGTTAATTTAGCAGACACAACACTCCTATTTCCCAAGCCCTTATCACTGTCAAGACACACCTATTTTATAGTAAAAACATGATGTAATATAACAGAATAAAATATAACAATATTTTTCCAAATAAAAAAGTTTCCAGCGTGAAGTAATGCACATCTCACTTCTGGAACAGTTATTCTCAAAAAGTGATCATTTGAAAAGGGGCTCAATTTGGCGAGTTGAAAGACTTATTTTCATCAGTCTTCTTTTTGATATACTGTATAGACGTTCAAATTTGTTTATTCTGTCTGCTCTTTGGAAGTTTCTAAATGGATAAATAATTCCACATTGAACACTGCAAGGTGATGAATTATAACCAGGACATCTGTTTGGTAAGTAGCCTTATGCTCAATGATTCTAATCAAAATACGCTCTGTCTTTATCAAACTAATGTTTTTGCATATTTTCAGTGTGGAACCTGTGTAGCCTAGGCTAGCCAATTCTAAATGGCACTAGCAGTTCGTAAAGTAGCCTAAGCGGAAAATAGACAGGATGCAATTATTCCAAAACTGCAGCTTGTTGTTGGAACACATCTTTTTCCTACTTCAATCAACCAGTCCATTTTGAATTTGTGATTAAACTGTCATCATTTGTCATGGAATGTAGCTTGTGTATCTCATCAGTTTGATCCGTTTTTACAGGTATTTATTTCTGTAGCCTTAACAGGACCTTGTGTTCACAACTGCACACTCAGCCTGTGTGTGGAGGGAGCACTCAGCCCGTGTGTGTGGAGGGAGCACTCAGCCCGTGTGTGTGGAGGCAGCACTCAGCCCGCGTGTGTGGAGGGAGCACTCAGCCCGTGTGTGTGGAGGGAGCACTCAGCCCGTGTGTGTGGAGGGAGCACTCAGCCCGCGTGTGTGGAGGGAGCACTCAGCCGGCGTGTGTGGAGGGAGCACTCAGCCCGTGTGTGTGGAGGGAGCGGTCAGCCCGTGTGTGTGTAGGGAGCAGTCAGCCCGAGTGTGTGCGGAGGGAGCACTCAGCCCGAGTGTGTGTGGAGGGAGCACTCAGCCCGAGTGTGTGCGGAGGGAGCACTCAGCCCATGTGTGTGGAGGGAGCACTCAGCCCGCGTGTGTGGAGGGAGCACTCAGCCCGCGTGTGTGGAGGGAGCACTCAGCCCGCGTGTGTGGAGGGAGAGGTCAGCCCGCGTGTGTGGAGGGAGCGGTCAGCCCGCGTGTGTGTAGGGAGCAGTCAGCCCGCATGTGTGGAGGGAGCACTCAGCCCGCGTGTGTGGAGGGAGCGGTCAGCCCGCGTGTGTGGAGGGAGCGGTCAGCCCGCGTGTGTGGAGGGAGCACTCAGCCCGCGTGTGTGGAGGGAGCACTCAGCCCGCGTGTGTGGAGGGAGCACACAGGCCCGCGTGTGTGGAGGGAGCAATCAGGCCCGCGTGTGTGGAGGGAGCAATCAGGCCTGTGTGTGTGGAGGGAGCACTCAGCCTGCGTGTGTGGAGTGAGCTCTCAGCCCGCGTGTGTGGAGGGAGCAGTCAGCCCGCGTATGTGGAGTGAGCACTCAGCCCGCGTGTGTGGAGGGAGCACTCAGGCCGCGTGTGTGGAGGGAGCAATCAGGCCTGTGTGTGTGGAGGGAGCACTCAGCCTGCGTGTGTGGAGTGAGCTCTCAGCCCGCGTGTGTGGAGGGAGCGGTCAGCCCGCGTGTGTGGTGTGAGCACTCAGCCCGCGTGTGTGGAGGGAGCACTCAGCCCGCGTGTGTGGAGGGAGCACTCAGCCCGCGTGTTTGGAGGGAGCACTCAGCCCGCGTGTGCGGAGGGAGCACTCAGCCCACGTGTGCGGAGGGAGCACTCAGCCCGCGTGTGCGGAGGGAGCACTCTGCCCGCGTGTGCGGAGGGAGCACTCAGCCCGCGTGTGTGGAGGGAGCACTCAGCCGGCGTGTGTGGAGGGAGCACTCAGCCCGTGTGTGTGGAGGGAGCGGTCAGCCCGTGTGTGTGTAGGGAGCAGTCAGCCCGAGTGTGTGCGGAGGGAGCACTCAGCCCGAGTGTGTGTGGAGGGAGCACTCAGCCCGAGTGTGTGCGGAGGGAGCACTCAGCCCATGTGTGTGGAGGGAGCACTCAGCCCGCGTGTGTGGAGGGAGCACTCAGCCCGCGTGTGTGGAGGGAGCACTCAGCCCGCGTGTGTGGAGGGAGAGGTCAGCCCGCGTGTGTGGAGGGAGCGGTCAGCCCGCGTGTGTGTAGGGAGCAGTCAGCCCGCATGTGTGGAGGGAGCACTCAGCCCGCGTGTGTGGAGGGAGCGGTCAGCCCGCGTGTGTGGAGGGAGCGGTCAGCCCGCGTGTGTGGAGGGAGCACTCAGCCCGCGTGTGTGGAGGGAGCACTCAGCCCGCGTGTGTGGAGGGAGCACACAGGCCCGCGTGTGTGGAGGGAGCAATCAGGCCCGCGTGTGTGGAGGGAGCAATCAGGCCTGTGTGTGTGGAGGGAGCACTCAGCCTGCGTGTGTGGAGTGAGCTCTCAGCCCGCGTGTGTGGAGGGAGCAGTCAGCCCGCGTATGTGGAGTGAGCACTCAGCCCGCGTGTGTGGAGGGAGCACTCAGGCCGCGTGTGTGGAGGGAGCAATCAGGCCTGTGTGTGTGGAGGGAGCACTCAGCCTGCGTGTGTGGAGTGAGCTCTCAGCCCGCGTGTGTGGAGGGAGCGGTCAGCCCGCGTGTGTGGTGTGAGCACTCAGCCCGCGTGTGTGGAGGGAGCACTCAGCCCGCGTGTGTGGAGGGAGCACTCAGCCCGCGTGTTTGGAGGGAGCACTCAGCCCGCGTGTGCGGAGGGAGCACTCAGCCCACGTGTGCGGAGGGAGCACTCAGCCCGCGTGTGCGGAGGGAGCACTCTGCCCGCGTGTGCGGAGGGAGCACTCAGCCCGAGTGTGTGCGGAGGGAGCACTCAGCCCGAGTGTGTGCGGAGGGAGCACTCAGCCCGTGTGTGTGGAGTGAGCACTCAGCCCGCGTGTGTGCGGAGGGAGCACTCAGCCCACGTGTGCGGAGGGAGCACTCAGCCCGAGTGTGTGCGGAGGGAGCACTCAGCCCGAGTGTGTGCGGAGGGAGCACTCAGCCCGAGTGTGTGCGGAGGGAGCACTCAGCCCGTGTGTGTGGAGGGAGCACTCAGCCCGCGTGTGCAGAGGGAGCGGTCATAACGCAATTGAGTGAGACAAGGAGGGAAAAGGGAATTTAGGGAGAAGAACAGTGTGATGCTTGGCTTCTTTTTTGTTGTGCCCAGCTAATGCACATGTACAACTGGAACACTAGAGTCAAAGCAAATTAACGTCTTCATGACAAAATTTCATTTGCCCATTCGGGCAGCCATAAAAGCACATTCCACCAGATAGTTTTACAGTATTTGAAGATTGTTTAAAGATTGAGCTTTGACGTCCGTTCGCGTACTCAAGTACTCGATTACACATGCCCATTCCTAGTATAGAAATTATAATTATTCCCAGCTTCATCATAAATCGTACAAATCCAAGCCTAAACCTATAGCCCTTACTTTCACCCCTTTTCAAAATCCTAATCCTAATACCAGCCTAATGGCAAGACCATTTCAATCCTCTAGGCCTATAGCTCTGGGTTTAAACAATAAGAATAGTCATATCCCACCTTGCCGAGGGACCTCTCTTTGCACTCCCGAGTCCCGACTGTGTGGAGACGCAATAAATAGGGAAAGAGGAAATTCATTTACGTGCATGACTTTAATTACCCAGGTGTATCCAATTTGTCCAAGCTAGCATTCTACAGTCTGGTTGCTCCTGTTATGT
This sequence comes from Oncorhynchus kisutch, assembly GCF_002021735.2. Taxonomy (NCBI): domain Eukaryota; kingdom Metazoa; phylum Chordata; class Actinopteri; order Salmoniformes; family Salmonidae; genus Oncorhynchus; species Oncorhynchus kisutch. The sequence goes on along the minus strand of NC_034181.2, from coordinate 71,723,522 downwards.
TGGCAATGGTGGCTTTTCCCTCTTCGAGTAACATAGCGAATGCTTCTGAATAACGGAAAATTAGATAACACTTCTTCTATTACCAGAATTATATTACTGTAATTCTTTTTCACCCTCCACTTGCTATTAAAATACCTTGGCACAGTGACCAAGTGATGTAAAACAACTGACAGCACATTAAAGCGGTGTGACTAACAGTACACATGAGATATATTTATCAAAACAGACGGAGAGTTTAATTCTGTGTCCTACTGTAACACACACTTTCTGTCACAGCCGTGGAGCCTAATGGAGGGAGCCAAATTAGACCATTAGTAGCATGTCGAATAGCACCTTGCATTTTCCAAAGTCAGCTGCAACATGTGCAAAAACATTAAATAAACACTAACAGGGCATATGCAAAGCACTGTTGGCCACCAGCATAGATAAAACCCAAGTTTCAAAATGATTGGGTCCCTCAATGAACAGCTAAGCAGCTTACAGAATCCCCAGTTTAACAGCTTGAGAAAGAGCTCAACAATAGGCCACGCTAATAAAATGACTTGTTCTGCTAACACAACCGGAGTGTCTGACCATTTGAACTCGTGGTCAGGGCTGTCACACACACACACACACACACATGCATGATCCACACACGGACGTGTGTGTGTTCAGACAGCAGTCATTTGCTGACATGGCTATGCTACTTGACATAGTAACGACAGGTGTGTGTGTTCAGACAAAGGTGGTTTGAAATGTGGCTTGAAATATCAGATTCCATGCGCTTTTTAGATGTTCAGACTGCAGGAAAAAGAACAGATTCAAATCAGATATGGAAAATTGGCCCAGGACCAGTGGAAACTTAAAATTAGAGAATTCAGCTATTTCAGCCACACCCGTTGCTGACAGGTGTATAAAATCGAGCACACAAACATACAAGATAAACTTTGGCAGTAGAATGGCCTTACTGAAGAGCTCAATAAGGCACCGTCTGCCTGCTAGAGCTGTGAAGTGGAAATGTCTAGGAGCAACAACGGCTCAGCCCCGAAGTGGTAGGCCACACGAGCTCACAGAATGGGACTGCCAACCGTCCTCGGTTGCAACACTCACTACTGAGTTCCAAACTGCCTCTGGAAGCAACGTCAGCACAAGAACTGTTCGTCAGGAGTTTCATGAAATTGGTTTCCATGGCTGAGCAGCCAAACACAAGTCTAAGATCACCATGTGCAATTGCCAAGCGTCGGCTGGAGTGTGGTAAAGCTCGCCGGTCTTGAGCTACAGGCAGTTAGATTTGGGTATGTCATTTTTGAAGAAAATTGAAAGAATAGAAATGTCTGTTATTTATAAATCAGGAAATCAGATTCTCCATGTCCATTAAAATCCTTTATAAATCCACTTCACAATGACCTATCAGCTTGAAAATGTTAGGGGCATCAAAGTCAGATTCAGTCCAAATTTGGTCTGTGGACTCATCACAATAATCCCTAAAGAGTTTGAGAAAATAACATTGATGCATTGAAAGATGGCCACACTATACCAGTAGATGCATATTAGCACATACGCAAATCTTCTTCTTGTGACCCATAGGACCAAATTACACCAAATTTGGAAGGAAAGCAAAGGGATATGTTCAAAAGATGACTGAGTTATTGGCAAATCCATAATCAGATGTTTCGCCACTCCACAGTGGCGTATCAATTTAAATGTGTCACCGCTGTCATGGACATCCCTAAAATGAACCTCACTGGGTTTGGTATTGACATATCAGAAAACAAAGTATTGACAACTAACTCTTTGTATATGTAACGCTACTGTTCAAAATCATGAATCAGAAGTCAGATTCACTCCAGATTTTGTCTTTGGACACATGATTGCACATAAAGGTCGATAGTTCCTACATGAGGCGGCAGGGTAGCCTAGTGGTTAGAGCGTTGAACTAGTAACCGAAAGGTTGCAAGTTCGAATCCCTGAGCTGACATGGTACAAATCTGTCGTTCTGCCCCTGAACAGGCAGTTAACCCACTGTTCCTAGGCCGTCATTGAAAATAAGAATTTGTTCTTAACTGACTTGCCTAGTAAAATAAAGGTAAAATAAAAAAATTAAAAATGATAGAGTGCTTGCTTTGTTATCCAACTGATCTTTGTCATCCTGTGAACCCCATTTATTGTGGCTCTTTTTGACTCATCTTTATCAAGGGTGCCAATAATTATGGACCTGGCTGTATATGTCATGTGTGAATTCTAAATTTAAGCATTTGTTTATTTCTCTCTCTCTCTCTGTGTGTGTGTGTGTGTGTGTGTGTGTGTGTGTGTGTGTGTGTGTGTGTGTGTGTGTGTGTGTGTGTTGGCACCTCTGGGTGTGTATAATTACTCAGAGCATAGAAAGTGACTCACCAGGCTGTTCTGGAAGATCCCAGCATAGGCCAAGAGGCAAAGAGAGGGGGAGAGATGGAGGGGAAAATCAAAATAATGAGGAGAATGGGTCGATGATTATAGAAGGAATTGATGCTATGGTCAAATAGCTAGGTGACAGAAAATAGTAAGGAAAGATAGCAAGGGGATAAACAATAGAGATTCATTTTATAAATGTTTTTTTTATGTGACTTTCACAAAATGTTCAAATAAAATCAAAGTTTATTTGTCACGTGCACCGAATACAACAGGTGTAGACCTTACAGTGAAATGCCTACTTACAGGCTCTAACCAATAGTTCAAAAAAGGTATTAGGTGAACAATGGGTAAGTAAAGAAATAAAAGCAACAGTAAAAAGACAGTGAAAAACAGCTCTAAAAGTAGCGAGGCTACATACAGACCCCCGGTTAGTCAGGCTGATTGAGGTAGTATGGACATGTAGATATGGTTAAAGTGACTATGCATATATGATGAACAGAGAGTAGCAGTAGCGTAAAAGAGTGGTTGGTGGGTGGTGGGTGGCGGGACACAATGCAGGAGCACTGGTCGGTCGGGCCAATTGAGGCAGTATAATAAACACAGAGTAGCAGCAGTGTAAAAGAGGGGTTGGGGGGGGGCACACAATGCAGATAGTCCAAGTAGTCATTTTATTACCTGTTCAGGCTTGGGGGTAGTAACTGTTGAGAAGCCTTTTTGTCCTAGACTTGGCACTCCGGTACCGCTTGCCATGCGGTAGTAGAGAGAACAGTCTATGACTGGGGTGGCAAAGGGTGGCTACTTTGAAAAATGTAGATTTGTTTAACCCTTTTTTGGTTACTACATGATTCCATACATGTTATTTCATAGTTTTGATGTCTTCACTATTATTCTACAATGTAGAAAATTGTAAAATTAAAGAAAATCCCTGAAATGAGTAGGTGTGTCCAAACTTTTGACTGGTACTGTAAATGTGCCCAAAATTCTAAAAACCTTTTTATTATGTCTTTGTTTTAGTATGGTCAGGGTGTGAGTTGGGTGGGTTGTCTATGTTCCTTTTTCTATGTTTTGGGATTTATGTGTTTGGCCCGGTATGGTTCTCAATCAGAGGCAGCTGTTTATCATTGTCCCTGATTGAGAACCATATTTAGGTAGCCTGGTTTCACTTTTGAGTTGTGGGTGATTATTTTCCGTGTCAGTGTTGGTGCCACACGGGACTGTTTCGGTTTGATATCTTCACGTTTATTGTTTTGTTCAGTGTTCATTACTTTATTAAAAAACATGAACACTTACCACGCTGCGCTTTGGTCCTCACCTTCTTCCACCACAGACGATCGCTACAGAACCACCCACCAAGAAACGACCAAGCAGAGTGGTGACGAGAGGCAGAGATACCTGGAGAACTGGACTTGGGAGGAGATCCTGGACGGAAAAGGACCCTTGGCACAGGCTGGGGAATATCGCCTCCCGAGGCAGAGCTGGAGGCAGCGAAAGCTGAGAGGCGGCGGTATGAGGAGGCAGCACGGCAGCGCAGCTGGAAGCCCAAGAGGCAGCCCCAAAAATGTCTTGGGGGTGGCACACAGGGAGTGTGGCTAAGTCAGGTAGGAGACCTGCGCCAACTCCCCGTGCTTACCGTAGAGAGAGAGGGACCGGAAAGGCACCGTGTTATTCCGTGAGGTGCACGGTGTCCCCGGTGCGCAGGCATAGCTCGGTGCGTTACAGCGCAGCGCCTCGTATCGGCCTTGCTAGAGTGGGCATCGAGCCAGGTGCCATGAAGCCGGCTCAGAGCATCTGGTCTCCAGTGCGTCTCCTCGGGCCGGGATACATGGCACCAGCCCTACGCATGGTGTCCCCGGTTTGCCAGCACAGCCCAGTGCTGACTATACCACCTCACCGCACTGGCCTGGCGACGGGGAGCATTCAGCCAGGTAGGGTTGGGCAGGCTCGGTGCTCGAGAGCTCCAGTGCGCCTTCACGGTCCGGTCTATCCGGTGCCACCTCCACGCACCAGCCCTCCGGTGGCAGCCCCCCGCACCAGGCTGTCTCTCAGTCTCCTTCCTACAGGTGCTCCCGCCTGTCCAGTGCTGCCAGAGCCTTCCTCCTGCCCAGCGCTGCCAGAGTCGCCGATCTGTCCTGAGATGCCAGAGTCGCCCGTCTGTCCTGAGCTGCCAGAGTCGCCCGTCTGTCCTGAGCTGCCAGAGTCGCCCGTCTGTCCTGAGCTGCCAGAGTCGCCCATCTGTCCTGAGCTGCCAGAGTCGCCTGTCTGTCCTGAGCTGCCAGAGTCGCCCGTCTGTCCTGAGCTGCCAGAATCGCCCGTCTGTCCTGAGCTGCCAGAGTCGCCAGTCAGCCAGGAGCTGCCAGAGCCGCCAGTCAGCCAGGAGCTGCCAGAGCCGTCAGTCAGCCAGGAGCTGCCAGAATCGCCCTTCACTCCGGAGCTGCCGGAGTCTCCCGCCTGTCTGGTGCTGCCGGAATCTCCCGTCCGTCTGGTGCTGCCGGAATCTCCCGTCCATTCGGGACCCGTGGCTTGGGTCCCCAGTCCGAGGTCGGCGGCGAGGGTTGCCGCGTTAAAGAGGCCACGGAGGCGGGTAAAGAGGCGGAGAAGGACTATGGTGGAGTGGGGTCCACGTCCCGCGCCAGAGCCGCCACCGCGGACAGACACCCACCCAGACCCTCCCCTATAGGTTCAGGTTTTGCGGCCGGAGTCCGCACCTTTGGGGGGAGGTACTGTCACATTCTGACCTTAGTTATTTTATTATGTCTTTGTTTTAGTATGGTCAGGGCGTGAGTTGGATGGGTTGTCTATGTTCCTTTTTCATGTTTTGGGATTTCTGTGTTTGGCCTGGTATGGTTCTCAATCAGAGGCAGCTGTTTATCGTTGTCCCTGATTGAGAACCATATTTAGGTAGCCTGGTTTCACTTTTGAGTTGTGGGTGATTATTTTCCATGTTAGTGTTGGTGCCACACGGGACTGTTTCGGTTTGATTACTTCACGTTTATTGTTTTGTTCAGTGTTCATTACTTTAATAAAAAAACATGAACACTTACCACGCTGCGGTTGGGTCCTCACCTTCTTCCACCACAGACGATCGCTACATGAACAGGCGCACACATTATTTAGGAAAATGTGCAAAACGCGCCAAAACAGTCACAAGAATTATGTTTAACAATAAAAATCTTCGTGAAAAATAACACGGAAAAAACAAGCCAGTCTGGCATGTCAACAATACACACGTAAAACTAACAATCTTACACAAAGACATGATGTGGAACAGAGGAATAAATACATGTAGATTGATTGGGGAATGAAAAACAGGTGTGCAGGGAATAAGACAAAACAAATGGATACATGAAAAATGGAGCGGCGATGGCTAGAAAGCCGGTGACGCCGAAAGCCGCCCGAACAAGGAGAGGAGCCGACTTCGGCGGAAGTCGTGACAAATATGGAGTACTGTGTGTAGATTGACGAGGGGAAAAAATGATTAAATCCATTATAGAATAAGCTGTGACCTAACAAAATGTGGAAAAAGTCAAGGGACCTGAATACTTTCCGAATGCACTGTAGTTTCAGCCCCTGTTATTTGCTCAACAAGCTTCCCAAACATTGATGGTATACATGCTACATGTGCAGGGCGGATGTGAGTAAGGAATCACATTTCATTTGAGATCTGATTTGAGATCTGATATTTCTGACTGGCTGTCCAAAAACAATTTCTTACATGCCAGGTTCCATTCTGTTTGTCCAGACAGTGATTATATTTGTGTCTGCCAACGACCATTTCGAAATGAATGAGAAATGAGAGATGTCAGCGGATATGTAAACAAAATGGATACTACGGAGACATCGTAATACGGAAGACCGTGGATACTTCGGAGACATAATAGCCCCCCGGCCTCTCCTAGACAGTTAGCTGTTACTCAAAAGCTAGAATTATACCACTTCTTCAGTTCACACAGTTTGTAGTCCTCAATCATCTTGTACTGTTCACTAGTCAGACGCAACAAGGCAACACACTTGGCTGAACAAGTTTGTAGTGAATTATTTTAATGAGACTGGATGATGAAACCAGCGGAAACGTGTTTATGTACAGACTGGATAGCAAAAATGCAGACTATCACTGATCTGATGTACGTAGTTCTGATCTGAACGTGTTGATTTTAACCCCAGTATAAACAGGATTTACACTTTGCTTGAATGTAGGACACTCTCTGTCAGTGTAGGACACTCCCTGTTGGGTGCTTCTAAAATATCTATTTTTAATGCATCTGACATGTTTGTTATTTTGAAGAAATTCACAAAGTAGTATGTCTTGGTAAAGTGATTTAAAATACATTTTATCTTGACTTCCATTTAGTATCCATCCATTTTGGGACAGCTTTCACGCATTTTGGATAAAATGTCTTCTAAACATATAAATCACATGGAAAGCCAATAATAGTTAAAGACAGCTAGCCTGAAAGCAGAGCAGTTGAGTTGGCAGAGGCCTCAGTATAGTCCTGGCAGAAGACCCCACATACTCTCAGTGGGTAATGAGTATGTAAGGCACTGAAACAACTAGGCAGACAACAAGTACAGCAACCCTCACTCACCCTTTCAACTTTTACTCCCTTTCAGTCTGTCTGTCCTTCAGTCTCCATCTGTCTCGTTTTTATTTCTCTCTCTCATTCTCTTTCTGTCTTTTTTACTTTCTTTCATCTCTCTCCCTCCCATCTTTCTGACTGGTGCTCCTCTGATCCATGCAGTGTTTTATGGTCGTGGGCCTTGGTGCCAAAGAGATCGGAGAGGCCATTATGAGGAGCGCCTGTGTGAGCAGGAGAGATTTAGGAAGAGAGAGATATACCCAGTGAACAGCTGACAGCATGAAGGACTAGGTTTTCTTAACGTGATATGTGATCTCTTCACACTTCAATAGAAAACACCTGGAGTGGATTAACGGGCCACAGAGAGGTGAGGACAGCATGGAGGAGAATGACAGGGGATGGGGATTCTACTACTGTGTTCTGCTGTTGTGTCAGTGTGAATTTCCTCATAGTGTTTGTCAGTTTGTGTTTGCTGAGCATATGTGTTGTGCCGAGGCCCCATATCTCTGTCTGTGTTTCCTTTGACGCACCTGCTGAGCTGTGGTATGTGGGTCCGTCTCTCTGACAGTGTATCAGTGTGTGGTTCCCTGAAATGTGTGTGTCTGGGTCCTTCCCCTGCCTGTCCATTAAACTTGGGCAGAGTTGGCCACTTAAAAGCTCTACTAAATGATTCAAAGCATTTACTTATAAATAAACACAGGCTGCTCCCTTCTTCCCTCTCTACCGCTGCACCCTCATAGCTCTCAGTACCTCCTCTATCAGCCTCTGTTTCAGACTCACCCTCCCACTAACTGACTCCTCCTAGTCACCGGTCCTCTCTCCCTCTTACCTCTCCCTGGCTTTTCCCTCTCTCCTCTCCCCTCTGAACCTCAAACACTCAAGTGAGATCCCTCATTGCTCTTTGTCCTCTTCCTCCCCCTTTCTCTGGTTCTCTGTAATTAAGTTGACTGTTTGTGTGTGCATTGGCCTGAGAGATGGGTACAAACACAGTCCCTTAAGAACAGAGGGAGATAAATAGAATGACAGAGAGAGAAAAAGGTAGGGTGTTATGACAGCTGGCAAACCAGTTAGTAAGTCATTGATACATGCTACCCCTCTGACAGGCATCGAGGAGTATTACCTCACTCACACACACAGATAATAACAACACACACAACCAAATATGTTACTTTTTTTATCCATTAGGCTAGTGTGCACAAACACCAAGAAAACACAGCCGCGTCTCCTCATATCCGTACACATCCCATGGGACAACAGAGTGGATATGGATAGCTGATAATGATGAATTAGCAATTATGACCATAATATACCAAATCTATGTCACTAAAAGGTCACATGTGGTGTAGGATGGAGTGTGGAGAGTAGCTAGCTCTGGGCCTCAGGTGACTGCTGGGCCCGTCCACCAGATTACAGATTTGGCAGATACGCACGCACGCACACACGCACACGCACACGCACACGCACACGCACACGCACACACACACACACACACACGTCTGTCTGATTCCCAGCTCACCAAGACCACACTAATTTACAGTACTGGCAAAACAAACAACAGACGATAAGCGTTGTCATCCAAGAGTGAGCAGACTACTGATGAAGGAGGGGAGCAGAGAATACAAATGTGTTTGTTTACTAGAAACCTAGGGAGAACACAGCCAGATAACAGAGGAAGTAGGACAGGAGATCAAAGGGAAGAGTGAGCTACAGGAAGGAAGAAGACGGGGAAGAGGAGGAAGAGATAGACAGGAAGGGGGGAAGAGGACAGGAAGAGAGGGAATGAGGAAGGTAGAGAAAAGATCTAGTAGAGGAGGGTGGAGAGTCTTGATGGGGAGGAATGAGATGGGGGAAGTAGTTGATGAAGGGGATGGAAAATAAAATAAAAGAGAAGGAGAGAGAGAGAGAGAGAGGGTGGAAAAGAGGGTGGACATAGTCCCAGATTCTCTTTCATCTCCAAGTGTTTGAAGGCATAGAACTTACTGAGACACTTGGGTTTGACTGACAGTCTGTGTGTGTGTGTTTTACTATACTTGTGAGTACCATAAGTCCTCACAAGAATAGTAAACAAACTATAATTCAGAAAATTCAGAAAAAATGCCAGTCCTCACTTGTAAAAAGGCTATTTTAGGCTTAGGGGTTAGGTTAAGGGTTAGGGTTCGAATTGGGGTTAGTAGCTAGGTTTAGGGTTAGGTTTAGGGGTTAAGGTTAGGGTTAGGGAAAATAAGATTTTGAATGGGAATCAATTGTTTGTCCACAAAAAGTCCTCACAAGTATAGTAAGACATAGCTGTGCGTGCGTGCGTGCATGCGCGTGTGTGTGTGTCTGTGTGTGCATGTGTGTGTGTGTGAGAAGGGGTAGGGGGCACAGTGTGTGCATGGTGTGAGTTTGTTCTGTCAGACTGGTATTGGCAGGCTGGGTCTGTCTGTGGGAAGATCTGTCCCACCATCTGTTCCTGGCAATATGAATGTCTGTGGCTGTTTTTAAAATGCTTCCTCTACCATTCCAAGTCTTAAAATATGCCCCCATCTTTTCCTCTTTTGTTAAAAACTTATTTCCATTTACTGTCCATAAATCCGTCCTCCATTAATCTATCCATCCATCCATCCATTCATCTATCTATCCATCCATCTAGTATTTCCATTACTCAAAAGTTGACAAAGGTATTGTATAGAGGAGAGTGTGATAATGTTGTGTGCAGTGTGAGTATGTTAGGTGATATAGAAATGAGGCTTGGACGGTATACTGTATATACTGTCTACTGAGATATTTGGAAAAAAGCCACAGGATGGTATTTAAATACTGTCAAAACTATTTATTTGAAGTCTTTCAATAAATCTGAACATTTGTAGATGCTTTTTAAGTTATAATACTGTAAATCCCGGTATGACAGAAGGACAGTATGACAATATGGGGATCTGGACAAGCCTAATAGAACTGGTGAAGTTTGAAATGTGAAAAGGTGCATGTGTCTGTGGTGACCTCACTCCCCCACTGCCTCATCTCTCTCTGATGTCCATTCTGCTCCCCTGAGACACACACAGTCCTCCCCTTCCTCGTCCTCTATCCTGAATGCCACCATGACTCACTGTTACACCTGTACTCTGTGGATTGACAGAAAGTTCATACCAAAAACCACAAATACTTGTATTATTCCTTCTTATAACCTCCTCGATCTCGCTTTCTCTCATGATGAACTTATAGTAAATGCTATAATGTCTCATGTCTTCTACAAATGAGAATGAGCTCATCAGGAACTCTAGTCCTTCTGCTAGTAGGATGCTTTAGGGAGGATGACTTCCTCTATCTTCTCCACTCAATACTGGATCAACCTTCACTGTTGTCATGCATGTTACATGCCAATCTGAATTACCGAGCATGCATGCTATAGTCCCATGCTCTACTTGGTAGAGTAACATGCTCAATGCCTGTGTATTTGAGGGAGGTTGGTTATCTTCAACAAAGTGAGCTGCTACTGGATAGTCAGTGTTCTTACACCTGATTGAGCTGTGGTGTTCAGCTATGTGTTATTTTAATTGTCTTTTTGTTTTCCACATGAACATGAACATGTTATGATATAGATGACTTCCTTTGTCATGCATGAGATGATACCCATAACAGTATGTGGGTGTCTGAAGAAGGATGTTTTTGTAGTGTTATGGTCTGGTCTATAAGCATGCTTGTGATTTTGGGGATAGCTTAGTGAGATCTGACATGCCCCCTGAGCCCACTCAGACACTCTTGACACCTATTCCAAATGAGAACAACAAAAGTGGCTCATGCGCACAGTGCAATACACAGACATTGAGCATGTTACTCTACCAAGGAGAGGAGGTAACGTGGAGATCCTACTACTACAGAGGGAGGCCTACTGGATTTATTTTCTAAAAACATTGACCCCTAGTGGTCTGAATATTGACTTTGATCTCAGGCTCTTCTTAAGAACAAATCTTCTTTATTCACTCTTCTTTATGAACACGTCTTATAAATGAATATATTCTTTCTACAGCTTATCAGCGTACACCCAATATGTTCCCCTGTTGATGATGCTTATTATGCATTATGGTTGAACCAAAAGAATACATGTAACAAAAATTACATTAAATTGGAAACAATTAAATATACATGTGAAATTAAATTAAACACTAAAGTATGTTGATACTAATATTATGTATAATATCTAATTATGTTTCCATATGATAACAATAGCCTAATATATTATATATGCTGTAAACTATTGTCTTTTAACAGTTTCACCTAATAATGACACACCCCTCACTATTGTCATTGGTTGCACTAATTGCACTGTTTGTCTACATAACCTGGTTTAAGCATTCATTGAACTACCCTGAATAGGGCACATGGATGCCGAAAAGTTGGTGTTTATCCCAATAAATTAATGGGAGTTTATATACAGTACTGTACCAGTCAAAAGTTTGGACACACCTGCTCATTCAATGGTTTTTCTTAATTTTTTTATATATTTATGTCACGACTTCTACCGAAGCCTCTCCTTGTTCGGGCGGTGCTCCGCGGTCGACATCACCGGTCTTCTAGCCATCATTGATCCATTTTTCCTTTTCCATTGGTGGTCTTGTCTTCCTACACACCTGGTTTCAATACCATTCATTACCTGTTGTGCATTTAACCCTCTGTTTCCCTTCATGTCTTTGTCAGAGATTGTTTGTTATTCAGTGTTGTGTTGTTTTTGTATTGGTGTGCGACGGGTCCTTGCACCCACTTTTTTTATTGTTACATTTAGTGTTTGGAGGATGTTTTGTTTATTTGTTATTAAATACTCCTTTACACTAAGTTTGATTCTCCTGTGCCTGACTTCCCTGCCACCTATAGACACAACTCTGACAGAATCTCTTACCAAAAAATGAAGTCAGCAGGAGCAGGTACACCGGCCATGGAGGTGGAGGAGCTCGTCATGGAACACACGGAGATGATTGACAATCTGAGCGCCGCCATGGATTGCGTTGTCCAGAATATGGACCGCTGGGAGACACTGAGTTTTTCCAGCACCTCCACCAGCACAACCGGGATCTCCCCTGAGCGCCCTTTCCCCGCCTGAACCCAGCAGGATCCATTTATCCCTGCCTAAGGGGACTCCCACCACGGTAAAGGAGGTGTAGCGATTCTTAGGGTTTGCCAACTACTACCGGAGGTTTATCCCAGTACCTCACTGTTAAAGGGGGGCCCGGTGCACTTGCAGTGGTTGGCCGAGGCGAACAGGGCTTTTAGGCACCTGAAGGCTCTGTTTACCTCGGTTCCTGTGTTGGCTCATCCGGATCCCTCTTTGTCATTCATAGTGGAGGTGGACGCATCCGAAGCTGGGATAGGAGCAGTGCTCTCTCAGCTCTCGGGTACGCCACTGAAGCTCCGCCCCTGTGCCTTCTTTTCGAAGAAGCTCAGCCCGGCGGAGCGAAACTATGATGTGGGGAACCGGGAGCTGTTGTCTGTTGTAAAAGCCTGGAAGGCGTGGAGACATTGGCTTGAGGGGGCTAAACACCCCTTTCTCATCTGGACTGACCATCGCAATCTGGAGTACATCCGGGAGGCGAGGAGACTGAATCCTCGTCAGGCAAGGTGAGCCATGTTTTTCACTCGTTTTGTGTTTACCCTCTCTTACAGACCAGGCTCCCAGAACGTTAGGGCAGATGCATTGTCCCGGCTGCATGACACAGAGGAGCAGTCCATGGGACCCACTCCCATACTCACAGCTTCTTGTTTGGTGGCGCCGGTAGTGTGGGAGCTGGACGCGGACATTGAGCGGGCTCTCCCCCTCAGTGTCCAGCTGGGCATCTGTACGTTCCGTCTGCTGTCCGCGACCGACGACTGATCCATTGGACCCACACGTCACCCTCCTCTTGTCATCCGGGGATAGGTCGGATGGTGTGCTGTCTTGATGGGAGGTACTGGTGGCCCACTTTAGCTAAAGACGTGAGGATTTATGTTTCCTCCTGCTCAGTATGCGCCCAATGCAAGGCTCCTAGACAACCCTTACCCGTTCCACAACGTCCGTGGTCGCACCTGTCGGTGGATTTTTTTAACTGATCTTCCACCTTCACAGGGTAACACCACGATCCTGGTCGTTGTGGATCGTTTTTCTACATCCTGTCATCTCCTCCCTTTGCCCGGTCTCCCTACGGCCTTACAAACTGCAGAGGCCCTGTTTACACACGTTTTCTGGCATTATGGGGTGGCTGAGGATATAGTGTCTGATCAGGGTCCCCAGTTCACATCAAGGGTTTGGAAGGCGTTCATGGAACGTCTGGGGGTCTCGGTCAGCCTTACCTCAGGTTTTCACCCCGAGAGTAATGGGCAGGTGGAGAGAGTTAACCAGGATGTGGGTAGGTTTCTGCAGTCTAATTGCCAGGACTGGCCGGAGGAGTGGGCGAAGTTCGTGCCCTGGGCAGAGATGGCCCAGAACTCGCTACGCCACTCCTCCACTAACCTTTCTCCCTTTCAATGTGTATTAGGGTATCAGCCGGTTCTGGCTCCTTGGCATCAGAGTCAGACCGAGGCTCCTGCGGTGGACAATTGGTTCCGGCGTGCGGAGGAAACCTGGGAGGCCGCCCACGACCACCTTCAGCGCATCATACTGCGCCAGAAAGTTGGCGCAGACCATCTCCGCAGTGAGGCCCCGGTGTTCGCACCAGGGAACAGGGTCTGGCTCTCGACCCGAAACCTGCCCCTCCGCCTGCCCTGCCGGAAGCTGGGTCCGCGGTTTGTGGGGCCGTTTAAAGTCCTGAGGAGAGTGAACGAGGTATGTTATAGGTTACAGCTACCCACTAATTACCGTATTAACCCCTCGTTCCATGTGTCTCTTCTCAGGCTGGTGGTGGCTGGCCTGCTCCAGGAGGCTGAAGTGCGGGATGTTCCTCCACCCCCTCTGGACATCGAGGGGGTCCCGGCGTACTACGTTCGATCCATCTTGGAATCGAGATGTCGGGCGAGGGGCCTTCAGTACCTCGTGGACTGGGAGGGGTAAGGTCTGGAGGAGAGATGCTGGGTTCCGGTGGAGGACTTATTAGATCCTTCCATGCTGCGAGAATTCCACCGTCTCCATCCGGATCGCCCTGCACCTCGCCCTCCGGGTCGTCCCCGAGGCCTGTGTAGACGCGCTGATGGAGCCATCAGTGTTTGGAGTATGTTTTGTTTATTTGTTATTATTTGTTATACTCCATTACACTCAGTTTGATTCTCCTGACTTCCCTGCCACCTATACACATGACTCAGACAATTTATTACATTGTAGAATAATAGTAAAGACATCAAAACTAAGAAATAACACATATGGCATCATGTAGTAACGAAAAAAGTTTTAAACAAATTTATATTCTGGACACTAACATTGCTTGTCTGATATTTCTTAATTATATATTTAAAAACTTTGGGGATTATGTGTTTATTATTGTATTGCTAGATATAACTGCTGCACCTGCGATAACAACTTCAAATCTGTGTACGCAACCAATACATTTTGATTTGATCTGATACAGTAAAATACACCTAAATGCAGTCCATTATCAACATCCAAAACAAACGGAGCTAGGAACTTTGAGAAATAGAAACAAAACAATGCATCACCCCTCCCGTTTCTCTCCCTCATTCCCTTCCTCTCTCTCTATTTTACTGTCCATGTAGAGCCTCTGGGAACCAACACGCCTTCAATGAGCTCACTGATTAAAAGGCATACATTCTCTCTCTCTTTTCTGCCTCTTTAAAAGCACTCTCTTCTGGGAGGCATAGCCTAGATGTTCTCTCAAAGTGCAAACCCCCTCTCTCTGTCTCTATCTCCAATTCTCATTTTCCATCTTTCTCCATAAACCTTTTTGTCCACTTATATCATTCTCAACAAACACTTGCTGCTGAGAGAGTTTCTCGCCTGCACCTAACCAGATTTCATCATTATCTCTTCTCTTCCTGGTGTCTGCCTGAATGTATGCATCTACTTGTGAATAATCATGAGACAAAAAGACAGGGAGGCAGTGGTGGCAAGGGGAAGAGACTTGAGTCGTGCACATGAGACACCACCATCTCTAGTGAACCAGAGAGTGTTCTGTAACAGTAGAGAGAAACTGGTGTGTAACCCTACGCCCATCTTAATGCACCCACTTACACACACACACGCACAAACACACACCTCTCTCCTTCCCTCCTGATTCCCTTCAATCCAAGTCAGGCTCCGTCTTGGTTAATCAATGTGACGGTTTACTGAGACGGTGGGGGACAATGTCTGACCCAGGCAAAACACCCATTCCATGCCCTGCTTCTCATCCATGCTTTTCTCACTTTCTGTCTCTCTCAAATCATTTGCCCTAGTATCACAAGTCTCACTTTCTTTATCTATGTACCAGTCTGATTTCCCCTCTTTGCCTTTTGTGTAAAAACAAACAGAACCACATCTTCTCCAATCCTGCCTTCCAGTCTCTGTACTTCCTGAGTCTGTATGATAGTGAGAGGAACTGATCTCTGTGCCTTCCCCCATTACACACCAGAGTTATACCACCACTGGATAAAAATACATTAATTTCAGATGGCTTTTATTGCCAGCACCTGACTAATAGCTGCTTTTTCCTCCCTCCATCTCTCTCTCTCTCTCTCTCTCCTCTCCCTCTTTCCGGCTCCTCCTCCCTCTCCTCATATAAAACACTGATAAGCCAGATGATTGGAGCTCATTATTTCTCCTTCTAAGGAATGTAATATTAACAAGACATTTGACAATGGATCTGGATACTGGTATTAATAGGCAATTACCTCAGACGTTTACAAACTGCCGGGATGGAAAAAGCTCCTCAGCATGACTGACCAATGTGTGCATCCATCTCCCCATTTGTCCCCTCCCTCCCTATTGTCTCCCTCCCTCCCTCCATGCTTACTGTCTCCCTCCCTCCCTCCATGCTTACTGTTTCCCTCCCTCCATACCTACTGTCTCCCTCCCTCCATACCTACTGTCTCCCTCCCTCCATACCTACTGTCTCCCTCCCTCACTGTCTCTTCTCTGCGTTTGGCCTTGACAGAGTCATGGTGCTACAATCTCCCAGCACATCTCTTATCCACAGAACGGATGATAGAACTAGAGCGATGCCATGGCAAACTCCCAGATCACTAAAGACACAGTAGAGTGAAACCATTTCACTGTCCTCCACTATCAATGATCTAGCCCACATGAGACAAGGCGCACTAGACAGACATTACAGACACCCTGCAGCAAAGCTATCACAGATTCCATCCACACTAGAACACATCAGGTAAAGGCCATAAAAAGGGCATGGAGTGTATCTGCAGTACAGGTGGTTATGTGAGTAGTCCATGTCCAAAAACACAGACTTTGTGAACGTAGCTAGATCTAAGCTGATAATTCATGTATTGTATATGCATAATGGCCACAATGCTTTGAGAGGAGTGGCAGTTTGTTTTCCAGTGAAGAAGTATTACCCTGATCTAACTTATCTAACATGGGAGACCTGAACACATTAGATAAACGTCCTGACATCTAACACAATACCTCTGACCTTCTTCCAGTGTTTGGATTATTGCTCTGCTATGACAGAGCCACCCTGCAGGAATACTAATAAACAGGATGGATAAAGGTGATAAACCCTCCAATTACATAACATTTGACATATACCATTAATATGACATTTTGCATAACATTATTAATGGTATGTTTGGATTTTGGCCGCCAGCAGGCTCAAGATTCTGAAATCACTGAAAAACCTTTGACAGATCAAATCTATACCTTTTTCCCTTGGCTTTGTGACCTCTATAAATAGTGGTAGGAATTTCATCACAAAATCTTTATCACCATGTTGAGCTTCCACCTATCCCCACTGATCAAAACCTACAACCCCCTAAAACTGCTTTTCCACGGAAAGGCCATTGGTTGTGGCGGTTGAAGAATTCCCTACTAAATGTAGTTATTGCTGTCTGATAAGTGAGTTAGGGTTCAGATGTGGTCTAATCTTTACCTAGGGCTGAGATTAACCAGAGTCAATAGCGCCAGTGTGTGCCGATGTCAGATCACCTGCCACTGCAGGGATCCCCCCACAGCACAGGGTGCCTGTCAGGGAACCATTCCTGATGGGAAATAGATTCCCTGCTGGGAGATGGATTGGTGGAAACCATTCCAGAGTGGAATTAAGACATGCTGGACATTCTGGATTCCACAGCCTTGTAGTCCTCTGTGAAGGCCAACATTTTGGATGTATGTGATTTACTGATAATGGAGGGACAGACATCTGTATTGGAAAGGATTGCTGTGATATAAACACACCATCATCTGACTGTCATATTGGCCACCCAGTGTGGGATGCAATTTGGCAGAATTGTGCTAATATTAATCAACTTAAAAATAAAAATAAATGATTTGACTGTTCATGATAATCAGGCCTACCTGTGGCATGTTGTTCTTTCCCCCACTTGTTATAGAAATAATCATACCATTAGAAAATATATTATGATACATTTATAGGCAAACAATAATTATGCCAATAACCATTAATGAAACCTGCCAGTAAAACACTTGTCTAATATAGACCTTTCGCCCCACCCGAGACAGGCACATCCACTGCAGTGCCAGTGGCCTTGTGAGGAGAGAAAAATCTGCCTACACTTATCACTGTAATAAAATAGTGATAGCCCAAATCTTCAAGGGGCACAAAGTATTTCAAACACCTGACAAAGCTTTTCCTGCAATCTAGAGTCTTAATCATTATGCCTAATTCTATATAAAAAATATGTATATTTTTCTGCACAGGTCATCTAGCATACGTCTTTACCTGTTCAATTGTCATTTTAATGAGGGTGTCATTTTGACTGTTGTAAATCACACATCTCAATATACTGCACTAACATGCCTAGGACATAAAAATTACAACACAGTACACGGGATACAGGCACATATCATGGTAACATAATTCATACACTAATATCATGATTACATTTAAACCAAGTATTTTTTTAGCATATCTAAGCATACTGTGGTTCTATAAAAAAAAGTGATATGTGACTTGTTTCAGGAAACTAGGCGAATGTTGGAAGTCACGACTTCACAGGAGAGTCATTTGAACATTATTTTTTTTTATCAAAATGTGTTTTTTGGCAGAAATGCCTTCTGGAACATTTGAACTTTCATGTGCCTTAATAACAAACTTGTATGCCATCTGTAAATGTGAATAAAGTTGTTAAATTACGAGCCAAGTTGGTTTAGCCACAGAAAAAGACAGGAACCTTCCCACTAGCTGTGATTGGCTGAGATAATGAGTGGGTTAAACATGCAGAGAGATGAGTGGAGAACTGCAAATATGTTGCTACTGCTCCCAATAACATTGTTCCCCTGAATTTAAAGGTCAGTGGGAAAAGGTTGTGATGGACTACTTTCTGGAGGATGATCGTGCCATGCTGACTCTCTCTGACTCTGAAAATGAATCAGATGATTAGGAAATCCCTGATTTAGGTAAAAACATGTTCTTTGAAGAAGACATTGTAGAGTCTTCTGATGAAAGTGATGGGGAATAAACAGAGATCAACAGTGTTGTTGTCACGGAAGAAGTTGACAGAGTTTTGAAATCAGTGGAATGTCTGGTAGAGATTAATAGAATTTTGCCATTTGATTGCAAATGCAGAGGGAGTTGAAAAGAGAACACCTGTCTCCGGATTATATCTTCAAACTAAGGGCAACCATGGCATTCGTGACAGAGAGGGAGAAAGATCTGATGATTTTTATGGCATTGCACACAGTCAGTGTGAACCAGAGTGACTTGACACAAAGAAGAGCTCTCCAGTAGGTTCCAAAACATTCAAAGGGAATTTTCTCAAAAGTGAGGTTATAAATTTATCAACTTCCAAAGCAGAATTACTGTCCCATTGTGCCTCAAATGTAGTGTATGATATACCATTTTGTAGCTCTGTGTCTCTGCTTTTATCCAATGTAAAAAACACTATTTCAAATGTTGCTACATAAGCCCCGAATCAAGGTGTTTGGTCACATATGCTTCTCTACATCTCTGCTAAAATCTGGGTAAAAGATTGAAAGGAATGTGAGTTTTATTCAGTACATTTAGTAATTGCTTGCTTTTCTAAAGTCTAGAAACCTTGCCAGCAGGCTTTCCAGCTAAGATAGTCAGACAAGCTACTTTAACTTAATTGATAGCCTGAAATGGAATGGTAGATAGTTTTGATGTTGGGAGATTTGGAACCTATCTAGCTGGCTAGTTAAAGCCAACGTCATAAAATGGCTAGGTGGCTAGTATTACAGAGAAAAAACAAAACATTTTAGTTGTATTTATTCATTAAGAAGAAATCAAAAGGCTACATAGCTTGATTAAATTCCTTTACCAACATACCTCCTGTGAGTCCTGCCCATCACCCGCAGGTAAAATAATGTTTACATTTCTTTCATTACTCATCTCATATGTACAGTGGGGCAAAAAAGTATTTAGTCAGCCACCAATTGTGCAAGTTCTCCCACTTAAAAATATGAGAGAGGCCTGTAATTTTCATCATAGGTACACTTCAACTATGACAGACAAAATTAGAAAAGAAATCCAGAAAATCACATTGTAGGATTTTTAATGATTTTATTTGCAAATGATGGTGGAAAATAAGTATTTGGTCAATAACAAAAGTTTATCTCAATACTTTGTTATATACCCTTTGTTGGCAATGACAGAGGTCAAACGTTTTCTGTAAGTCTGTGTGAAAACAAGGTTTTCACACACTGTTGCTGGTATTTTGGCCCATTCCGCCATGCAGATCTCCTCTAGAGCAGTGATGTTTTGGGGCTGTTGCTGGACAACACGGACTTTCAACTTCCTCCAAAGATTTTCTATGGGGTTGAGATCTGGAGACTGGCTAGGCCCCTCCAGGACCTTGAAATGCTTCTTACGGAGTCACTCCTTCGTTGCCCGGGTGGTGTGTTTGGGATCATTGTCATGCTGAAAGACCCAGCCACGTTTCATATTCAATGCCTTTGCTGATGGAAGGAGGTTTTCACTCAAAATCTCACGATACATGGCCCCATTCATTCTTTCCTTTACACGGATCAGTCGTCCTGGTCCCTTTACAGAAAAACAGCCCCAAAGCATGATGTTTCCACCCCCATGCTTCACAGTAGGTATGGTGTTTTTTGGATGCAACTCAGCATTCTTTGTCCTCCAAACATGACAAGTTGAGTTTTTACCAAAAAGTTATATTTTGGTTTCATCTGTCCATATGACATTCTCCCAATCTTCTTCTGCATCATCCAAATGCTCTCTAGCAAACTTTAGACGGGCCTGGACCTGTATTGGCTTAAGCAGGGGGAGATGTCTGGCACTGCAGGATTTGAGTCCCTGGCGGCGTAGTGTGTTACTGATGGTAGGCTTTGTTACTTTGGTCCCAGCTCTCTGCAGGTCATTCACAAGGTCGCCCCGTGTGGTTCTGGGATTTTTGCTCACTGTTCTTGTGATCATTTTGACCCCATGGGGTGAGATCTTGCGTGGAGCCAAAGATCGAGGGAGATTATCAGTGGTCTTGTATGTCTTCCATTTCCTAATATGGAAGACATACTGCTTACCTACAAGCTGCTTACCTATTTCAGATTCAGTCTTCCCAGCCTGGTGCAGGTCTACAATTTTGTTTATGGTGTCCTTTGACAGCTCTTTGGTCTTGGCCATAGCGGAGTTTGGAGTGTGACTGTTTGAGGTTGTGGACAGGTGACTTTTATACTGATAACAAGTTCAAACAGGTGCCATTAATACAGGTAACGAGTGGAGGACAGATGAGCCTCTTAAAGAAGAAGTTACAGGTCTGTGAGAGCCAGAAATCTTGCTTGTTTGTAGGTGACCAAATACTTATTTTCCACCATAATTTGCAAATAAATTCATAAAAAATCCTACAATGTGATTTTCTGGATTTTTTTTCTCATTATGTCTGTCATAGTTGAAGTGTACCTATGATGAAAATTACAGGCCTCTCTCATCTTTTTAAGTTGGAGAACTTGCACAATTGGTGGCTGACTAAATACTTTTTTGCCCCATTGTATATACTGTAATCTATAATATGTACTGCATCTTAGCCTATGCCGCTCGGTCATCGCTCATCCATATATTCTTATTCCATTGTCAAGTCAGTGTGCCCCCTCCGCAAAATCCCACTATGGCGGCTTTGTGCCAGGCGGGAGAAACCGGGAGACCCATGGGGCGGTGCACAATTGGCCCAGCGTCGTCTGGGTTAGGGGAGGGTTTGGCCGGCAGGGATGTCCTTGTCCCATTGTGCTCTAGCGACTCCTGTTGCGGGCCGGGCGCAATGCACACTGACACGGTCGCCTGGTGTATGGTGTTTCCTCCAACACCTTGGTGTGGATGGCTTCCGGGTTAATCGGGCATTGTGTCAAGAAGCAGCGCGGCTTGGCTGGTTTGTGTTTCAGAGGATGCTGCCCCGGTCAACTGTAAGTGCTGTTATTGTGAAAGTCTAGGAGCAACAACGGCTCAGCCCCGAAGTGGTAGGCCACACAAGCTCACAGAACAGGACCGCCGAGTGCTGAGGCGCGTAGTGCATAAAAATCATCAGTCCTTGGTTACAACACTCGCTACCAAGTTCCAAACTGCCTCTGGAAGCAACGTCAGCACAAGGCTGTTCATCGGGAGCTTCATGAAATGGGTTTCCATGGCCGAGCAGCCACACACTAAGATGCGCAATGCCAAGCTTCGGCTGGAGTCGTATAAAGCTCTCCGACATTGAACTCTGGAGCAGTGGAAATGTGTTCTCTGAAGTGATGAATCACACTTCACCATCTAGCACTCTGAAGGACAAATCTGGGTTTGGTGGATGCCAGGAGAATACTACCTGCCCCAATGCATAGTGCCAACTGTAACGTTAGGTGGAGGAGGAATAATGGTCTGGGGATGTTTTTCATGGCTCGGGCTAGGCAGCTTAGTTCCCGTGAAGGGAAATCTTAATGTTACAGCATACAATGACATACTAGACGATTCTGTGCTTCCAGATCCAGATTAATGCCCATGACTTTGGAATGAGATGTTCAATGAGCAGGTGTCCACATACTTTTGGCATACAGCACATGGCTGTAGGAACTACAGTAAATAAGCCTGTAATTCTAGAGTGGATGATGGAAAATGAACAAATCTCACATTTTCTGTGTTCATGAAAGTTTGCATTTTGCTTTTGCTCTATTATGTGGATAGATTCAGGTCATTTTATAGAGTACAGTGTTCAGAAACACACTTGTTCCAGACACCATCCTCTCTGCAAATTACCCTCAATATATAGGCCTATTTTTCAAGTGATCTGTCACAAAAGGGATGTTCAAAGTGACACAGTGTTTATAGAACTAGGCCTTCTTATAATATTCAGACTACAGCCAATAATATTTATTGGAACTGGGCGATTTATTGGAAGTGCATTTTTCACTGCCATAATGAGGCCATGAATGAATAAAGCTGTTTTCAGCCATTTCACGTTTACTGACAGTCTTCACAGAGGATCATTCAGTTCACACATTTCTCTCCCTGAGCAGCAGGTGTTTGCTGTCAAGGTGTGCAGCCTACTGCTTGCCACCAGGGGCGACACATAGGGGCGGGAAGAGGGCCACTATTCCTTCATGTACCCTGTCACGCCCCCGATGCACGTGGGATACATTTCTTAAATAGGTGCCCCCCCCCCCCCCCCCCCCCCCCCACACACACACACACACACATACAATATGCTCCTCTCTCCCTCCTTCTCTCAGACAGGGACACAAACACCCGTGGACATGATAGGAGATGAGATGACCTTGTGTGCTTTGCCGCTCAGTTTACCTGACATAAAAACCGGTGACACTCGGGCATGTAGGCTAACGTTAACAATACTGAGAGAACAACAAGTGCACAAGCATCTTTAACTTACACCCGAGTCTCCATGCTGCCAGCCTAATTTTAGTAATTCCATCTACACAATTGCCTTTGGTGCGGTCTCTGAACGATGATGTAGCCTTTGAATGTCATCCAGGCACATGACAAGGAATGTAACGAGTAAACAACATCATGGGCTATGCATTCTGATAGAGATGACACTAGTAAAATCAGCAATAACATGCTGCTTGTGTTGTGGCGATGACTCCCAGCATCATTACTTGAGACCAACAAATCCTACTCAAGGGCGTTTTTGAACGATCACAAGAGCCTCAAACAAACTAGCCTAAAAGGGAGACAGACAGTCTGGCATGGAAAATATAAATTGGGGTATTTCTCTCACCTTTGCTGTTCCCTTCTTCTCTGTTCAGATGCATGGCTGTTGCTTTTTTCAGTAAAGCTGTATTCTTATATTTTTATTTTTAAGGAATAGCCTTCGTGTTGAAAACTCAAATTCCAATTTTGGTTTTTATTTATTGCCTTATATTGTCTTGCTGCTCAGCGAGTGCGCGTGGACGCGCGCGTACTTGAGCGTCCTCCCCGTATTTCGCTCGAGCAGGTAGGTAAATGTTGGTGCCTGAATCTATTTAGTATCTCTCTCTCTCCAGTTCAGATGCGCTCAAAAGAGATGGTCGCAATAAGATTGCAGGGAGGAGACGGGCAGACGGGCGGGGTGACGTGAAAGCAGTCCGTGCAAAGTACTCGCAGCTGGAGTCAAAATCCGTGTTCGGGCTGGAACCATACACTTTAATGTTGCCTATTTTTTTTAAGGGACTTCATCGTCGCCAAATTGTACGCTCCTCGTTCGACCTAGTTAGATGTTAGTCTACAGTCACCATTATATCACCATCCTTATCCTCACCCCAATCACTATTATTATTATAATCCCTTCATTTCATAAGCATGTCCTTTGAGAATTCCAGAAACCGTCTCAGATGGCTACTACATATAGAGGGGGCGAGAGAGGGATTGATTCACCACAAAAAGAGACCTGGAAATGTGTGTGCCTTTGTGGCCTCATAAGTAACCAAACTGGAAATGTGCGAATAGGTGTCTGTAGATGTGTAGTCTCAGCCTGGTCTGGTTGGTAGTCTATGGGCGACAGGTTGTCAGTGACTCCCAACTGCAGGTGGGAAATTAATTGGGGTTCGTGCGTGAGAAACGGTTCCCTTTTCTCGCGCGCACATACTGTAGCCTAACATCCTTCACATTTTTTGTGTGATAAGCGTTTCTTCATCTTCGATTCCTTGAGCCTGTTATTTTTAACACTCAATCTGTGTTCGCCATATGACTGTTATAGCCAATACGAAAAGTTGATTTACTCACTGCTCACGTCCACCCGTAGCAACATGACTGACATGGCTCACCAGCGGTCCCTAGTGTTGTAGAACATCGAATGGCAAACAGTACATTCAATAATTGTTATTTTATGAAGGCCTATTCAAGTTTGGTGTAGCCTAATCTTATTTACCCATCTTCATTTGACCACATGCCAAGTATTTAATGACATGGGCTATCAATTACGCATTTAATTCATATTGATAAGTAGGCTAGCCCATATAACATTGAGAAACATTCTTACTCTAATTTTACATTTAAAATGTTTCAAACAAAATGTGCTAAAGCAACTGGGTTGTAGGCCTACAAGGTGGTCTATGCATAAGCATCTACTTTTGTCTTACCCATCTTCCATTCCTTAACCTTGAGTGCTCAATAATAATGGAAGCCAATGACAACTCCATGAGATTGGAGTGTATATGCTGATCCTTGGAGCGATGCTGGCCAAGTGCCTCTTCCTGTCTCATTGTAAGCCTTTTGGCTGCAAGATAATGCTTTCTCTGTCCCAGAACTCAGTTGTCTGTCTGGCATCTCTCTCTCTCTCTCTCTCTCTCTCTCTCTATCACTGACACTGAATGGACAAAACATTAGGAACACATTTCTATTATTGAGTTGCACACCTTTGCCCTCAGAACAGCCTCAATTCGTCGGGGCATTGACTTTACAAGGTGTTGAAATCGTTCCACAGTGATGCTGGCCCATGTTGACTCCAACGCTTACTACAGTTTTGTCAAGTTGACTGGGTGTCTTTTGGGTGGTGGACCATTCTTGAGAAACACAAGAAACTGCTTTGCTCAAGAGCAGAACACCACATTTTTCCACTTCTCCAACTCTGGGATTCCTACCAGCAACCTTTTGGTTATTGGCCAATCGCTCTTAACCACTAGACTACCTGCTGCCATTATAATGTTATTAACTTTATATTAAAATATGTAACTTGCAACGATATTCAAGAAACATTTTATTTTGTAATATACAAACTTAAAATGATTGACCAGAATGACATTTACTCTCATGGGTGGCCAAAAATAACGATATTAAAGCCACACCCATAATAGGCCAAGTCTCCTTAAAATAACCGGGAATTACATTAAAAAATACCCAGCATGAAAGTGAATAAAAAAACAATTGATGGTTAAATTAACCCATGTTTGGTAATCCAAACAACCCAACATGTTGGGTTATTAACGCAACCAATATGTCCAATATTTACCCAGCGCAGGGTTACCAAATAACCCAAATTGAGTTGTTTTTAACCCAGCATTTTTTAGAGTGTAGGTTACAACCCACTCAGAGCTACACGCTGGATCTCAAACAAATATTCCAAAACCCCTCTCTACATCTCTCGTAGGACTTGCTCCTTCCTTCCTTCCTTCCCTCTCTCTCTCTCTCTCTCTCTCTCTCTTGCTCTGTCTCTCCCATCATCTCTAGCATGAATATTAATTAGCCTGTCACACTGTCGCCTCCGAACTCAAGGCAACTCTTTCATCAATGCAACTTCAGCAATGCTTTGATCCTCGAGGGTTTTCATTGACATTATGTCATTTTGCAGCCGCCAGCTTGCCCCAATACCAATCTGCTGGGGGGGGGGGGGGGGGGGGGGGGGGGGGGGGGGGGGGGGGCTAATGTAGACCTTAGTGCAGTTTTCAAAAGTGTTATGTCAATTTTACAGTAAATTAATTGTTGATGAATCAATGCCATTTACTGTACTGTAGATTGCAAATAATGACAACAGAACCGTAACAGATTACTTAGCTACATACAGTAGATATTCCTATCCATTTCAGCCATACTTGCTGGTACAATTTCTTCCACTTTCATAGCCCTGAGACACAATTCCTGCCTGTTATACACCATCAAATGAGGTAGAGGTAATTTCTTGAGCCATTTACACACCATACTCTCCCATTCCCCTGAAAAAGGGTGAATAATACAGCTATTGCAATTCCCCTTGAGAATGTAATGTTTCAACATATGAAATGTCAGAGTAAATAAGCTAATTGATCACTAGGAAGGCAATTTAAGTCTTATGAAAGTGAAATGTATGGCACTGCCTGTGACAGTAGGCCTACGATAAATTGGATCTAGATTAATATAATGAAATTGATCTAAATAATGGTGGGGCATCTACATCCCCTCTGGTCTGTGTGTGTTTGACAGTCCTTGACAGTAGATTCTCACCCTCCAGGCACTCACTTCTTTTGTAATCTATGCCCTGATTTGGTTGAGTGCCTCGATCTCCCCATCTCTAATCTCTCCCTCTTCCCCTCCCTTCTCTTCTTCCCATTTCTTATCGGTTTACCCTGTTCCTTGACTCCACCTGTATTAGCCACATTCCCCTGTGCAGCATACAAAGTACATAATAATAACATATTAGAATGATTATTAATAATTAATCATATCAATAATAATCATAGTACAAACATCTCCTTCTTGTAATTGTATTCAATTCTATGAAATGTAGTATACATTAAATGCATGCCGGCTTGCAGCTGCTCCATCCACTGGACAGATGCTAACACCGTAATAACCACGTAACAATGTGAGGTGTAAATAATGTGTCCTGTATACACAGTGTCTCTGCTTGCTTGTTTTGAAATGGGATCTGAGTGGTATCCATGGGAGTGGAGAAAGACAAACACTGCAGGTGGGAAATGGATCTCCTCCAAAGGAGACAATGCCAAGAAAGCAACAGGACACAAGGATAGCCATGCCCATGTGAACTAGAGAATCTGGCTATTGGATGGACACATGGTTCCATAGGAATGAGACATGCCGACAGAGACAGCGAGATACTGAGATAGATTAATTTGGTGAAGCCCTCCCTCCATTGTTTCCTTGGTTACCACAGTCCAGGGGGCCTCTTCAGATTTCCTTGAGACTTGTTACGGTAGAATGAGGACAAACCACACACCAAAGACTGTCACACAAATAGAGAGAAAGAATTATAAGGCAACACAGGTAGCACAATCCCATTCATTTTTTAGACAGCAATATATACGAGAGGAATACATTTTTTCCTTTCTTATTTTGCCTCAAATGAATTAGCTGTCAATCTGTTTTACACCTTCAGTGCACATCCATATCCAAACTGATAACCCAACACCCACCATATCTACAGGGGAGGGAAGAGGGGTGGCGACATAAGTGCTTGGACGTGCATGTGTCCTCCTGAGAAGAGGGAATAAAGGTCCAGGGAAGAACCAGCACAATATAATCTAGGTTACTATGATACAGGGTCAGACAGGGTCCACAAATGTACCTTTCAGTAATGATAATGGCGATGGGCTTGCACAAATGTCAAGGGTGGGTTTTTATATTTTTGATTTGATGACTTGACTCGGGCTGAGTGCTGTGAGTGAAGTGCCACTCTCAGAACCCTGGGTTGTATTAATTTAGCAGATTCTGTTGCAAAACGTTTTGTCGGTTGCCAAATGTTTTCTAACAGAAAACGTTGACACCAAATGGAAAACATTTTGCCCACAAAAAGGAGAGTTTCTATCAGCAAAATTCAGGCAGGTACCTAAACTGACATCTAGTCACAAAATGGTGCCAACATGGTGGCTGGGCAGCAAATTGTGTTTGGTGTATAATCACCAATGTCACCAACCAGCTACGTTTGCTGCAGCCAATGTTGACTCTTTCTAGGCACACAGCTTGAGTACATTGTTTCCAACCTCTGCCAACATCTTATGTTATCTTTGGTAATCCTGAATACACCCTGAATACACCCCAGCTCTTAGTATCACTGTGAAGAAAAACTCATTGCATTCTTGGAAGAAGAATGCAATTCTAAAGCTTCTTCATGGATGAAGAGGGAAACACAATTTGGAAAGAGGTACAGAAGCTGTGCAAAACAGCCACAAAACCACAATAAAACATAGCATCAATACAGACAGAAGATATTACAGTACAGTCATGTTGATATACACTGAGTTAATATGATTTGACAGATTTATATATCATGATAGCAACATCTTAGTAAAAACAATAAAGAGAATTCCATGACTTAACCTTGATAAGGCACTACTAAAAGTACACTTGAAATGAAATTGAATGATTATTTTGTAGTTATAAATCAGACCTAAATTTAAATATTTACAGTAATTAATCTCAGGTAGGGGATATAAAAAAGGATGACCTATCAGAACACCCTCAACAGGTGCAGAGGGCAAACTCTGGTCTAGAACACACACCGTTCTGTCTGACTCTAACTAACTCCTTAGGGCTTTGGCCAATGTGGGCTGTGTCTGAGAGGAAAGTGACAGATTACCTGGCTCCAGTGTGGGCTGTGTATGAGAGGAAGGTACCAGATTACCTAGCTCCAATGTCGGCTGTGTGTGATAGGAAAGAGACAAATTATCTGCCTCCATTGTGGGCTGTTTATGAGAGTGCAAGACTAGTTGTTCCATTGAGTCAGGAAGCTGAGAAGGAACTCTCCCACTTCCAGGAAGTAGACCACCTGTGCAATGCCAAAGAGGGGAGCAATGACCAGAGCATGGCAGTACGCCCCCTTCTGGAAAGCAGAGGGACACTCTTGGCGCAGAATCTTCCTGTTAGACAAGAGGGTCGTGATATAGTGGTGTATCTACAGTACCAGTCAAACGTTTGGACACACCTACTCATTCAAGAGTTTTTCTTAATTTGTACTATTTTCTTAATGGTAAAATAATAGTGAAGACATCAAAACTATGAAATAACACCCATGTAATCATGTAGTATCCAGAAAAGTGTTAAACAAATCAAAATATATTTTATATTTGAGATTCTTCAAAGTAGCCACCCTTTGCCTTGCTGAGAGCTTTGCACACTCTTGGCATTCTCTCACCCAGCTTCATCTGGAATGCTTTTTTGAAGGAGTTCCCATATATGCTGTGCACTTGTTGGCTGCTTTTCCTTCACTCTGTAGTCCAACTCATACAAAACCATCTCAATTGGGTTGAGGTTGGGCAAAGGGTGGCTATTTTGAAGAATCTAATATATAAAATATATTTTCATTTGTTTAACACTTTTTTGTTTACTACATGATTCCATATGTATCACGTTTCAGGTAAGACCCAGATGCAGACTAGGTCGAAGTAACAACAGTTTATTAATTCGAAAAGGGGCAGGCAAAGGGCAGGACAAGGGCAGGCAGAGGTCAGTAATCCAGATAGGTGGGGCAAAGGTACAGGACGGCAGGCAGGGTCAGGGCAGGCCGAAGTCAGTAATCCAGATAGGTGGGGCAAAGGTACAGGACGGCAGGCAGGCTCAGGGCAGACAAAAGTCAGTAATCCAGATAGGTGGGGCAAAGGTACAGGACGGCAGGCAGGCTCAGGGCAGACAAAAGTCAGTAATCCAGAAAGGTGGGGCAAAGGTACAGGACGGCAGGCAGGCTCAGGGTCAGGGCAGGCAGAATGGTAAACACAGAGAAAACTAGGAAACAGGAACAATCGAGAGACAGGTAGGCTTGGTAGTCCTGACGAAACAAAACGAATTGGCAACAGACAAACGGAGAAAACAGGTATAAATACACAGGGGACAATGGGGAAGATGGGAGACACCTGGAGGTGGGTTGAGACAATCACAAAGACAGGTGAAACAGATCAGGGTGTGACAATAGGTATTATTTCATTTTTTGATGTCTTCACTAATATTCTATAATGTAGAAAATAGTAAAAATAAAGAAAAACCCTTGAATGAGTAGGTGTGTCCAAACTTTTGACTGGCACTGTATATTCTAGCCTAAAATGCCTTCTCCATTTATTTCATAGTACCATTAGATGTTGTCATGTTCTACCATCAGATAATATTGATATAATCGATCAGAAAAGGCCTGTCAAAACCAGGAGGGAAGCAGTGGAAGAGTTAGAGTGAGAAGGAGAGGTTACCTGATGCAGTCTGTCACTCTGCTGTAGGTGTCCTCCTGACTTCTCTGTGTCATGGTCTGAATTCTGGTCTTAATCGCTGAAACACACTAACTGTATCAAATGGTTTACAGGGCACACGGCAGGCATAATCAAATCAAATCACATTTTATTTGTCACATGCGCCGAATACAACAGGTGTAGACCTTACCGTGAAATGGTTACGTACAAGCCAAACAATGCAGTTTTAAGAAAAATAATAGTTAAGAAAAGAAATGTGAGCCTTTCTCTGACACCGACTGGTAAATAGCTTGGCCCCAGTGATGTACTGGGCCGTACGCACTACCCTTTGTAGCCCCTTGCGGTCGGAGGCCGAGCAGTTGCCATACCAGGCGGTGATGCTCTCGATGGTGCAGCTGTACAACTTTTTGAGGATCTGAGGACCCATGCCAAATCTTTGGGGGAATGGGCATTGTCGTGTCCTCTTCACGACTGTCTTGGTGTGTTTGGACCATGATAGTGTGTTGGTGATGTGGACACCATGGAACTTGAAGCTCTCAACCCGCTCCACTACAGCCCCATCGATGAGAATGGGGACATGCTCGGCCCTCCTTTTCCTGTAGTCCACAATCATCTCCTTTGTCTTGATCACATTGAGGGAAAGGTTGTTGTCCTGGCAGCACACTTTCAGGTCTCTGATCTCCTCCCTATAGTCTGTCTCATTGTTGTCGGTGAACAGGCCTACCACCATTGTGTCATCTGTAAACTTAATGATGGTGTTGGAGTTGGAGTTGTGCTTGGCCACGCAGTCATGGGTGAGCAGGGAGTACAGGAGGGAGGTGTTTAGTCCTAGGGTCCTTAGCTTAATGATGAGCTTTTGAGGGCACGATGATATTGAACACTGAAGTCTGTAGTCAATGAACAGCATTCTCACATAACTGTTAATTTAGTCCAGGATGGAAAGGATAGTGTTGAGTGCAGTTGCGATTGCGTCATCTGTGGATATGTTGGGGCGGTTTGCAAATTGTAGTGGGTCTAGGATTTTTGGGCTGATGGTGTTGATGTGAGCCATGACCAGCCTTTCACAGCACTTCATGTCTACAGACGTGAGTGCTACAGGTCGGTAGTCATTTAGGCAGGTTACCTTGGTGTTCTTGGACACATGGACTATGGTGGTCTGCTTGAAACATGTAGGTATTACAGACTCAGTCAGGGACAGGTTGAAAATGTCAGTGAAGACACTTGCCAGTTGGTCAGCGCATGCTCGGAGTAGACGTCCTGGTAACTGTCTGGCCCTGCAGCCTTGTGAATGTTGACCTTTTTAAAGATCTTACTCATGTTCCTCCTGAGTGGAGCAGTGGTCTAAGGCACTGCATCGCAGTGCTAGAGTCATCACTACAGACCCTGGTTCAATCCTGGGCTGTAACAGAACTGGCCAAGATTGGGAGTCCCATAGGGCAGTGCACAATTGGCAGTGTTTCCTCCAACACATTGGTGCAGATGGCTTCCGGGTTAAGCAGGTGGGTGTTGGTGGGTCATATTTCAGAGGAGGCATGACTCGATCTTCGCCTCCCTAGCCCGTTGGGGAGTTGCACAAAGGAGACAAGATCAAAATTGGGAAGAAAAAGCAGGTAAGCGAGCATGATCTAGAACAGCTGGTGCTCTCATCCATGCTTCAGTGTTGCTTGAATAGAAGTAATTTGGTTCATCTGGTAGGCTTGTGTCACTGGGCTTCCCTTTGTAGTCTGTAAAATGCAAGTCATGCCACATCTGACGAGCGTTGGAACCAGTTTAGTAGGATTCAATCTTAGTCCTGTATTTACACTTCACCTGTTTGATGGTTCATCTGAGGGCATAGTAGGATTTATTGTGTGTGTGTCGGGTTAGAGTCTGGCTCCTTGAAAGTGGCAGCTCTACCCTTTAGCTCAGTGCGGATGTTGCCTGCAATTCATGGCTTCTGGTTGGGGTATATACGTACGGTCCATGTGGGGACAATGTCATTGATGCACTTATTGATGAAGCCGGTGACTGATGTGGTATAATCCTCAATGAAATCAGATAAGTCCCGGAACATATTCCAGTCTTTGCTATCAAAACAGTCCTGTAGCTTAGCATCTGCATCATCTGACCACCTCTGTATTGAGCAAGTCACTGGTACTTCCTGCTTTAGTTTTTGCTTGGAATCAGGAGGATAGAAATATGGTTAGATTTGCCAAATGGAGGGCGAGGGAGAGCTTTGTACATGTCTTTGTGTTTGGAGTAAAGGTAGTCTCCTGTTTTTTCACCTTTAAGTTTCTCTGCATTAAAGTCCCCAGCCACTAGGAGAGCCACCTCTGGATGAGCATTTTCTTGTTTGCATATGGCTTTATACAGCTCGTTGAGTGCGGTCTTAGTGCCAGCATTGGTTTGTGGTGGTAAATAGACAGCTACGAAAAGTATAGATGAAAACTCTCGTTAAATATTGTGGTCTACAGCTTATCATGAGACACTCTACCTCAGGTGAGCAAAACCTTGGGACTTCCTAAAAATGTGATTTTGATCACCAGCTGATATTGACAAATAGACACAGACCTCCACCCCTTGTCTTACTGGAGGCAGCCGTTCTGTCGTGCCGATTCAAGGCAAAACCATACAACTGTATACACACTCATACCTGTATACACACACACACACAACTGTCCTTACCATCCACAGGATTAACTCCCACAGCAACTGTACTGCCAGCGAAGCAGCCTGATGCAAAGGACACATAGAAGGGAGTGGGGCCATTAGCCCCACGGCCACCAAGACTTTTCAGATTGGCAAACAGGGAAGTAGATTATGGAGAATGGCACGTCCCTAAGCGAACAGAGGAATGGTCCAACAAATGTGAATCATCTTCATTTGTTTGTGTTCTTGCAAGGCTTCTATTGTGTCTCTGTGCAGGTTACCTCAGGAGTGTGGCCCCCAGGCCCTTGTAGAGCCCTGCGATGCCCTGGCACCACAGCAGCTGAGCTGCATTGCTGTATGGGACCTCAACTCCACTGGGCCCCCAGGGGCCCAACTACAGCCTGGGACATCAGCTTCTTCTGAGCCTCTACGTGTGTCATAACACACACAACATCATCATTATCATCAGTGTGACATCATCAACCAGGGACAGAGAAGCAGGAATGCCTCAGGAGGTTGGAAAATAAAAATACATTTGGGGAATCACAGGAACACAAGGAAGAGTCACAAATGTGGTCAAGCAATAAAATAACAATTTTACATTGATACAATAACAATGCTGGTTGTTACTGGTTCTAACTGATCAGATCCCTGTGATCTGTTTGTGTTTGTTTGGCTGACAAGACATTGGTTAGTCATGAAACAGTGACTGGGAACAGGGGAACATCCAACCTCCTCTCTCCTTCTTCTACCCATCTCTCACCTATCCACCCCGAATCCTGTAACTGAATCTTTAGCATCTCCATGGGAGTGGTGATGATGACCTGCACCAAGAGATGGAGAGATCGAGAAACAGAGAGATGGAGACACAGAGAGATGGAGAGACAAAGAGATGGAGAGAGATGGAGACACAAAGAGATGGAGA
The DNA here is from genome assembly GCF_002021735.2 of Oncorhynchus kisutch. Lineage (NCBI taxonomy): Eukaryota > Metazoa > Chordata > Actinopteri > Salmoniformes > Salmonidae > Oncorhynchus > Oncorhynchus kisutch. The sequence continues at coordinate 71,689,921 of NC_034181.2, read as the reverse complement.
GAGATGGAGACACAAAGAGATGGAGAGACAGAGAGATGGAGAGACAAAGAGATGGAGAGACAGAGAGATGGAGAGACAAAGAGATGGAGAGACAGAGAGATGGAGAGACAGAGAGATGGAGAGACAGAGAGATGGAGAGACAAAGAGATGGAGAGACAAAGAGATGGAGACAAAGAGATGGAAAGATGGAGAGACAAAAAGATGGAGAGACAAAAAGATGGAGAGACTGTGTGACTGTTTCAGAAGAGTTCTAACACCCAGGCAGACACACAACTAGTGTGCATAATTACTGTTGAGCCACAAGATGGTAGTAGAAAGCTGTCTGAGGCTGATACCCCAGCTGAGTTTACCTGACATGTTTTTTTATATTTATTTTTCATTTCACCTTTATTTAACCAGGTAGGCCAGGTAAGTTCTCATTTACAACTGTGACCTGGCCAAGATAAAGCAAAGCAGTGCGACAAAAACAACAACACAGAGTTACACATGGGATAAACAAACGTACAGTCAATAACACAATGGAAAAATCTGTATACAGTGTGTGCAAATGAAGTAAGGAGGTAAGGCAATAAATATGCCAATAGTAGCAAAGTAATTACAATTTAGCAATTACACTGGAGTGCAGATGAAGATGTGCAAGTAGAAATACTGATGTGCAAAATAGCAGAAAAACAAATACAGATATGGGATGAGGTAGGTAGTTGGTTGGATGGGCTTTTTGCAGATGGGCTGTGGACAGCTGGAGTGATCAGTAAGCTGGATCGGTAGGATGGTCAGTTTTACGAGGGTATGTTTGGCAGCATGAGTGACGGAGGTTTTGTTTGCGAAATAGGAAGCCAATTCTAGATTTAACTTTGGATTGGAGATGCTTAATGTGAGCTAGACACCTAGGTATTTATTGTTGTCCACATATTCTAGTTGTCCACCATTCAGGACCGATCAGGACCGAGTAGTGATGCTAGTCGGGCAGCGATCGATTGAAGAGCATGCATTTAGTTTTATTAGCATTTAATAGCAGTTGGTGGTCACGGAAGGAGTGTTGTATGGCGTTTAAGCTCGTTTGGAGGTTTGTTAACACAGTGTCCAAAGATGTATACAGAATGGTGTCGTCTGCGTAGAGGTGGATCAAAGAATCACCAGCAGCAAGAGCAACATCATTGATATATACCGAGAAAAGAGTCGGCCCTACAATTGAACCCTGTGGCACCCCCATAGAGACTGTCAGAGGTCCAGACAACAGTCCCTCCAATTTGACAAACTGAGCTCTATCTGAGAAGTAGTTAGTGAACCAGGCGAGGCAATCATTACAGAAACCACGGCTGTTGAGTCTGCCGATAAGAATATGGTGATTGACACAGTCAAAAGCCTTGGCCAGGTCGATGAAGACGGCTGCACAGTAGTCTTTTATCGATGGCAGTTATGATATCGTTTAGGACCTTGAGCGTGGCTGAGGTGCGCCCGTGACCAGCTCGGAAACCAGATTGCATAGCGGAGAAGGTACGGTGGGATTCGAAATGGTTGGTGATCTGTTTGTTCACTTGGCTTTCGAAGACTTTAGAAAGGCAGGGCAGGATGGATATAGGTCTGTAACAGTTTGGGTCTAGAGTGTCTGCCCCTTTTGAAGAGGGAGATGACCACGGCCGCTTTCCAATCTTTAGGAATCTCAGACGATACGAAAGAGAGGTTGAACAGACTAGGAATAGGGGTAACAACAATGGAGGCTGATAATTTTAGGAAGAGAGGGTCCAGATTGTCTAGCCCAGCTGATTTGTAGGGATCCAGATTGTGCAGCACTTTTAGAACATCAGCTGTCTGGACCAGCACCACAACCCACCAACATCTCCCTCAGCAGGGTGAGCTTCTGACTGAGAGAGAAAACAAATGTCATAATTATTTTAGTTTAATGACTTTGCTAATTTCTCTGGATGGTCTGGTGCTATCGCAAGTGTTTTACATACATTAAACAACATGCATACAACTTAAAACTCCCTGTTTCTATATACAAAGGACATGACCATAAACATGCATAAAGCAATAAACATACCATTAATGATACACATGAAGAAACATACATAAACACACACACACACACACACACGCACACACACACACACACACACACAGTCTTAGAAACATGTAAATAATTCACGAGCGCTGGTCACTCAATAATTTATCAGCCATGTTCTTGGTCCCCATGGAAATGTTGGGGGACGCTAAAGATAGCCCAGGTATGTCATGCGGATAATGCTGCAGGGGCCTATGGGATCGGTCCTATCATCCATGCTGTATGTTTACAAAATATTTATACCTCTAATGTATTACCACTAGATCCCAGCACATAGTGAAGATATTATTAGAATCCTATTTGTGATATGTATATCAAATCCAAACAAGAAGTTAGTTAAAGCTGATATAGTACACACTACACCTTTCAAGTACATCTATTCAAAGAGATCAGAGTGGGCAAGAGGTTGGTGTACCAGTCAGTTACGACTGGTGTATGATTGTATTTGACAGGTAGGTGTTTGAAAGACGCCTCTGAGCACTACTCACCCATCCTTGGAGAGGTGTTCAACGAATTGGCGAGGGCACTAGAACAGTCTGCTGCACCCGGCCTCACACTACTAGAATCTGAAGTCAAATGTCTACTGTTTGCTGATGATCTGGTGCTTGTCACCAACCAATGAGGGCCTACAGGGCCTAGCAAGGAGGGCCTAGATCTTCTGCACAGATTCAGCCAGACCTGGGCCCTGACAGTAAATCTCAGTAAGACCAAAATAATGGTGTTCCAAAAAAGGTCCAGTCACCAGGACCACAAATACAAATTGAAGCTAGACACCGTTGCTCTAGAACACACAAAAAAACGATACATATCTTGGCCTAAACATCAGCGCCACAGGTAACTTCCACAAAGCTGTGAACGATCTGAGAGACAAGGCAAGAAGGGCATTTTATGCCATCAAAAGGAACATAAAAGGACATACCAATTAGCATCTGGCTAAAAATACTTGAATCAGTTATAGAACCCATTGCCCTTTATGGTTGTGAGGTCTGGGGTCCACTCACCAACCAAGAATTCACAAAATGGGACAAACACGAAATTGAGACTCTGCATGCAGAATTCTGCAAAAATATCCTGTGTACAACGTAGAACACCAAATAATGCATGCAGAGCAGAATTAGGCTGATACCCACTAATTATCAAAATCCAGAAAAGAGCCGTTAAATTCTACAACCACCTGAAAAGAAGTGATTCCCAAACCTTCCATAACAAATCCATCACCTCCAGAGAGATGAACCTGGAAAAGAGTCCCCTAAGCAAGCTGGTCCTGGGGCTCTGTTCACAAACACAAACAGACCCCACAGAGCCCACGGAACGCAGCACAATTAGACCCAACCAAATCATGAGAAAACAACAAGATAATTACTTGACACATTGGAATGAATTAACCAAAAAACACAGCAAACTAGAATGCTATTTGACCCTAAACAGAGAGTACACAGTGGCAGAATACCTGACCACTGTGACTGACACAAACTTAAGGAAAGCTTTGACTATGTACAGACTCAGTGAGCATAGCCTTGCTATTGAGAAAGGCCACCATAGGCAGACCTTAACCATTTGCATATCGTTACAACACCGTATATATACATAATATGACATTTGTAATGTCTTTATTATTTTGAAACTTCTGTGAGTGTAATGTTTACTGTTCATTTTTATTGTTGATTTCACTTTTGTATATTATCTACTTCACTTGCTTTGGCAATGTTAACATATGTTTCCCATGCCAATAAAGCTAATTGAATTTAATTGAATTTAATTGAAAGAGAGAAGGGTGAGAAGGTATCAAAAAGGTGACATTGACCAATCAATAACAAAAGAGAAAAACAAGAATGAGAGAGAGGGATAATGGTGGAGGAATTAGTGCAAGATTCAACCTAGAACATCATTTAAAACATTTGAAAAAATCCTCTCAAAATCCTGTTTCCATCAATATCCTTATCCACACTTACCTGATCTGCTTGTTAGCCATCTATCTGAGATACAGTTACTCTGGCAGTTTCTCTGTCTGTGTATCTGTAAATGTGATCTGCACCTCCGTGTTTAAGGAAAACAATGGATTAGTGGAAGATAGATGGAGAATACCTCGATCAACCAGCCAATGTTCAACCGTCAGTTTCAGTCAGTTAGTCAGTCAGTCAAGTAATTGGCCAGCTATGGAGGAGAACTGGAAAAGAACAGAGTATAAATCCATATCAGAACAGTGACCTGACACTCAGTTAAAGCTTTGAGAAACATCTGTGCATGGAAAGTACTTGGCTTATCCCTGGGCATAATTGTATTTACCTCATTGTTGTGTTGCCTGGCTACCTGAAATTAAGAGTGTTCATTCATTGAGCCATGCTTTCAGAAGAAGCTGATTGTATAGCCACCCTCCTTCTGGACCAATCACATCAATCCTTCTCCTCCACCCCTCCCTCAATGCTAATTCTAACCTCCACTCTTTCAATTTCCTTCACTCCTTCCTATTCCTCCCAAATCTCTCCTGATTCATGTATGTGCATTGTATTTGAAAGGAGCAAGAGAAAGCAGAGAAAGAGAGAGGGAGATGGGACATCCAATACTGTGATTAGAAATATGGGTGTATATCTGTTTGAGGTCTAGTCTGTCAGCTCACAGCACTCCTTCTCTCTTTGCAGGTTTGTAACAACATACCTTTGACCAAATATTTCACTTTGTTGTCTTTATAAAATGATCTTCTGTGCTGCGCTGTGCAAAAACCTTGGTCATAGAATAGTACCTAAGAGAAGCCACAGAAGTGGTCTGTCTACTCAATGTCTGATTTCATGTATATGTACAGTACGAGCTCATGTATTTTTCATTGCCAGGAATGGATTACATGTGGTAATGGAGAGACTTACCACATCTAGTTTGTTAATACATCATGAATAGATACATCCACATAACACTATACCCATTCCACCACCTATCTGCCTTGCACATTCAGATTTGAGTGTTTTGATTGTCAGGTAAACCTGACTTAACATTGTTCACCCATTAACTACACATCATTGCTCACCTGGTGAACCTTCCACATAAATGTATTGGGGGATCGGGGGATTAAGACATGATGCTTATGTTTTCCTAGATGCATTTCAGGGCTCATCACATAGATGCTGAGTTCAACTGCTGAGGCTACTTATTTCTACTTGGTGAAGCTGAACCCTGTTGCTAACCATTACACATTTCAGGTGAAGTTTATCATGATATAGCGAAATCTATGATATTGATATTGCAATATCTATTGCTATTGACATCACTTTGAGCCCTAAAGTTCATATTTTCAAATAAAGAGTGACAAAAACTGAAAACCTAGGAAAGCCATATACCTGGGTTACAATTCCTCTGTATTACAATTCCTCTGTGTTACATTTTCGTAGCTCATTTCTTTCTCTCTCTCTCTCGCTCTCTCTCTCTCTCTCTCTCTCTCTCTCTCTCACTCAGTCTGTTCAAAGTCTGTTCGAAAGGTGGTACAGTACTTTGGACCATACTCTCATTGGTTGCTTGTGTGGAGGTGTGGTCAGGCTGATCAATACATTGTACATCTGTGCATATTTTACAGTATGCCTGTAATTCTGCATTCTGTAATAATGAGTGGTTATGTTCAAAATCCTAACTGTATACTAATTTTATGCATATTATCTATCTACGTTAAATTATACATAGCCTACTCATCTAACCTCCGGTCTCAATAGAGTTGCATAGTATGTTGAATTGAATCCTCATTCAAACTGTCATGTTCCATTAACAGCAGGGGCATCCATCCTCTCCCCTTTGGCCTCTCTCCCCATGCTTCTCTTGTGATGTCATAAGGATAGCCTGGCACCAGCTTTGTTCCAGAGCATGTCTCTATTTTCACAATGATTTCATCAGTGACCCTCAATGATTAACAAATATACTGAAATGGCCGTGGCAGATATGTTTTTCTCAGCTTCTTCTATGTCTATCCTATGAAAAACATGTACTATGTACGGCTGACCCACTGTCCAAATGTCCCAGTTACTAGTTGTAAAGGGCTGACCCATTGCCAGTTGAAAGCTGAGAAAATGTCAACCCCAGATCATTTGAGTATACATTTCAGGATTTGAACATTTCTTTCCAACCTTCCCAGTCGTATCATACTGATTGCAGAAAGAGATTCAGCCTCTAGTTGCGTAATCACTTTATTTTTGCAACACTTTTGAAATACATTGTATACTAAGTTTCAGTACCATGTTCCTGTCTATTATCAGAACATTTGGGCAAAATCATTTTTGAGAATATTTTTTTTACCAAAAGCAGTAATTAAGTGCAGTATAGTTGTTTGGCTTGTGGTCCTTTCAGTTTGGCTAGTAACCACCTTTTTTAGGTTCAGTAGTTCTTGGGGAGTCCTTGGGGTCTGAATCGGTTGGGGTCCCCTCCATTACGTCCCCAGCGGTTAGCCTCCTGGTCAGCTGCTGAGTCCTCATGTCCTCGACCACTGGAACCCTGAACCATCTCCCGGCCATCACTGAGAGAGGAGAAATATTACATAAGTCACACATCAACCACAGTGAACCAATAATGGTAAAATTGTCTTTCTGACCAGACATTATTATTTATTTATTTTACAAAATGTGGCATAAAGAACTAAATGGAGAAATTTTTGATCAGATAATTTGATGAGCAACTGAACCACATTATAAGCGTCTCTCAGATATTTGAGAATCACCCACCTGATGACTGTTGCTGCCCACCTGCCCCCTGGTCCTCTCCTGGCAGCATCATAGTTGCCCCGAGCGTGGAAGTACTTGTCTGAGTTTTTCCAGTTGGCGTCCTTCATGTCGCCGTATGCACGCCACATGTCTCTAGCACCTGCAGGGTCAGGAGGACACGGATGTTGAGTTTGACACTTACAAGGAACTTTACAACATTTCAAACCACTAGCCTCAAGAAACAATGATTTTAAAGGAGTCCTCGAATACAGTACATTGTTGCTCTTGAATGATTAGTTACTCTTGATTTGTGTATCTGTTTCTGTCAACAATGAAGAAATAATGATTAAAGTGTATAAACGGACCTCGAGCAGCTTCACCAGGGAAGTGGTACCACTGAGCTTGAGCCCCCACAATAAGGGTCAGAACAAGTCCAGCTAGAAGCAGCTTCATACTTGCAGATGTGACAGACTGAAAGAAACATGGAGAGAGAGAACGTAGGCTACTATATGAATTGCTAACATATTTACAGATAATTTATTACATTTAAACTGTGACCGCCTCATATAACAGAGTTATCTCTTACCTTTCAGCTCCTTAGTTAGTTAGTCAGTCAGGCAGTTTGATCTCCCTTGTGTTTTGTGTTGGTTTATGGTCCGCAGCTTGTTCTTATATTCCACTCAGACCAAGGAGGAGTTTAGTTTTGCAAAAGCTGGAATTCCCAAACTTCGTCCTCCCAAGTTATTAGACTCAGAAGTTTCTGTCTGCTACACAAGATGAGGAATTTCCAGGTCATTACAAAATTAGATTACCTGCTCTGAAGTCTTGGGCAATAAGGAGGATACTCCTCAATTGTGTAACTCGGCCTACTGCTTTAAAAACCAAGACATCAAAATGGGATGTGTCAGCATTAATAAGACTAATGGGGGAAATGCAGTTTGTTTTTCTGCTTTTAATGTCGTAATTGTCATGATGGATGAGGTTCCAAACGTTTACCTCTCACCTAATATGAGAGAATGATTCCTTATGGTATGATTCATTATAGACTACTATAGTAGGGTAGAATACAGGTATTTAATAGACATAGACATAAAAAGCACTTTACATGTCCACATCGTACAGATTGCACCTGTATCTTACACAATCACTGCTCCCCCTCACACCTATGTTGCTGTTCATTGGTTATTGATTTTCCATTACCATTAGTATCTATCTGTTTATCCTACTACTGGTCACAATTACTCTTGTTTACAAATCAAATCACATTTTATTGGTCGCATACACATATTTAGCAGATGCCATTGCGGGTGTAGCAAAATACTTGTGTTCTTAGCTCCAGCAGTGCAGTAATATCTAACAATTTACAGCAATATACACAGATCTAATGTAAAATAATGGAATTAAGAAACATATCAATATTACGACAAGCAATGTCGGAGTCCGAAGTATAAATATATATATATATATATATATAAATATATGTGATGGGATGTATAGACATTATGGACGGTATGTGGATCGAATATTTCGTATATCGGTAGAATACGTAGGATAGAATAGTATATATATAGCAATAGTTGAATTGGATGGCATTGACTAGAATACAGTACTATACTGTACATATGAAATGAGTAAAACAGTATGTAAACGTTATTAAAGTGACCAGTGATTCCATGTCTATGTAGGTTAGCAGCCTCTAAGGTGTAGGGTTGAGTAACCAGGTGGTAGCTAGTGACGAAGTTCAGGGTAGGGTACTGGGTGGAGGCCGGCAAAGGATGGCTATTTAACAGTCTGATGGCCTTGAGACAGAAGCTGTTTTTCAGACTCTCGGTCCCAGCTTTGATGCACCTGTACTGACCTCGCCTTCTGGATGATAACAAGGTGAACAGGCTGTGACTTGGGTGGTTGTTGTCTTTGATGATCTTTTTGGCCTTCTTTTGACATCGGGTGCTATAGGTGTCCTGGAGGGCAGGCCTTGTGCCCCCGGTGATGCGTTGGGCAGACCGCACCACCCTCTGGAGAGCCCTGCGGTTGCGGGTGGTGCAGTTGCCGAACCAGGCAGTGACAGGATGCTCTCAATGGTGCATCTGTAAAAGTTTGTGAGGATCTTAGGGGCCTAGCTGGATTTCTTTAGCCTCCTAAGATTGAAGAAGTGCTGTTGAGCAGGGGAATTTGAAGCTTTTCACCTTCTCCACTGCGGCCCCGTGGATGTGGATGGGACGTGTTCCCTCTGCTGTCGACATGTACAGTACCTTCAGAAAGTATTCACCTCCATTTATTTTCCCACATTTTTTTGTGTTACAGCCTGAATGTAAAATGTTTCAATTAAGATGTTATGTCACTGGCCTACACACAATACCTCATAATGTCAACATGGAATTTGGGTTTTAGAAAGTTCTACAAATTAATTCAAAATGAAAATCTGAATTGTCTTGAGTCACTAAGTATTCAATCCCTTTGTTATGGCAAGCCTAAATGTGTTCAGGAGTAAAAATGTGCTCAACAAGTCACATAATAAGTTCCATCGACTTATTCTGTGTGCAACAGTAGTGTTTAACATGATTTTTGAATGACTACTTAATCTCTGTACCATACACATACAATTATCTGTAAGGTCTCTTAGTCAAGCAGTGAATTTCAAACAAAGATTCAATAACAAAGACCAGGTGTCACGGGATTCTTCTGTTGAAGGAGAGGCGGACCAAAACGAAGCGTGGTTATTCAGATACATCTTTAATAAAGATGAAAATAGAACAATATACAAAAACGTGAAAAACCGAAAACAGCCCTCTCTTTTAAAAAAATAAAATAATAATTTATCATCTTCAATACCCTTCATTCTTTACAACTCATAATTTTCATACATACTCAAAAAAATGGTATTTTAATTTAACTACTTTAACTAAACAAAAACCCCAAACAAAACCTCAGGGGAGCATCTTCCCTCCCCGTCACCCTACAAACTACCTTTCCCTATCTCCCCGTCCCTAATCTATCCCCTTGCAAATCTAAATGACACCCAGCCCTAAACCCCCCTTCCACCTCTCCCGAGCAGCGTGCTGCCCCCACTTCCTCTCCTCCCTCTTCATCCTTCCCCTCAAATCTCCTTCCACCCTCCTCACTATCCCTTCCACCCCCCAATCTCTCCCTGTCTTCACCATGTTCTTGGGTAACAACACCCGTGCCCTAGCCCATACTACTCCGGCAAAGGCACAGTCCCAAAAGACATGGCGCACAGTCTCCTCCCTGCCACAAGAGGATCTTGGACAGGTGGGGGATTGCACCAAACTATACCGGTACATGATGGAACGTACCGGCAAGCACTTATGGAGGCTCAACCAATTCAGGTCCTTGAGCCTGTTGTCCAGACCCCGCGTCTGCACTCCCTCCCAGACCGCTTCCGAGATACCCACTACAGGCGCCGGACTCCCTGCCTTTCTGACCTCCTCGTACAGGTGCCTGTGATCTAAACCTACTCGGGCAACTTCAACCTCAGGGTGCGCACACAGCCACTTGGCCGCATGACCAAAGTGCCACGGCAGCTGTTCCGCCCGAGGACCCGTGTTAGACCACACCATTAAGCTTCTCGCCTGATACGAGAAGAACACCCGCAGGAGGTAACCGGACGGGTGTATCACTGGATGAGCAAGCTCTGTTAACAAGAAAGAAACAAAAATTGTGTCCAGCTTGAGGGGGAAATGTGGTACCCCCCTACCTCCCTCCCCGATGGGACAGATCATGCGTGCCCTGGCGACCCACTCGCACCTGCCACTCCACATGAACTGAAACACAAGCCTCACTAGAGGCCTCCTCAGACAAGCCGGGAATGGGTAGATGTACGCCAAATACAAAAGAGACGGCAACACATCCACCTTTAGGACCAGGACTTTGCCCATAAAAGACAAATACCTAGCCTTCCACATTGCTAGCTTCCTCTGTACCACTGCGATACGCATGTTCCAGTTTAGCGTCGCTGAGCCGGAGGTCTCAAAATGGACCCCGAGAATCCTCAGGGCCCCCTCACAGAGAGATAACCCCCCGGGCACATCCGTTCTCCCGCGCCATCTTCCGAAAAACTTGACGGAAGACTTTGCATGGTTCAGAACCGCTCCCGACGCTCGGGTGAAATCCCCAAAGATGGCAAGAGACCTTGTCAGGTACGAGTCCTTGCACAGCAGCAAGGAAGTGTCGTCGGCGTACTGCGTCATCTTAACACGCAGCCCACCACTTCCAGGGATCAACAAGCCTTCCACCCCTGTGTCTGCCCTAATGGCAGCCCCCAGAGGCTCCATGTACAGAACGAAGAGGAGAGCCGAGAGTGGGCACCCCTGCCTGACCCCAGACGAGAGGTCAAAAACGTCACCCAAGTGACTATTTACACTAACTCGGCACCCCGCTCCGACATATAATGTACGAATCCATCCTATGAACTTCTCCCCAAATCCTAATCGACCTAACACTCTGAATAAAAAGGATATATTCACGCGATCAAAGGCTTTCGCCTGATCTAGCGCTGCTACCATTAAAGGCAGTCCTCTATCTTCAACCCAAGCGATAGAGTCCCTGATTAACTGTAGGTTCCATCTAATAGAGCGGCCCTCTACCTCGCACGTCTGATCCTCATGGACGACGTAGGGAAGGGCTGTGCGCAACCGGTCTGCTAAAACCTTTGCAAGTAGCTTGTAGTCTACACACAGCATGGTCAACTACCATTTTCTTCCCTAACGCCATGCATTACCTTCCTACTCTGTCTGGCCCTAACCGACTTAAAGAACATAGCAGAACAAGTCTCATTGTGTTCTAGAAAGCCACTATGTGCACGCTCCAGGAAAGCTCGAGCCTTCCGCTCCTGCAACTCCCTGAGCTGCGCCTTTAGGATTGCGAATCTCTCCCAGTCAAACGACCCGCCGAGGTTGCCTGCCTCGTACTCGAGTTCAATTAACCTTTGGATACGATCCACCTCCCTCCTCTCCTCCCTTTTTTTCCTCTTGCAATACCCTATTATAAAAGCCCTAATCCTCACCTTAACTAATTCCCACCACTCTAACACCCCCTCGCACATGGGCCGGAGGCCTTCAAGCCTCCAAAAGAAACCATAAAACCCGTCAACAAAAGCCTGCTCCTCCAGCACATCCCGATCTAACTTCCAGTACCCCCTACCAAAGAGGCAGACTGGCGACCCCACCTGCAGGAGCACCCCGTCGTGATCCGAAAAGAAAACAGGCAACAGCCGCCCAGACAACTTACCCAAAGACCTGGGTACAAAAATATAGTCGAGCCTCCGCTCAACCCCCCTGGAGTTGCGCCATGTAGGACCGGCCATTTTCGGAGTAGTGTGCAGACCACCATCAACCAGACCATGGCAAGCCATTAGCCTGGTGATGGCGCCTGCACTGCTATCCCCCCTATTCCTAAATCTGTATTAAAATCCCCCCTATCACTAATTTCCTATTTGTGACACACAGGGGCGTCAGACAGTCCACCATCTCCCTCCTGTCTGCCACCACCTGTGGCCCATACACCACCACTAATCTAAATTTACAATCCCTTATCGTGACATCCACCCCTATAACCCTCCCCTGCATTACCACAAAAGAATCCTCCACTTTTACCTTCCTGTGCCCACACAAAATCCCTACCCCCGATGAGTGCACCCCCCCAATACCCCAAACCGACTCCCCCTTGTCCCACTCCCTCTTAAACCTACTAACATCCCCTCCATCCCTCAGGTGAACCTCCTGTAAAAAACAAAAATCAAACCCCACACCCTCCAAATAACTAAAAACCGCCCTCCTCTTAACAAAATCCCTTAAACCCCTTACATTTAAAGTAACAAAAGTAAAATTAGACCCCATGAAATAATAAAATAAAAACATGTAATACACTCGAATTCTAAACCCAGACAGAAAAAAAAAAAAAACTGGAGACTCACCCGATGCTCCCCTGCTCCATATCTACCGGTGAAAACACCATCCGTACTCCCGACATCCCCCCCTCTTCCTCCATCTCACCAACCCAGGATGCAGGAATAGTGTTTGGCTCCGGGGTGCCCTGCACCCTGGGTCTACCCCCACACTCCTCCCCCTCCCCAGTGGTGCAGCTGGTTTGGAAAAAAATCAGGGAGGCTGAGTCCCCAAACAAAAAACTCCCCACCTCCTCCTGTACCCAGTCCTGAGTCTTGTTAGGTGTGTCCCCACCCAACAGAAGTTGAGGGCCTGGGGAAACCAGCAGCAACCCAGAGGTTTCTCCCACCCCCATCACTCTCTTGGCCATCCCCTCCCTCTCACTGTCGGCCAATCGCACCCTCCTCTTCATTCTCTTCTTTGGTGATGGCGGCAGTGGAGAGATACCACCCTCCCCCCCGCCAGCTCCTCCACCATACCCCTCATCTCTTCCACCAGGGCACTTTCCCCCCAGTCCACTTGCTCTTCCACCGTCTCCTTCTCCAACACTCCTCCCTCGCTTTCTTCTCTCTCATGCTCCTCCACTCGGTTGCCTTCTTCCGCCGCTTTTCCTGGTTCTCCTACTCCCGTGCCTTCCGTTTCCTTCTCTCCTCCATCCGCCTCTTCTTGCTCCTCCTCCTTCCTTGCGGCCTTCCCCTCTGGACCTGTACTCTGGTCATGAGGCGTGCTTCCTTCCCCTCCTCTTCTTCCCCCATCCCCGGCTCCTGCTCCCCCCCCAGCCGCAGACGCATATGACCTCTGACGAGCCGGGCACCCCCGCCACAGGTGTGCTGACGAGCCACACCCGTGGCACGCCTTAGGCTTGTCACAATCGCTCGCCTCGTGTTCCTCAGATCCACAAAAATCGGCATTTTCTTGTGCTGCACGAGGCGAATATGTGGCCATAGGCCATACAGCACCTGCAAAATGGGGGCTGACGTGCATAAAACAACGTCCCCCTGTCAGCCCCTAGGGAGAACATAGCAGGAGGATGGAGGTAGCCACCATGTCCCTTTGGGTCCTCCCTGGTGAGGGCCTGGAAGCCTCTCCTCCCATTCCAAAACCCAAGGGAGTCTTTGAGGTGCCTTGCTGAGGAGACATTATCCATGTATCTCCCCAGATAGGCCCTCACCTCTTCGTCCTTAACGTATGGGTTGTAAATGTTGACAGTTACAACCCTAAAGTTGTTCTTCGCCAGGCTTGTTATTTCATAGTGGCTCATCGGCCTCTCACCTCCCACTGCTCTTGCCCTTCTCAGGATATCATCGTGTTTCTCCTCTGTATATAGTGCCACGTCGTATGCTCCCTCCAACGAGTTGCCTTGGAAACAAAACACGTCCTTCACCGTCAGCTTTAGAATCCCCATCAATATTATCCTTCCAAAAGTTTCCCGTCCTAAAGGCTCCAACTCCTTTTCCTTCCAAGCAAACCGAATCGTGTTGGCCAGCCCAATCCCAGGGACCGACCGTGTTGATGTATTTAGCACCATCTCCACAAGGAGAATGGCGCTCGTTCTCTTCTCTTCCAAAACAAGGAAAAAAGAAAAACCAAAGTGACTGAGCCTATTTGGTGACAACAAACACAGAGACAGGAACAATCATCCACAAACCCCAACACCAAACAGGCTACCTAAATATGGTTCCCAATCAGAGACAATGACTAACACCTGCCTCTGATTGAGAACCACATCAGGCCAAACATAGAAATAGACAAACTAGACATGTAACATAGAATGCCCACTCAGATCACACCCTGACCAAACAAAACATAGAAACATAAAAAGCAAACTATGGTCAGGGTGTGACACCAGGGAGCTTATATGGGGCATACTGCAACAACAACAAAAATGTATATGGATAGTTTAAAGTACATGGCCCTCTTAGCATCTAGTGAGGCCTACCAGTTTCTGGATATAACCCCTGTCTGGCCTCTTGAGAATGGCTAACTAACAATGCCTCTTCTAGTCAGCAACAACACATCAGAAAAGAATATACAGATTTTAATGCTTTACTGTACTGTCCTATTTAGTTTTAGTCCTCAATTGGAAATCATTGTTTTTTGGTGGAAAACACTGTTTCAGGCACTGCTCCAGAATCTCCCATAAGTGTTCAATTGGGTTGAGATCTGGTCACTTAAACAGCCATGGTATATGGTTTACATAATTTTCATGCTCAGCCAACCAGATCAGTGACCACTGTGGATGGGGGTAATGTCATCCTACTGGACATTTTTATATTATTTTGTTTCAGTTTTAGTGTTAAGAGCATTAAGCATTTGTGAGAGGCTAGAAGAAATATGGGTTGTAGAGTTTTTGTGTGTTTTTTGGGATGTCATAACTGGGGGGCAGTAATATATAAGGTGATGGGTCAGGTCATAGGTTAGCCCTTCTCATGACTCCAATTTTACATTGGAGTCATTCCACATCCCCTTTTTTTAAACTAGGCAAATCAGTTAAGAACAAATTCTTATTTACAATGACAGCCTAGAAACAAATCAAATCAAATTGTATTAGTCACATGCGCCGAATTCAACAGGTGTAGACCTTACAGTGAAATGCTTGCTTACGAGCCCCTAACCAACAATGCAGTTTAAAAAAATAGTAATTAAAGAGGAGCAGTAAAAAATAACAATATATACAGGGGGGTGCCGGTACAGAGTCAATGTGCAGGGCCACCGGTAAGTTGAGGTAGTACAGTGGGGCAAAAAAGTATTTAGTCAGCCACCAATTGTGCAAGATCTCCCACTTAAAAAGATGAGAGAGGCCTGTAATTTTCATCATAGGTACACTTCAACTATGACAGACCAAATGAGAGAAAAAAATCCAGAAGATCACATTGTAGGATTTTTTATGAATTTATTTGCAAATTATGGTAGAAAATAAGTATTTGGTCGCCTACAAACAAGCAAGATTTCTGGCTCTCACAGACCTGTAACTTCTTCTTTAAGAGGCTCCTCTGTCCTCCACTCGTTACCTGTATTAATGGCACCTGTTTGAACTTGTTATCAGTATAAAAGAAACCTGTCCACAACCTCAAACAGTCACACTCCAAACTCCACTATGTCCAAGACCAAAGAGCTGTCAAAGGACACCAGAAACAAAATTGTAGACCTGCACCAGGCTGGGAAGACTGAATCTGCAATAGGTAAGCAGCTTGGTTTGAAGAAATCAACTGTGGGAGCAAATATTAGGAAATGGAAGACATACAAGACCACTGATAATCTCCCTCGATCTGGGGCTCCACGCAAAATCTCACCGCGTGGGGTCAAAGTTATCACAAGAACGGTGAGCAAAAATCCCTTTGACAATATTCAGGACCTTCCTCTGAAAAAAATACAAAAATGTAATGTAATTCATGTGGACATATCACCCCCAAAACCATCAAGGACATCAACCACCCGAGTCATGGCCTGTTCAACCCACTATCATCCAGAAGGCGAGGTCAGTACAGGTGCATCAAAGCTGGGACCGAGAGAGTGAAAAACAGCTTAAGGCCATCAGACTGTAAAATAGCCATCACTAGCTGGCTACCACCCGACTACTCAATCCTGCACCTTAGAGGCTGCTGCCCTATATACATAGACATGGATTCACTAGTCACTTTAATAATGTTTACATAATGCTTTACTCATTTCATATTCCACTGACATTGCTCGTCCTAATATTTATATATTTCTTAAATCCATTCTTTTACTTTTAGATTTGTGTGTAATGTTGTGAATTGTTAGATACTACTGCACTGTTGGAGCTAGGAACACCCACAATAACATCTGCTAAATATATGTATGTGACCAATAAAATTGTATTTGATTGGATGATGTTTTTTATTACATTTTAGTCAAAGATAATAGTTTAAGTATATTTTCAGTTTTTCAAATAGGTCTGTTAATTACATTATTTCAAGTTTCAAGTTTTAATGTCAAATGCATAAGTACAGTTTGGGCACTGCATCTCAGTGCTAGAGGCACTTAATATATAAGGTGATGGGTCAGGTCATAGGTTAGCCCTTCTCATGACTCCAATTTTACATTGGAGTCATTCCACGTTTCAGAATACTTTTAGTTTTTCAAATAGGTCTATTAATTACTTTATTTCAAGTTTCAGTTTCAAGTTTTAATGTCACATACATAAGTACAGTTTGGGCACTGCATCTCAGTGCTAGAGGCATCACTGCAGTCCCTGGTTTGAATCCAGGCTGCATCACATCCGGCTGTGATTGGGAGTCCAATAGGGCGGTGCACCATAGGCCCAGCGTTATCTGGGTTTGGCTGGGGTAGGCTGTCATTGTAAATAAGAATTTGAGCTCTAACCCTAACAATGCATTAATCAAGGGAGACCAAAAACCCACGAGATATGGAAATAAAAAGATGATAAAGTAAGCATGCTATGTACAGGGTCAGTTCCAGTACCATATTTACAATGTGCAGGGATACTGGATCGATTGAGGTAGATATGTATAAGGGTAAGGTGACTAGGCATCAGTATATATGATGAATAGAGTAGCAGCAGTGTTTCATGAGTGTGTGTAGTCAGTATAAATGTATGTGCATGTCATGTATGAGTATTCATTTTTTTCATGATTAATATGTTTTAGTTTCAGTTTTAGTTTAACATTATAAACTTGCAGCACAGTAATGTTTTGTTGGCAGTGGAAGCCAGCTGAGATGCCAGTTCTCCTTTCCTGACTAACAGTTCTGACTGGAAATGAAACTTCGGGAATTTCCTCAGCATCACATCCTGTTTTTGACAGTGTTACTATAGTCCTGTCCAAAACAAACCGTAGCCCCAAATAGACAGTTGACATGAAATAAAGACAGATGTGTTTTTCCACATCGGGGCATGGTTATTAAATGACAGACGTGTATTTGTTTGAAATCTATCATTAGATGGTTTCATTTCAAAGAGACTATCATATTCTGTTGCAAAATGCCATAAATCCACCTCACTCAGAGAAAACAGTACCACTGCAATGTTTTATAGTCAAATATATCCATATGGTTATACAGTATATTTAAGAACTGTACAAATGACACATTGGTGATCATAGATATAGATCCCTAGATAGACCCCCTTGTACACAAAGGGCGGGGTTGGGGAGTAATGAATTACATGTAAAGGATTACAAAAAACCGGTAACTGTAATCCATTCTGTTAGCAGTAAAAATATTGTAATCAGATTAGATACTTTTGAAAAACTAGATTACTTTGAAGGTTACTTTTAAATTCAGAAAGGATGTTTGAGAAAAAAAATGGACACTTCTCTGTTTTCTCAATGACATTCAAATTAGCATTGAAATAAGGCGCAAGCATAGGTGGTTTCGCACGAGCGAGTCTGACCACAAGTCAGAGACTTAAATGTTAAATTGGTTTCCATCACATTTTAAACTGATGGTTTTGTTACATAAAATATTGAGTTAATATAGCGAAGTGGAAAAGTAGGTGAAAAAGTGTGTTTTATGGTCGGTCACAATTGTGACCGGTGGGATAATGTTAGTATACTAAATTAACATATTTCTCCTATGCAGTTATCAAAGTTCTTATAAAACCCAACCCAGTTATTAACACATTTAAAACTGTCACTGGCATTGCCTCTAGAATGCCCCAACATGTTCTAGTGTAACTATTTTACACATCAAAAACCTATACAACATGATATGAATACTGAGAGCAAAGACAAAAAAAAACAACCATCAACATATTTCAACATACATTGTTACTTTAGTGCAACATCTACTGAAACATTAATATTGTAACTTTATTGTAACATTGTAACTTGTACTTTAGTGCAATATTCATTGTAACATTGTCATTGTGACATATTAGTGCAACATTCACTAACAACTGTATAGCAGTCATGTGATTCATTCCCACTGAACATAAAGGTCACATTTAGGATGGAGGTAGCCTGTAGAATATGCATTCAAGTAGAGGCCTACACTGAACAAAATACAATTATATATATATATATATATATATTTAAAAAGCGCCATTGGACAATGAGCGCTTATACACACACATATATATATATATATATGGTAGAGTTATATCAGAGTTAAGCTTCAGAACCAAGTGCAAGATTAGTTTGTGCATCACTATTTTAAACTGTGATCAGTCAGACCTACTGTCATACAGGATGTCTTGAATCAATTGACCTTCTTTTCCAAAAACATTTAATTCATTTTGATTCTTTTTCGTCGACTTTTCTTTTCTTCCTAGAGTCCGTTGTACTGCTTCTCCTCACCCTTTGACTTGTCTTTTCTTCCTAGAGTCTGTTGTACTGCTTCTCCTCACCCTTTGACTTTTCTTTTCAGAGACAGGAACAATCACCCACAATGACTAACACCTGCCTCTGATTGAGAACCATATCAGGCCAAACATAGAAATAGTCAAACTAGACACACAACATAGAATGCCCACTCAGATCACACCCTGACCAAACAAAACATAGAAACATACAAAGCAAACTATGGTCAGGGTGTGACATAACCATTTGTTTGGGAACTTTTATGCAGCCTTCCTCTTCTCATGGTGCAACCAGGAAGTAAACAGCTCTAGTCATGTGACAATTTACACTAAACATGTGACACTGCACATCTTTCATTGAGACTCTTTATTATTTCAGTATTTGCTGGAAATACATTGATTGGAACATGATAGTGTGTTGGTGATGTGGACACCATGGAACTTGAAGTTCTCAACCTGCTCTACTACAGCCCCGTCGATGAGAATGGGGACGTGCTTGGCCCTCCTTGTCCTGTAATCCACAATCATCTCCTTTGTCTTGATCACATTGAGGGAAAGGTTGTTATCCTGGCACCACACTTCCAGGTCTCTGACCTCCTCCCTATCTCATCGTTGTCGGTGATCAGGCCTACCACCGTAGTGTCTTCTGCAAACTTAATGATGATGTTGGAGTCGTGCTTGGCCACGTAGTATATTTGTGAGCAGGGAGTTTAGGAGGGGACTAAGCACGCAGCCCTAAGGGGCCCGTGTGTTAAGGATCAGCGTGACAGATGTGTTGTTGCCCAACCTTACCACCTGGGGGCGGCCGGTGAGGATGTCCAGGATCCAGTTGCAGAGGGAGGTGCTTAGTCCCAGGGCCCCTAGCTTAGTGATGAGCTTTGAGGGCACGATGGTGTTGAATGCTGAGCTGTCGTCAATGAACAGCATTCTCACGGAATTGTTAATTTGATCCAGGATGGATATGTTGGGGCGGTTTGCAAGTTGTAGTGGGTCTAGAGTTTCTGGGCAGTGTTGATGTGAGGCATGACCAGCCTTTAAAAGCACTTCATGGCTACAGACGTGAAAGCTACGGGTCGGTAGTCATTTAGTTAGGTTACCTTAGTGTACTTGGGCACAGGGACTATGGTGGTCTGCTTGAAACATGTAGGTATTATCGACTCGGCCAGGGACAGTTTGAAAATGTCAGTGAAGACACTTGCCAGTTGGTCAGCACGTGCTCGGAGTACAGGTCCTGGTAATATGTCTGGCCCTGCAGCCTTGTGAATGTTGACTAGTTTTAAATATCATACTCATGGGCCTGCCAAGTGGCACAGTGGTCTAAGGCAGTGCTAGAGCCGTCACTACAGACCCGGGTTCAATCCCGGGCTGTATCAGAACTGGCTGTGATCGGGAGTCCCATAGGGCGGCTCACAGTTGGTGGTGTTTCCTCCAACCCATTGGTGCTTCTATGTTAAGCGAGCGGGTGTTCACCTCTCTTGTGTATGGGGTAGTATTTTCACTTCTGGATGAAAAGCATGCCAAAGGTAAACTGCCTGTTACTCGGGCCCAGAAGCTAGGATATGCATATAATTGGTAGATTTTGATAGAAAGCACTCTAAAGTCTCTAAAACTGTTAAAGTTATGGCAGGCGAAACCCCGAGGACAAACCATCCCAAAACAACACATTTTCAGCCTATCACTTTCAATGGCTGTCACTTTTATTATAAGGCGAACTCTTCCCAGATTGCAGTTCCTAGATGTTAGTTGCACTAGATGTCAACAGTCTTTAAAAAGAGTTTCATGCTGGTTTTTGGAAAAATCTGCCAGAAATTGTAGTTTTTCTAGGTGGCTCCCATTTTGGCGGTAGTGTTTCCAAGCGCGTGGAAGAGAATGCGTTTATGCGTATGTATTTTTCTCTGGTAAAGACAATAACGATTCTC
The DNA here is from genome assembly GCF_002021735.2 of Oncorhynchus kisutch. NCBI lineage: Eukaryota > Metazoa > Chordata > Actinopteri > Salmoniformes > Salmonidae > Oncorhynchus > Oncorhynchus kisutch. The sequence goes on along the minus strand of NC_034181.2, from coordinate 71,669,081 downwards.
CATCTTAAATTTGATCATTTATTTACATATTAGGGTACCTAAGGTTTGATTGTAAACATTGTTTGACTTGGTTGGAAAAGTTTATTAGTAACATTTGGGATTCATTTTGAATGCATTGATGGAGGGAAACTGGGTGGATCATTGACTAAAGCGCGCCAGCTAAACTGAGTTTTATGGATATAAAGAAGGACAATATCGAACAAAAGAACCATTTGTGATGTATCTGGGACCTTTTGGAGTGCCAACAGAAGAAGATCATCAAAGCTAAGGCATTTATTATATCGCTATTTCTGACTTTCGTGGCGCACCTGCCTGGTTGAAATATGTTTTTCATGCTTTTGTATGTGGGGCGCTGTCCTCAGATAATTGCATGCTGTGCTTTCACTGTGAAGCCTTTTTGAAATCTGACACAGCGGCTTGATTAACAAGAGGTTTAGCTTTATTTTGATGTATTACACTTGTGATTTTACGAAAGTTAAATATATATAATTCTATAGTTTGTATTTTGCGCTCTGCAATTTCATCGGATGTTGGCCAGGTGGGACGCCCATAAGAAGGTAAGAAGCAAGGTTTGGTGGGTCATGTTTCGGAGGATGGAGGACTCGACTTTTGCCTCCTGAGCCTGCTGGGGAGTTGCAGCGATGAGACAAGATCAAAATTGGGAAGAAAAAGGGGGTCAACATTTTTTTAACATTTTTTTTTAAAGGTCTTACATCGACTGCGGTGAGCGTGATCACACAGTTGTCTGGTACAGCTGGTGCTCTCATCCATGCTTCAGTGTTGCTTGCCTCAAAGCGCGCATAGAAGTAATTTAGTTAGTCTGGTAGGCTTGTGTCACTGGGCAGCTCGCGGCTGGGCTTCCCTTTGTAGTCTGTAATAGTTTACAAGCCTTACCACATCCGACGACCGTTGGAGCCAGTGTAGTAGGATTCAATCTTAGTCCTGTATTTACACTTTGCCTGTTTGATGGTTCACCTGAGGGCATAGCAGGATTTCTTATACACGTCTGGGTTAGAGTCCCCGCTCCTTGAAAGCGACAGCTCTACCCTTTAGCTCAGTGCGGATGTTGCCTGCAATTCATGCCTTCTGGTTGGGGTATATACGTACGGTCACTACGGGGACAACGTCATTGATGCCCTTGTCACAGCTGTTAAAAGAACTGGACCAAGGTGCAGCGTGGTGAGGGTACATATTATTTTATTTAGAAAAGACGCCGAACAAAACAATAAACACTACAAAATAAACCGTGAAGCTAAAGGCTATGTGCCATAAGCAAAGTCAACTTCCCACAAAGACAGGTGGGAAAAGGGCTACTTAAGTATGGTTCTCAATCAGAGACAACAATAGACAGCTGTCCCTGACTGAGAACCCTACAGTCAGGGAGAACATAGAACATAGAAATACAAATAATAGAACATAGAATACCCACCCCAAATCACACCCTGACCAACCCAAATAGAGACATAAAAAGGATCTCTAAGGTCAGGGCGTGACAGCACTTATTGATGAAGCCAGTGACTGATGTGGTATACTCCTCAATGAAATCGGATGAGTCCCGGAACATATTCCAGTCTGTGCTAACAAAACAGTCCTGTAGCTTAGCATCTGCATCATCTGACCACCTCCGTATTGAGCAAGTCACTGGTACTTCCTGCTTTAGTTTTTGCTTGGAATCAGAAGGATAGAATTATGGTCAGATTTGCCAAATGGAGGGCGAGGGAAAGATTTGTACGCATCTCTGTTTTTGGAGGAAAGGTAGTCTATAGTTTTTTCCCTCTTTTTGCACATGTAACAGGTAAAACGGATTTATGTTTCTCTGCATTAAAGTCCCCGGTCACTAGGAGAGCCACCTCTGGATGAGCATTTTCTTGTTTGCTTATGGCTTTATACAGCTCGTTGAGTGCGGTCTTAGTGCCAGCATTGGTTTGTGGTGGTAAATAGACAGCTACGAAAAATATAGATGAAAACTCTCTTGGTAAATAGTGTGATCTACAGCTTATCATGAGATACTCTACCTCAGGTGAGCAAGACCTCGAGACTTCCTTCATTTTTGATTTTGCTCACCAGCTGTTATTGACAAATAGACACAGACCTCCACTCCTTGTCTTAACGGAGGCAGCTGTTCTGTCTTGCCGATGCACGGAAAAACCTTACAACTGTATACATACTCAAACCTGTATAAACACACATGACTGTCCTTTCCATCCACAGGTAAGCTGCATTGCTGTATGGAGATGTCCTTACCATCTCCCGGGTGAGCTGCATTGCTGTATGGGACCTCAACTCCACTGGACACCCAGGGGCGCCACCTGCAGCCTGGAACATCAGCTTCCTCTGAGCCTCTACATGTGTCATAACACACACAACACCGTCATTATAATCAGTGTGACATCATCAACCAGGGACAGAGATGCAGGAATGCAGCAGGAAAAGTTGGCAAACAAAAATACATTTGGGGAATCACAGGAACACAAGGAAGAGTCACAAATGTGGTCAAGCAATAAAATAACACATTTACATTGATACAAAAACAATGCTGGTTGTTACTGGTTCTAACTGATCAGATCTCTGTTTGTGTTTGTGTTTGTTTGGCTGACAAGACATTGGTTAGTCATGAAACATTGACTGGGAACAGGGGAACATACAACCTCCTCTCTCCTTCTTCTACCCATCTCTCACCTATCCACCCTGCATCCTGTAACTGAATCTTTAGCATCTCCATGGGAGTGGTGATGATGACCTGCACCAAGAGATGGAGAGATCGAGAAACAGAGAGATGGAGACACAGAGAGATGGAGAGACAAAGAGATGGAGAGAGATGGAGACACAAAGAGATGGAGAGAGATGGAGACACAAAGAGATGGAGAGACAGAGAGATGGAGAGACAAAGAGATGGAGAGACAGAGAGATGGAGAGACAAAGAGATGGAGAGACAGAGAGATGGAGAGACAGAGAGATGGAGAGACAGAGAGATGGAGAGACAAAGAGATGGAGAGACAAAGAGATGGAGAGACAAAGAGATGGAGAGATGGAGAGACAAAAAGATGGAGAGACAAAAAGATGGAGAGACTGTGTGACTGTTTCAGAAGAGTTCTAACACCCAGGCAGACACACAACTAGTGTGCATAATTACTGTTGAGCCACAAGATGGTAGTAGAAAGCTGTCTGAGGCTGATACCCCAGCTGAGTTTACCTGACATGTTTTTTTATATTTATTTTTCATTTCACCTTTATTTAACCAGGTAGGCCAGGTAAGTTCTCATTTACAACTGTGACCTGGCCAAGATAAAGCAAAGCAGTGCGACAAAAACAACAACACAGAGTTACACATGGGATAAACAAATGTACAGTCAATAACACAATGGAAAAATCTGTATACAGTGTGTGCAAATGAAGTAAGGAGGTAAGGCAATAAATATGCCAATAGTAGCAAAGTAATTACAATTTAGCAATTACACTGGAGTGCAGATGAAGATGTGCAAGTAGAAATACTGATGTGCAAAATAGCAGAAAAACAAATACAGATATGGGATGAGGTAGGTAGTTGGTTGGATGGGCTTTTTGCAGATGGGCTGTGGACAGCTGCAGTGATCAGTAAGCTGGATCGGTAGGATGGTCAGTTTTACGAGGGTATGTTTGGCAGCATGAGTGACGGAGGTTTTGTTTGCGAAATAGGAAGCCAATTCTAGATTTAACTTTGGATTGGAGATGCTTAATGTGAGCTAGACACCTAGGTATTTATTGTTGTCCACATATTCTAGTTGTCCACCATTCAGGACCGTTCAGGACCGAGTAGTGATGCTAGTCGGGCAGCGATCGATTGAAGAGCATGCATTTAGTTTTATTAGCATTTAAGAGCAGTTGGTGGTCACGGAAGGAGTGTTGTATGGTGTTGAAGCTCGTTTGGAGGTTTGTTAACACAGTGTCCAAAGATGTATACAGAATGGTGTCGTCTGCGTAGAGGTGGATCAAAGAATCACCAGCAGCAAGAGCAACATCATTGATATATACCGAGAAAAGAGTCGGCCCTACAATTGAACCCTGTGGCACCCCCATAGAGACTGTCAGAGGTCCAGACAACAGTCCCTCCAATTTGACAAACTGAGCTCTATCTGAGAAGTAGTTAGTGAACCAGGCGAGGCAATCATTACAGAAACCAAGGCTGTTGAGTCTGCCGATAAGAATATGGTGATTGACACAGTCAAAAGCCTTGGCCAGGTCGATGAAGACGGCTGCACAGTAGTCTTTTATCGATGGCAGTTATGATATCGTTTAGGACCTTGAGCGTGGCTGAGGTGCGCCCGTGACCAGCTCGGAAACCAGATTGCATAGCGGAGAAGGTACGGTGGGATTCGAAATGGTTGGTGATCTGTTTGTTCACTTGGCTTTCGAAGACTTTAGAAAGGCAGGGCAGGATGGATATAGGTCTGTAACAGTTTGGGTCTAGAGTGTCTGCCCCTTTTGAAGAGGGAGATGACCACGGCCGCTTTCCAATCTTTAGGAATCTCAGACGATACGAAAGAGAGGTTGAACAGACTAGGAATAGGGGTAACAACAATGGAGGCTGATAATTTTAGGAAGAGAGGGTCCAGATTGTCTAGCCCAGCTGATTTGTAGGGATCCAGATTGTGCAGCACTTTTAGAACATCAGCTGTCTGGACCAGCACCACAACCCACCAACATCTCCCTCAGCAGGGTGAGCTTCTGACTGAGAGAGAAAACAAATGTCATAATTATTTTAGTTTAATGACTTTGCTAATTTCTCTGGATGGTCTGGTGCTATCGCAAGTGTTTTACATACATTAAACAACATGCATACAACTTAAAACTCCCTGTTTCTATATACAAAGGACATGACCATAAACATGCATAAAGCAATAAACATACCATTAATGATACACATGAAGAAACATACATAAACACACACACACACACACACACGCACACACACACACACACACAGTCTTAGAAACATGTAAATAATTCACGAGCGCTGGTCACTCAATAATTTATCAGCCATGTTCTTGGTCCCCATGGAAATGTTGGGGGACGCTAAAGATAGCCCAGGTATGTCATGCGGATAATGCTGCAGGGGCCTATGGGATCGGTCCTATCATCCATGCTGTATGTTTACAAAATATTTATACCTCTAATGTATTACCACTAGATCCCAGCACATAGTGAAGATATTATTAGAATCCTATTTGTGATATGTATATCAAATCCAAACAAGAAGTTAGTTAAAGCTGATATAGTACACACTACACCTTTCAAGTACATCTATTCAAAGAGATCAGAGTGGGCAAGAGGTTGGTGTACCAGTCAGTTACGACTGGTGTATGATTGTATTTGACAGGTAGGTGTTTGAAAGAGGCCTCTGAGCACTACTCACCCATCCTTGGAGAGGTGTTGTCTAAGGAAGTCAATGGCAGCTAGTTTGATGGCCTTCTCTGGAGTGACCAGAGTCAGGTTCACAGCAGCACCTAATGGACAAAGAAATAGAGAGACACAGAGTCAAAAACAAAGAACATGCTCAAACACACACACACACACACACACAATTTTGTCCTACCTCTGTACATGCCAAAGTATCCCTCTGATCGGATGGTCTTGATAAGGCAATGTGACCTGTGTAGTGAACATTAATAAGGATTGCTGTGTAAAGACCTTAGAAAATCAACCAGATTCTACAAGGTAAGCAGATAATACATGCAAACTACACATTTGTTTTAGAATAAATTCACCCAGCTGGAGGTACGGCAGGTGGAGCTGCAACAGCAGGTGATTACACTGCAGTCAGCACAGACCCATACAACAGTCCACATACAAAAACACCCCCTTATCCAGACCTGGAGAGCTGGAGGTGGAGAGAGATATATCTGCACTCTGAGACAAGGGTTTTTCAACAGGAGAAAAAGAAGGAGCAGTAGAAGAACAGAGCACTACGGGGGAGGATCAGACTACTGGAGGAGAGGGTGGGGGGGATGTCGTGTGACAGAGAACAACCCACTAGAGATGTGGCCACCCCCGCAGGGAAGCAGGCAGAACAACCAACCTCAGCTCCCAACAAAAGTCTTGACACCACAGCAGAACAGTCCACCCCAGACCCTGACCACGTCAACATCACAGCGGAACAGACAAATGAAGAACCCCAAGCCTAGGGGATCTTACCCCCTCTGAGCACCCCCACTGTCAGCCACCCTGATAGCCCTCCTGACAACTCCCCCACACCCACTGAGGACATACACAAGACATAGATTGTCCTCCTTATGGACTCAAACGGGAAATATATACAAGAAAAAAACTTCCCAAACACAGTGTGTCTAAACCCTGGTGTCCAAACACCCAACGTGCCCTAGATATTCTGTCTGAGGACCAACTAGATTCACCTAGCCACATAATAATACACACAGGCACAAACGTCCTGAGAGGACAGCAGGAAAGGGTGGCCACAGTACTCAAGGGAGTGATTGAAAAAGCTTCTTCTACTTTCCCTAATTCACAAGTGGTTATATCCACCCTGCTACCACAAAAGGACTTCCACCCTGCTACCATACAGCAGATAAAAGCACGTTTTTCCCGTGACTGTGACTCAAAACCACATTTTTACCTGGCCCACCCTGAACTTGGACTGCCTTTATGACCAGGTCCACCTAGACAAGGCGGCAGTGCCCACCTTCACCCGGACCGTAAAGGACATCGCTCTCAAACGCAGCCCCAACACTTCACACAGGAGCAACAGATCAATAGACACCCCGCCCACACCAGCGATACACTCTCCCAGACCTGCGGAACCCCCTCCCCAAGACCTACACAAAGAGGACCCACATCCAGACCACAACACCACCAGCCACATCCACACCCCCACCCCAACCAATCAACACCCCCTCAAGTCAACATGCACACACCCCATTTAGGACCTCTCAGATCAGTCAGCCCACTGTCAGAGAAAAATCACAGTCTACTTCAACAGAGCAGTACTCAATCATGAGGCATCAAAGCCAACGGTACTGAGTAATATTAAGAAATGCTATCGGTGGAAGGAATGTAGTGTGGATACCTACCAAAAAACAATTAGACAACAACAAATTAAATCCCTTTTAGACAACTTCCTGGACAAAACGTTCCACTGTAATAGTGAAGGTGTAAACTTTGCAGTAGAAAATCTGAAGAGTATATTTGACCTCTCAGCTTCCCTATCAAATCTAAAAATCTCAAATAGAAAACTGAAGATAATGAACAACAAAGACAAATGGTTTGATGAAGAATGCAAAAACCTAAGAAAGAAATTGAGAAACCTGTCCATCCAAAAACATAGAGAACCAGAAAACCTGAGTCTACGCCTTCACTATGGTGAATCACTAAAACAATACAGAAATACTCTATGGAAAAAGAAGGAACAGCACATCAGAAATCAGCTCAATGTTATTGAAGAATCCATAGACTCTAACCCCTTCTGGGAAAATTGGAAAACACTAAACAAAAAACAACACAAAGAATTATCTGTCCAAAATGGAGATCTATTGGTAAACCACTTCTCCAATTTTTTTGGCTCTATAACAAAGAACAAACAGCAAAAATATATGCATGATCAAATACAAATCTTAGAACCCACTGGATTCTCCAATTGCCTTGAATGAAAATAAAAACTCTCCAACCCAAAAAGGCCTGTGGTGTTGATGGTATCCTCAATGAAATGATAAAATATACAGACAACAAATTCCAATTGGTTATACTAAAACTCTTTAAAATCCACCTTAGCTCTGGCATCTTCCCCAATATTTGGAACCAAGGACTGATCATCCCAATCCACAAAAGTGGAGACAAATTTGACGCCAATAGCCGATGTGGGATATGCGTCAACAGCAACCTTGGGAAAATCCTCTAAAAAATCCTTGTTAATTATCATTAACAGCAGACACGTACATTTCCTCAGTGAAAACAATGTACTGAGCAAATGTCAAATTGGCTTTTTACCAAATCAATGTACGACAGACCACGTATTCACCCTGCACACCCTAATTGACAAACAAACAAAACAAAACAAAATTTTACTCAATTTGGTATGACAGTCTGCTATACAAATTGATGGAAAGTGGTGTTGGGGGAAAACATACGACATTATAAAATCCATGTACACAAACAACAAGTGTGCGGTTAAAATAGGCAAAAAACACACACATTTCTTCCCACAGGGCCATGGGGTGAGACAGGTATGCAGCCACACCCTCTTAAACATATATATCAACGAATTGGCGAGGGCACTAGAACAGTCTGCTGCACCCGGCCTCACACTACTAGAATCTGAAGTCAAATGTCTACTGTTTGCTGATGATCTGGTGCTTGTCACCAACCAAGGAGGGCCTACAGCAGCACCTAGATCTTTTGCACAGATTCGGCCAGACCTGACAGTAAATCTCAGTAAGACCAAAATAATGGTGTTCCAAAAAAGGTCCAGTCACCAGGACCACAAATACAAATTGAAGCTAGACACTGTTGCTCTAGAACACACAAAAAACCGATACATACCTTGGCCTAAACATCAGCGCCACAGGAAACTTCCACAAAGCTGTGAACGATCTGAGAGACAAGGCAAGAAGGGCATTTTATGCCATCAAAAGGAACATAAAAGGACATACCAATTAGCATCTGGCTAAAAATACGTGAATCAGTTATAGAACCCATTGCCCTTTATGGTTGTGAGGTCTGGGGTCCACTCACCAACCAAGAATTCACAAAATGGGACAAACACGAAATTGAGACTCTGCATGCAGAATTCTGCAAAAATATCCTGTGTACAACGTAGAACACCAAATAATGCATGCAGAGCAGAATTAGGCTGATACCCACTAATTATCAAAATCCAGAAAAGAGCCGTTAAATTCTACAACCACCTAAAAAGAAGCGATTCCCAAACCTTCCATAACAAATCCATCACCTCCAGAGAGATGAACCTGGAATAGAGTCCCCTAAGCAAGCTAGTCCTGGGGCTCTGTTCACAAACACAAACAGACCCCACAGAGCCCACGGAACGCAACACAATTAGACCCAACCAAATCATGAGAAAACAACAAGATTATTACTTGACACGTTGGAATGAATTAACCAAAAACAGAGCAAACTAGAATGCTATTTGACCCTAAACAGAAAGTACACAGTGGCAGAAACCCTGACCACTGTGACTGACACAAACTTAAGGAAAGCTTTGACTATGTACAGACTCAGTGAGCATAGCCTTGCTATTGAGAAAGGCCACCATAGGCAGACCTTAACCATTTGCATATCGTTACAACACCGTATATATACATAATATGACATTTGTAATGTCTTTATTATTTTGAAACTTCTGTGAGTGTAATGTTTACTGTTCATTTTTATTGTTGATTTCACTTTTGTATATTATCTACTTCACTTGCTTTGGCAATGTTAACATATGTTTCCCATGCCAATAAAGCTAATTGAATTTAATTTAATTTAATTGAAAGAGAGAAGGGTGAGAAGGTATCAAAAAGGTGACATTGACCAATCAATAACAAAAGAGAAAAACAAGAATGAGAGAGAGGGATAATGGTGGAGGAATTAGTGCAAGATTCAACCTAGAACATCATTTAAAACATTTGATAAAATCCTCTCAAAATCCTGTTTCCATCAATATCCTTATCCACACTTACCTGATCTGCTTGTTAGCCATCTATCTGAGATACAGTTACTCTGGCAGTTTCTCTGTCTGTGTATCTGTAAATGTGATCTGCACCTCCGTGTTTAAGGAAAACAATGGATTAGTGGAAGATAGATGGAGAATACCTCGATCAACCAGCCAATGTTCAACCGTCAGTTTCAGTCAGTTAGTCAGTCAGTCAAGTAATTGGCCAGCTATGGAGGAGAACTGGAAAAGAACAGAGTATAAATCCATATCAGAACAGTGACCTGACACTCAGTTAAAGCTTTGAGAAACATCTGTGCATGGAAAGTACTTGGCTTATCCCTGGGCATAATTGTATTTACCTCATTGTTGTGTTGCCTGGCTACCTGAAATTAAGAGTGTTCATTCATTGAGCCATGCTTTCAGAAGAAGCTGATTGTATAGCCACCCTCCTTCTGGACCAATCACATCAATCCTTCTCCTCCACCCCTCCCTCAATGCTAATTCTAACCTCCACTCTTTCAATTTCCTTCACTCCTTCCTATTCCTCCCAAATCTCTCCTGATTCATGTATGTGCATTGTATTTGAAAGGAGCAAGAGAAAGCAGAGAAAGAGAGAGGGAGATGGGACATCCAATACTGTGATTAGAAATATGGGTGTATATCTGTTTGAGGTCTAGTCTGTCAGCTCACAGCACTCCTTCTCTCTTTGCAGGTTTGTAACAACATACCTTTGACCAAATATTTCACTTTGTTGTCTTTATAAAATGATCTTCTGTGCTGCGCTGTGCAAAAACCTTGGTCATAGAATAGTACCTAAGAGAAGCCACAGGAGTGGTCTGTCTACTCAATGTCTGATTTCATGTATATGTACAGTACGAGCTCATGTATTTTTCATTGCCAGGAATGGATTACATGTGGTAATGGAGAGACTTACCACATCTAGTTTGTTAATACATCATGAATAGATACATCCACATAACACTATACCCATTCCACCACCTATCTGCCTTGCACATTCAGATTTGAGTGTTTTGATTGTCAGGTAAACCTGACTTAACATTGTTCACCCATTAACTACACATCATTGCTCACCCGGTGAACCTTCCACATAAATGTATTTGGGGATCAGGGGATCAAGACATGATGCTTATGTTTTCCTAGATGCATTTCAGGGCTCATCACATAGATGCTGAGTGCAACTGCTGAGGCTACTTATTTCTACTTGGTGAAGCTGAACCCTGTTGCTAACCATTACACATTTCAGGTGAAGTTTATCATGATATAGCGGAATCTATGATATTGATATTGCAATATCTATTGCTATTGACATCACTTTGAGCCCTTAAGTTCATATTTTCAAATTAAGAGTGACAAAAACTGAAAACCTAGGAAAGCCATATACCTGGGTTACAATTCCTCTGTGTTACAGTTCCTCTGTGTTACATTTGTATGTCTGTGCATATTTTACAGTATGCCTGTAATTCTGCATTCTGTAATAATGAGTGGTTATGTTCAAAATCCTAACTGTATACTAATTTTATGCATATTATCTATCTACGTTAAATTATACATAGCCTAATCATCTAACCTCCGGTCTCAATAGAGTTGCATAGTATGTTGAATTGAATCCTCATTCAAACTGTCATGTTCCATTAACAGCAGGGGCATCCATCCTCTCCCCTTTGGCCTCTCTCCCCATGCTTCTCTTGTGATGTCATAAGGATAGCCTGGCACCAGCTTTGTTCCAGAGCATGTCTCTATTTTCACAATGATTTCATCAGTGACCCTCAATGATTAACAAATATACTGAAGTGGACGTGGCAGATAACAATATTATAATTGCAATTTGTGATGAACTGACCTACCATCCTCGTGGACCAGCTGTTCAAGCCCATACGGTACCTGCAGGCCTCCTTACATCCCCTGCCCCGCTAATAACAGGATTCCCTGCTATATCGTTACACTCAACAAATTGGCCTGGTAGATCAGTGGTCAATTAAACCAGCATCTATTGGTTGTAAGTGAGAAGGGAAAAGTTCACATCACTGCGTCACCTGCAATTCTCTCAGCTTCTTCTATGTATCCTATGTTTTTCTCAGCTTCTTCTATGTCTATCCTATGAAAAACATGTACTATGTACGGCTGACCCACTGTCCAAATGTCCCAGTTACTAGTTGTAAAGGGCTGACCCGTTGCCAGTTGAAAGCTAAGAAAATGTCAACCCCAGATCATTTGAGTATACATTTCAGGATTTGAACATTTCTTTCCAACCTTCCCAGTCGTATCATACTGATTACAGAAAGAGATTCAGTCTCTAGTTGCGTAATCACTTTATTTTTGCAAGTTTCAGTACCATGTTCCTGTCTATTATCAGAACATTTGGGCAAAATCATTTTTGAGAATATTTTTTTTTAAAACCAAAAGCAGTAATTAAGTGCAGTATAGTTGTTTGGCTTGTGGTCCTTTCAGTTTGGCTAGTAACCACCTTTTTTAGGTTCAGTAGTTCTTGGGGAGTCCTTGGGGTCTGAATCGGTTGGGGTCCCCTCCATTACGTCCCCAGCGGTTAGCCTCCTGGTCAGCTGCTGAGTCCTCATGTCCTCGACCACTGGAACCCTGAACCATCTCCCGGCCATCACTGAGAGAGGAGAAATATTACATAAGTCACACATCAACCACAGTGAACCAATAATGGTAAAATTGTCTTTCTGACCAGACATTATTATTTATTTATTTTACAAAATGTGGCATAAAGAACTAAATGGAGAAATTTTTGATCAGATAATTTGATGAGCAACTGAACCACATTATAAGCGTCTCTCAGATATTTGAGAATCACCCACCTGATGACTGTTGCTGCCCACCTGCCCCCTGGTCCTCTCCTGGCAGCATCATAGTTGCCCCGAGCGTGGAAGTACTTGTCTGAGTTTTTCCAGTTGGCATCCTTCATGTCGCCGTATGCACGCCACATGTCTCTAGCACCTGCAGGGTCAGGAGGACACGGATGTTGAGTTTGACACTTACAAGGAACTTTACAACATTTCAAACCACTAGCCTCAAGAAACAACAATGATTTTAAAGGAGTCCTCGAATACAGTACATTGTTGCTCTTGAATGATTAGTTACTCTTGATTTGTGTATCTGTTTCTGTCAACAATGAAGAAATAATGATTAAAGTGTATAAACGGACCTCGAGCAGCTTCACCAGGGAAGTGGTACCACTGAGCTTGAGCCCCCACAATAAGGGTCAGAACAAGTCCAGCTAGAAGCAGCTTCATACTTGCAGATGTGACAGACTGAAAGAAACATGGAGAGAGAGAACGTAGGCTACTATATGAATTGCTAACATATTTACAGATAATTTATTACATTTAAACTGTGACCGCCTCATATAACAGAGTTATCTCTTACCTTTCAGCTCCTTAGTTAGTTAGTCAGTCAGGCAGTTTGATCTCCCTTGTGTTTTGTGTTGGTTTATGGTCCGCAGCTTGTTCTTATATTCCACTCAGACCAAGGAGGAGTTTAGTTTTGCAAATGCTGGAATTCCCAAACTTCGTCCTCCCAAGTTATTACACTCAGAAGTTTCTGTCTGCTACACAAGATGAGGAATTTCCAGGTCATTACAAAATTAGATTACCTGCTCTGAAGTCTTGGGCAATAAGGAGGATACTCCTCAATTGTGTAACTCGGCCTACTGCTTTAAAAACCAAGACATCAAAATGGGATGTGTCAGCATTAATAAGACTAATGGGGGCAATGCAGTTTGTTTTTCTGCTTTTAATGTCGTAATTGTCATGATGGATGAGGTTCCAAACGTTTACCTCTCACCTAATATGAGAGAATGATTCCTTATGGTATGATTCATTATAGACTACTATAGTAGGGTAGAATACAGGTATTTAATAGACATAGACATGAAAAGCACTTTACATGTCCACATCGTACAGATTGCACCTGTATCTTACACAATCACTGCTCCCCCTCACACCTATGTTGCTGTTCATTGGTTATTGATTTTCCATTACCATTAGTATCTATCTGTTTATCCTACTACTGGTCACAATTACTCTTGTTTACAAATCAAATCACATTTTATTGGTCGCATACACATATTTAGCAGATGCCATTGCGGGTGTAGCAAAATACTTGTGTTCTTAGCTCCAGCAGTGCAGTAATATCTAACAATTTACAGCAATATACACAGATCTAATGTAAAATAATGGAATTAAGAAACATATCAAAATTACGGCAAGCAATGTCGGAGTCCGAAGTATAAATATATATATATATATATATATATATAAATATATGTGATGGGATGTATAGACATTATGGACGGTATGTGGATCGAATATTTCGTATATCGGTAGAATACGTAGGATAGAATAGTATATATATAGCAATAGTTGAATTGGATGGCATTGACTAGAATACAGTACTATACTGTACATATGAAATGAGTAAAACAGTATGTAAACGTTATTAAAGTGACCAGTGATTCCATGTCTATGTAGGTTAGCAGCCTCTAAGGTGTAGGGTTGAGTAACCAGGTGGTAGCTAGTGACGAAGTTCAGGGTAGGGTACTGGGTGGAGGCCGGCAAAGGATGGCTATTTAACAGTCTGATGGCCTTGAGACAGAAGCTGTTTTTCAGACTCTCGGTCCCAGCTTTGATGCACCTGTACTGACCTCGCCTTCTGGATGATAACAAGGTGAACAGGCTGTGACTTGGGTGGTTGTTGTCTTTGATGATCTTTTTGGCCTTCTTTTGACATCGGGTGCTATAGGTGTCCTGGAGGGCAGGCCTTGTGCCCCCGGTGATGCGTTGGGCAGACCGCACCACCCTCTGGAGAGCCCTGCGGTTGCGGGTGGTGCAGTTGCCGAACCAGGCAGTGACAGGATGCTCTCAATGGTGCATCTGTAAAAGTTTGTGAGGATCTTAGGGGCCTAGCTGGATTTCTTTAGCCTCCTAAGATTGAAGAAGTGCTGTTGAGCAGGGGAACTTGAAGCTTTACACCTTCTCCACTGCGGCCCCGTGGATGTGGATGGGACGTGTTCCCTCTGCTGTCGACATGTACAGTACCTTCAGAAAGTATTCACCTCCATTTATTTTCCCACATTTTTTTGTGTTACAGCCTGAATGTAAAATGTTTCAATTAAGATGTTATGTCACTGGCATACACACAATACCTCATAATGTCAACATGGAATTTGGGTTTTAGAAAGTTCTACAAATTAATTCAAAATGAAAATCTGAATTGTCTTGAGTCACTAAGTATTCAATCTCTTTGTTATGGCAAGCCTAAATGTGTTCAGGAGTAAAAATGTGCTTAACAAGTCACATAATAAGTTCCATCGACTTATTCTGTGTGCAACAGTAGTGTTTAACATGATTTTTGAATGACTACTTAATCTCTGTACCATACACATACAATTATCTGTAAGGTCTCTTAATCAAGCAGTGAATTTCAAACAAAGATTCAATAACAAAGACCAGGGAGCTTTTATGGGGCATACTGCAACAACAACAAAAATGTATATGGATAGTTTAAAGTACATAGCCCTCTTAGCATCTAGTGAGGCCTACCAGTTTCTGGATATAACCCCTGTCTGGCCTCTTGAGAATGGCTAACTAACAATGCCTCTTCTAGTCAGCAACAACACATCAGAAAAAAATATACAGATTTTAATGCTTTACTGTACTGTCCTATTTAGTTTTAGTCCTCAATTGCAAATCATTGTTTTTTGGTGGAAAACACTGTCTCAGGCGCTGCTCCAGAATCTCCCATAAGTGTTCAATTGGGTTGAGATCTGGTCACTTAAACAGCCATGGTATATGGCTCAGCCAACCAGATCAGTGACCACTGTGGATGGGGGAAATGTCATCCTACGGGGCATAGCCATGATAGCAAAAATAATGGCCTGCCCAGCATTTTTATACATGACCCTAAGCATGATGGGACGTTAATTGCTTAATTAACTCAGGAACCACACCTGTGTGGAAGAACCTGCTTTCAATATACTTTGTATCCATCATTTATTCAAGTGTTTCCTTTATTTTGGCAGTTACATGTACTTAAAACACACTTAAAATAGTACCTTAATGTAAAGTGTCACCAAATAAGACCATTTTGAAAGGTAACAAAAAAAAGAAAAAATGTAAACTAGTTTTAAACTTTTATGGCCATGATGACATCATGTTGGTAGCATGTCAGTGTGGAGACAAAACAGCAAGGTTATGTGTTTTTATATGTTTTTATTTCTGTTCGTTTTTACATAACTTTATTTAGTTTAAGTTGTATAAAAAATATTTATATTTCATTTTTATATTGTTTTGTTTCAGTTTTAGTGTTAAGAGCATTAAGCATTTGTGGGAGGCTAGAAGAAATATTGGTTGTAGAGTTTTTGTGTGTTTTTTGGGATGTCATAACTGGGGGGCAGTAATATATAACGTGATGGGTCAGGTCATAGGTTAGCCCTTCTCATGACTCCAATTTTACATTGGAGTCATTCCACGTTTCAGAATACTTTTAGTTTTTCAAATAGGTCTATGAATTACTTTATTTCAAGTTTCAGTTTCAAGTTTTAATGTCACATACATAAGTACAGTTTGGGCACTGCATCTCAGTGCTAGAGGCATCACTGCAGTCCCTGGTTTGAATCCAGGCTGCATCACATCCGGCTGTGATTGGGAGTCCAATAGGGCGGTGCACCATAGGCCCAGCGTTATCTGGGTTTGGCTGGGGTAGGCTGTCATTGTAAATAAGAATTTGAGCTCTAACCCTAACAATGCATTAATCAAGGGAGACCAAAAACCCACGAGATATGGAAATAAAAAGATGATAAAGTAAGCATGCTATGTACAGGGTCAGTTCCAGTACCATATTTACAATGTGCAGGGATACTGGATCGATTGAGGTAGATATGTATAAGGGTAAGGTGACTAGGCATCAGTATATATGATGAATAGAGTAGCAGCAGTGTTTCATGAGTGTGTGTAGTCAGTATAAATGTATGTGCATGTCATGTATGAGTATTCATTTTTTTCATGATTAATATTTGTTTTAGTTTCAGTTTTAGTTTAACATTAAACACTTGCAGCACAGTAATGTTTTGTTGGCAGTGGAAGCCAGCTGAGATGCCAGTTCTCCTTGACTAACAGTTCTGACTGGAAATGAAACTTCGGGAATTTCCTCAGCATCACATCCTGTTTTTGACAGTGTTACTATAGTCCTGTCCAAAACAAACCGTAGCCCCAAATAGACAGTTGACATGAAATAAAGACAGATGTGTTTTTCCACATCGGGGCATGGTTATTAAATGAGACGTGTATTTGTTTGAAATCTATTAGATGGTTTCATTTCAAAGAGACTATCATATTCTGTTGCAAAATGCCATAAATCCACCTCTCAGAAAACAGTACCACTGCAATGTGTCAGTCAAATGTGACATATCCATATGGCTACATATTTAAGAACAGTACAAATGACACATTGGTGATCATAGATGTAGAACCCTAGATAGGATGTCATAGACCCCCCTGTACACAGGGTGTAAAGGATTACAAAAAACAGTATAATCCATTTCGTTAGCAAAATTGTAATCAGATTAGATACTTGACAAAATAGATTACTTTGAAGTTCACTTTTAAATTCAGAAAGGATGTTTGAGAAAAAAAAAGGGACACTTGTGTTCGATGACATTCAAATTAGCATTGAAAAAAGGCACAAGCATAGGTGGTTCTGACCACAAGTGACTTAAATTGGTTTCCACCACATTTTAAATTGAGTTTTTTTTTTTATACATAAAATATTGAGTTAATATAGCGAAGGTGCCCACTCGTATTGACACAAGCACTCAAGCCAACAGCTCGTAGATACAGTGCAGGTATAGCCTACAACAGGGATGAGCAACTTAAATTGTGGGGGCCACAACAAAATAAAACAATCTTAATTCCGACATGTACATAAGGTTGGATGGAAACGTGAGGACAGTACATTTTTACTCAAAGGTATCCATAAGCACTTGAATGAAATTGGTGGATAAAGCATTGGAATGAAACTCAATACATTGAAAGACACACAGTAAAGCAATATTAGGAAGGTTTTCCTAATGTTTGGTGTACTCTATTAAATCCTTTCAGAGCCACCTGGGTGTTGCAGTTTCTTAAGAGCATTGAATCACTGGGGCCCTGCACACACATTAATATTATTGCAATGGGATCAGCTGAATTTGCTTAAATTTGAGAAATATCAGTGCCATTCTAATCAATAGTCACTCAAGTCAAGCTTCTTGAATGGGCCTCATTCCATCCATTTTGTGTCAGACCAGTTTTTGTTTAACTATCTGAATGATGACCATTTAGACTAATCTTTAGACACACACACCTGCAGAATTCAGAATCCAGAGGGTTTTTATTTCACAACAACTGCCATCAAAACAAAAGCAGGGGATACAGTCAATTTGGAGAGGCAAAGAGCTACTGGCTTATAGGAACTGGAGGTTGAAGCTTAGTGCAAACTAAGGATTTAAGGATAAACTTTATTGATGCCAGTCCCTGACAAAAATAGACTAGTCAGATCTCTCAAGCAAGACAGAACTACAGCAAGAAAATGGAGAGTCTATCTATTCGCGCTCCTTCCCCAAAGTGTGTTTGTCAAACAGGTACTCGGCCATGCCGTTCTGCGGGGCACCCATGCGGCGGAGGTTGGTCACCCAGTCACCCAGCTCCTTTATAGACTTCACCTGCTCATCCAGGTAGTGTGTCTCAATGAAGTCACACATCTGAGAAAAAGAAAAGGACAAGAGCACAAAGACAAACAGTTAAGCAAAACTCAGTGGAGTGATGCCTCAAACAGAACAGGGATGAATAATCTAGTGTTCTTTTTTTACAACCCAGAGTAGTAAAACCTTCATGTGCCCCACTGGACTTGAACTGATGAAAGTGTACACGGAAAAACATGACGTAGGTCAGGCTTCTCATATTTGGGCACTGTTTATGATATCCTGAATTATGTGAAATGTGGGTGGATTAGATTCAGATTTAAAACTACTCAGACATTTTTAACATCTTGCAGTTAAAATAACAATGGTATTTTGCCTTTGTATAGTTCCTTTCTCCAAATACTCACATGTGGGTCGTTGTGTTCAGAGCAGACCTTGTGCAGGTCCAGCAGGGACTGGTTTACACTCTTCTCCAGCTGCAGGGCACTCTCAAGGGCCTCCACACCACTAACCCACTCATCCTTCTCTGGTTTCTGGAACAAGCCATACATATGCTGTTAGAACAGCAGTAGTGCTTCCACACCACCCCCCACCAGCTTATGTCAGACAAACTGGAGTACACATTATTAAGCAGCCAATCAGTCAAGTTTAACATTTGTTTTCTTAACCCCTCATTGCATTACTCTGTAAGCAAAGTCTGTCTTTCTCTAGGATCCAATATGGCTGCTGTGTAATGTTCTCTCATTGCAACTACACATTTTTCCCTGACAGTTTTGATCACTGGCAGCAGTTTAAATGTCTGTGAGAGATAAGTGGTCCACACCCTCAATCTCCCATTGGCCCTCCCTAGATGGGCACTACCATATCCCCACACTAAACTCCTGTTGAAAGCACGCATTTCCTAACAGGCAAAACATGGACGTACACACAAGCACTTGCGCACACAATCACCTTGATGTCCTGCAGGAAAATTCTCCCTCCCCTCTGGTTCTGAACTTTCATCAGCTTCTCAGCATGCTCACGCTCTTCGTGGGACTGGTTCTTGAAAAACTTGGCAAAGTTGTGTAGGGCCTGGTCATCACGATCAAAGTAATATGCCTGAGACGGAGAGAAAAGTAAAGACCTTTAGTTCAAAGCGTGTGATATAACTAAAAAAAATAATTAATCACACAAGGTCGAAAACAAAGATGATTTAGGCCATGCCGCCCAGTCCTAGTATTAAAATGAGTGCCAGAGGCCAGGGTGTTGAACGCACCCATCTGCACCTTCATGGGGTGTAAACTTTACACCGCATGACTCCGTGGACCTGTAATCTAATCAGTCATACAAGTGTCTTTGACCACGCTTGCCAAACCCTTCTTCCCTACTACATCTCCATTCAAGTCTCTTGCTCTTACCATGGACAGGTAGACATAGGAAGCGTACAGCTCCAGGTTGATCTGCCGGTTGATGGCAGCCTCAGAGTCCTGATGGAAGTTCTGTCTCACAGAAGGCATGCTTCTGAAATTGAAATACATTAACTGTCAAGAGGAAAGGAAGGCATGTTTCGGACACTCTGGTTCAATGAATTCCGGCACTTAAAACAGCATGGAGGGCACTGATGCCAAAGTGAAGATTGAATTATTGAAGAGTCAGACAGTCTAACGTTACAGAAAGTTGGTGCCATCAGGTCATAGTCCTTGCAATAAATAAATGGTTTGTTTGGTTATGAGGTGTCACTGTAGCCCTTTAGTTGGCTAAGAGCAGGAGTCTCGCAAGTATTTGGACTCTATGAAGCTTGCACCTCTCCACACACGCAGTGTCCGTGTGGAACTATCAAAACAACTGATGCATTTCAACTTGGGCAGGTCGTTGTCATTGCAAATCCAGCTGCCACTAAATAGTGAAACAAATATATTCCTCTATTTAGCTATATACTTAGACCGTATCTATGCGCATCGCACCCAGAGAGGAAGTAAGAGGGTCGACACCGCCCAAAATACATACAGATTAAGCAGATGGTCTGCTATAAGGGCGACTGCACTTCCTGATATAGCCTTGTTTTTGATTTGGTTCATTAAGTGCTACCGGCTATGACTGAACTCAAACGAATTGGTTCCAGGGTGTGGTTTGATAGGTGGGAAGAGTCCTAATTATGATTTGGGTTGGTCTTTCGATAAACCTCTGGGGCTACTTCGGAACATCTATAAATTACAGTGTAAATGGGAACAACATTTATTGTGCACACCTTTTAGTTCTCATGAAATGCTTTCAATATGTGTATACATTTCAGTTAGTTTGAGGTTAAGCCATTGAAATGTAGAAACAGTCCCATATACAGTACACCAACTTAGCGAAGGTCCCCAACTAGCCCTGTAAGGATATCCGAAGTAAACCAACATTTAGAAAGGTTGCATGCAACTGCACTCCGAATTGATGATCACATGCGGGCTGCCAGGTGTGGCCAGGATTGATACAAAACCAAACTCAAATTATGTAGGGATGCAGTCACAACCAAAAGTTTCACAACTCAGTTTGACCCGACTGGCAAATTATCCCATTTAAACTGTAGTCAATTTTGACAGTAAAATAAATGTTCGGCATTATATTGATGTCACACAGTGGTCAAAGGCATTGCATCTCAGTGCCTCAGGTTTGGCCTTAACTGACTAACCCAATTAAATAGTTTTTTTTTTTTTTACTGAAATTCTATTTTGATACATGAAGTTTATTTGAGCGAATATAAAATGTTTAGGTTGTTAACGAGGGAATGGATCTTTTTTACAAAAGATTGGCTAGATGCATCTCGCCTCTGAAGGCATGCATTTCCATTGTTAAATCAACCATCTTGTCAATATAATAGATCGTCGCACTTGACCGACCAAGGCCATCAGTGTTGCCAATTAATATTTAGCGAGTTCGGACAGACATTGTTTAGTTGATAGCATTTGGAGACTTTCCCCACTTAATTCTATCGCAAACGAGAGCGCACTGAAACAGGCAGAGAAGAACAAAGGGCGCGGTGTGCGTAGGAGATGGCGAAAACGCTACGTCGCAGCGAGTTAAATTGGTGCTGTGACGACGCAACGGCAAATCAAGGAGAAGACCACTGAAAAAGAGTTCAATACTGGACGCCAGAATTTGGCAAAACAAGGACATGAAGTAAAACACCGTGATATCGAAAAAACGCGCCATAACAGACAACTTAGCTAACTACTAGTAGCTATTTAAACATTATAAGATTGCTCCGCGTTATTACGTTATCGTCGCAAGCTTGTTAACGTTTAACGTTAACTAGCTGGCTACAGTAGGTAGCGTAGTTTGTACCTAACGTAGTTAGCTAGCCACCCTCACTAGTACAGCCTTGGGCGGCAGTGGTTAGCCAACTACGTTAAATTACATAATCCTTCCAACTATTATGCCAACCAGCTAACGTTAGTTAAGTAACTTATTTATTCTTAGCTAGATATGTTATTTGTCTTACCTTGTTTTTTCTGGTCCGAGTGATTCGAATTGTTCGTATTAACGATGTTCCGAAATGTTATGTGTAGCTTGATCTAATTTGGTGCTTAAAAGGGATGAATTATATCAAAAAATAAATTGCTTCGAAAGAGTAGAAGGTTGCCGTTCAAGCACTGTTGAAGCAGGTAACCTTTACTCTCGTCTGCAAACTGATAATAGTGAGCGTTGCGCAGTGGTTAAATAGGGAATGACGTCGTCAAAAGCAGTAAGGGGAGGAGATTGGCGCATAGAGGGACTGTCAAAGCACATCATTTTTTCATATAAAATATTACTCTATTCGGTCAACCTTGTGTAAACTATATGGTAAAGCAAGGCACTTGTTTGAAATCCTTTCTCACTCAGTGAGCCATAGCAAACGGATGAAAATGGTATCACATGAGTAGAGCTTAGAGCAGGGTTCCCCAACTGGCGGCCCGCTTCAAGTGATTTTTATTTGAGCAATCTGGGTGACAGGTAGCCTGGCGGTTAAGAGCGCTGGGGCAGTAACTGAAAGATTGCTAGTTCGAATCCCGAGCCAACTAGGTGAAAATGATATCTTTCCCCTTGAGCAAGGCACATAAGCCTAATTGTTCTTGATAAGAGTGTCTGCTGAATGCCTTAAAATTATTTTCAACCATAATAGAGAGATCATATACAAGCAAGGTTTGAAATAATTATGTTTTAGCCAAATATTATATCTTCTTGGGCTTCTTGCAGTCAATTTGCAGTCTATGTTCCAGCACCACTCAAGAAGAAATCGGCCCGCCGCTGAATCTAGTTGATAATCCCTGGCCTAGAGTTTTTCCAGACCACCAGACAAAACCAAAAAAATACTAGGCTAAGGCTCCCAAGGATCGACCCAGAGTTTTTCCCTGGTCAGGTCACACTTTAAAAACGGCTGGCCTTACACAATTAACAGGATTAATCAAATAAGGAACTTAACAATACACTAAACAGTCAGGTAGACCACATTTTCTTAGCAGAGATGCTGACAATTCATGATATTACGTAACAGGTATTTTGAAGAGGGTATTTTAATTTCCCAGAAGTGACAACAGCAGAACAGATGTCATAGTCTGATCGACACAAAATATCTCAGAATCCCAAACACAATGGATGCCACACATTAAAATCACATTAAAATAGGTTAAGAGAGTCTAACTGTGGCCACATGAATGAGATACCAGCAGTGAAATTACTTATTTATGGTGTAGTCCTACTTAGTTGATTGGCATTATCATGGTGGAAAAATAGGGCAAATTCAGATAAGTATACAAAACCATTATGAATTATTTGATTACTGTTGTGTGGCTACAAGTTTCAGGCTAGACTTGATTTTAAATAATGGGAAGAACCATCACCATGTGACTAAATACTGACACTACATGACACTGAACAGCTGTAGCAGATAAACAGTACTATCATCACCACAGTTCTCTCTGTCTGTCTGGTATGCTACACACAGTTAATAACCACTGTGTGTACCAGACGGTCAGCCATCCAGAGCAGAGGACTGCTGGGTCATTGTCATACAGTGTATCATATAATCACAACAGAAAATGCTGCAACATAATGCCATAAACATTGGTTGAAAATCCAACCCATAAATAAGACTGTCTCGTTTCCTTTGCCGCTAGGTCTCACAATCTCTCATTTGCACTTTTCAATTAATGTCATTCAACATACACTTCCTCCCAATGCTAGGAAGCATATCATGTGCTATACAGTGGAAGTCAGAAGTTTACATACACCTTAGCCAAATACATTTAAACTCAGTTTTTCACAATTCCTGACGTTTAATCCAGGACAAATGTCCTGTTTTAGGTCAGTTAGGATCACCACTTTATTTTAAGAATGTGAAATGTCAGAATAATAGTAGAGAGAATGATTCATTTCAGCTTTTATTTCTTTCATCACATTTCCAGTGGGTCAGAAGTTTACATACACTCAATTAGTATTTGGTAGCATTGCCTTTAAATTGTTTAACTTGGGTCAAACGTTTCAGTTAGCCTTCCACAAGCTTCCCACAATAAGTTGGGTGAATTTTGGCCCATTCCTCCTGACAGAGCTGGTGAAACTGAGTCAGGTTTGTAGGCCTCCTTGCTCGCACATGGTTTTTCAGTTCTGCCCACACACTTTCTGTAGGATTGAAGTCAGGGCTTTGTGGTGGCCACTCCAATACCTTGACTTTGTTTTCCTTAAGCCGTTTTGCCACAACTTTGGAAGGATGCTTGAGGTCATTGTCCATTTGGAAGACCCATTTGCGACCAAGCTTTAACTTTCTGACTTATGTTTTGAGATGTTGCTTCAATGTATTCACATAATTTTCCTGCCTCATGAAGCCATCTATTTTGTGAAATGCACCAGTCCCTCCTGCAGCAAATTTTCCACCATAATTTGCAAATAAATTCATTAAAAATCCTACAATGTGATTTTCTGGATTTTTTTTCTCTGTCATAGTCATAGTTGAAGTGTACCTATGTGTGATAACATGTGTCTTGGTGAGAGGTGTAGGAGTCAGGCGCAGGAGAGCAGGGATGTCTGAGAAGCGTGTTTTAATAATATAGTCCACCAATACAAACGGCACAGAAAAAAATCCCAAAACTACGCTCTCGAATACTCGTGCAAACACACGGAGGAACAAACACAGTTCCGACACTTTACATACACGTGCGTAATAGCGAAAAAAACAAACATCAAATACAATCGAGCGCAATACACACAAATCTAATCCTGCACGAATTACGGCAGGTAACAGGTGCCCTATATACCAACAGAAATCAAAGCAATTGAAAACCAGGGGCCTGTTGCACAAAACTAGGATAAGGGATTAAGCCAGGATATCTTGGTGATCCTGGCTCAATTGATCCGTAATCCGGTTGCACTAAAGATGGATAGGGGGCAGGAGGATATGTTATGGTATAAATTACCATGGAGATTTATTCTGTGGAGCTAGCCTGCTCCAGACCAGGCTAAATTCCAGGATCTATTTAATCTCATCCCTAATGTCAGTCAGCAGTCACCACAAATGGAAACCAATAGTTATTTCACTGCTCACTATACATTGTTATCACATATAACTAGACCCACTTATTATTTAAACGTTTGTGATCATTAATTTCAATGATTTTGGATAAAAAAAGATTTTTAGATGTTGCTATCATTAGATAATTTACAGTTTCCCATAGACTATATATAAAATAGAATATTAGGGCCACAGAGGGGAAAAAAAACACAAGTCATAATATTGTAACCAGTTGTTTTAAAGGAGGACAGTTGTTAAAATGACAGATGTGGGGCATTTCGTGAAATTGTACTTCAGTATGGTTTCATAAACAAAGACATGCTGATGTGCCAGAATATTAAGTATCACATTGTCATAAGTATCAAAACAATATGTAGCTTTTCTGCAGAAAGAACCAGCCTCAAAGTCATAAATGTATCCTTTTTCTTCAGTGTGGCCCTAGTACTCTGTCATATAAACAAATACACATTCCATATGAATATAAAAACACAATGTGTAACATTGTTCCTTTATTGAATAAGGACAAAACAAAGCAGGTAAACCATCAGCTCCTTTCGAAACTGAAGTCACAGTGACTCTACAAGATGGAAAGCACAGAATCCAAGCATATTATACAAAATGATACATACACATTCAAAGGTCTGTATATAACACACCCTGCACACTAAAATAAATGCAGGACAAATCCATACACATCAACTGAACAGACAAATGAATGGATGCAGTAGCCTCCCTGCAGCCTTGTATTACACACAGTATACCGCACAATCATCATAAGAGGCCAAATTCGTCAAAAAACAAACCCAAAAAAAACCAAATTCCTCTGCCACCGCAGGACATATTTAACCAAAATTGAAAGCACACATACTAACTAAAATAATTCAACACATTGGTCCCTCAGCAGCCGACCACTGTCGTCATCAGGGAAGATTGCCGGATTGTCCCAGTCCATGGCTGGTGGCACTCTGGGGGCCCTCTCCTTCCTCAGGCAGGCCACATTGTGGAGGACAGCACAAGCCACAGTAATATCACATGCCCTAACAGGGCTGACCCTTAATTTGTGAAGGCAGTGAAAGCGTGCCTTCAGGAGGCCAAAGGTCATTTAAACTCTGGCCCTGGTCCTGGCATGGGCATGGTTGTAGGCCTGCTGTGCTTCCTGGGGGTCTGTGAAAGGTGTCAGGAGAAAAGGCTGGCAGCCATACCCCCTGTCTCCCAGCAACACACCAGAGAATTCACCTGTCAACACAAAATCTCATCATTACTACCTCATAAACACAGTGATATTCTTGACACAGCCATGATGGTTATAAATGGGGGTTGTGTGGCTTACCTTGTGATAGGCACTGATAAATTTCAGAGGCCCGAAAGATTCTGGAGTCATGGACTGAGCCAGGCCATTTTGCCACAACATTGCTGATCACACAGTCAGCATTGCAGACCATCTGAAATCATAAGATGAGGAATATTACACCAATCAATGCACATCACTGGCAATGCAGAGTGTTCGTCAATGGACAATATCAAAAAGTTATGTTCACCTGAACATTAATGCTGTGAAAGGATTTCCTATTCACAAAATCGGCCTCATGGGCACCTGAGGGGGCTTTTATCCATGTGTGTGCAGTCCACTGCACCAATGACATTGGGGAAACCTGTCACACAAAGTAATGAGTATCCTACTATGTGTTAACAGTTGTCCTGTAATTTGTAGATCCTCTTACCTGCAATCCTATAGAACTCCTCTTTGATGTCACAGAGTCTTCTGTGGCCAGGGAAGGAGATGAAGACATCTGCTAATGCTTTGATAGCCAGACACACACTCCTTATTGTGCGGCAAATTGTGGCCTTGTTCAGCTGTTCTGCATCCCCCACTGAGTACAGGAAGGCTCCACTAGCAAAAAAGCGCAAGGCCACACAAACCATTTGCTCCACACTCAGTGCATGGCTCCGTGCAGTGCGGTGCTTAATCCTGGGACCCAGTAGTCTGCATAGATACCTGATGCCATCTGCAGAAAACCTGTATCTTTCATATAGATGGTCATCAGGGAAGGCCAGTGGGTCCAACCGGTCCCTGAAGACCCTTTCTCGCCTGAAGGCTCTCCTCAGCACAAGTGCTTCTTCATCCACCACATCTCGCACGAATGGGCATGCCATTGTCAGAGCAGAAAGGAACACACAATTTTGGGCCTTCATATAGGCTAGTGGCCACACCTGGTGCTGGGGTGGTGGGCAAAAGAGGGCGATGCCTTATAACGATGACTTGGTTGTACTGATTGCTGGGAAAATAAAAAAAACCTTAGAAAGATGCCACCGTCCTGTGTGCTCACAATAAGAGCTCATATGTCATGGCTCACTTGACTTTACGAGAATATACCTAATTTTTATTTTGAGCTGTGTCATCTTCTTGGAGCTGGGGGAGGAAAGAAAAATAATGATTAATACATTTGTGTTACAGTTAGCATACAGTGTACATTGAAGGCATATCTCACCTCCCTCTCAAGTTTTTTTATTTCAAGGTCCAGTTTCCTAATTGTCCTCTTTTTTATTTCGAACTCCAGTGCAAGATTTTCCATCTTTTTCTTCTTGCACTGAATGTCTATGTCTGCCAGTTCTATTTGGCGCCGGAGGTGGTTGCCATACAACTTTCTGATAGCTTGTGAGCTCTGTGAACACAATACAATTAGCGCAGCTGGAATTTGGCAGGATGTGGTGTCCTTTTATTAATACGCACTATGTTGCCAGGCTGGTTTTCCCACTGTATAGCATCTGGGTCCTGTAAAAGAAATTAGATTTTTTGATTTTGATGAGGACTCCTCACCATTGTAGAGTAAATAGTACTTTCACAGTCTTAACATGATACCTCATGCCTTCTGGAATCCAGAGAGATGGTCTCCTCCTCATCATCGTCTCCATCATGTGCTGTTGCTGCTGCACTGGGGCCTTCACCCTATCACATTTAATCGGATTCATATTGAAGCTAGTAGACAAGACATGCCAGGCCTACAGTATGCCTTTGATGGAGTACTCACTGGATCAGCATCGTCTGGTGCTTGTGCTGGTGGCTCTAACAGGAACACAGTGCTGCCAGACACTGCAAGGCAATAGGTAAACCAAAGTCAGACAGTCCAAATTGATTCAATATGAATGTGGTTGTATCCCATGTAGAGATGGAAGGACATACCTTGAATGAAGCGGGTGGCATCTTGGGAGGAACCTATGCTCGTCTCTTTCCCCCCAGGGATCCCCTCTAAGACGGGCCTGCCTTTATTTAGCTCCAAGGCCATGTCCTCTGCTGGGGTAAGGTCAGCCTTTGGTGACCCACCACCCGTGCCTTGTCTGTGGGTATTCTTTTTCACTGCTAAAACAGTGCAGACAATGTGTGAGCAGGCACCTTCTGGGTACAATATATGCTTGTGCTTTGTTAAATATTAGTCAGGGACCATACCATTCTGCAGAATGTTCTTGTATTTGATTTTGACCTGCTGCCATGTCCGTTTTGGCCCGTTCATGTTTAATCTACACACACACACACACACACACACACACATTTAATGGAGTCACACTGCAAAAAATTACTTGGTATTTTTGTCTTGTTTTCAGTAAAAATATCAAAAAATGTATCATAGCTTTATACAGTGTGATGGAGTTACTTTACACAATTTCACTCATATCTGCAGTGCATTTCAATAAAAAATTTAACCGTTTCATAATTACAGTACAACTGCATTTTTGGAGATGTGAATTAAATATTTGAATTGTAATTGTGATGTTTCAGCGGAGCGGTGAGTGTGTAATTGTGCACTACTTACGCATTCAGGCGGTCTGCAATACTTTGCCACGCTTTTTCTCTTTGCTTTATCACTGTGGCGGTGTTGCCTTTCTTCTTAATTATATCTTTTACCTCCTCGTATGCCTCCATGAGGATTTGTGCTTCCGACGGGGAAAAGTACGCGGCTCTAGTTGCCATGGTAAATCAGTTAATCTGTGATCTGTGGCGGGGTCTATTTGAGTGAGCCGTGAGCGCGCACCTATCCAGGATTGGTTTCACCTGGCTTAATGAATCCGTGTCTGCTCATCCTGGCTTGGTCTTTGTGCAACCAATTAAGCCTGGACGCACATGTTTTGGCTTCATTGAGCTCAGCTGAGTCATTTATCCCGGATGTCTTAATTCTACTTTTGTGCAACAGGCCCCAGGTGTGAAAAGGAACACAGACAAAACAACCAGAAAAAGAAAAAGGGATCGGTAGCGGCTAGTAGACCGGCGACGCCGATCGCCGAGCGCCGCCCGAACAGGGAGAGGAGTTACCTTCGGTAGAAGTCGTGACACTATGATGAAAATTACAGGCCTCTCTCATCTTTTTAAGTGGGAGAACTTGCACAATTGGTGGCCGAATAAATACTTTTTTTCCCCACTGTAATTGGTAGCATTGGATAGAAAACACTCTGAAGTTTCGAAAACCGTTATAATAATGTCTGTGAGTAAACTTTTGTCTTGCCCATTCACCCTCTGAATGGCATACATACACAATCCATGTCTCAATTGTCTCAAGACTTTAAAATCCTTTAATCTGTCTCCTTCCCTTCATCTACACTGATTGAAGCAGATTTAACCAGTTAAATGTAACAAAATGTAGTCTACGTAATCCCCAAAAGTAATTGTTTATCATGAGAGGGTCATAAACAATAACTAGTAATGCTGCATACCCCAAGAAAGGTTCAAATCTCAACTTTCTAAATAATAATAATAATAAAAAATGATTATAAATTGCTGAGGTGTGGTCACTTGTGAGGACACAAGCTCAAGTAAATAGTACAAATATGATAAAAATATTAAATATTTTATGATGTATTTCCTATTCAACAAAACTGTAAGAATAAGACTTGATTTATATGCTTTACATAATCAAATAAAATTACTAACTATAAGATGTCACCTTCTTTATAACTGTAAAATACATATTTGTATGTTTAGTGTTCGAGAAAATGTGCATATTTTCTAAAGGTCTCTCTTGATCAAAACGTCTGCCCCCATCTAGCTTGGCTTCCTGAACTCATTAAATCTTATCCATTTATGACAAACAGAAAGTGTTTTTTGTTTAAAATCTATGAATTATTTTAGATGAATGGCTATAAATCGATCTCTGAATGTGCTACAGTGATTTAACCACTCTCTCATGCTACTCTACAATGTAGGCTCAAAGCCAATGTATGCTTGGTCAAATAATGTGGCCGGGGACGTGGAATGGATGGTGTGAAGCAATTGCAGCGACCTGTGGAGGCATGCAGAGGCCAAAATGCGCATTGCCATGCGTCTCTCCAAATGTTATAACAATGCGAATGGCTCTGTATAGCTCCGCATTGACATTGGTTGACGGAAGGTGAGGACGGGAGGTCCTGTAAACAACTTCCTTGACAACAGCTCTGATCTGCGCAGCAAAGGCAAGAAGTATAAATGCTGTACGGCCACTGCAGACATTGGATTGACCATGTAGAGTCTTTTAAGAATCAGGCATGTGTTTTGTCAGTGGCTGAGGTAGGGTTCAGCCAGGAGTTTTTGATTTGTTTTATTTCACCTTTATTTAACCAGGTAGTCCATTTGCGAACAAGTTCTCATTTACAACTGCGACTTGGCCAAAATAAAGCAAAGCAGTGCAACACAAACAACAACACAGAGTTTCACATGGAATAAACAAACGTACAGTCAATAATACAATATTTTTTTAAAGTCTATATACAGTGTGTGCAAATGGCGTGAGGAGGTAAGGCAATAAATAGGCCATAGTGGCAAAGTAATTAGAATGAAGAAAATTGACACTGGAGTGATAGATGTGCAGATGATGATGTGCAAGTAGAAATACTGGTGTGCAAAAGAGCAAAAAAGGTAATAAAAACAATATGAGGATGAGGTAGGTAGATTGGATGGGCTATTTACATATGGGCTGTGTACAGCTGCAGCGATCGGTTAGCTGCTCAGATAGCTGATGTTTAAAGTTAGTGGGTGAGATATAAGTCTCCAACTTCAGTAATTTTTGCAATTCTTTCCAGTCATTGGCAGCAGAAAACTGGAAGGAAAGGTGGCCAAAGGAGGTGTTGGCTTTGGGGATGACCAGTGAGATATACCTACTGGAGCGCGTGCTACGGGTGGGTGTTGTTATCGAGACCAGTGAGTTGGGATAAGGCGGAGCTTTACCTAGCAAAGATTTATAGATGACCTGGAGCCAGTGGGTCTGGCGACGAATATGTAGCGAGGGCCAGCCGATGAGAGCATACAGGTCGCAGTGGTGGGTGGTATATGGGGCTTTGGGGGCAAAACGGATGGCACATGTGATAGACTGCATCCAGTTTGCTGAGTAGAGTGTTGGAGGCTATTTTGTAAATTACATCGCCGAAGTCGAGGATCGGTAGGATAGTCAGTTTTATGAGGGTATGTTTGGTGGCATGAGTGAAGGAGTTGCTGGACTGTCAGAAGAGTTTCAAGTGTTTTCAGATTTCACATCCTGTGTCATACAGGTTCAATAAATATCATACAATGTCAGTTGGAACCATGGCTATCACTCAATGCAAGCCATTTTGATCTATGGTGTCCACAGAACTATTAATTTGCGAAAATGTCGGTCGGAACCGGTACCAGAACCAGGGATTTTACATTTAAAGGTGACATCAATAACGTATCATAGATTTCACCTGGATTCACCTGGTCAGTCTATGTCATGGAAAGAGCAGGTGTTGTTTTGTACACTCAGTGTATATTTGCGGGTTATAGGCTCTGCGTGGTCAATCCGCCATCTGAAGTGGCTGTACAGCATTTACTGCGATGCAGCAGCCGCAGACGTCAGGACTTTCATTCTTCTTGCGCTTAGCGGAGCAGAGCTATTGTGAAGGAAGTTGTCAAGGAAGTGAGTTTGTGTTTATACTGGACCTCCCGCCTCCACCTACAGTCAACCAATAATGTCAATGCGGAGCTATACGGAGCCCCCCGCATTGTTACACAATTTGAGAGACGCACGACAATGCGGTATGGATTTTGATTTGGCCTCTGCATGCCTCCGGCGGCTCCGCAATTGCGTCACACCCTCCATACGAAGAATACCTATGACCACATTTTTGGATCAAGCGTAAGGGGTTGGGTGCGGGCCGTTATCACATATATACTTTATCACATACAGTCGGGGGGGGGGGGGGGGGGGGGGGGGGGGGTATTAGTGGGTGGGTGAACCAACAGCTGAGACGTGCACCACTAACGCACACACTCTTTCAATGAGGCCACAATGTCACCAGTGGTATTGCAGCACACACTCATGACAATGTGTCAACACACACATATTTTTTGTACACTCAGTGTATATTGATGTCATGAACTGACAGTTAATGAGGGTACTGAAACATAGGTTATAAAATGTAATTGGTTTTAAAGTTGATCCAGACATCCTATCAAACAAGAAATCCAAGATTCCACCAATTTGTAAGCCATGTGGTCCCAAATGCAAGAGCCAACATACTCAGAATATTTCACAGGGTAGGCAAAAGGAAATATGGGAAAAGTATTGGGAGATAGTATAAGTATAAGGAGAAGAGGACATGGATCTTCCACATGGTGGCACAGCAATCTAAGAAAAATATCACTGTTGGTGCTGACAGTCGATGCAGCAGGTCGTTTCTGTACAATCTTCCAAACCAGAGCGGTTCTGCACAACAGGTATGCAAAGTGTTTTTTTCTGACAACATTTGGCTACCATCCCAAAAATGACAGGCTGATTGTCACGATGATGGGCAAGTCAATCACCACCAAACTGATTCCACCAAAGGATCAGAGGGGAAAGATAGCTTCAGCGAGCAAATTGAACATGAATCCAATCCTGCAACACATTGAGTCCTTCCATCCCCAAATCAGCCATTACAGACGAGAGCATGCCCCACATCGCCTCTACCTACCTAGTGACGTCAATATTCGGTTCATGCATAATGACTACAAGGAGAAGAACAAAAAGGCCAGCTGCGGTTAGGAAACCTATCGCAAGGCGGTAAAGGGAAGGAACATCAGCTTTGTGAAGCTTGGAGAGGAGGAGTGCGAGCTCTGTTTGGTACAGGGTCATCATCTGAAGATGGAGCACAGGGAGAATGAGGCCATAGAAACCCAAGCCTGCCAAGACAACAGCCATGCAGCACCTGAATTCACCATCACCAACCCCGACTTCATGCAATGTAGGAAATATGAGGAACATAAGAAGTCTGCAGGGCAGAGCAGAAGCCATTACCAGGCTGATGCACAGAAAGATTGGCCTGAGGATTGGTCTGTGAGGAGCGTTGATATGCAAAAAGTCACCATGCTCCCTCACATGCCAGGTGTGAAAACAGCATTGTTTACAAGAAGAATCGTTGCCTATCACGAGACATTCACCACCATTGGAAAGAAGTCTCAAAAGAAGAAGTAAACAATCTCAGTGGTATGGCATGAAGGAACAGCTGTTCGGAAGGCAGAGGAGATTACTTCATCTTACGTAACAGCACTGGAGAATGAGAGAGATGTCAAGCATGCAGTGTATTGGGTGGATAACTGCACTTCTCAAAACAAAAACTGGTGCCTCCTAACATCACTGGTGAGTGTTGTCAATGCTGACTCAACTTTGATGGAGAACATCACCCTCAACTTCTTCGAGCCAGGACACACCTTCATGAGTGCAGACAGTTTCCACCATGGCATGGAACAGGAAATGAAAGCTCAACCTGCAGGTGTGGTGTACAACTTTGGGGACTTCCTCCATGTGGTCGCCACTTCCAATGCAGGCAAGGTGGAGGTGGTTGAAATGAAAAAGGAAAACATCAGGGCATGGAAAGCTGGCCATTCCATCATCAAGCTGAAGAAGGCAGCAGCACCAAAGCTGGCAGAGATGGCTGAGATCCAGTTGAGACGTGGATCCAGGAGCCTCTTCTACAAAGTCTCCCATGAAGAAAAGGACTTCACAGAGCTTGACTTTATCATGAAGAGTCACTCTAGAGACACCCTCGACACTACGTACACAGGATAGCGGGATAGAAGAAGAAGCTGGACATAATCACCAAGCTATGTCATCTGATGCCTGCAAATCGAAGGCAGTTCTGGAATGCCTTGGCTGTGAACAACATTGCTGAGGATAAGGAGTGATATGGAAGAGCACTGAAGAAGTTTTACTGAAAAATTCTATGTAACTGTTCAGCATTTTATCAATTGTAGCTAAATGTCATTTGGATCCTCTTATGAATATGAACATGTAAATATGTTTAAAATGTATTCTTAAAGCTGTTATTTATTTATTCATTCAAAAGTGTCATTTGAAAAAATACAAATAAAATGTTTTTATTAGCAATCTCATGGTCATTTATCATTTGTATTACCCTATGTCATACTTCTATCATGTTCCATCATTATATATTACAAGACAGGCAATCATTTCATGTAATTCAAACAATTGCAGTGCTGCTTTTCACATTTAATCTTATAAGACATGGACTACTTGTCAAACACAGTAGGTAATGTGACTGACGCAGAATCTACATCTCTATGTAAATGCAACTGGTATCTTAGTGGAAGACACACAAAAGATGCAGTTTCAACACTGTTACACTGTTAGTAATTAGACTGCTCTTGTATTAATAGCATAAATGAGAAGTACAGTAAACAAATGAAAATGGCAGATACTGCTCTTTGCTTTGGTATTACCCTGCAATTTATAACATATCACGCCAAGGAAGAAGGCAGTAACTGCCGTTTAAGGGTCAAAGGTCATGTCAGAGGTCAGGGTCAACATGAATTAAAAAAATTACTCATAGTAAGGCAACAGATCATTACATCTCCAATGATCTCCCTAGAATTCATTTGGCTGGACAATTAAAAAACTTTGAAGCCATTTCTCAGTTCCACTCTATGAGCAGTTACTGCCTTTTTGCTTGGGAGGGCATGTTTAATTCCTTCCTGTGTCCTAGATAGAAACATTGCATTGTTCGGACTCAGAAGATTGTGTTTACTGGGGCTAGTGGAGGCACAAAACGTCAATGATTATTTGGCACAGCCAATTTACCACCTGCCCAACAGCCAGTAGCTGCTGACAAAGCACACCAATGCTGACAGCTGCATCCTTATTATGTTTACCAACTCTCACAACTTTACACAAGTTGACATTAACCCAGTTCTCACTTATCTGCAACTTTCACTCATTCAACACAAAGGGTAATTGGACCATCAGAGAGCAACATTTTGGCCAAAAAATGAATAAAACAGCACATCACAATGCCTCTGACCTAAATAGCTTGTAGCATCTTCATCTCGAGCATGTCTGGTGTTTGGGTTAAAGGTATATCTGTAATGGTTTTCTGGTGAAGGAGAGGCGGACCAAAATGCAGCGTGGTTATAATTCATGGTTCTTTAATAATGAAACCATACATGAATCAACTACAAAAACAAGAAACGTGAAAACCCGAAACAGTCCCATGTGGTACAAACACTGACACAGGAGACAACCACCCACAAAACCCAACAAACAGGCTACCTAAATATGGTTCCCAATCAGAGACAATGACTAACACCTGCCTCTGATTGAGAACCATATCAGGCCAAACATAGAAATAGACATGTAACATAGAATGTCCACTCAGATCACACCCTGACCAAACAAAACATACAAACATACAAAGCAAACTATGGTCAGGGTGTGACAGTACACCCCCCCCCCCCCCCCCCCAAGGTGCGGACTCCGGCCGCAAAAGCTGAACCTATTGAGGAGGGTCTGGGTGGGCATCTGTCCGCGGTGGCGGCTCTGGTGCTGGACGTGGCCCCCACTTCACCATAGTCTTAGTCCGCCCCATTGTCCGCTTCCGTGGCCTCCTAACCACGGCGACCCTTCTAAATGACCCCACTGGACTGAGGGGCAGCTCGGGACAGAGGGGCAGCTCGGGACAGAGGGGCAGCTCGGGACAGAGGGGCAGCTCGGGACAGAGGGGCAGCTCGGGACAGAGGGGCAGCTCGAGACAGAGGGGCAGCTCGAGACAGAGGGGCAGCTCCGTACTGGCTGACGACTCTGGCAGATCCTGGCTGACTGGCGGCTCTGGCAGATCCTGGCTGACTGGCGGCTCTGGCAGATCCTGGCTGACTGGCGGCACTGGCGGATCCTGGCTGACTGGCGACACTGGCGGATCCTAGCTGACTGGCGGCACTGGCGGATCCTGGCTGAATGGCGGATCCTGGCTGACTGGCGGCACTGGCGGATCCTGGCAAACTGGCGGATCCTTGCAGACTGGCGGATCCTTGCAGACTGGCGGCACTGGCGGATCCTGGCGGCACTGGCGGCTCCTTGCAGACTGGTGGCTCCTTGCAGACTGGCGGCACTGGCGGCTCCTTGCAGACTGGCGGCTCCTTGCAGACTGGCGGCACTGGCGGCTCCTTGCAGACTGGCGGCTCCTTGCAGACTGGCGGCTCCTTGCAGACTGGCGGCACTGGCGGCTCCTTGCAGACTGGCGGCTCCTTGCAGACTGGCGGCACTGGCGGCTCCTTGCAGACTGGCGGCTCCTTGCAGACTGGCGGCTCTGATGGCGCTGGGCAGACTGGAGACTCCGGCAGTGCTGGAAAGGAGGAAGGCTCTGGCAGCGCTGGACAGACGAGGCGCACTGTAGGCCCGGTGCGTGGTGCCGGCACTGGAGGTACTGGGCCGAGGACACGCACCTCGGGGCGAGTGCGGGGAGCTGCCACCGGAGGGCTGATGCGTGGAGGTGGTACCGGATAGACCGGACCGTGCAGGCGCACTGGAGCTCTTTTTATTTATTTTACCTTTATTTAACCAGGTAGGCAAGTTGAGAACAAGTTCTCATTTACAATTGCGACCTGGCCAAGATAAAGCAAAGCAGTTCGACAGATAAAACGACACAGAGTTACACATGGAGTAAAAACAAACATACAGTCAATAATGCAGTATAAACAAGTCTATATACAATGTGAGCAAATGAGGTGAGAAGGGAGGTAAAGGCAAAAAAGGCCATGATGGCAAAGTAAATACAATATAGCAAGTAAAATACTGGAATGGTAGTTTTGCAATGGAAGAATGTGCAAAGTAGAAATAAAAAAATAATGGGGTGCAAAGGAGCAAAATAAATAAATAAATTAAAATTAAATACAGTTGGGAAAGAGGTAGTTGTTTGGGCTAAATTATAGGTGGGCTATGTACAGGTGCAGTAATCTGTGAGCTGCTCTGACAGTTGGTGCTTAAAGCTAGTGAGGGAGATAAGTGTTTCCAGTTTCAGAGATTTTTGTAGTTCGTTCCAGTCATTGGCAGCAGAGAACTGGAAGGAGAGGCGGCCAAAGAAAGAATTGGTTTTGGGGGTGACTAGAGAGATATACCTGCTGGAGCGTGTGCTACAGGTGGGAGATGCTATGGTGACCAGCGAGCTGAGATAAGGGGGGACTTTACCTAGCAGGGTCTTGTAGATGACATGGAGCCAGTGGGTTTGGCGACGAGTATGAAGCGAGGGCCAGCCAACGAGAGCGTACAGGTCGCAATGGTGGGTAGTATATGGGGCTTTGGTGATAAAACGGATTGCACTGTGATAGACTGCATCCAATTTGTTGAGTAAGGTATTGGAGGCTATTTTGTAAATGACATCGCCAAAGTCGAGGATTGGTAGGATGGTCAGTTTTACAAGGGTATGTTTGGCAGCATGAGTGAAGGATGCTTTGTTGCGAAATAGGAAGCCAATTCTAGATTTAACTTTGGATTGGAGATGTTTGATATGGGTCTGGAAGGAGAGTTTACAGTCTAACCAGACACCTAAGTATTTGTAGTTGTCCACGTATTCTAAGTCAGAGCCGTCCAGAGTAGTGATGTTGGACAGGCGGGTAGGTGCAGGTAGCGATCGGTTGAAGAGCATGCATTTAGTTTTACTTGTATTTAAGAGCAATTGGAGGCCACGGAAGGAGAGTTGTATGGCATTGAAGCTTGCCTGGAGGGTTGTTAACACAGTGTCCAAAGAAGGGCCGGAAGTATACAGAATGGTGTCGTCTGCGTAGAGGTGGATCAGGGACTCACCAGCAGCAAGAGCGACCTCATTGATGTATACAGAGAAGAGAGTCGGTCCAAGAATTGAACCCTGTGGCACCCCCATAGAGACTGCCAGAGGTCCGGACAGCAGACCCTCCGATTTGACACACTGAACTCTATCAGAGAAGTAGTTGGTGAACCAGGCGAGGCAATCATTTGAGAAACCAAGGCTGTCGAGTCTGCCGATGAGGATATGGTGATTGACAGAGTCGAAAGCCTTGGCCAGATCAATGAATACGGCTGCACAGTAATGTTTCTTATCGATGGCGGTTAAGATATCGTTTAGGACCTTGAGCGTGGCTGAGGTGCACCCATGACCAGCTCTGAAACCGGATTGCATAGCAGAGAAGGTACGGTGAGATTCGAAATGGTCGGTAATCTGTTTGTTGACTTGGCTTTCGAAGACCTTAGAAAGGCACGGTAGGATAGATATAGGTCTGTAGCAGTTTGGGTCAAGAGTGTCCCCCCTTTGAAGAGGGGGATGACCGCAGCTGCTTTCCAATCTTTGGGAATCTCAGACGACACGAAAGAGAGGTTGAACAGGCTAGTAATAGGGGTGGCAACAATTTCGGCAGATAATTTTAGAAAGAAAGGGTCCAGATTGTCTAGCCCGGCTGATTTGTAGGGGTCCAGATTTTGCAGCTCTTTCAGAACATCAGCTGAATGGATTTGGGAGAAGGAGAAATGGGGAAGGCTTGGGCGAGTTGCTGTTGGGGGTGCAGTGCTGTTGTCCGGGGTAGGAGTAGCCAGGTGGAAAGCATGGCCAGCCGTAGAAAAATGCTTATTGAAATTCTCAATTATGGTGGATTTATCAGTGGTGACAGTGTTTCCTATCTTCAGTGCAGTGGGCAGCTGGGAGGAGGTGTTCTTATTCTCCATGGACTTTACAGTGTCCCAGAACTTTTTTGAGTTAGTGTTGCAGGAAGCAAATTTCTGCTTGAAAAAGCTAGCCTTGGCTTTTCTAACTGCCTGTGTATAATGATTTCTAGCTTCCCTGAACAGCTGCATATCACGGGGGCTGTTCGATGCTAATGCAGAACGCCATAGGATGTTTTTGTGTTGGTTAAGGGCAGTCAGGTCTGGGGAGAACCAAGGGCTATATCTGTTCCTGGTTCTAAATTTCTTAAATGGGGCATGTTTATTTAAGATGGTTAGGAAGGCATTTAAAAAAAATATCCAGGCATCCTCTACTGACGGGATGAGATCAATATCCTTCCAGGATACCCCGGCCAGGTCGATTAGAAA
Source organism: Oncorhynchus kisutch (assembly GCF_002021735.2). Taxonomy (NCBI): domain Eukaryota; kingdom Metazoa; phylum Chordata; class Actinopteri; order Salmoniformes; family Salmonidae; genus Oncorhynchus; species Oncorhynchus kisutch. The sequence goes on along the minus strand of NC_034181.2, from coordinate 71,629,905 downwards.
GGCCTGCTCGCAGAAGTGTTTCAGGGAGCGTTTTACAGTGATGAGTGGAGGTCGTTTGACCGCTGACCCATTACGGATGCAGGCAATGAGGCAGTGATCGCTGAGATCTTGGTTGAAGACAGCAGAGGTGTATTTAGAGGGGAAGTTGGTTAGGATGATATCTATGAGGGTGCCCGTGTTTAAGGTTTTGGGGAGGTACCTGGTAGGTTCATTGATTATTTGTGTGAGATTGAGGGCATCAAGTTTAGATTGTAGGATGGCTGGGGTGTTAAGCATGTTCCAGTTTAGGTCGCCTAGCAGCACGAACTCTGAAGATAGATGGGGGGCAATCAGTTCACATATGGTGTCCAGAGCACAGCTGGGGGCAGAGTGTGGTCTATAGCAGGCGGCAACGGTGAGAGACTCGTTTTTAGAGAGGTGGATTTTTAAAAGTAGAAGTTCAAATTGTTTGGGTACAGACCTGGATAGTAGGACAGAACTCTGCAGGCTATCTTTGCAGTAGATTGCAACACCGCCCCCTTTGGCAGTTCTATCTTGTCTGAAAATGTTGTAGTTTGGAATTAAAATGTCTGAGTTTTTGGTGGTCTTCCTAAGCCAGGATTCAGACACAGCTAGAACATCCGGGTTGGCAGAGTGTGCTAAAGCAGTGAATAGAACAAACTTAGGGAGGAGGCTTCTAATGTTAACATGCATGAAACCAAGGCTATTACGGTTACAGAAGTCGTCAAAAGAGAGCGCCTGGGGAATAGGAGTGGAGCTAGGCACTGCAGGGCCTGGATTCACCTCTACATCGCCAGAGGAACATAGGAGGAGTAGAATAAGGGTACGGCTAAAAGCTATGAGAATTGGTCGTCTAGAACATAGAGTAAAAGGAGGTTTCTGGGGGCGATAAAATAGCATCAAGGTATAATGTACAGACAAATGTATGGTAGGATGTGAATACAGTGGAGGTAAACCTAGGTATTGAGTGATGAAGAGAGAGATATTGTCTCTAGAAACATCGTTGAAACCAGGAGATGTCATTGCATGTGTGGGTGGTGGAACTAATAGGTTGGATAAGGTATAGTGAGCAGGACTAGAGGCTCTACAGTGAAATAAGCCAATAAACACTAACCAGAACAGAAATGGACAAGACATATTGACATTAAGGAGAGGCATGCTTAGTCGAGTGATCAAAAGGGTCCTGTGAGTGGAGAGGTTGGTTGGTGATTTAGACAGCTAGCCAGGGCATCGGTAGCAAGCTAGCATAGGATGGAGGTCTGTTGTTAGCCACCTCCTGCGCTCCGTCAGTAGATTAGTGGGGTTCCGTGTGGTAGAGGGGATCAATCCAAATCACACAACAACAAAAATAAAAACAATAGATATAGTTATAGAGGCCCAAGAAGAAAACATAATAATAATAATAAAAATAAATATAAATTAAGCACTTGAGCACTCTTGAGCACCGAGCCTGCCCAACCTTACCTGGTTGAATGCTCCCGGTCGCCCTGCCAGTGCGGCGAGGTGGAATAGCCCGCACTGGGCTATGCAGGCGAACCGGGGACACCGTGCGCAAGGCTGGTGCCATGTAAGCCGGCCCAAGGAGACGCACTGGAGACCAGATGTGTAGAGCCGGCTTCACGGCACTTGGCTCGATGCTCACTCTAGCCTGGCCGATACGCAGAGCTGGTATGTACCGCACCGGGCTATGCACCCGCACTGGGGACACCGTGCGCTCCACCGCATAACACGGTGCCTGCCCGGTCTCTCTCGCCCTCCGGTAAGCACAGGAAGTTGGCGCAGGTCTCCTACCTGGCTTCGCCATACTTCCTGTGTGCCTCCCCCAAGACATTTTTTTGGGGCTGCCTCTCGGGCTTCCTTGCCAGCCATGTTCTCTCATATTGCTGGCTCCTCTCTCCGGCTGCCTCTGCTCTCCTAGCAGCCTCCACCTGTTCCCATGGAAGGTGATCCTTTCCCACCAGGATCTCCTCCCATGTGTAGCAACCCTTGCAGTCCAATACATCATCCCATGTCCATTCCTCCTTGAGCTGCTCCTGCTTCCACTGCCTGTCATCACGCCGCTTGGTCCTGTTGTGGTGGGTGGTTCTGTAACGGTTTTCTTCTGGTGAAGGAGAGGCGGACCAAAATGCAGCGTGGTTATAATTCATGGTTCTTTAATAATGAAACCATACATGAATCAACTACAAAAACAAGAAACGTGAAAACCCGAAACAGTCCCGTGTGGTACAAACACTGACACAGGAGACAACCACCCACAAAACCCAACACAAACCAGGCTACCTAAATATGGTTCCCAATCAGAGACAATGACTAACACCTGCCTCTGATTGAGAACCATATCAGGCCAAACATAGAAATAGACAAACTAGACATGTAACATAGAATGCCCACTCAGTTCACACCCTGACCAAACAAAACATAGAAACATACAAAGCAAACTATGGTCAGGGTGTGACAATATCAGCGCCTGCTTAGAGAAAGCAGTAGAGTAAGGACTTCAGTCATGCTCTGTATGATATGATACTCTGTTCAGCTCTCTGACTACTCACTGGGCACACACTGGTTGAATAAACATTGTTTCCATGTCATTTCGATGAAATTATGTTGAACCAATGTTGAATAGACATTGAATTGACGTCTGTGCGGTGCGGTGACATTAGGATATCAGGGCCTGGCTCAGTAGAGCAAAGTATTATTGATGTATGGAATGTTAGGCATACGTGTATAAAGTGAGCATTCTTTAAAAAAATCTTGTTCTGTCCATGATACCGAAGTGTGTACTGATATGTGTGTATGTGTGTGACTGGTGGATGCTGCTGGGTGTGAATGTGGTGTAGGGAAATGAATGTGGGAATCATTAAGTTGAAACTTTAGAGGGAGGAAACTCCACATGATTCAAGGTTGCTGCTTTCACGTCCGTTAACTCTGATCATGGTGGCTGAGGTGAAAGCCTCAGCGGAACCAAGGACCTTAGGTGAAACTTCCATCTGATTCTGGTTAATTTTATATGAGCAGGAGCGTAACAACAACTGATTCACAGGGACCTTGTTCATTTTATGAGCAGGTCCAAAGCCCAGCACAATACCTCAGCTAACCCTTCATGGGTGGTAGAATGTAACACATGACACTGTATCTCAGCTAACCCGTTAAGGGTGATGGACTATACCAAGGCTCAAGATCAAGGCCTGGTTATTTCATGTTCATGAATGTTTCAAGTTTTATTAGTCGTATGTACAGGATACACATGGTATACACCTTCCAAATAAATTCTTACTAGCAATAATATATACTAAAAGATACGATTATGAACATAAAGTAAATGGCTAAGTAGAATAGAATAAACATTTTAAACAAGTATAATACAGGAAGGCACAATTTATAGTCTAATATTTACATGTGTTTTGAGGACGGGGTTTTGGGGGCCAAGTGTTTAAATTGTGCAGTATATAACAATTTAACAATACTAGTCTGGTAGCTGCAGTTGTGATGTCTGTGTAGCATGAATATATACAGTGGGAAGAACAAGTATTTGATACACTGCCGATTTTGCAGGTTTTCCTACTTACAAAGCATGTAGAGGGCTGTAATTTTTATCATAGGTACACTTCAACTGTGAGAGACAGAATCTAAAACAAAAATCCAGAAAATCACATTGGGGTTAAGGTTAGGGTTGGTTTAGGGTAAGGGTTCGGGTTTCAAATCAAATGTTATTTGTCACATGTGCCGAATAGAACAGACCTTACAGTGAAATGCTTACTTACAAGCCCATAACCAACAATGCTTTAAGAGGTTTTAAGAACAAAAATAAATAAAAAATAAAAAGTGTTAATGGAAAAATAGATAAGTAAAAAATGTCAAATAAATGAACAAATAATAAAAAAGCAGCAGTAAAATAACAATAGCGAGGCTATGTACAAGGGGTACCGGTACAGAGTCAGTGTGCCAGGGCACCAGTTAGTCGAGGTAATTGAGGTAATATGTACATGTAGGTAGAGTTAAAACCTCTACAGGATCGGTGGGTCCCCCGTGGGACAGTTGAGCTAATGTAGGCTAATGTGATTAGCATGAGGTTGTACGTAACAAGAACATTTCCCAGGACATAGACATATCTGATATTGTCAGAAAGCTTAAATTTGTGTTAATCTAACTGCACTGTCCAATTTACAGTAGCTAATACAGTGAAAGAATACCATGCTATTGTTTGAGGAGAGTGGACAGTTATGAACTTGAAAATGTATTAATAAACCAATTAGGCACATTTGGACAGTCTTGATACAAAATGTTGAACAGAAATGCAATAGTTCATTGGATCAGTATAAAACTGTGCACATACACTGCTGCCATCTAGTGGCTAATATCTAAATTCCACCTGGGCTGGAATAATACATTATGGCCTTTCTCTTGCATTTCAGATCTAATGTGTTATATTCTCCTACATTAATTTAACAATTCCATAAACTTCAAAGTGTTTCCTTTCAAATGTTATCAAGAATATGCATATCCTTGCTTCAGGTCCTGAGCTACAGGCAGTTCGTTCTCATTTTAGGAGAAAATTGGGAAAAAAGGGGCTGATCCTCAAGAGGTTTTTAAAGTGACTATGTATAGATAATAAACAGAGAATAGCAGCAGCGTAAAAGAAGGGGGAGAGACAATGTAAATAGTCTGGGTAGCCATTTGATTAGCTTTACAGGAGTCTTATGGCTTGGGGGTAGAAGCTGTTGAGAAGCCTTTTGGACCTAGACATGGCGCTCCGGTACCGCTTGCCATGTAGTAGCAGAGAGAATAGCCTATGACTAGGGTGGCTGGAGTCTTTGACCATTTTTAGGGCCTTCCTCTGACACCACCTGGTATAGGTCCAGGATGGCTGGAAGCTTGGCCCCAGTGATGTACTGGGTTTGGTTTAGTGGTTAGGGAAAATAGGATTTTCAACGGTTATAAATTGTGTGTCCCCACAAGGTTAGTTAATTAAACACGACTGTGTGTGTTGGTGTGTGCGTGAGTGCATGTGTGCTAAGGTGTGGAGAATCAGAGCAGGTGGTCAGTCCAGTTCAAGTGTTCAGCAGTCTGATGGCTTGTAGATAGAAACTGTCTCTGAGCCTGTTGCTATCAGACTTCATGCTCCAATTATGTCTGCCCGATGGTAATGGAGTGAACAGCTCTTAGCTAATATGTGTGGGGTCCGTGATGATGCTGCAGGCCTTCCTCAGGCACCGTTTCAAGTAGATGTCCTGTGCTGGGCTGTCCTCACCACCTGCTGGAGGGTCTTGTGGTCATGGATGGAGCAATTCCCGCACCAGGCTGTGATGCAACCTGTGACGCTCTGATGGTGTAGCGGTAGTATTTGAAGAGGACTTGGGGTGGCATGCCAAATTTCTTTAGCTGCCTTAGGAAGTAGAGACGCTGTTGCATCCTCTTGACAAGAGTTTTGGTGTTGTTGGTCCATGTCAAGTCCTCTGTGATGTGGACGTTGAGGAGTTTAAAACTACTGACTCCCATTGATGTGGATTGGGGCACTTTCCCTCCTCTGTTTCCTGAAGTCAACAATCAAACCCTTTCTTTTGCTGATGTTGAGGGGGAGGTTGGTGTCCTGGCATTCCAATGCCAGTTCACTTTCCTTCCTATAGGCTGACTCATTGTTTTTGTTTTCCAGGCCTACAACTGTGGTGTTGTCAGCAAACTTGATAATGGAGTTGGTGTTGTGCGAGAACAGGGAGTACAGCAGAGGGCTGAGACACCTGTGTTAAGGCGTCAGCATGCTTCAATTTGCCTGGCGCCTAGCCGAACCTAACGAGTGTGCTTCTATTCTACCTTAAAAAATACTTTCGCTTGAAAAATTAGAAAAAAGCGACAATAATACTGTTTGTCAATTTTCAAACGCTGTAGCCAGTATACACTTCCTCAAAATAGTCAGAATTAATCTAAGATCATTTAAGAAATCTGTAATTAATTTTGACATTTTTTTGCAGAGGAGATCTTCGTCACATAATTTTGCATCTGACTAGGATGTTTGCTGCAGTATTTCTCAAGTGAAAAAATGTGCATGAGAAGGAGTCGTCTCCCTTTGAATGACAACAATTGTCGACGAGTCGGCTACCGACTTCGGCTACCGACACCGACTTTGGCTTGCCTCAAGAAAAAAATTTGTGTGCCTGAACAACTGAAAAAAACCTTGCCCGAAGTCCAAAAAGAACCAAAATGTCACAAAATGTTGTCATAATATATGCATAATCTGTTTTGGCTGGGAAGCATGCAGACGCCTTTCATCAGTGGTGAGGAGGTACCAATGTTGTATTTTACCTAATGAAACCCATTGTGGGTGGTAGCTGTAACAAAAGTTGTACAAATTTAAAGGCCCAGTGCTGTCACAAATGTAATTTCCTGTGTTTTATATATTTCCACACTATGAGGTTGGAATAATACTGTGAAATTGTAGAAAATTATGATAATGCCCTTTTAGTGTAAGAGTTGTTTGAAACAGGGCTGACATTTCTGCCTGTTTGGTGGGATGGAGTTTTGGCTTGCCTGTTGACAAATTAGTTAATAGACCAATAAGAAAGCATTCTAAACCTCTCTGCCAATAACAGCTAGTTTTCGGTTTTCCCCTCCCCACTCAGACAATTCCCAGATAGTCATAGCAAAATTATTTTCTTGAGAAATTGCTCTTTGCTATTAAGATATGATTATTTCGGACCATTTCAATTGAAAACAATCACAGTAAGGTACTTAATTGTTAGCCAGAAATGATTTGATATTGAGATAACGGCTGCATTGGACCTTTAAGAGATTACATCTTACCTCAGGAAACTCATTGAGGGTGGTAATTGTAAAAGTCTATACCCAGGATACCCATTAAGGGTGGTAACTATAGGAACATGGTAGCATTATTTACCAGTGTCAGCAGCCTATTTGCAACACATCTCATTTAATGTACTTCGATTTTCGTGTGTTTCACTTGCATTCAGTAGTCTATGAATCACATGGTTATGAAGGCATAAATGTGTGTACTTATATTAAATGGACAACTTATATTAAATGGACAAAAGGAACACCTATGTGAGAATACTATTCATTGGCTACAGCTCAGCGTTCAACACCATAGTGCCCTCAAAGCTCATCACTAAACTAAGGACCCAGGGATTAAACACCTCCCTCTGCAACTGGATCCTGGACTTCCTGACGGGCTGCCCCCAGGTGGTAAGGGTAGGTAACAACACATCCGCCACGCTGATCCTCAACACGGGGGCCCCTCAGAAGTGCATGCTCAGTCCCCTCCTGTACTCCCTGTTCACTCATGACTGCACGGCCAGGCATAGGGAGGAGGTCATAGACCTGACTGTGTGGTGCAAGGACAACAACCTCTCCCTCAACGTGATCAAGACAAAGGAGATGATTGTGGACTACAGGAAAAGGAGGACCGAGCACGCACCATTCTCATCGACTGGGCTGCGGTGGAGCAGGTTGAGAGCTTCAAGTTCCTTGGCGTCCACATCACCAACAAACTAACATGGCCCAAGCACACCAAGAGTCGTGAAGAGGGCACGACAAACCCTATTCCCCCTCAAGAGACTGAAAAGATTTGTCATGGGTCCTCAGATCCTCAAAACATTTTACAGCTGCACCATCGAGAGCATCCTGACGGGTTGCATCAGTGCCTGGTATGGCAACTGCTCGGCCTCCGACCGCAAGGCACTACAGAGGGTAGTGCGTACGACCAAGTACATCACCGGGGCCAAGCTTCCTGCCATCCAGGACCTCTATACCAGGCCGTGACAGAAGGGCCTAAATATTGTCAAAGACTCCAGCCACCCTAGTCAGACTGTTCTCTCTGCTACCGCACGGCAAGTGCTACCAGAGCGCCATGTCTAGGCCCAAGAGGTTTCTAAACAGCTTCTACCCCCAAGCCATAAAACTCCTGAACAGCTAATCAAATGGCTACCCAGACTATTTGTATTGCCCCCCTCCACGCTGCTGCTACTCTCTGTTATTATCTATGCATAGTCACTTTAATAACTCTACCTACATGCACATATTACCTCAACACCGGTACCCCCTGTATGTAGCCCCGCTATTGTTATTTACTGCTGCTCTTTAATTATTTGTTATTATCTCTTTTTTTGTTGGTATTTTCTTAAAACGGCATTGTTGGTTAAGGGCTTATAATAAGGGCTTATAAGTAAGCATTTCACTGTAATACCTGTTGTTTCGGCGCATGTGACAAATACAATTTGAAATGTGTGTATGTAGTTCTGTCCTTGTCTATTAATGTATGTATTAGCCTGTGATGTTTTATGTGGACCTTAGGAAGAGTAGCTGCAGACTCATGAGCCCAACATTTTGGCAATAGCAAATTACTACTTGCACCTCCACATGGCTGCACTGCAGCTACAAGCCCCAAAATTGATTAAAGGTATATAACGGTACCCCTTATAGTCCAAGGACCTTACATGTTGTTTAAAGATGTGGCTCTGGAAGCCTAAACAGCCAAATACTCCATCTAAACCTGAATCGATTCTCAATTGTGGTAAAATTCTATAAACATAAATCCCTACTTTCATATCCCAAAATAATTTCACAAATGCTAAATTCACTTGCTGTACAGTTAGGTTGCAGCCAATAGTATTTTTCCAGTGACAACCCTTTTGTAGGGTCCATTTACACACGTTAGGAGATGCAGATGGCCAATTAGCACAGGTTGTAAGTAGACTAACTTCAATCTGTTTTCTGTAAACACTGTAACATGGAGATACTGTATTTTTGTGTGGGAACACATCCTTTTTTATTATATTTCTATCTGATATGAAAGATAAGGTCCTTTTGCTTCCAAAACACTGCCGCAAGTGATGTGTGGTAATGTTCAAACTGAGCATCCAGGGCTCTTAACAAAATTCCCCAGTACAGAAGACGCAGTCATCCAATGACTTGTGTAATGTAATGGAACAGTCATGATCAAGGGCTATGCACCACCCAAATGCTTCAGCGACTGTGTCCAGACGGAAAAATAACAAACAGTTAACTTTCATTAAGCAAAATACCCAATGCAGAAAATACAAGGAACATTTAGCCTGTTCCTCAATTACAAAGTTTATTTCAGATTTTTAACAAGTTTAGTCGAACAGGCCGAATCCCATGTCGTCATCAGATCCCTCTTCAGACTCCTCCTTCTCTTCCTTCTTCTCCTCAGCTGTAAAGAGATCACAGTAATCAATTAACAATACCATCTTCACCAAATACATTGTCCGAAAACAGAGATATTCAAAGCTAGTTATAGTGAAAGTAATATAATAAACAGTTTACCAAAATACATGTTCATAAACAAAATAAACTACCCTTTATGAACTAGTAATGCGCTGATCAGCCATTTATTAATCTGAAACTGACCTGCTATTTTTAAAACGGTCCCATTCTACCAGCCATGATGTATAAAAAATAATGATCCCCGCCAATTAGAAAATCCATGCAATGAAACTGTTTTAATGCTGTTTGCATTGAGACAGTTCTGGTCATTACTATAACATTTCCAATGTATTTAGTAAAGGCAAATAAGCTTTAGCTTGCCTGACCAAGTGGCCAATAGATATTGAGCTGACCCACACATCATTATCTATAACTTAACACCCCATTAGAAGGCATTGAGACCAGTTTGGTATGAAAAATGATAGACATCCAAAAGGTCAACTTGACAAGGATCTCAAACACTCATGTGGGCTCTGATGTTTGCTCACCTGCAGTGGGGGCAGCTGCCCCAGCAGCAGCGGCTCCACCTGAGCTGGCCACTGCCACAGCACCACCTGCTGGCATACTGGCCAGTTTACCATAGCCTGTGAGAAAAATTACAGTTAACAGATTTAATTACAACTATATTGCTGTATATACCAATAACTAATAACACTAATACAGTGGCAGATAAGCCTCGATAGAGTTTCAAAGCAAATGTCTAGCAGATTAAACCACCAGTGTGCTTAGTCCAGAATGGACTAAAATGTGTTCTCTTCATTGACTTTAGATTATGCATTGACAGTTCTGCAACTCACCTTGGGCAATCACCTCTTCCACATTTTTGCCACCGAGTTCAGTGACAACCTGAAGGGGGGAAAAAAGGGGTCATAAATTAGTGGTCCATAGAAATTGCAAGCATGTTTTCTGTTTGAGCTCAACTTTCAGAACACACACGTTGTGCGTTTATTTTACTCAACACTGAGATAAGGTCAAACGTGATATTAAGCATACCTTCTCCATGCGTGTTTTGTCAGCCTCAATGCCAACACTTTCCAGGATCTTCTTGATGTCCGCAGCCTGTGGGCTGGCATTACCACCAAGGGCAGAGAGCAGGTATGCAGCAACGTAACGCATTCTGCAATACAGGTCATGATGCAGTTATAAATCATATGACAACAAAAAAACAAGGCATAAAAAAAAAAAAAATCCAATACAGTTAAGTTACTTTAGACAAATACTAAACATACGTCTCAAAGGGAACGTCGCAGTATAATCCTATAACCTGCAGAAACAATTATAACAATTGTCCATGTCATACCCACAGATCATCAAGTAGCTAGGCCTATACATGCCTACTTTGCATTTGTTTCAAGAGTGACATTTATACACCTTCTCCAGAATCTAAGTGAGAAAAAAACACGTTGGTTGGGCATCTTAACCAAACACTAGGACTCATTGGCTTACTCAAAACATCTAATAGATTAGCTAACTACGTAACGTTGGCTAGATAACTGAGGTTAGCAAATTAGCTAGCTAGTCGAGCTTGCTAGCGCACTGTCCGCAAAGTTCCAGTTAGTGAGGTTGTCACTAATAACTTATTTATTCAATCAGAATATGAAGATGTGGCATTGAAAAACTCCCTAGTGAATAATGTTACCAATCACTTAGCTAGCTAGTTTTGGGCCTTGTTTCTTTGAGGCAATAGTGAGAGCGAGTACACATGGTGACATGTCATGGCTGTTAGGTAGCAAGCTAACTGGCTAGCATGCTCCTCTCCAATACATTATTTGCTGTCCAATTTTAGGTTAGGGGTAAGACACATTTTTGAAAGGAATGCCTACGTTATGGTTCCGTGTTGGACTTATTTTCAATGGGTGTGTATATGCTAAATTGCCTTTAAAAGACACTCACTTGACACGGAAAAGACAGAGATGCGTGTTCACGGCGAGATTTGCACAGGCGGAAAGGAAGTTCCAAGGCAGGGGGGAAACGAAAAAACGCATGATGGGCGGGGAAATCGAATGAATTTTGATTGGAGGAGAAAATTCCAACAGGGTGGACTTGATTTGCAAGGCGAAGTGAGGAGATGGTCCGGAGGCCGAGCGGCGTCAACCCAATGAAAAGTGTCAGAAAAAAAAATAGTTAGGGAAATTGGAATCACTACATGGTGATAATGATACGCCACATGTAAGTGATTGAGCCACTGTTCAGTCCAGCAAAGTGCCATTGACTCTCAGTGGTCAATAACGGGACAGATGGAGCTGGGACTGTGCTGTGACCTTAGAACAGACACCTAATTTGGACTACATTAGTACCAACATATTGCCATACTCTATGAAACGGCACAGAGCCCTTACTATAGTACCATTCTTGCCTCTGGCAATATGACATAATATGGCATCATTAAAATTCGGTATCAAACAAAAAACGTGGGCCTCCTAAACAAAAAGGATGTTAAAACTACAATTGTTAAAGGAAATACACAATAAAAGTGATGGTAATAGTAAATTGAGAACAAAAATAAGCAAATAAAAACATTTTTCATGGTATCATTTATTTTGTGCAGTTTTTGGATCTAAATCATTTTGATCTAAATAATTCTATACATCCACATCAACGTAACAATACAAATGGACAGAATAAACTGAGAGCAGCACATTTTGTAAGTAGACCTAACAGTCCAAAACAAGCAAACATTAAACATGATATCAAATAGTTCTCATAAAAGTTAAGTTTGGTCTTGGTACTCAAAACAAGAATATAACAGTCAGAAAAGGAATACAAATAATTTCAGGATTTTTCTCTCATGAAAATCCCTTGTAAAAAATAAAAATATCAAAAGAAAACACTTAGAAAAATATCCTATTGACCCTTCCAAAATATAAGAGGGTAGAAACCTGAGGGGTGTTTCACAAAGCTCTAGGAATTGGCAAGGTAACTGTCCTGAACATTCTGTTGAAACCATTCATGTCAGTCACAAGGACAACATTTCAGTAATCATACTGAGGGGCAAGCCGACATGTAACCAACTTGCTATGGTGTGCCAAATCTGTTAAGCCTTTGTTTATTTTACACATCTGTTTAAAAGTATGAATAGAACATAGAATATTTTCTTTATGAAGTGAAGAAAACTTGTGAATGAAATACAAAATGTTTCATGATTTAGATGAATACATTTTATTCAATTCAGCAAAAATGTAAATCTATTTTATCAATATAACTGGAATTATACAGTACATTCATGAGTGACCATAAAATTGAAATACAAACTATACTATTCAGGTGAAAAATAACATATCTGGAATTGAAATCAGTGATGCCAAATTAAGTTAACATCTTAAAGGGATAGTTCACCCAAATGGGACATGTCCCTAATTTTATAGGTCAACAAGTAATCATTCAAACCTGTAAGTCAGCAACATAGCAACGTTATTGGTCTTTATTTTAAACTGTATTAGTGAAGGTGGGTTTCACATACCAGTAGATAACATGCATTTTTGATGAATGCCATTCAATAAAGGGTTTACCTGCATTGAAAGATAGCAGGTAGCACCCTATTTCAAACAACCATGCTGGTGGTAGTGCAATTGTCTTTTTCTCGCTTAAGCTTTTTGGAAACGTCAGTTTGTGTTGGACAACAATGTCATTTGTGTCGTCGCTGCGACAAGTTGGCTGACCTACTGTAAACCCACTTTGAATGAGTTGGCCACACTGTTGATGTGTGAATAGAGCAAAATAACTCAAAGAAATTAGAGAAAAAAATGGCTATGGGAATGCAGCTTTCTTGGGGAATCTCAAAATCCACTGACCCTGTTCATGAAATACCCCTGTGGTTTCGAAAGGTTCTGACTTATTTGCTCTTTTTAAATATTTAAAATGTCAGGTTTGCCTCAGGTCTCAAAATTGTATACTGTCCCCCCATTACTGTCATAAGGGGAAACGGTTATCTGAATTTTAATAGACAGATGCTGTGCTTAGTAAGCCTTCTCCCAGTCCACTGTAAACCTACACATTTGAAGGCTCTAAATGATTCATGGGATGCAAAAGCTAGAAGTTGCTGAATATTTTATGAGACAGCAAAATATTTTTTTAAAGCTTGTAAGACAGTAAAAACATCAGCACAAGGTTAAAAATAAATCCAGAGAATGTATTATTTAATTCCTTAACAATTTAAGATTAGAATACTAAACACAGATCTACCAAAACGTTCACACGTATTATTTTCAGGAGGGAAAAAAACAAAAAAGAGACCATGGTGAAACATAACGTCTCCATTTAGCCTTCATATACTGGTAAACACAAAATGTCTATATAAATTTACACACAATTCCTTCGAGAATATATTCTATACTCTATACCTCTTATATCCCAAATGTATTCTATTACTACCAGTTCTTTTCACTCTCAAAAATAGCAGGTGTGAAGTTTGCATTCCTGCAAATGCTTAGTAAACTGGCATTGAAGTGTTAAATCATCTGAGCTTAGTTTTATACCCAAATGAAAATGAGGGTAATTTGAATGACAGTACAAGTTTAAATACATTTATTTTGCCCTGAGGCACATTATAAAGGCTGTACTAAAATAAATAAATACCATCTCTTCAATCAATGAACCTCTGTTGTGGGTCTCATAGGTCCTCAAAAGGCATCCAATATGTCAGCCCAAAATGTAATGCACATGTAAAGCGTGAATGACCAACTACTTGTAGAAATATGATAAATCTAGTGTTTGCCTTGAGTTGTGGTGTCAGAAGTCACAGGGGTAGGGTGTAGAAAAGGTAGAAATATAATATATAGTGGGGCAAAAAAGTATTTAGTCAGCCACCAATTGTGCAAGTTCTCCCACTTAAAAAGATGAGAGGCCTGTAATTTTCATCATAAGTACACTTGAACTATGACAGACAAAATGAGAAAGAAAAAAAATCCAGAAAATCACATTGTAGGATTTTTAATGAATTTATTTGCAAATTATGGTGGAAAATAAGTATTTGGTCACCTACAAACAAGCAAGATTTCTGGCTGTCACAGATGTGTAACTTCTTCTTTAAGAGGCTCCTCTGTCCTCCACTCGTTACCTGTATTAATGCCACCTGTTTGAACTTGTTATCAGTATAAAAGACACCTGTCCACAACCTCAAACAGTCACACTCCAAACTCCACTATGGCCAGGACCAAAGAGCTGTCAAAGGACACCAGAAACAAAATTGTAGACCTGCACCAGGCTGGGAAGACTGAATCTGCAATAGGTAAGCAGCTTGGTTTGAAGAAATCAACTGTGGGAGCAATTATTAGGAAATGGAAGACATACAAGACCACTGATAATCTCCCTCGATCTGGGGCTCCATGCAAGATCTCACCCCGTGGGGTCAAAATTATCACAAGAATGGTGAGCAAAAATCCCAGAACCACACGGGGGGACCTAGTGAATGACCTACAGAGAGCTGGGACCAAAGTAACAAAGCCTACCATCAGCAACACACTACGCCGCCAGGGACTCAAATCCTGCAGTGCCAGACGTGTCCACCTGCTTAAGCCAGTACATGTCCAGGCCCGTCTGAAGTTTGCTAGAGAGCATTTGGATGATCCAGAAGAAGATTGGAAGAATGTCATATGTTCAGATGAAACCAAAATATAACTTTTTGGTAAAAACTCAACTCGTCGTGTTTGGAGGACAAAGAATGCTGAGTTGCATCCAAAGAACACCATACCTACTGTGACGCATGGGGGTGGAAACATCATGCTTTGGGGCTGTTTTTCTGCAAAGGGACCAGGATGACTGATCCGTGTAAAGGAAAGTATGAATGGGGCCATGTATCGTGGGATTTTGAGTGAAAACCTCCTTCCATCAGCAAGGGCATTGAAGATGAAACGTGGCTGGGTCTTTCAGCATGACAATGATCCCAAACACACCACCCGGGCAACGAAGGAGTGGCTTCGTAAGAAGCATTTCAAGGTCCTGGAGTGGCCTAGCCAGTCTCCAGATTTCAACCCCATAGAAAATCTTTGGAGGGAGTTCAAATCCGTGTTGCCCAGCAATAGCCCCAAAACATCACTGCTCTAGAGGAGATCTGCGTGGAGGAATGGGCCAAAATACCAGCAACAGTGTGTGAAAACCTTGTGAAGACTTACAGAAAACGTTTGACCTCTGTCATTGCCAACAAAGGCTATATAACAAAGTATTGAGATAAACTTTTGTTATTGACCAAATACTTATTTTCCACCATAATTTGCAAATAAATTCATTAAAAATCCTACAATGTGATTTTCTGGATTTTCTTTTCTAATTTTGTCTGTCATAGTTGAAGTGTACCTATGATGAAAATTACAGGCCTCTCTCATCTTTTTAAGTGGGAGAACATGCACAATTGGTGGCTGACTAAATACTTTTTTGCCCCACTGTATGTGGATCTAAACTAAAAACTTAGTGTGCTAAGTTTTAGAAGAAGGTTAAAATTGTGACTGGGACAGATGGCTGGAAGAGGGTGAAAGATGAGGGAATTGCGTGCCAGTGATGAAAAAACACTATTGGGGATAGCTGTTCTGTTGCCGGCGCTTTGCAGACCTCATCTTCTCAAAGCGGGACTCCATTTCCTCAAGGACTTTAGGAGTGTACCTGACCACCAGCTTCACAGTGCCCTGGGCAGCTTTGAGAAGCTCCACAGCTTTCTCATGGTGCTCCCCCTCCACACTCTGGAAAGAAAGAGATAAAAGGAGGATCAATTTAAATAACAAACAAAATTAGGTGACTGAATATGATAAATGTATATTGATAGTAGCCATGTCAGAAATCTGGCTTGCCTGCTATTTAATTAAACTGCATACTGTGTACTTATCATAATACATACAGTTGAAGTCCAAAGTTGACATACACCTTAGCCAAATACATTTAAACTCAGGTTTTTCACAATTCCTGACATTTAATCCTGGAAAAATTCCCTGTCTTAGGTCACTTAGGATCACCACTTTATTTTAAGAATGTGAAATGTCTGAATAATAGCAGATAGAAGGATTTATTTCAGATTTTATTTATTTCATCACATCCCCAGGGCTCAGAAGTTAACATATACTCAATTAGTATTTGGTAGTGTTGCCTTTCAATTGTTTAACTTGGGTCAAACGTTTTGGGTAGCCTTCCACAAGCTTCCCACAAATTGGGTGAATTTTTCCCCATTCCATCTTGACAGAGCTGGTAACTGAGTCAGGTTTGTAGGCCTCCTTGCTCGCACACACCTTTTCAGTTCTGCCCACACATTTTCTGTAGGATTGAGGTCAGGGCTTTGTGATGGACACTCCAATGCCTTGACTTTGTTGCCCTTAAGCCATTTTGACACAACTTTGGAAGGATGCTTGGGTACATTGTCCATTTGGAAGACCCATTTGCTTTAACTTTCTGACTGATGTCTTGAGATGTTGCTTCAATATATCCACATAATTTTCCTTCCTCATATGCCATCTATTTTGTGAAGCACACCAGTCACTCCTGCAGCAAAGCACCCCCACAACATGATGCTGCCACCACCGTGCTTCACGTTTGGGATGGGGCTCTTCAGCTTGCAAGCCTCCCCCTTCTTCCTCCAAACTTAACGATTGTCATTATGGCCAAACAGTTCTATTTTTGTTTCATCAGACCAGAGGACATTTCTCCAAAAAGTACGATATTTGTCCCCATGTGCAGTAGCAAACCGTAGTCTGGCTTTTTTATGGCAGTTTAGGAGCAGTGGCTTCTTCCTTGCTGAGCGGCCTTTCAGGTTATAGGACTCGTTTTACTGTGGATATAGATCATTTTGTACAGCATCTCCACAAGGTCCTTTGCTGTTGTTCTGGAATTGATTTGCACTTTTCGCACCAAAGTACGTTCATCTCTAGGAGGCAGAACGCATCTCCTTCCTGAGCGGTATGACGGCTGCGTGTTCCCATGGTGTTTATACTTGCATACTATTATTTGTACAGATGAACGTGGTACGTTCAGCCATTTGGAAATTGCTCCCAAGGATGAACCAGACTTGTGGAGGTCTACCATTTTTTTTCTGAGGTCTTGGCTGATTTGATTTTCCCATGAGGTTAAGCAAAGAGGCAATGAGTTTGAAGGTAGGCCTTGAAATACATCCACATGTAAACCTCCAATTGACTCAAATGATGTCAATTAGCCTATCAGAAGCTTCTAAAGCCATGACATAATTTTCTGGAACTGTCCAAGCTTTTTAAAAGGCACAGTCAACTTACTGTATGTAAACTTCTGACCCACTGGAATTGTGATACAGTGAATTATAAATTAAATAATCTGTCTGTAAACAATTGTTGGAAAAATTACTTGTGTCATGCACAAAGTAGATGTCCTAACAGACTTGCCAAAACTATAGTTTGTTAACAAAAAAATTGTAGAGTGGTTGAAAAAACGAGTTTTAATGACTCCAACCTAAGTGTATGTAAACTTATGACTTCAACTGTATTCTGGTCCTGGAACCATTGCTTAAAGGAATAATCTACTCAAAAGTATACATTTTATTCATTAGTCCACTGTTGATAGAGTCCCAAAATGTGTTGCATGTCAGCAATCAAGTTTTCAAGATATAGAACTTTTCAAAAAGCAAGTTGTTGCCACATCATCATGATGATGCGTAAAACCACTAAACAAGGGACACTTTTTTGTTGTTGTCTGTTTAACTAAACCAGTGTTTTATCATAATGAGAGCATATGCTCAAAATATAACAGCATACTAGGCTCATCCTACAATGGGCAATTGTGTCGATTCCCTACATTAATTTATTTTGGTACAGCTTGTCCCCTCAGCTGTTGTCAGACACACGTGGGCCTCGAAATACAATTCTCTTCCTCAAGTGCAGCAAATACTACTAAACAAAAAGCCAAAATGAGTATGACATCCTGGAATTTTTAAAGCATACTCAATTTTCGAAATTGCACATTCTACAAAACTTTCTTTTTCGCCTTCCCAAAATGCCTACTATTTAGAACGCAAGTATGGGTATTCGGACACAACCAGAGACTGCATAAACAACACGTACCACCCCATTGACAGAAAGAAGCTGGTCGCCTCTTTTGAGGCCCCCGTGGCGGTCGGCGATTCCCCCAGGAATGATGCGTGAGATGTAAATAGGAGAGTTCTGTTCCTTCCCTCCCATTATATTGAAGCCAAGTCCTTCCTCTGTCTTAGGCAGCTCCACCACGCGAGGGTGTGAGTGCCCCTCACTGGCCGCAAACGCTGCAACAGTGGCCTACAAGACAAGAGAAGTTGTTAACCCAGAGTTGCCTACAGAGTTGTTTAATATTGGTTGTTGTTGTGACATACCTTGGCTGTGGCATTTGCCCTGACTTCTGGGCTACTGTTAATGTCCACTGTCTCATACACATGTTCATACACCTACAGAGTTGTTTAGAAAAGGCAGAAAGAAGGTTAGTCAAATGCAAACTGCAAAGCTGAATTACTTCCGTCAAAAGGTCTGACATGTTAAAAATGGAGATCCTGGTAGTTCTTGCTGTCCAGGGTTCCAAGCTATTAATTAATCCTCAAACTGGATAGCTTATTTCGTAATCACAACACTATACACTGACATTGAAGGAATGACAAATCTTATATCTGAAATCAAATAACTAGACTATAGGCAGCAATCAAACAATTCATGTTTTATAGGCCTGTCTGTATCAGCCCCATCTCACATAAGTACACAAATCCGAGTCTGGAGGTCTAGAGTACTGCTGATTATTTTTTTTCCACTCACCTGGTGCCCCAGGTCTGAATCAGTCACACTTATTGGAGGGGGAGAATGAAAATCAGCAGTACTTCTGGCCTTGAGGTCCAGATTTGGCCACATAATTTGAGTTGAACTTTGAAGGGTGTGATGGGCATTTAATGGCATTGTCACAGCTCACCTCTCGCACAGCATTACAGAACTCGCTCTGCAAGACCCTTTGCAGTGCCTGCAGTTTCTGGGGTGGCACTTCCCCTGTTCTCTGGAGCTTGTCAAGCAATTCAATGGCCCGAGAAATGTCTGTGGGGAGAAAACATGGAGACCACCCACCGTCAGAGATCTTACCAATAATTGACATCGATTTAAAGACTTTGGATTGGGAAATAATTGCTTGAGGCAGAGGATCTAACACTTCAGCACAAGAGTAATGGAGTCTGTTGGTTTTTGATTTTGTAGATTGATGAAGTAAATCTGTCCATGCATAGGGTATTATGATGCAGGCATAGCTGATCATTACCAAATCTTCATCACAATGTTTGTAAACACATGGTAGAATTCAATGGACAGGGACTTGTATCATCAGGACTGCAAGTAACAGTCCGGGCTTTCGGGCGCAACATTTTCAAACTAACCTAGCTAGCTACTGAACTACAGCTAGCTACATACTGGACGCTGAACTTTTGTTTGGGTGCAACTGCTAACATTACTAGGAAGCTACAAAGTACCCATTTGTCGCACTTGAGTAAAAGTAAAGATACCTTAGAAAACAACTCAAGTAAAAGTCACCCAGTAAAATACTACTTGAGTAAAAGTCTATTGGTTTTGGTATTTGGTTTTAAATATACTTAAATATCAAAAGTAAACGTATTAATCATTTCAAATTCCTTACATTATGCAAACCACACGCCACCATTTTTTAAATGTATGGATAGCCAGGAGCACAATACAACACTCAAGACATTAATTTACAAACAAAGCATTTGTGTTTAGTGAGTGTGCCAGATTAGAGGCGGTTGGGATGACCAGGGTATGTTCTCTTGATAAGTGTGTGAATTGAACCATTTTCCTGTCAAAATGTAACCAGTACTTTTGGGTGTCAGGGAAAATGTATGGAGTAAAAAGTACTTATTTTCTTTAGATAGGTAGTGAAGTAAAAGTTGTCAAAATAATAAATAGTAAAGTACAGATACCCCTCAAAAACGATTTAAGTAGTACCTTAAAGTATTTGTTCATTAGTACTTTACACCACTGCAAACTACCAGCCTTAGAGGATAGCTATCTAAATCAGCTAACGTTAGCTGGCTACAACATTAGCAACTCAGCCCATCTGTCTTTCTTAAAACTAAAGCGATTATATTGGAATAATCTATTTTTCTTTCGACTTTTGAGAGATGATTGTACTTTGGGCTAGTTATTTCAAAATTAAATGGCTAACGTTAGCTAACTAAATTAAATTCCAGATTAGCTACCGTTAACTAGCCAGCCATCTGTTTGGCTCGTGTGTATTTTCATAATTTTAACCATTATTATTGATCAAGCGATCTGTGTTGTTTGACGTTTTACCTCTTTCCAGTCGAACAGGTTCCCCCAAAGACGCCATAATAGCCCAAATCTGGCACTGTTCGGGAGAAATTAGCAGGCTGGCAAAATATCCACTCGGCGATAAACAGATTTGAGCTGTATTGACGGGGATTGTTGTTGCGTCAAGGACACGCAATCGGCGCAATATACGGTCAATGTGCCCAATCCACGATGGGGGAGAAACTGAGAAGTCATATCTATTTTAGAAAATGTGGTATCCTAAATGTATAACCTGCAATATTTACAGTTTTTCAATGGTTATCTAAATTATAGATTTTAACGTATAGTTATTAAAATGTCTTATCTGATCATTATTCATAACCCAAAATGAATTGTTTGTAAATGTCTTTGTAAACCTACAATGTTGATTCAATATGTTTAAGCCATCATTTTGATCTCTGTCAGTGCTTGCATAATGTATGCATTTCTATTGATTCATTTCCACTTCTCACAGCAATAAGGAATTTGCCTTCTGAGAGCTGAAACACTACATAGGCTCATTACTGTGTATTAAACTATGTTACCTTATCATAACGGCAACATAGAGGACATAGAGGAGATAGACTATTGACCCATTTTTTTAATGTTTTTGTTGTGATAGGAGACTTGTAAACACATTATGTAGGCCTGTACTTTGGAAGGATACCTCAAATGATGTTTAGAAAATGCAATTTTCTGAGTACTATAGATATATATGAAATAATTTAAGTGCTATTTGTGTGTGCAAATCGTACGGAATATACCTTGAATGCACTTTTATTGTTATCTCTTATTATCACAATTAGGCATGTTTTGGTATTCCTTTGTGAGAGAATGTTGTCCCTCCATTTCTAGGCATGGGACACCTACCTGTGTCGATGGGACAGAGTTGAGATGGCCCATCCAAGGAATTCACCAGTCAAGGATCCTGTCTTCAGGATTGAAAACTTTTGAATGTACTCATCATCAAGCTCTCAGAGGTCATCAAGGATCAGCTTGTAGCCTAGGCTATACGACGTGGGCTTATGGGCCTACTATATGTTCTGATTCTTTGTGTTGTTGGTTCAGTATATATTGAGGCTTTTATAACCAAGCTAATGCTGGTGAAATTAAAATCTATCTGGTCTATTTGTTTGTCTGTTTGTTTGTCTGTCTGTCTGCTATAGGAGGATGGGCTCATTGTAATAGGCCTAGTACTCATTACTATGTATTAAACTGTGTTACCTTATCATAACGGCAAAACTGAGGACATAGACTATTGACCCATTTTGGACCCATAATGGTATAAATGGAACATAGTCAAACATGCGGTTTCCATATGTTTTGATACCATTCCATTTATTCCATTCCAGCCATTACAATGAGCCTGTCCTCCTCGAGCTCTTCCCACCAGCCTCCTCTGGTCTGCATGTACGTAGGTAGGTATGATGGTAGGTATGCATGTAGGAAGGTAGGTATTTATGTATCTGTCTGGCCGTCCATCTGTCCATGTTTTCATCTAATGTTTATGCAGTGTAACTAGAAATGTAGGGTTCAAACTTTATTGACATTGGTTTTGTTTTTCAGTTGCCTATAGTCATTTTTATTTCTTCAAATATTTCAATTTAATATTGCAAACAACTTCACAACATACAAAATGAATTATATTAATCCAGAAACATATGTCAATGAATAAATTTTACATATATATATATATATATATATTCTTATATTTTGTCCTCTGGTGGGGATAAAAAAATAAACAGCAAAGCTTTGACAACAGCACCTTGACATAGTATGTAATTCCAACATTACCTTGAGAAGTTTAGAACAGTAAACAGATAAAGTACTGAGGAGGAAAACCCTTTTACTGTTGAGTATGTAAACGGAATGTTTTGGTCGGTATCATATCCTTTTTCTTAGGTGGACAAATTCTCAATTCACAATTGAAGCAGCATGCAAGTTTTTTTTAATGGAACTCGTCCTCACCCTCTCCCTCATCCTCATCGCTCTTTTCCTTCTTTCTCACATTCTTGGCAACGTAAACAAACCACAATGTCTTGAGGAATGTGATATAGTAATTTAAACTGGGCGCAAATGACTGATCAGATCTTTTTTTAATTGTTTACAAGGTCATGAATATGTTCAATAAATAGACTGTAGTATCACTTTTACTGTATAAACTTCATCTTTTTTTACATGCAGTCCATAAAATTTTCATTTGACGGAATAATTTACCCTGTTATGTATATATACAAATAGATATTTTCTCTTTACTCTCTTTTTTAAACTCTCAATAAAATCTATACATTATATACACTATCTTCCTCTTTTAATGGTCAATGTGCATACACATGATGTGTCTATCCTTATAAACCGCCAGCCAATCTTCTTTTTGCTATCCATGGTGAGCGCTCGCACGTAGGACTGGGTTGTCCTGCATTGGGAGTTATAATGCCTCTTGTCTATTCCACGGCAGCCCTCCTTTGTGTACCCCATAGGGTTACATTTGGTCTCATAAAAGTATTGCTTCAGTTGGCCATTGGGGACAGGGACCTTTTCCAGGACGGTAACGGTCTGCCCAGACATGTCAATCGCTGTCTTTTTGTCCACAGCTGTCACCCACTGGCTAATACTATCACACACACTCAGCTCGCCACGCCGCGACGGGTCAGAATGCCGCCGTACCCTCATGGACATGTTAGCGGCGTCCAGGTAGTTTTTGTATTCCTCCAGGAGAAAAAGCAGCGGTGGCTCTAAAGGCACTTGGTTGCTGATCATCACCCGCGATGCATACAGGTCGACATCCTTGGTCTCCGTGGTGACCACAGAGGAAGGACCCCCTCCTCCCTGGCCCTTGTCAGCCCCAGGCCCCAGCTGAGCTGCTTCTCCATCCACCTCCAAGAGCTCCTCAATCACCTGCTCAAATGTGTCTGTGAGCGAGGGCAGTCCCCCATGCTGGCCCGGCCCACCCCCGCTCTGTGGAGTCCCGTGGCCCCGGCCGGCAGTCACTGCAGCACCCAAGTAGCCTTCCGTTCGGTGGCCCCTTATACCCGGGGCGTCTCTCATGGGAGCAGCTCTCATGCAACTGAAGTATGAAATAACCATAGTAAGGAACAGGATGGTCATCACTCTTCTAACCTGGTGGAACTAGAGAGAGAGAGAGTGGAGAGAGAGGGATGAGAGGGGAGAGAGGATGAAATGTTAGTGCAACTTATAGGTATATAATAATATGTAGCTATATTATGTATTATATAATATATCAACACTTTTCTTCCATTGAGTTATCAGAGTTGTGTGCTTATACAAAATACTGTACATAATACACTCATTATTACAGTATTCCATAATATCTCAAGGTTGGATCACAATCTAATTGTGTTCCTTTCAGCTATTACTAAGCACCATTAGATGATGCACGCCTACCATCTCCCCCCATTACTACCAGAGTATCACATTTCTCCTCTAGCTGCAAAGAAAGCCAGCAGTCTGACACCACCGTGAGTGCCCACTACTATTTGGCCAACTTGAAAATAAAGGTATAAGTAATTATCATACATGATTGGATATTTTTTTCTGGATTGGACCTCTTTAAAAATAACAACCTAGACCTAGTTGAATTAATTGCGCATGTAACCGATTGTGCTGTTCTTGTGATTTCCATTTTTTCTGTTTCCTCATTACCCATACAATATTTCCCATACAATATTTCCCACAAAGGCCCCAGAAGCAACATTAAGGGCTGCTGACACCAGCGTTTTCAACTGAGGCCAAGTTCTTTCAGACTGGGAGTGGAGTGGCTAGGCATCATGATTTAAATGCCAGAGCATTAGCTAATTATCTCCTAATGGGCCATCCTACTAGGAAGTGCAACCCAATATATCATTATTTTCTCTTCAACAACGACAAATAACAACCATTTTTTTAAACAATTACGTTAAACTGATAAGGAAACTACAGTATGTCTTCATCATAATCATCATCATCACCATAATCATAATTATTTTATTATTATTTTAATATTTTGATGTTGTAATCCCTGGATGGCATGTACTGTATCATAAACGCTATGTGGCCTGAATACTTTTTTTCAGTTTAGCTATTGAACAGGCACGTTATATCATGTTTCCAATCCAATGTCATGTATTGTAGCCTAACACGTTTCATGTGTTAGCCTGACTTCACACCACATTTGGAGTTATTGATCGATTGATTGATTAAATACATGAATGTTTCTGACTAGGTTCAGATAAGTGACTGTTTATTTTGTGTAATTTTGTAAAAGGCAACCAATATTTGTTGTAATATTACCATTAATATGCTAAACTTGATAGGGTCAAATTGGGGGCAGGATTTATTAAGGGACATAGAGATGTTTAAATAAAGGAATGCTGAGAGTGAGCAGTAGCGCTAGCAGAGACTGAGAGAGAGTCAGTAAAGTACTGGTTAGAGAAGTGAAGAGAGGTAATGTGCTTGCATCCTGACACACTCACGTACCCCTTCTATCAGATGAATACTCTGTACAGCTGCTCACATAAATTTGGTACACAGACATTACAAGGGAAAAAACGCCAAAAGGGCCCAACAGAGCCAAAATATATGAATATACAAACACACCCGCATCCTCATCCTTTACCCCTAGCTCACAATAGCATCTCTTACCTTTATGCCCTATGAGTCACAGCAATTCAACATATCCACGGACATCCCAGACCCAGAGTCAAACATATGAAAACAACCACAATATGAGAAACCTAGCTCTTGCTCTCCCGAGGGGGGGCATTTAAAAATAGCCATGGCAGGGCTTTGACTGCACTCTGCATGCCGCCCTCCTTGTGTCCCGACCTGATGCAGGAATACGCTCCAAGCAGATCCGCTCCCCCACCAGGCAGTGTAGCGGACGGAAAGACCTTAGCAGAAGGGAGGGGCAGACCCCACCTAAAAAGCATTTGTTTCATTCTTAATTGGTGTCTGGGGCCACGGCTGCGATTAGCCAACGCCACGGTGACTGCCATAGAGATATTGCATCTATAAATAGGCGTGCTGGGAGTCTCACAGTCTCGATTGAGAATATCACATCCTTCTCCTTAATGAGCCGCTGAGTCCCCAAGCTCAGTGACGTGTTTCTCCAGAGTGTGAGTGTGTGTTAGAGAGAAGGGAGGGGATGGAGGAGGAGAGGATGGGAGGGCTTGGTTTGTACGTGTTTGCAGGGGGATGGGGGCATCTTTCCTCTTACCGACAAAACAACCTTGGAGACAAAATGCAGCCAAGCAAACATAGATGAGCAGGAAATCATTCCAACCTTTTCTCAATATTGTAATTTGAAAATAATCATTCATTGGAGGTAATCCTTTATCATCCTATAAAGTGTTCCTGTGACCTGTCAAATCCAGTCATTAGGCTGCCCCAATGATCTAGGAAAGAAATACATGGACTGAAATCCCATCACATTGTTTACTGATACATGAACTGATTGGGGGTCCATCTTCATGTAGAAGATGCTGCAGCAGATGTAGTAGTCCTTCTTCCCTGATGGATCACTGGGGCTAAATTGCAGTAACAGGGGGTGGGGAGTCAGTGCAGGCGTCATTTTGCAGCATAACAACCACAGATGACGTCTCTCCCAGGTCTCCATAGGGGACAGGATGGAGGGGAGGTGTTTTGGGGGCAGTGCCACTCATCAGTGTGCAATTGCCTGCCAGTCCTCTGGGCCTCCTCACACCGGGAACAACAAATAATTTTATTTCTAACTCGGCTATTTCCTGTTTCCATCAGGAAAATCAATATGGCTTATGCTCTCAATCAACATCCTGTTAAAATGCAATCTAGCCGATGAATCACTTCATTGCTGTGGGACTGGCTCAGAATAACAGTACTCTCTGAGACCTATCTAATTCAAACCAAAGTAAAAGTGATTCTCACCATGGCTGGTATGTTTTCATTTAATATATTAGATTTGAGAATATCTTCAGCTCTGAATTGGATTTTACAGTCAAGATTTTTTTTTATCTCCAGGTAATCAGTGCAGTGTTATTTAATTATCATGTACTGAATATGTACAGTATGGGTGTGGAAGAGAACAAGCAACCTTCCACACTCTATCCAGCCATAACATGTATTCCGTAATATCAATATTCCATAAATAAAATCAGTCCTTTACAGTTGCATTTGGTGCATTCAGAACGTTCATAGATAAAAGTTGGCGTATTTCCACGTAGTGGCAGGGCTTTACGATGACACATTCAGATGAGCACCTGTTCAATTGTTGTGAGAGAGGCAGGCACAGCTATACGGTTGGGTTTAGAGAAAGCATGGTGCCTTGCAGTGTTTGCTCTTCGTGTCAGGTGGGGATTATAATGAAAAATCTCCCTTTGACAGATGCTGGAGTGGATTCACAAACACAATGGTGTTTCAACCATGTTCAAAACTCAGCACATGACAACATATGACTTCATATTTCACTTACACTTAACTTACACAGTCATGAATGTGGGCAAATTGTCTGTGGCAATACATACTAACTTTCTTTTTCAAAGAGTAATTTTCTCACGATTCTTGTCTTAACACACCTCTCTTTTTTATGTTTTCACTTTGAAAACACATTGTCAAGTAAGTCACTACGAAGGGGACAATACCCAGTCTCCAGATGATCCAAGATCCATGTACATCAGCTTGTGCTGTAGCTACACCAATCAACATGTTTTCCTATCCAGTCCATTAAAATATGACCTTTGGATGTGCTCCAAATAAACCTACCGAAAAGATAATGCTTCATTTATATGAACTATATATTTTGGAAACATACTAGAGGACTCAGTCACAATATACAAATGTAAGGCCATTATCTTTTTTCCCCCCAGTAATAGCTAACAGATGCAACCAAGAAACAACGTGGAAGCCTGTTTTGAGAGATCTGCTCCCTATCTGACACTTGCAAATAGCATCTTGAAATAGAATGGATAAGAATCATAAAATAAATGTAATGACCACTTAAAACAAGACATGATAAGACTGTTGGAATATGTTCCAGTAGATCATGAAGGCCCAAGTGGCATATTTTCCATTGACAGACAATGTGGGCGTTGTCCTCCCACACTTCATCTGGAAAGAACCAGTGAGTGTCATTAATGTGGCAGTTTACAAAAGACAGGTCGAATAGCCTATATATAACAATATCATAATATTCAAAGGTTACCCACTTCATACTTAAGCCACCTCCTGATAAACTTAGTACTCTAATAAGTGCAACATTTCCTGCATGTCTACCCATAAGTTGCACTTACTAATTAGTGGTGCAACATGCTAGCTTGTCAAAGTGACTGCCAACCAGGTCACACAGGTAAAATGATAACTGCTTCAAAACTACAGCCTAACAATATTTTATTATGTGTACATTGGCTGTCAAAATTACAAGTTGCCAATTGCTAGCCTGTAATACCAGTGTAGGCCATCTTAATTAATTAACAAACATAAGGTCTACATTCCATGTGAATTAATTTATTGACACTGTCAGACAGTGTCCCCACATAGGTCAACAAGCCCAGTACTCTGTGCTCTCTTTGGGATTTTTACAACCATTGAATAGCCCTTATATAGACCCTTAGGATAATTACATTTAGCAACGTGATGAAAGACATGTCTTGAAGACAATGCCTTTCATCAACAGTGCTCAATTTAGCTTATTAGCCTACTGCACATATTCATATTTAAATAAATCATGAGTATCTTAAAACGATGTTGATTGGAATTTGATTGCAAGTGGTGTATGCGAACAATAATAAGATAAAGGGGCAACAGCAGCACAATAGACCTAGACCTAGTCCTACTTTAAAACGGGTGTCAAGATGTTTCCATATATTTGCGCTAGGTGGCGTATTAGACCACGAAATGTTCTTAAGACACATCCTCTCTCTCTCTCTCTCTCTCTCTCTCTCTCTCTCTCACACACACACACACACTTACTTACTTTAAGGCGATAACAAAGTCAAAAAGGAAAACATGAACACTTGTAGACTGAAAAAGCAAAAGGTTACTAACAAGAAGAAAATCGTGTTAACCGAATGGCATTAATTCATATTTAGTTAGTTTTCCAAGTCTGTGCCAAATGTGGAGCCTACTTTCAGAGCTATTTGATGCAATGTCTCGAGACAAACTAGCCTACACTACAAAACAGCAACAATCTCAGACTGAAAGCAAAAAAAATCTCTACACCAAACATTAACAAGGTTTACTTGGTAAACAGCAGTATCGCGGCGCCGTTGGGTTGTTCTCGACCTAGAGCGTATAAAATGTCATCATTGTGGATTTTCCGCGTACTCCTTGATATTTTCGCGACTGCTCCATGTAGGGATTCGTTTTAAAATCCGTATATTCATCCTCGCCTTTCCTTGTGAGGTTATCCGGATTAAGAGAGAGCTAGACCAACACTGCAGGGTATAGCTGAGCATAGGTCTCAAGTTTCCTATAAAGTCTTAATTAATGACTACATCAAACTTTTGTTTTCATAATTTGCTTACAAACCTGTCTTTTTTATTTTTAGAAAAGATAGTCAATTTACAGAATATTAAAAATATATGTTATCTGATTTACGATGCTATATTATTTAACATAACATTTAAATGCATTGCATTTATGGATTATGGGTTTAAAGGAATAATCTACAATAGGCCTACAGCCCATGTTGGTAGGCAATGTAGCCTACTCGCCTATTTCTTACAGTGGCAATAGCCAACATGGCTAAATGTACAACCCTTCGCATTAATTAATCAGCTAAATACATAAGAAAACTAAATGATTACCTCCACTGACCTCTTTCGTGGTCCCTATTAGAAATTCAATCAGCATAATAACGCCGTTTTTTTATTCATGAACAAGAGGATAGAGTTACACGTATCCTCTCTCAAACTGCGACAAAGTCGGTGCGCCTGCATGATCCCCAACTTGATTACAATACTTTTAAAACATCTCCCCACTTCCAAAACGAGCGAGCATCGACACAGCAGAGCGAACATGATCAAAAAAGTTTAGAAAAACATACCTTTTATTGCCCAATCGTAAAGGAGACCATTCAACAGGACAGTGTCATCTGGGATGTTTTGGACAACCCCCTGTGTAATTACTTAAGCTATATTTTCCCTGTACTGTCCGACAGCTTCAGGATATCTCTTCAGCTTTGGAGCAAATAGATTAAATTATTGATGGTGGAAATTGCATGGTTGAGGTAATGGACTCCCATGGCTGCACGGCTCCTTTGGAGATCGCTTAAAACCGAAGGGGTTGCATGCTATACGCCGCACCGCGACGGCACTACGCGATGAGAGACCTCTTGAGCTTGAAATGACGCCTGTATCCCTTGCAATTACAGTAACTTACTACATAATGACGTTGCAGCATGTGACTCTCCGCTGGCTGACTGGTTGCTTGCCACCAAACACCGTTACCAGAGTCCTAAAGCAGGCCTAGCTCTCATCATGCTTTTTATACGCCTTTGGTCGACAGATGGGAGTGGGATAAAGAAGGGATTGGCCATGGATCTTTCTTCCGTGTTTCACTGACATCAGATGTGATATTTTTGTAGCTGTACTGTTCATAAAAAAATAATAACGCATTTGATTCTGTGCCATGTGGCTACATTGCGTGTCATGATAAGTGGTGAATAGATCTGATAAGATGTCCGAGGCTTATATGGTATATATATATGTGTGTGTGTGTGTGTGTGTGTGTGTGTGTGTGTGTGTGTGTGTGTGTGTGTGTGTGTGTGTGTGTGTGTGTGTGTGTGTGTGTGTGTGTGTGTGTGTGTGTGTGTGTGTTGGTCTTTAAAAAAATCCCAAATAAATCATGAAAATAAGAAAACCAATACCCTACCCAAAAATAGAGATTCTTATTCCATGCATTTTACCAGAAATATGGCATTTCTTTAGAGAGCACTGTTACTTTAGTTGTGAAATTGGACAGAATCATACATTCAATGTGTGTTATATAACGTGTATAACGTGTTATAACTAAGTGTATATTCTGTATGGGATTGATTAAGTCTACTTACGACTAGCAGTGGATACATTGAAATGCTCCTGTATAGACCAGGAGATGTGTTATAAATGCAAAAGGTAAGCCTGCCTAGCTAGACCTCGTTTTCCGGAGCCTTTGAAATGGTTTATCGTCAGATCCCATAGGTAGGCTATGCCATGTATGTTATACCAACAAAACTATGGGTTACAAGTAGATATAACCATCTCAGGGAATGTCCGAAGGTAAGACAAAGAAGCATTTGAATAGGCTAGCTCTCGAAATTATTGTAACTTAAATTGAAGAAGCCGCAGATTCAATACAAAATAGCCATATACCAGACGCCTTTATCCAACTTGACATATAATCATGCGTGCACATTTAACTTATCTGTGGGAATCCCTCGTTGTGCCATTATACCAGTGCACAAATATTCAGCAACATGGACAGCGCCGCGATCAGCTCGAGAAAACAACAACACCATTGTCAGTGTTGTGGTCAGCGCGCCCACGAACTAAACATTCAGCACCACGGACAGCGCCTCTATCAACGCGCCGCATACTAAACATTCAGAACCGCGGACAGCACCACGATTTGCGCGAAGTGAATGACTGATCGCTGATTGCGAACTAGAGCTACCGAACAGCGCCGCTTCCAGGCAACCCATATAATGAGAAGATTCCATGCCCTAGTTGTTGGGATCTATGCAGGCGGAAAGCCTACTGGTAGACACTTTTTGCCATGATACCAATTGCCTCCATTCCCTTTTCCCCTAACATAAAATTGTAAACTTCTCATAACACATAACTTAATCATATGAAAGCAAAAGTCTTATCATTAAATGCAAGGCTTCTCAATATTAAAGATATATACTCAAGAAAATGTACACGTTCTTCTGAAGATCCCAGCAGTGTTCAATAAGGCTTGAATCAATAAACTTGGAAAAGGAAAACAAATGTCTCACTTAAATTACTAAAGCTTTTAACTTTAGCATCCAGTGGATGTTTAGAGAAGTCAAGTGATGAAGAGAAAAGGTTGTGGGCTCAACCTCAGTCAAATGAAGGAAACAGCTCATTGTCCTTGTGGCTTGAACCTCCTCCAATGAAAGATTTATTGTGATGTGTTTGCTATATGGCCATCGTGATTCTTCTCTGTACAAGTTAATGAGGTGGATGGTTCTTACTTGGCATATAGCAGTATGGGATTGAATGCTCACACCTGTTTTGTGATTCACTCCACCTCCAACACACCTGGGGACATGCCAAGATGAATATAGCCCTCCCCGAAGGATCACAGTAGGCGAGGGCAAACTCTGGATGACAAAGAGTTGCATCAGCAATCGCTGAGCGACATGACTCCAAAAAAAAGAAGCTTGCACGGGGGCTGTTCCAACAAGGTAATTCATAAATAAATCACTTGGCATCTCATTAGAAGAACAACAACATGGTCTCTCTCATATCTGCAAATACAGCACAATGCAAGGTGGCGTTCTAAGTAGTGGTAAATTCAGGAGACTTGTTACCTAAGAGAGTTTGTTTGAGGAGATTATTTTGCATTGTGTGTAGAACTTCAAAATGACGTTTAGCGTGTCTGAAATCAAGTGCATCGCAACTGAATTTAAAATGCATAGTTGGGTCACGCTTATTAAAGCAAAGTCAGAAAGAGCTAGCCAATACCGAGTACCATGCTGTGCTATGCTATGCAATGCTATCCTATGCTATACTATACGTGTCATTGCTAATGATCAGCCCTTGCACCTACAGTACACTATGTGTCTGATGAAGGTTACATTGGGTGCCTGATCAGAACTTGCTGCCCCTAAACTAAAACTCAGACACACTCACTCATGCTAACATAAGACCCCTATGTTATGTTGAGCAGTGAACCAAACTGGCTTTCAGCATGCCACTTTCAGAATAAAAGATTTCAGACAATCACCAATCCTTTTTCAGTAAATATACATAATTCTTGAGGTTAAGTGTGGGACATCTCCCACTAGGGTTATCTTTGTCAAAAAGTGTCATTGCTATGCAAAAGGAGTTCTCAAGAGTGATGGGTGCTTTACCATGAATGGTGTGGCAAGCCAACATTTCCTTGTTTCACGTCTTTCATAACATTACAATCCTTGGACAGAAGTGGCATACTCATGCTTTCTATTACCCACTGAACTATTTTCTACTCAGAAAAGGGCAGCATGATGAATTAGATTTTTTTTATATAAACACGTAAAGTTAGGCTACTTGAAGGGTACTATGAGGTAGTTTGATCATGCAATTTAGAGCATGGTGATGGAGCCCTGTTCACTCCCATAGGTTATCTTAGGGGCATATGGGATGATGGCAGTAACCAGAAATCTGAAGCATGGAATATACACTCTCTCCAGCTTTTACACAATTTTCAATGTGAGCGAACATTGAACTTAATTTTGTATTTTGGGTGAACTAAACTTGTAAAAACTAAAACAGACATAAACTTTTAAACAGATGGTTCTGAAGTCCATAAACAAATCATTTAGAAATATTGAATAACGTTTTGAAGTTAAAGACAACATGATAGTCTTCACTTAGCGAACACAAGAAGCACACACTGTGGCACCCTATACCTGCTCTTCACTGACCAGATGCCTAAAACCACACTGATGACACTACACACAGGCATACATCTTTTCACATCTTCTCTTGCCAAATGTGACATAATTCTGACAAGTCAGCGATGCCAAGATCCACACTGTGACATGAACATTCAATTAAGACACCTTCAGAAGATACCTCTTGGAAGTAATCAGACAATAGAATAACAAGGCTCTGTGGGAGCATCAAATTGGGCATCATAAGCATATCTGCTGAGAATTAGCTACTCTATATCAAAATTCACACTTCAGGGTACAATTAACCCTTTCTCTGCTTCCCATGAAACATAATGAATATCCGGCTATAGTGTTATTAAGAACCAATGGTAAGTTTGAACTCTAGTCTGTCTATGTATATACTGCCCAAACCCTGTGGGTACACCTGGATGAGAAAATGCATAAGGCATAACAAGCTCAGTTCGGGGGAATATGCAAGAAGTCTCATATATCTTTCTCTCTCACTCTCTCTCTCACTCACTCACTCACTCAGTTCGGGGGAATATGCAAGAAGTCTCATATATCTTTCTCTCTCACTCTCTCTCTCTCTCTCACTCACTCACCCACTCACTCACTCACTCACACACAACACACACACAAACCACAAAACAACAAAAACACACACTTTGTTTCATCAAATTGACTGCAGCACCAACTCACACAAATGAAATGTACAGACACAGAAATGTTTCCCAGAATGTCTGGAGGATCTAAGCTGAGCTCTTATTTGAGCACTACACCTAAGTATTTCAATAGGTAAGGTAAATGAGTCGCTCGCCCCTCCCTGTCCATAACAGAGGCATCCAACTTGATGTCAATATCAAAAGAGTGTGGAAAGCCAACCAGTGGTAGAGCTCAGCACCCCATTCCATATTCAAACACTCTTCGGCAGGTATCCTGAGTCCAACTCTACCACATAAGACATCTCAAAGTTATGCTGAATACAAATATTAATTAGGCTACTGTACATACATATATGCATAATATGCATGCACAACAAATGCTTTTACAATTACATCTATTTTTCTGAGCACATTCAGTACAATGCACTCTCTTTAATCAATTACATGTAAGAACGGAATTGAGTTGATTGTAAATATAATTTTCTAAACAGATGCAATTCATCGGACCTCATTGTTCCACACACACAAAGACACACACACACAAACACACCCACACACACACCAAATTGTCCTGCAGTGGCATCATGCCAGCAGCCAGTCAGACTCTTGTCTCGTTGGTTACAATTACTGGACAAGCAGCACAGCAAGGTATTGGTTTTGGAAACAACAACCTCGACATATTATGTTGGATCAGCTTTTGTAATCCTGTATTCCCATGATTTAAACTAACCAAGATGTGTCTCGGCATCGTTGAATAGATAAATAGCTGGATTCAAACGTTTCAACCCGCCATAACTCATTATGATGACATGATAACTAGATGGATGGAGGTGCTGATGATGAAAATGATGACCAAACCGCCGCCGATTATAATCCGATTATTATAATATTATTATCATTAGCCAATTAATATTATGATAATCATTAGCCTTTTGTTGGTTTTGTTTTTTACTGTTATGGAAATGTTAAACTATCCCCTATCCAATTACGCACGATAAGGATGGAAAACTGATTTTTGTTTTGTAAAAACGTTGTGTTGAGAGTCGGAGTTCCAACTGGAGTGTTATCAATTGTTAGCCTACTTCAGATTCTACCATGTCAAATAATAAAATACTTCCGAGAGCTATAGGCTATAGCTACAGCTATACATATTCATAGCCCTCGCCATTTAAAGTTCATGAAAGGTTGACTCGGAAAACTAAACACCTTTATAGGAACGCAAACAGAAATATCTCTCATCGCCCCTGTGAGTCATCTATAAGGAATGAAACACGCATATTCTGTCAAATATGATGCCACAATAGCATTTAATGTTATTTGGAATGAAACCTACCATCCTCAGATTTGTTATTGACGCCCACCCCAACTCTGCAGCGCTAAGAGTGCGGAGAGGGGGGCGGGTTGAGGGAGATTCTCAGTAAGATAACACAACCCCATTTATGGACTGATCCGATGACGTACATTGCAGAAAGTTCTAAAAAAAACGTTCATACATACAAAGTGTGTCGTGCCACCCCACAGACCCCCCCTACCCCGCCTCCGCTCTTCCCTCCCTCCGCACGCCTACACATAAACGCACTTCTCCTCTCGCTTCGACTTTCCTGAAGAAAATACGTTATTCCTGAGAAAATTATTAAAAGAAAAAGCTGACCAAATTAAGAAATATAACAGATAATCTGAAAATCTAATAAATAACAATATACACGTTGCTTTGTATGCAGCCAATTTGTCATATTGTCGCTGGTCTACTCATTCATAAACCCACTGCAACAAATAAAACGAAAACGTTTTAGGCGATCGATTCGTTGAGCATAGCCCTAGTAATTATCATCTTATTATATAAAACATTTTATTAATAATATTAACATGATTCCTCTTGTTCTTATTATTACAGCTGTGATATATGTTACAACACACAGCGTCATCCTAACTAACGGGTCTCCTGCTTTCCTATAGGCAATAGCCTAATAAGTATACTAATTTCGTTAAATTATTAAGTACATTATTTAATTAAATAATGAGTCACGCATGGACTATGTTTTAAAGAGCCTTATTTGGTTCTAGCAAGCTAGAATTGAACTTAAACATGTCATTTAAAAACACAATGAAGCTGTAATAATTCAGACGTAGCCAAAATGAGGATAATACATCAATAATGCATTGAAATGTAACCCCACTGGAAGCCTCTTGATTAAAACAGGGCTGCGAGCGCTTGTGGGCGTTGATATCTCAGGGTTTCTCGCGCAGCTGTTTGCCATTCAATAGCATCGTCCTGAAATCAGAATATTTGAACTGAAGCCGTACAAAGAGATAGATTGAATACAGCAATATCCTGCAGTTTCTTCGCTGGCACGCAAGACGAATTTCTAAAGTCCGTTGGGTGTTAAATCAGCAAAAACATTGTTCAAATCAATTTGAAGATCATCGCAATCTTGCATGTCTGATTTTCTACTGTCTTAAAAACACACTGCTTTCAGACAATTTCTTATCAAGCCATCTTA
This sequence comes from Oncorhynchus kisutch, assembly GCF_002021735.2. Taxonomy (NCBI): domain Eukaryota; kingdom Metazoa; phylum Chordata; class Actinopteri; order Salmoniformes; family Salmonidae; genus Oncorhynchus; species Oncorhynchus kisutch. Next base: position 71,593,688 of record NC_034181.2, on the reverse strand, counting down.
ACTCGCACCACCTTTAGCCAGCCATAGCCTAACATCTGTCAATAGGCAGTTTGACCACGCCCATCTGTCTTGTAATTTCATATCTCTGATTGCATCTTTGAAATTCATCTGATTTCTATGCGAGGATTTCTCGGTAATGTGTGTGTTATTCATATTTCATTAAATCATTGTGTAATTTGTGGTTTTGCTATTTATTGTAAAGGTGTAAGTTGTCTTCGACAGGTCGAATGTGGACTACACAGACTTGCGCGCGGACAAAGAGGGGTAGCAGGTGATGCTAGTGCTAGAGTGAAAGCGCAGTATGAATGAAACCGAGGAGCGGCTGTAGTAAAAACACAAGTGATTTGATCGCGATGACGGAGGATGGTAAGATGAGATAAGAGTAAGCTATTTTTTGCCGCTTAGGGTCGAGAGGGGAATAAAATAGTTTGATATGAAAAATACATATAGGCCTAGATAGATAGATAGATAGATAGATAGATAGATAGATAGATAGATAGATAGATAGATAGATATGCCCTAATATGAAGCGAGTCAGTGAGAAGGTAGCCTGGGCTGAGGCTAATATTTTATTTAGGACATGCACCATTATTCTGCTTAGTGTCGGGTAGAATGATTCATGAATTGCGCATTCCAAAGTTCCATTTCGATTGGGAGACAGGATCCCGTAGCCTAGATTGTGTTGCAGTAAATGTTTAAAAAATATATTTGAGTGATTCTAAAGGTTTTGTTTACGAGTTTTATTAAGCTTCCCTTCATGCATAGCCTTGGTAAATCACTCTGAACAAGAGCGTTTGCTAAATGACTGCAACATAAACCTAAACGAGTGCTTTGCGTGTTTAATTTAAGGCTGCATCATGTACTCATAGTAATGATAAATATTGTAATCTGTATACAAATATACATCCTTCAAACGAAACTTTGATGAGGTTAAATAGCACCCTGCATAAATCCATAAACGCTGACTGGTATCAATCAAATCAAATCAAAATAGTAATTCAAATTGGAAAATAATTAGCTGGATATAATTTCACGCAAATCAACGCACAATATCATGACGGTGCATTTGACAGGATCCAAGTTCAATTTGAAACCATAAAACAATATAGACGATAATGACAAGGATTGCGGATGAATAACAATGAACCACAATGGAGGGAACTCTTACCTTTTTAAGGGCTGACAACCACTATCAGTGGTTAGATCTCCAAGACCAAGACTTGCATTTCCCAAAGTTAAAGCTGTATACCAAGACTGGAGCTTGAAAAGAACGCACGCCCTATACAGCGGCTCTAAGATTTCAACTTTCACATGCTCTATGTGGCGAGACCAATCTCAAAGCGCAAGCCCTTCATTGATACGCGCATTTCTCCTATTTTCCGTTTTAGATCACAGGGCTCCCTCAGCATACTCTTACCAAAAGTTGAAAAAAATTCCCCAGCTTGGGTAAGGGAACGGCAAAAGAAAGTTGATGTCCACTTGGTGTTTTAGTCCATGCAACGACTCCGGTGCCTCTGTCCAACGTGCTGAAAGCATAACACAGCGAGGGTAACTAAGGGGGCAAAAAAAAATCTATAGTTTTGTTAAGTGCCATTTGATACTGCTTTACTCTACTGCTTCCCAACGCCTTGTCACGTGAACGTTTTTCTCCCCAAGCCCGTCCTGTTAATATTTGATCACATGTTGGCCGGACCTTAAGAAAAGCAGCACCTATACCAAAAGCCTCTAGTCACCACAAATGCTCAATCAAATAGCATCTCCAAATAGCTGTACGTCTAACAATGCTGATCCTGCTGGGTTTTTGTCGCACTCTTCAAGTCTTGTACAGGGCAGGACGACAGGTACACACATGTTGCTTTTCATTGGCACCACACTTGAAAAAAAAAATTCAATACATACCGTAAAACCCTGGTTGGCAGGGTTATACAACCTTAAAGCCCTCAAAGACAATACAGCACACTCGCTCATTGCGCGCACAGATGATACAATATATCCCAATACATAGTTGACCTGCATTTCTTGAGCTTAGAAATGTCTTCCAATATTTGTACGCAAGCTTTGCCAACATCATCATTCTTAACATACACATGGGTCTCTGTTGAGAGTTTCTTAAGTAGCCCACAGAGTCCATCCCATCATCCAGCTAGCCTATATTAATTCCCGGATTAAATCGCAAGCATTGCTATTTCTTGGATACCATTCCTGTTTCGATTGTATTTCCATGTTACTTACCATTTTCCTCAACGCTGTCCTGGAGATAGAAGTGTCTTAATATCCACTCACTCCAACAGATGCTGGTAGGTAATGTGTCTTGTTTGAAGTCATCATATGAGAACTTCTGCTGTGCTCAGTAGATCGCCCACCACTTCGGTGACTTATCAATCTAATAACCCTTTGCAATCTCCGCGTGTTTATAGTCTGTAACACCTTGGTGGCTCTACAGTCAGGACAAACAACAACCAGCCGCGATTTTCACAAAAGCCTGTATAGATAGAAAAACAGATATACGCAATACCCTCCCCCGGACAACGCCATTAGAGGTCTTGCGTGATTGAAATAAGCGAAGGCAGTCAAGTTTATGAGGGACCCTAATTGACCACTCAATGAATACAATCTCAATTATTTAAATTAGGCTATGTTTGCACAATAATGTTCAGCCCCCCCTAACAGTTATACAATATAAGACATATGCACGAAGTAGCCTAGGTTATAGCTTTTGCTGCCTGTCTATTGTTACCACTCAGGCAATATTACGCAAAGCCGGCACAACTTTTAACATTTCGATTTTTTTCAATCAGAGGTGGGATGATACCCGATAAGACAAACAATTCTCAATCGTTTATCGTCCCTCTCGCTAGTGAGATGATGTTCTTTGAGAACTTGTTGCTGCTAAAAATAAAACTAGCGTTGAGGACGAAACAGAGCCAGACTCATATACTTACATTTGCAATATACTGTTATTTGCTTCGTTTTCAAATGCCTAGAAAAATCTGAAGTGAATCCACGTCTTCAAGTAGCCTAAGCTATGCCCTAAACTTCTAGATATGTTTAGGTATTTTGTTGTAGCCTGCACCTCAATGTTTTAAATCCTAAATGTTTCAGTTTACAACCATTAATTCCAAGTTCAAACGCGATATCTGTTTTCAGTAAAATTCCATCAGTTGCACCGCGAACACTGAGCCATCTAATTGTTATGCAGTGACGAAGCGCTATGCTTGGGGTATTCGTCACACTTGTGACACTTCTATATGCGCTACAAATGTACTGGTAAGTAACATGAGTAATAGGAGATATTTGCCCAACTTTGAACCAGGATTCGAACTATCTAGGGAGTTGTAAAATAAGTGAAACAGAATGGTATTAATAATTCGTCGCTCATGGCAAATACTGTAGGAATGGTAGCCTATGGCTACATTAGATCTCTAGCATATGCACACTGCACGCACCACATAGGATACGTGGACCGTTGGACTAATTAGACAACTAGGTTTAACAATGTAACACATAACTCAATCAGAGGGCTGCACCCGAAAACACGATGCCACTGACACTTGCATGCATGGCAAACCTCCCCTAATTCTGATTCTGTACGTACTGTATGTCTATTTTAACTTCCAGTCCAAGAGACAACTTCTAGAGTAAAGAGAGATAGCATTCCCCAGGTAAACATACATAAATTCCAGCAACCTGTGTGTGTGTGTGTTTGTGCATTTGTGTGTTACTGTGTGTGTGTTTGGGGTGAGTTATGGAAGTCAAGAGGGCTGTGCAAGACTATGAAGTCCCTGAAACCAACTTGATACCCTCAAAAACATCCCTTGTGCACAATCAGATAGCCTATTCTTTTGACAGAAAAGGTATTTTTTACATAGCTCATCACATATCAACTAAACGTGGATGTAGTTTCCATACCTGTTCTACAGCAAGGCTATTCCCTAAGACTGTTTTTGTTTGGCAAAAATAACAGCACACAAAAATACATCAGTCTCCCTCCATGGCAATGGATACTACATTTTCTTTAGTTTAATTCTCACTTATTTTAGACTCCAATCAGCTCCGTGCTAAATTAAGGCAAACTGTGGATGAACCACACATTACTAGATCACTAAGTTTGATTAGTAGTAGCCCTCCCACAAGCACAAAGCATAGCTCTCTAGAAGGTGGTACATTAGAATGTACTTCACCCGTCACCTCTCCGTCTTCTACCGTCATCCTACTCTGTCCTCCTTAGTCCTCCTCATAACATGGCAACTTGACTTACATCTACTTGTCATGTTGTTAACGCTTCTTCTGCTCCCACAGCTTTCACACACTCTGCCACTGACTCATGCTCGCCCCTTTTCCACTATCCATGCCCTCCCCCGCACTCTGCACCACAATATCTTATGGCTGACTCCGAGGTCACCAATTGATCACTTGATTCCTGGACTACATGTTAGTTGGCATGGAATTCTCCCCTATGCCATGTGCCCTACCCTACAATATCAGTCACCTCTTGTCTACAAAACATGCACATTACTTTAAGTGTTGTAGATGAACTGGTTTGTTAGGATTATTCTCTTCTTGTCTTTCCAAGCTTGGAAAGATTGGACAGATCCAAGACTGATCAACACCAAGACCATTCCAGGAAGTGATTCCTACAATGGGGCCATGTACCAAGAACTTAATGTTTAAAGCAAAACAGGTCAGTTAACAGCGGGGACCGTACATATTAGCAATCTTGAAACAAAAGTCCCAAAGGAATGAAAACCAATCCGACAATGTTCCATTACAGCATATTCACTACGCACACAAAAAGGAACTACATTTCAGTCAAAAACTCAGTATGAGCAAAAAACATTGTAACAAACATATGAGAATTTGTTACTCCTAGTCAACACAATGATATGAGGGGTGGCAGGGTAACCTAGTGGTTAGAGCGTTGGACTAGTAACCGGAAGGTTGCATGTTCAAACCCCCGAGCTGACAAAGTACAGGCACGTAACCCACTATTCCTAGGCTGTCATTGAAAATAAGAATTTGTTCTTAACTGACTTGCCAAGTTAAATAAAGGTAAAAAAGATACATTTCCAGTTCCTGAATCCTCAACGAACAGAAACTAGACCTACTGAGTAGTTCTCACAGGTCCCACCATTATGGTGGGGGTCAGCGACGGACTGGGACCTGAAATTGGCCAAGGGATTTCTAATGCACCAGCCCATTTTTCCCTTGAGGCTCATTATTAGCCAAATAATGATAATTCTGTACAAAACCCCCTATTTAGACCTGCCCACTGCTAAAGATGGACCAGACAATATGGCATTTGCCTAAAATTCCCTATGGCCAGTCTGTTTCTGCAGGGGGTGAGCAACTCTTCACCTGCAGCATCATCACCTGTAGGTTCTTTATCCAGGATTCTCTCGTATCATACAATAGTCACGAAGGCTTTCGTTTTTTGTTCATTTTATAGCAACAGTACATAGTTTTGAGTTGCAATATCATTTTTACCCTGATTTGATAATCAAAATCAAATCAATAGATCCACAGTCTGGTACAATTCAATCACTTACATTTTTTTTAAATTTTTGATTGTTTTGTGGGTTTGTAAGATAATTTCCTCAATAGATTCCTCATGCATTATTCCTTATGCATGTAGTGCAGTCCTTAGAGATGTGTGATTACGTTGGGTTTCTTTCAGTAGGCTCCAACAGGTGAAATAGTTGCAGTGCTAGCTTGGAAAATGATAGGCCAAAATACAATCCTTAGCTTGTTTACCTGTAGCTATTTATTTAGAATGCGTGTTTCTTTATAGTTTAGCATGTGTTTTAGGTCATCTGGCTTTCTTGTTTACGTCTGTTAATTACATTTGGGCATAGCCTGGTCTCTGAAATCATTACTAAATGTAAAGTGCCCGCCTACATTTTATTTGTCCATCAGCATTTTCCTTCGTTGCCTGTAACGACAACTATTATGGGTGGATGGGTCCTAAGAGGATTGCGTATCATTACTCTGTCTTAATCTTTGTTCCATAAATATTGATAATGAGTGCCTCACGTCACGAGTTACTAGTACCTGCGCTAAAAATAGCGTACACACTGATGGCGGGATATCTCTAACCCTCAGATCCCAGTCCATCTCTTCAACTTCTCTCCCCATGTCTCTGTTTACAGGATGTTAGGCTCTACAGATGAGCGCATACTGAGCACATGGATTGCACAATTACTAGCATGACAGTGAAACTGTTTCCCTCCCTTTTTATTTACCATTAAGAATCCAATATGCAGAAAGAGTAAGTCTTTTTCTGTCACAAAAGGACAGAGAGAAAAGAGAGAATTGCTTTAAATGATGCTTTTGTAACGCAGACTCCCCTCTCGTATTTCGACTGCCCTTTAGGAAGAGAACACTAGCAAAACCTATTTATCTTCTCATCACGGTGTGCTGAACTCTTTGTAGTTCTTCTCTGTCATGCTGCACTGCAACATCAGAATCAATATAGGTTTATCAGATTACATGTCCCCTCCCCAGTCTACTTGCTAGTGTCATACTCGAGTCATATTCTGTTGGTCCAACTTGTGACATAAAGTGACTGGCCTTCATGGCCAAAACCCTGAGGTAACCACAATGATATGGGGTACAATCAAATCCATCTCGATGAGGAACAGGAATGATCGGCATAGTCATTACAGACTATCAGTCATTTCCTTCATAACAATGTATGTTTTTACTCTTTCTTAACTCTCTTCCTGGTTGTTGTCACATCCCATAGGGCACAGACGTCAGTTCAACTAACATTACCTCAATGTGAAATCAACAAAAAATGTCACCATGACGTTGGATTTAGGTAAAAAGTTGGGTGAAAAAAATTACTTTTTGCAAATCCAATCAGTTTTCAACATTGATTCAACATCATCATATTTTTGTTGTTGTTGTTGAAATTATGTGTAAACAACGTTGATTCAACCAGTTTTTTCCCAGTGGGGTGATATGTGTTTGTTTATGGCTCTGCTAGGGCCTGTTGCATGCTGACAGCTCTGAGCTTGTCATAAATCATACTCTGTCAGGTTTGCCTGAGCTCATCACTAAATAGCAACATTTCAGAACCAACCATGTACATTTCAAAATAAATTAAATATGCATGTTGCTATTACTTTGGGGCTTTTGCAAGTCTGTAGAGCTGCTTGCCCTCTCCCTGAGCTGAGGGTAAGAATGAACACACCCATTTCACTAGGGTAAGAATTGCTCCTCTTAATAAACAACATATACAGACAGATACAGTGATGGTATTGCTTAGTCCATAAGCAGTAGTTCATTGGCCCATGTATGTGTACAAAGAGGTAGGTGTACATTTGAATAAGTACATTTGCATACTGTTCCTTAGCCAGGCCAAAGGCATTGCAGGCTTCCGAGGAGTGCTGACCTGATCATTTGCGTTTATGACTAGCCTGACAACCCACACAGTCCATTACACTAATAGAAAAAAATAATACCTGAAGTGTAGTAGATTGGCCCTCAATTCTTACAATATAATGATATTAGTCCAGTAGTCAGAGACACTGTCTTCCATACTCATGGAAGTTTCTGCTGGGGCCCAAGTTCAAAGCTAACTACTCCCATTACAAATAAGTGAGAGAGAAATACTGGTCATACCATCCCCTTTTCAGCACCCAACTTTCACACCCCTAAAAGCTATCTGTTACGCCATCTTAAGCCCTCACTCTATTCACTGGAGTAGGACTCATATCTATACTTTTGTCTATGCTATGGGAAAAGCAGTTTAGGGGTCATGATCGGTTGGGCTCTATTCATAATAGTGTTCACAGAAGGCAGCTGAGATGAGAGAACTTTTATTCAAGCATACAGTCAGAACAAAGCTGTCAGTCAACACAAAGTCAACACCCAATTACAGTGTTGGGGCCTTGTGTAAATCTCACACTTCTCTGGCTCCATGCAGATACTTAGCATTTTTATATGATCAACTTATACCTAAGAACATGACCAGACCCATGCAGCTGCTGTGTTTAAATCCATTGGATTTACAAACAAATATTTTTAACCTGTCAACATGTTTTCTTTGTTTCAACCGGTGTGAGCAATTTGCTACTAATGTTGAATATAATTGAGGAAGAATATTTGTCTCAAAACTTGAAGTCCTTTTAAATGCAGCAGGTGCAAAGATGAATGTCACTATAGGACAGCTAATGAAGCATCAACACAGGGCTAATCTGTTTGTGATGTGATGCTTCTGTAGCATTACTCAACGATTCCTAACATGTCCCTCACGTCAACCGACTATCCACCCCCAACAATAAAGTCATACAAAATTCCTCATTACACTTGAGAAACAGACGGTAGGCACAAAGGTTCAAAGTTAAGGTCTTAAAGTGAATAAAGGCTCTTCAGTGAATGGTGAGGAATTGTTAAGGATGATACGAAGGAGTGGGATTTCTCCTGCATTTGTCCACGAGGGATATCACAGCCAAAGTTTCTTGATACATCAAAGGGCAGAGGAAAATAAAAGCACACTTGTCAGGGGCGAACAAACTGCTTCATTTGTGCATTCTACCAGCCAAATTCAGGGACACAAAGCCTTTGGATGTAATACACTGCAAAGAAGACTTACCATTCAGATGACATGCTTTGCTCTGGCAGTTTGCTGTGTGCTTTTGTCTGCCCTGACCAGGACAGATATATAATATCACTGCATCAGAATCCTTTCAGTCCCTTTTACAACCTGTTAAAGACTCCAATTACACAAAACATTATTTTTTATTTTTTTTACAACAAAGTAAACTTGATGCAGTCAGATAAGACAGGCACTGTTAACACTTGCACCCCTAAGGCCTGAGGCCTAAAATGAGTGTCAGGTTCTTACTGGTTTTTAGGAATGAGGTACTCTCAGATCTGATCGGATTGGACAAATACACATTGTTGTGGCAGCTGGCAGGGAAGCTAAGTCCTCTTTTTTTGTTGTCCCATCCTGAAAACCTATGTTAGATGCATGCTCACCCACAGTAAACTGACCTGCAGCGCCACACCAATTACCTAATTCACTATCATAAGAATATGATTTTACTTCAGAGGTTTTAGAGATAAACTCGCTATTTTATCTACTCCATACACGACATATTTATGATAGGCCATCATTGTAATTGACTTGCCTAGTTAAATAAAGGTTACATTTAAAATGTAATTGTTAAATTATTTCCAGCATGTACTTCTTGGTTGAATTAGTATAATTATGCTATAGCACACCATAATTAACCCTGGTATAACATACAGGTCATTTGACATGAATGACTATTTTAAGGAATGACATACTGTATAACTGTAACATGTAATATGCTGTGTAGATCATGTGTTTTGCCATGTGGTAATGCCATTGTAGCCACCCCAGTATGAGCTATGTCACCCAAAGTATGACACAAGCTTATGAATGATTTACAAAGCTGTTATGTCATGTTTGTGAAATGACTCATTATTTATGCAGGCTTTATGATTTGCACTTCTATAAACATGACTGATATGTTTGTTGTGCACTAGAACATGAGGGGAGTTTCCAGGGGAATTTACTTGGGAGGTCATTTTTGACAATAACCATGGCCCCATGGTCGCTGTTCACGGCAAAGCTTTACACCATTCTTCTTTCTCAGGGGCGCCTGGGCTTCGAATTAAAGGATTTTTAATGTGTTTTAAAAAAGTCTTTAAGCGAATGGTATGAGTCATCGTTAAGGTCATTTGCCTATCGCTGTAAATGAGTGTGGGTGTCTCACTAACCTGCAGATATAAGCTGGATATTGTTTTTATTATTTAAGAGCTATATTTGTCCAAACAAGAAGGGATTTGCAACGCCAGTAAGATGTTGCAAATGCAGTTGAATGTCAACAATTACAAATGTCTGCTTCTCCTGATGAAGACATGAGCTACCCAGATGTCTATGTAACCAAAGGAACTCCAACTGACATCTTCTCCCTTCACAATTCTAAGTACACATAAAAAGCCTTGCCAATGCAAGGACAAAAAGTAATGGAGAAAAGATTCTTCTCTTGTTCTGTCAAACATAAGGACCTTTTAACACCAATAATACTAGTGTAGCCATGATTTGATAAGGCTGCCATGGCAACACAATAGGTAACTCTACGTTCATCCCCCGACATCGATGAGACTTAAAGTGATAGTTCACTCAAATTTGTAATTGCATGAAGTATTTTCTTACCCTAGAGGGATGAGACCATAAGTTTCCATAACGAAAGTCCAAGATGGCTAACAATAGCTTCATTACTAAAATTGTACAGATAGGCTACCTCAATCCAACTTCTATAACAACAAATTATCACTCCTACTAAAGGGAATGTTAGGAACAGTTGCTTTTTTCCATGTGTGAGGGGTCTCAATAAACAGGGAAGTATAAAAGGAAGTATAATACTAAGGGCATAATTGGAGCATATAGTAACATGCTGTGTATATCATGGAATGATTGATAGGACTGGAAGCGTTGTTCTTGGATCAGCTTTCTCTACTCCAATCATGACCTTAACACGAAGAGTTAATACACAGTGTTGGCACTGCGCCATGTCTTTGAGAGAAACCTTTGGCCTGTGCTGGCCAACATCAGCCACCCCAGTCATAGACTGTTCTCTCTACTACTGCATGGCAAGCGGTACCGGAGTGCCAAGTCTAGAACAAAAAGGCTTCTCAACAGTTTTTACCCCCAATCCATAATACTCCTGAACAGGTTTTCAAATGGCACCCCGGACTATTTGCATTGTGTGCCCCCCCAACCCCCCAAACCCTCTTTTTACGCTGCTGCTACTCTCTGTTTATCATATATGCATAGTCACTTTAACTATACATTCATGTACAGTACATACTACCTCAATTGGGCCGACCAACCAGTACCCCCTCACATTGGCTAACCGGGCTATCTGCATTGTGTCCCGCCAGCCGCCAACCCCTCTTTTACGCTACTGCTACTCTCTGTTCATCATACATGCATAGTCACTTTAACCATATCTACATACTACCTCAATCAGCCTGACTAACCGGCGTCTGTATGTAGCCTCGCTACTTTTATAGCCTCGCTACTGTATATAGGTTGTCTTTTTACTGTTGTTTTATTTCTTTACTTACCCATTGTTCACCTAATACCTTTTTGCACTATTGACTAGAGTCTGTAAGTAAGCATTTCACTGTAAGGATGTATTCGGCACACGTGACAAATAAACTTTGATTTGATCAAGGTTAACCTGTTTTGATAGACTATGTTCATGCACAACAGCAGTTAATCTTTCCAGATGTGCATGCTTTACGAAAAAACGTTGATTAAATACAAATATGTATTGCCCTGTTACAATACAATTTACTTATATCAGCCTATTTTGTTCCTTTTGGATATCTAGGTTCTTGGTAACACTTCACATTAAGTTACACTTATTCTTGTGTAGTAAAGCAGTAATTAATAGCAACAACATTGTATTACCATGTTGTTACATGTTAATTTAGTAAATGCTGTGTAATTGGATAGAGAAGGTCAGGTGTTTTTGTTTTTACACTATTTGAATAAGGAAAGGTTGAAGGTTGAGGTTGAGAAACCGGCTCTGAACAGAAATCAGTTCATAATCCCTGTGTCAAACACCCCTTGAGGTAGAAACCATACAATATACTGTGTTTGTGGCACATATACTGTCATTACAGATTCAGATTCTGTTTTCCTTTCACAAAGGGCCTCTTTACCGGGTGAAATAGTTCATTTTCAAATAAAAATGGCCGAATATAGACACCATCTACATAGCATTCAGTCTATTTTGTCTAGCATGTCTTTTTGAAGATCCCTGACTCAAAACCTAAATGCTTATCAATCTGAAAATCATACTCAGAAGGCACGATTCAGATGGAGAACAACACAGTGGCAAAGCTGGGGTAAAGCTGTAGTGCTGAAATGCAAGGCTACCTGCACAATACAACACATTCCCCTGAGGGTGAGTCATCACAAGCTCTATACATTTTGGGTGTGTTTTGGCTGAGTTCCTGAGTAGAGGTAGCAGGGCTGAGCATACTGCTGAGCCATCACAGCTATATAGTGATTTTATGTCACTTTATTTCACAACAGCAGACATTACCTGGTAAAGAGATTATTTGACCAGAATACAGTATATGGGCAAAACACTGAATATATGCATTAGGATTATCCTTCTTATAACCATTCTAACAAACCAACCAACCATTCAGCCAATATATTATATTTGAATACTGGTGTAGTCAATCTCCTAGCTAGACACCCTGCTAAAATCTCTCTGCAAATTAACCACCAATAAATCAAGGCAGATTCATGGTACCTGATGATACCAAATAGGAGTTTCAAATCAAAATCAAAATGAAATGAATTCAATCTAATGAAATGAATCCATTCTAATGAAATCATGCACCATAATATAAATATATAGAGTAGAAACTGACAAGACCTAACAAGCTAATGTACAGCTGTCTGGAATATCGTATATGACCTATCAGACCAATAATGTTACTGATAGCTACAGGAAACCAAAATAATGGGAACACTCCACTTGAGTGAATGAGGGATAGAAAGCAGGTGCTTAAACACAGGTCTGGTTCCTGAGTTAATTAAGCAATTAACATTAAGCAGTGCTTAGGGTCATGTATAAAAATGCTGGGAAGGCCATTATTTTGGCTACCATGGCTATGCGCCCATAGGATGACAATCCCTCCATCCACATGGCACGAGTGGTCACTGAATGGTTTGGTGAGCATGAAAATGATGTAAACCATATGCCATGTCCATCTCAGTCACCAGATCTAAACCCAATTGAACAATTATGGGAGATTCTGGAGTGGTGCCTGAGATAGTGTTTTCCACCACCATCAATAAAACACAAAATTATGGAATTTCTTGTGGAATAATGGTGTCACATCCCTCCAATAGAGTCCTGGACATTGTAGAATCCATGCCAAGGTGCATTGAATCTGTTCTGGCTCATAATGGCCCAACAATCTATTAGGACACTTTATGTTGGTATTTATCTTGGCAGTTACCTGTATACCTTGCTTTAGATCATTCATTCAAAGGAATCTGTGCAGCAAAGCTCACCTTATTCTGTAGCTAAAGTAGGTGTCACTTGTCAGGCAACTGCCTATGGACTGCAATATCTCCTAGTGCAGGCCCAGATCCAGAAAATAATATATCAGAACCCCAAATCAGGGTTCTGTCCTGTTCTGTTGGTAGGGAGTAGATCCCAGCAACCATCTTCTACTGCCCTGCTTTACATTTCAAATCCAGGGTGCATGACAGAAATTTCCATAAACCCTTTTTAAATATTTAAATTTAGCAACATGGGACAGAGACCAAAGCTACCCTTTATAAAAAGCCAGTTTCACTGGATTGATAATGATAATTAAAACATGGTAATAAAACATCATCATACTGTATTACTCTCCTCCAACTTACTCCAACTTTTGACTTCGGTTTACAACCGCAGCTTCCTCATCATCCTTTCAAATGCATTTATTTATGTCATACAGTTTCCAATGTTGCAAAAATGCAACATTGGGCTTCAATGGAAGCAACAATTTATGGTCATAAATGATATTAAAATCACATCAAAATGGATCATAAGCATTTACATGTAATGAAAAATATTGTCTAATGGTATATACATTTAAAATGAAGTTATATTTTGTCTGAAATAGCCAAATTGATCAACTTGAACAATCCAAATGTTTATATGTTTTAAAGTACACACTATTTTTTTTAGTTTTCTGTGTATGGAGAACATATAGAGTAATATCTTATTGTCCTTCCTATCTTCAATTGTAGAGAACTTTCAATCGAACTTCTCTACCATAAAATGAATAGTCGTCAACAGCACTATTCTGACCTCATAATCCACATAAAAAAAGACATACAGTTTTGTTATTTAGATGTGTAGAGAGGGCATCAAAGTTACTCTTGAAGTATTTGGTTGTCCATATTTGCAGAATTTGTAAAGGAAACTTGTCTATCAAAATATATGATTGTGGCCTTACACTCTTAGAAAAAAGGGTTCCAAAGGGGTTCTTCAGCTGTCCCCATAGGAGAACTCATTTTGGTTCCATGTAGAACCTTTTTTAATTCTGGGTAGAGCCCTTTTGGGTTCCAAGTAGAACCCTCTGTGGAAAGGGTTCTACATGGAACACATAAGTGTTCTTCAAAGGGTTCTCCTATGGATCAGCCAAAAAAAACCTTTAAGCTCTAGAGAACACCTTTTTTCTAAGAGTGTTTCTTTCAGTGTGTCAACCCTTCAAACCCAATTGAGCTTTTTTGCAACACTTACAAAACTGCCTCTCGCTCTGATTCAGAATGTTTGTTTCTAGATTGACATTTTTGTACATAATCACTACATCTTATAAAAGACAGGAAAACATATTTCATGTCATGTACATGCATGGATGGCCTACAACATATGCTTGTGTAGGGTCCAGTGTGGTGTTAGATGAGTGGACAGTATTCACATTTTCCAGAGGCTACTGATGCTACAGTAATCATACTGACACTGAACAAATATTATTGTAAGATACATCTGAGTCTACGGAGATGCACTATGCAGTGTTTGACATGATTGCAGGATGCAATTAAGAAAACACTGTATGCTGCTACCAACTCTCACGTCAGAATTAGATGTTCATCCATGTTTCTCAAAGGTCAAATTTCAAAGTTGTTCCAAACGACAAATTTGTTAAAGGTTAAGTTTAGGCATTAACTCCACATTCTTAAGTTTAGGTTTAAGTTCAGGCATTAACTCCACATTCTTAAGTTTAGGGTTAAGTTTAGGCATTAACTCCACATTCTTAAGTTTAGGTTTAAGTTCAGGCATTAACTCCACATTCTTAAGTTTAGGGTTAAGTTTAGGCATTAACTCCACATTCTTAAGTTTAGGGTTAAGTTTAGGCATTAACTCCACATTCTTAAGTTTAGGTTTAAGTTCAGGCATTAACTCCACATTCTTAAGTTTAGGGTTAAGCTCAGGCATTAACTCCACATTCTTAAGGTTAGGCATTCATTCCGAATGCTTAAGGTAAGGGTTAACCTTCTATTGCTGTATTCAAACTTGCAACCTTAGGAATCAGAGGCAGTTGCTTACACCCATCCACTATCCCCGTCCCCAATACCTTCTTGAAGGTAACAGCGCTCACTGTTGCCCCTAGTGGCCGGTTTCCATGTCCTCTCCCGACATCCTCAGACATGGATGGACGTCAAATACTGACTTGTATCACGGGTGACTTGTCTGGTATTTTTACAATGTTGGGTCACACAGGGTTAATGAGCATCAGAGACCAAATGCCAACTCAGTAGGAAATAGAGAAGCCAGAGTTAAGTGCAGGCAATTGAATTTCAAATGTGAACAGTTCCAATCTCTCTACAGTTGAAGAGATTAACAAAAACCCTGCATCACAGTTGTGTGGGGTTGTTGAGATCGAAAAGGGAGGATGGCAGGCCCCCTACTTGGCAGGGATGGCTCAAAGCTGTTTGCTTGGTGCTGATGCTGGGATAGAGCTAATGCCAGCAGACAGGATTCAGTGTAAAACGTTTATTTAGGCTCAGGAGAAAATAAGTATACTGATAAAAAAAAAAAACTGCTCAAAATAGATTTTAAGCTTGCAAGAGAAAAGCTTGATACTATTTTGTCTGTTTTCCCTCCCTGATTACCAGGAACAGAATTCATTCCTACCTTCACAATCACTTTAGAAAAATAGCATTGTTCATTTCTACACTGCCGATACAATGCTATTCTGCAGAGTGATTTACAGTAGCTTGAATGGTAACCAGAGTCTTAATGTATTTAAGTGTATGCAAGCAAAGAGTAATTTAGTATTATATAGTAACATTTATGACTAGATTATGTTTCCACAAGGTGCATTGAAGAACTTGACTTCTTGGTGTTGGTGAGTTTGTGTTCTGTTGACATGCTCTTGTTTTGTGGTTTATAATGATTGTTATTACTTATTTTTATACTTGTACTGGACCCTCCTGAGGATAAAGTGGTGAATCTTAAGAGGTTTTTGCCACCCTTCTTTTTGGTAATATTTTTGGGTGATAATGTCTTTCATACACGTAGTATTATGTCACCTTCTGTGATCTCTACGTTTAATATATCCTTTTTGGATTTGGGTTGAGAAACAGACTTACAGAAACACAGCCACCTACAAAGATAAACCTGAACCAAGACACGCCACAGAGAAAAGTACAAGTAAAAGCTGAAAAACTGCTGGAAGAAAGAAGGGGGGTGACTGAAACAATAAAAAGCAACTCTTCACTCAAGAAGAAGTCTTAAGTCTTCAGTTTCTCTAATTAGTCAGGAGACGAAAGGATCACAGCTGTGACGCACTGCCTTGTGGGAGACGGCAGCATTGTAGGAGGGGAGTGCGTATGTTTGTGTGGGAGTCTGTGCTTGTTTTCCTG
Source organism: Oncorhynchus kisutch (assembly GCF_002021735.2). Lineage (NCBI taxonomy): Eukaryota > Metazoa > Chordata > Actinopteri > Salmoniformes > Salmonidae > Oncorhynchus > Oncorhynchus kisutch. The sequence continues at coordinate 71,577,262 of NC_034181.2, read as the reverse complement.
CTTACCAGTCATGGAAACAGAAAGCTGCAATCTGTCTAAAACTTCAGCATCTACCCCCCAAACCATGTTCTCTCTCGCGCTCAGCTTTATCAATAGTAGCCTCCATTAAAAGTCCAGCCAAACTCACCTCAGCTGGAAAATTATACAAGATGCAACCTGACAATAAAAAACATAGGATCTAGGAAAGTATGGGAATAAAGGTTTCATTTTGTCATATCAATGTTTTTTAATAGTACAACTATAACTATACCAGTGAGCAGTATTAATTTGATAATAGTAGGCCTGCCCCATTATTCTGCAGTAGAAAATCTGGCCGTTGATTAAGTACTATAACACATTTACCTCTCAATTAAGGAAGGCATTTTCCAATGGGTTGGCAGTATACACTCAGTATACCAAACATTAGGAACACCTTCTGCTCCCAGAACAGCCTCAATTCGCTGGGGCATGGACTACAAGGTTCCACAGGGATGCCAGCCCATGTTGACTCCAATGCTTCCCACAGTTATGTCAAGTTGGCTGGATGTCCTTTGGCTGGTGGACCATTCTTGATACACACAGGAAACTGTTGATCTTTAAAAAAAACAGCAGAGATGCAGTTCTTGACACAAACCGGTGCACCTAGCACCTACTACCATACCACAGGAGGTTGGTGGCACCTTAATTGGGGAGAACAGTAATGACTGGAGCTGAATCAGTCGAATGGTATCAAGTACATCAAACACATGGTTTCCAGGTGTTAGGTGCCATTCCATTTTCTCCGTTCCAGCCATTATTATGAGACATTCTCCCCTCAGCAGCCTCCACCGTACCATACCCCCGTTCAAAGGAACTTACATATTTTGTCTTGCCCATTCACCCTCTGAATGGCACACACACACAATTCATGTCTCAATTGTCTCAGGGCTTAAAAATCCATCTTTAATCTGACTCCTCCCCTTCATCTACAGTGATTGAAGTGGATCAATAAGGGATCATAGCTTGCACCTGGATTCACCTGGTCAGTTTATTTCATGGAAAGAGCAGGTGTTCATAATGTTTTGTACACTCAGTATAGGCTTTGGGTATTTATTGTATTCAATTAAAAGTGGTCTGACTTAAAGGGGCATTGTGCAGTGACGTTCTAAAAGGAAATAAGGTTTTAGTTTAAGTATAAAAAAAGACTTAACTTCAAATTATTTTACACATTTAAACAGATGTCATCTTCAAAAGTCACAACACATAACATGTATTGTCTCTCTGGGAGGTAAGTTAAGACAATGATACCAACATGATCCTAGATTCTACCTGCAGTTGCTAAGCAACATCCACCTACAACCTCTCAATCTGTCCCATTGGTCAGTGGGTAAAACGCAGTCGTCACCTCATTGGCTCAGAGGAAGTTAATAAACTTTAGTCAAGACCTGCCTCTCCTGGAGAAAAAAAAGCTAAATTAAGAGTTTCTTGTGAATAAGAGGTATCAGTACTTGCGCAGCAGAGTGTGGATATTTGCATTGAGCAGCACAGTGCACAGGCATTTCAGGGGTGCTCAAAATTAAACGTTTTAAAATAATAACTTAATATATTTATGATCTTCCAACTCATGATATATGGCTGGCAGGCTAGTGGCTCGTGTAGATATTTGAGTGGTGGTTAGCTAGTCTAGACTCCCTGTGTTGCTGCTGCCCTGACACGTGCAACTTCCAACTGAAGAAGGGATGGAGTCGAGTCAGAGGGTCGTTGATTCAGGCGCTCTTCTTTATGTCTTTCTGCCTCTGTGCTGCGCGTATCAGCCAACCAGACCGAGTATTGATGACGTAAATCAAGTATTATCGTGTGTTAATGAAATGTTATGCTTCTGTGGTAGCTTGCTACACACACTTGACCAGTGACCGCATCTCAGTCAATGCACGTTTGGGTACCCGGCGTGCGCAATCTCCATACAGCGCAGACTTGAAAACAGGCACAACCCGGGCGCGCCGAGCCCTGTACAGAGCAAACCAACAGGCTATCTTGACGTCATGACGACTTGCGGGCAGTGGGTTCAGAAAAACTTTACAAAACAATATACAGTGCCTTCAGAAAGTATTCACATCCCTTGACTTTTTCCAAAATACATGTTAGAATCACACCTGCATTGTACAATATTTGCCCATTATCCCTTAAAAATAATATTCAAGCTCTGTCAAGTTGGTTGTTGATATTTGCTAGACAGATATTTTCAAGCCAATTTAAGTCAAAACTAACTAGGCCACTCAGGAACATTCAATGTTGTCTTGGTAAGCAACTTGTATATTTGACCTTCTGTTTTAGGTAATTGTCCTGCTGAAAGGTTCATTTGTCTCCCAGTATCTGTTGGAAAGTAGATTGAACCAAGTTTTACACTAGGGTTTTGCCTGTGCTTAGCTCTATTCTATTTTTTATATCACAAAAAACTCCCTAGTCTTTGCCGAAGACAAGCATACCCATAACATGATGCAGATACCATCATAATTGAACATATGAAGTGGTACTCAGTGAGGTGATGGATTTAACCCAAACATAACACTTTGTATTCAGGAGTTAATGACTTTGCAGTATTTTATTGGCTTATTGCAAACAGGCTGCAAGTTTCAGAATTTTTGTATTCTATTCATTCTCATTTATGTTAGTATTGTGGGGTAACTAATGTTGTTGCGACATCCTCAGTCATCTTCTATCACAGCCATTAAACTATTTTTACAAATCACCATTGGCCTCATGGTGAAATCTCTCAGCGGTTTCATTCCTCTCCAGCATCTGAGTTAGGAAGGGTGCATGCATCTGTAGTGACTGGGTGTATTGATATACCATCCAAAGTGTAATTAATAACTTCAACATGCTCAAACGGATATTCATGTCAGTTTTATTTTTTACCCATCTACCACTAGGTGCCCTTCTTGGTGAACCATTGGAAAACCTCCCTCTTTTTTGTGCTTGAAATTGACTGCTCGACTGAGGGATCTTACAGAGAATTGTGTGTGGGTTAGAGATGTGGTACTCAATTAAAAATGGTAAAACCACATTGCACAGAGTCCATGCAACTTATTGAGCACATTTTTACTCCTGAACTTATTTAGGCTTACCTTAAGCTTTTCATTAATTAATTTGTAAACATAATTCCTTTTTGACATTATGGGGAATTGTGTGTAGACCAGTTACAGAAAAAGCTGTGTGTGGTGGGGGTGGGGGGGGGTGCTCAGCACCTGGCTTTGAGCTTCCTGGCTAAAAATAAAGATCAACATTGGATGCTGTGCAACAGAAAGACTGAATTCAAAGTGATGAGTTGGCTTCTTTCCAGACATAATGTAAGTCTGATTTTTTCTCTCTGAAGATATATACAGCCATTACAAAAGGGAGCTGGTATCAAAGTGCATGTACAACACCTATTGTTATAGCTGGTAGAAAACAACATGTATTTACTTTAGAGTGGCAACTAGATGGGGCTCAATACAGCTCTGTGAGTAGGAATTCTTAACACTGTTCAACATTAACAATATTTTATGAGCCTTCATTTCTGTTTATGTGTAGCCTGATATAGAACGGTGAATGAGTTTCCCTATACAGATGGGTTACAAGCAGAATGAACGAACATCACAAGTCTCCATGTCAACAGCATTCACATGCATGGCCACATGACTTGACAGTAAAACAGCATGTCTGATAACTCAATCTACCCCTTCCTTTCAATTTTACATTGAAAGGAAATATATGTACAGTAAACAGGGAAAAGCTCAAATGAACCATTCGAGAAAAAAAAGATGGGAAGAGTTGAATTATTCATGGTAAAAACCATCCACATTAGTTAAACATTTTATTACTAAATAACAAATTATTGGTACAACAAATGTTAATGTAGGAAATAATGTAAAAACAATAATTCTACAACCAAAAATAAAACTAAGAACAACTTCAGAATCATACACAATTCAAGCAATCCATAGGACTTAATTTCTCTCTCCATAGCTACACACAATTCCCCAATATCTACACGACATCAGCAACATCTGGTCAAAAGCAGGTCTCACATCCTCTTTGTCACACTCTTGAATTTCTGGGAGGTTTTATAGAATATGGACTTTTTCCTCTGAACATCCATGAGGTGGAGATTCCCCTCAGAAACACTCCTCATAACTCTTCTGGGCTCGTTCTCCTCTGACCCTAAGGAGAAACACAATGCTTAGATAGAGACGGGGGCTCGATGGAGAGCTTCAAATGGAATGTTTTTCCTTTGCAGTGTGAAAAATCCCATCATAAAAAAAGTTGGTTATTTTAAATGACAAAAATGGAATAATAAAACAAATTGCTGTCTAAAACACATCACATCAAAAGTATGCAATCTGATGAGAAACCAAATTCTGCAGTTGTCCAAAAGCCAAACAAAACCCTTCAACATAAAATACACGCCATACGTAACAGGCAGACAAGCGCCTTCATTGTAGATTTAAAAACAGCTTGGTTGTGTCCTTCATAACAGGCATATAAAAAAGCATATTCTGGCCCTGCCCTGAACTTTGTGTTGCAGCTGACAGATGTAGGCATAAGCTCTGCGTGTAAGCACCACTAATTGAAATGAACATGGGGATTTTAGAGGGGGGAAAAGCCACACATGAATATATTTTATAAATAGTGAATGAAAGCAAACTACACTGTTTCCCTGGGTCACTTCAGGGGAGAAACACTGGTATTGTTGCACTCACCAGCTAAACGACGCACTCTTAGTGGTCTGCTTGCTACTACTGTGGGGTCCTGCTTTATGCGCTTGGGTGCTGAAATGATTTCCTGCTCTCTGCTGCTGCTACAGGGTGAGATGGAAACACAAGAGATGAAATACATTAATATCTGAGCAGCACAACACTTCCTTCGCTGATCCTTCACTAAGAAAAATGTATTTTGAGTATGTCACAACCACACCTACCAGTTTATTTTGCGTTTGCCCTGCGCAGCCGAAGTCATGGCCATGTAGGTCTTGCCACGTCGGATGTCTAACAGAGATGGTATCTCCAGTCTGCGGGAAACAAGAAGTCAGGCAATGTCTCTTTCCTTCTCAATATATTTGAACAGTCTCTGACATGTGACCAAAACATATAAACAGACTGGAATGAGTACCGCACTCTGATACGTTAGACAATTCTGAGCTCTCTCACTGCCACTTGCTCGTACCTAAAACTTAAAAGACAAGGCAGCTCAACGTTTAGAAATAAGTACTTGGAGGGGCTCGAACCTGAATACAATTTCTGCCAGTCTGTCTCCTGGGACAAAATGTGTCAAATTAAAATGTGAATCGTTGTAATAGTAAGAGGCAAAAAAAATAATTATATATATATATATATATATAAATAAATAAATAAATATATACACACACAGAGAAAGCCTTAATCTATGCACTGTTTTACGTTGTTCAGCAACTAATATTAAACTGGACTGTTGAAATGCCGGAGTATGATGACCATCTTTGACAATACCACACCCACCTTTTGGGGGGTTTGCTCATGTCATTGGCTCGGGGAGCCTGCTGTTGGCTTGGACTCAAGGGGCACAAAGTCTCAGCCTGATGATTGGGGCTACATTGGTAAAGGATGGCGGTAGCGTTGGCAAGAGCTGCTTCAGTGTCTCCATCTTCAATGTCAAATGTCATGTTGGGGTCATTGACTGCAGAGTGCTGGAGAGGCAGGAGTGAAGGCCTGTTGAGTGTACTGCTGGCCTCTGGAGTGTAGAGCAGTGGAAACATCCCCTCCTGTCTTAAAACCTCCTGGAGGACCATGGGAACCTGCGCTGAGGCGGAGACAACACTCCCAGGGTTTGGTGGAGACACTGCCAGCTTCCTCCTGGTAGGTTTCTTGGGAATTGGTTCCATCACTGTCACCTGGACCGCTGGGCCTAGAAAACAACATCAATAGGATTTCTTTTTTATGAAGAAGCCAAAGAACCAAACAAATAGAAGCCTATACATGATCAAATAAATTGCTATCAAGTTACAACACACTTCATCAAGGTCAATTCCATTTCAATACAGTCCAATCCATGTACTGCGCATTGACACGGGTATTTTTTTCAATTCTGGCCTAGCTCTACAAATCACTTAATGAATTGAGAGGTCAAATGGAATAAAAAAATAAATAATCATAAACATCCTCCACCAAGCACTTTTACATGGAAATATTCAGTGAGGTAAGACCTTTGGAATGTTGCGGTTATAAAAACGTAAAGGGTTCCATGTTTTACTTGACAGTCACATCTGTTCTACACACATTTATATGGGGGCGTTCTAGAAGCTTCTTCCTGAACAGGGTCCAGCGTTCATCCTGTTCAGCCAGAACACTTTCTGTTAGTGGTTGGTGAGGCCTTGCTACTTGGTTTACTAGTTTGAGCTCAAGTGCAAGATAAGAATGCATTATCCAGTCTAAATCGCTGTCAGCTTCAGCATGTGGGTATTCACTAACAACATGGCAGTAGTTTGACATAGCAATGTCATACATGGACCAGGGATGAAAGTTCATTTTTTAATTTTATATCCTATGACTGGAACTGGAGTCGATCTTAGATTAGCAGGAAAACGTTTTGCCTCGAGGTCCACATTGTGATGTCGAAATTCAGAGTGCTGCACAGATTTTTTTATGACCGATATGTTTGTCAAAAATCGATTTGCGGTCATGAAAAAGGGCAGTTATTTGAAAATAGATATATGTCCATTACAATTTTTCACATACATTCTATCTAGTCTTAGACATTCAAGTGTGGTCTGGAGTGTTTTTATTTTAACACCCCAAATAATCACCCTCCTGGAGAACTTTAACCCCTGTATGGCCTTACCATCTGTGTTGAAGCACCATACTCATATTTTAAGAAAATAAATCACATCTGAATAGATCTTAGGTGGCACCGGTATAAAAAGAAGACAGTATCACCACCATTGAAAGATGAAGGAATAACATCTCTGTAAAATACTGAAAGGAGAAGTCTATGTCTGCAGTAGGCCTAATATGGGTTCTCATCTTTTGGCAGTTGGAGAAGTGTAGAGGTAGCCAAAGAAAGTGAACCTGGTGACCTTTACACAGTACAGACATTAATCAGAGGTGTAAGGGAGTAAGGGCCGGGACACATTCATGCTCACAAATTGAGTTTCACCAGTCCCTACAAGCCCTGCTACTGTGACATGGAAGATGGCTAAGTAGGGGAAAGAAGAAAAGGAATCAAATGAGGCAAAATAAAAATATAATTCGATGTTTCAAAGAAACCAAGACTTAAAGCCCTCAGAACTGCCTCAATTAGTCAGGGCACGGACTCCACAAGGTGCTGAATGCATTCCACAGGGATGCTGGCCCATGTTGACTAGAATGCTTCCCACAGGTGTGTCAAGTTGGCTTGATGTCCTTTGGGTGGTGGATCATTCTTGATACACACGGGAAACTTGTGTGAAAAACCCAGCAGCGTTGCAGTTCTTGACACAAACCGGTGTGCCTGGCACCTACTAACGTACCATGTTCAAAGGCACTTAAATTTTTTATCTGGCCTATTCACCCCCAATGGCACAGATACACAAGCCATGTCTCAATTGTCTCATAAATCCTTCTTTAACCGGTCTAATCCCATTCATCTACAGTGATTGAAGTGGATTCAATAAGGGACTATAGCTTTCACCTGGATTCACCTAGTCAGTCTGGTCAGTGTTCATTACGTTTTGTACACTCAGTGTATATTTCCACACCATGAGGTTGGTATAACTGTTTAATAACAGCTGTTTGAAAAGACAAAAATGTAAGCCTGTTTTGGTGGGATGGAGTTTTGGCCTGCCCTGTGACGTCACCAGGCGATAAACTAGTTAATGGACCAATAAGAGAGTTCCAAACCACTCTGCCAATAACAGCTAGTTTTCCCCTCCCCACTCAGACCACTCCCAGACAGTCCTCGAACAATTCTTGCTTGAGAAATTACTCTTTGCTAAGAAGCTATTTTTGCTTCTTAGCAAAAATACAATCACAGTAAGATGACTTAAGTTATCCAGAAATTATTTGATACCGAGATAAAATCTGCTGCATTTGAACTTTAACCAAGGAAACATAACAAGGCCACATAAAATCCTTATGGACACAAAGCAAGGAATGAGGGAAAACAACTTATGGCCGACAAAGCAGGAGTGGACATAGGATAAGTTATGTGGTTGTGAAGTGGTTCACAATCACTAGCCATAATTGATGACTCACACGCGTAGCAACCTGTCGTACAAAGGATACAGCTACACTGAATGGATCACCATATTAGTCATCAGTGAGGATGAGTCATACACACGACATACTGTTAATTATTAGTTATTATTATTTGATCAAGACTAAGATACAACTAACTTGACATACAACTGATTAAATGGGAATAATTGATATTGGCTACACAATACATTTCTAATATACACCAAAGTCATTTTAATAGAAAACATGTCTTCCGTTAACCGGCCAAAATGTTATGAATAGAACTTTGGGATTTCCTTCTGCAATAAGAGCTTAAAGGTATTTACATGAATAAATATGTTTTACGAGAATAGGAAGACTATGATAAAACCTGGCTGAGATTGATGATTGTCACCTAAAGAACATACATAAGCAGGGTTGTTCGATGTTAATGGCTGGTGTGTAAGAGTAAAGTGGAGAGCACGTTGCATCAGAGCACGAGGAGGCAGACTCACTTGTTGCAGTGAGACACTGCGGCTGCATCATTTACATGCTGCTGACCACAGCCGTGTGACGCCGCTTCCTACCTACTACATTTTACTGAGGAGGAGGCAATTCCCAGAAATGTGAACTGTGTGGTAGTGGATTTGACATATCAATTTTCCTACCCACCCCCGCACAGACAAAATAGGACAACCAACTAAATTGTTTAATGTAGAAGCTTTTAAGTGACAATGCTCACATTTTTTTAACAACATACTTGTGTATCATAAAAGGGAGGGGGGATATGGAAGATTAATGGACCTATTTATTCATACGAAGAGCAGAAAGCAATATTTAGGAAATTTGAGTCACAGCTCAGATAGCAAGGCAGGATGAGGGGACAGTGATAAATGGTACCGTTTCTGATGGAGATCTGGCCCGGCAATAAATGGCAGCCAAGTTCTTTCAATCACATATTTTTGGCTTGTAGGATTAATACATGCATGAGGTGCTATTTCTGGTGGAGACAGAGCCGTATTAGGGTCGCTTGGCTGCTGCCTCCCTCTTTATCGCTGACGGGGAAGGGGCGTTTACTCTTGCCTTGCCTACCTTCTTCTCCCTGCAGTGAATTTGCATTTTCATGAATGAGGTTTGAGCAGCCTGGGTTGGGAGGGCTGGATTGACTGAGTACAAGATATGGAGGAAAGGGGGAGGGGGGGCAAGGAGGAAGAGAGTGATCGAGCAGGAAAAAGTAAGACTGGCACAGAATGAGGTTGGAGAGAGAGAGAAGAGTGATTGAAATTGTGTGGGCCATCCTGTGCTGATGGGTACAAGGCATTGGACTGGTGGGGTGCAGAACCCTATTGAGAGGGTCATGTGTGGTGACCTGCCCTCGTATCCACTTAGAGATGGTGCTGTAATGAGAAGGTTGGAAGAGGGAGGATCTCCATACTCAATCATTATCAAGCTGTGACGATCATGGAATTTTGGATGACGGTTATTGGTCAGTCAAATGACCGTGGTCACCGTTATTACAGCTCGAATAGCAAAATAAAATACACACATCTCCTCTGCTCTGCTCCTGACTGCATGTGCTGCTGCCTGTTTGCTACAACACCTTGCTTGTTTCAGCAAGGAGTAAAGTTCTCACATTGTTAACAGTCCATGTTACCGTAGAAACAGACTCAACCATACAAATGCCTGGCCGTCCCGTCTTCAGCCAGCCGTTCCACAAAAAAAAGTTTAAACTTACGAGGGTTATTTTATTTTCATGACGGTTAAACAGGAATTGTGCCAGCCCTAGTAAAAAGTGTTTTTAAAGCCATTTCCTGTTGCGCTGTGGTCGTCCGGTGTTGTTTTCTTTAAAAATGTAGCTGATGTTTCCCACAATGTGTTTCAATCAAGTGTAGAACATCTGTTCAGCAGAAAATATCATTACAGACAATTTGGACAGCCATATTTCACATACTTCCTTATTGTACTTCCCTAAAGGTTTTTCCAGTCCTTTTCTTTCTCTAAAGGGGTCTCGAGTGTCATTTCATTTTCACAAAATATCTTTAGTTCCAGGCCAGAAAGTCTGCAGTGCTGCACAACTGGAAATCCCATTCTATTTCATGTCGGAATACTTTTTGAAGTTTCTGTAACAGTTTGCCTATTTTATTTTTCCTTGTTTAAGAATCAGTTGAAGTGCCAATTGATATCCCATCATCTCGAGGATGGCAGAAGGGAAATTAAGTTGTTACACTAAACACCAGTGATCAGTGGGAATAAAACAAAAAACACTGTTAATCCACAAATCAATATTACTAATTTCTCACTTCAGTTTGAGCACTACAGAGGGGATGTTTAATATTGTCAGTTCATTATTTTAACCATTTCAGTTCTTGTGGTCTTCTGAAACAAGCCTTCTCTGTTAACATCCCAAGTTTATACTAGTGAATCCTGAAACCAGTTTTATCACAACTGAAATTGCTGATGAACAATTAACAGCTGAAACAGAGCTTTTACCACAGGAGTGATGACTTTGATGGACATATTTGATCCCCTCGGACTGTCTCTATGAAGGATTCCATGTGGCAAGCTGTTAAATTAATGACCAGGTTAGCAGGCCTGAGGGAGAGTAAAGACAGGTTTACCTTTCCATGATGGATTGGGTTGAAGGCGCAGCGAGACTCTCCTCTTATGTTTCTCAGCACCTGAGTGACAGACAACAGTATGTTCAACAACACAGCCTCCTTCATGAATACCATGCCACCCTCGCAGTTATCAGCACAACACACAGCATGACTAGCATCACAGCTCAGCCTGCACAGTTATCAATAGAACAGACACAATCGTGCCTCAGCATTTGGCTGTGGTAAATGTGAATAATCATCATGAACTGTGTAGCAACGTCTGCGATTGTACACTTGCCTGGTAAAAAAATGGCTAGCCCTTTACACTTGTATCTGTATATGGGTTGAAAATGTCAGCTTTGGACATTGATAAGCTCTTAAATTGAAACAGTACAGTAACATGCTATACGTGACTTCAGAACTCAGGCTCTGCACTTCACAGCTCTGTATGGGTTTTGACTGACAGCCGTTCTGAACTTGAGCACCGCTCATAACAAGAAGATGCCCCAATCCCTCCTGCTAATTGGGCAACTTTAGAAAATGTTTTGTCTGAGTGAGGGAAATGCTGTAAATTACAAGGACTCTATGTATTTTGAAAGATGTGACGCTAAGGATTATAATAAATACTGCTTTGATGGCATACAAGCAAGCCTAACACCCATGAGTCCTGATGTGCACTTCACATTTCCATATCATAAAACTTATGTAATATACATTGTTAACATTTATGATTACTATGTTTGATGTGGTTACAAGATAACATGGCGTTATACCCTGAGTTGTCCTGAACAGAATGAACCTGTTTGTTGTATTGTGAAGAAAATTTGCCCCGAACCATGCATTTGGATTTACTGATGAATCCATTCCGTGCGCATCAAAAGTACGTGCACATCAGAATTGCTTTGTGAAAGCCTAACACTAAGATCTTATTTTATCATTTTGCTAGTCATGTTGGCAATAGAGCAAGCGCTCAAATTTCACCAACTTGTCCCAGATTGCTAAAAAACAAGTGGCGAAAATTACTGTAAATTTAAAAATGCTCATAAAAATCTGTGTAATGTTTGGATTCAGTCTTGTGTCAGCTGAACGGTTGGCCTGACCTTTAGTTTAATAATTTCCTCATAATCTCCAAACTGTTCCCTTCTAATTTCTACCATGATTATGCATTTCCATATTTTTTCTTTAACAAACATTTCAATTTAGCTCTATCCCTATCCAATTCCCACAAGTGTAAGGGGTTCAATGTAGCCATTTTTAATCAAAATATGAAATCATTTATGGGTAACAATTAAGTACCTTACTGTGATTGTTTCTTTTTGACCATTTAATTGAAAACAAATATTGCTTCTTAGCAAAGCGCAATTTCTCAAACAAGAAGTTTTCTAGGACTGTCTGGGAGTGGTCTGAATGGAGAAAGGAAAACTAGCTGTTATTGGCAGAGAGGTTTGGAACGTTTTCTAATGAACTAATTTACCACTTGGTGATGTCACCAGGCAGGCCAAAATGCCACCCCACCAAAACAGGCAGACATTTTAGATGGTCTTTTCTTAAACTAAAAATGGGCATCATAATAATCTTTACAATTTCATAGTGTAAATATATATATAAAATGCAGGAAATCAGGTTGATTGCACTGGGCATTTAACTAAATGTAGCTTTAAATATATAATAACAGTAGTCTTCAGGACAGTCATTGCAAGGTGAAAACAGAGGGAATAGATCAAACAGATGGGAGATCTATTGAGATCTGGTATCATACATTTGTGCTCATGGCTTGTGAAAGGAGGGTCAAATTACAGGATATCACTCAACTACAAGCACAAGTGGACAGGGCCAAAAATACAAAATAAAAGACACAGGGAAACAAGCATGTGACGGGTGCAGGGGGACAGGTGCGGGGTGCACCTGCTGACATATGATGGACAGCAACATAGTAATTAAGTATTGCTGGCCAGCTTTGGTTCACGCTCCATTGTCTCCTAGGGGCTGAATGTCATGAAAGGAGGCCTGATGGCGCACTGGTGCTGGGTTATACAGGGTGTGATAGGACCTGGAGAATGGTGGCTCCCGTGTGTGTAGGCTCCCATGATCAACAGTAAATAGAGCCCAATAGCCCAGGGCCAACAGATATTGCTGTATGGCCACTGGTGGCCTGAAAATAATGCACTACAACAGAGGATTAAACAGTCAACCAGGGGGGTTTACTACAAAGCAAGATCAATGGCCAGCTAACATGCCAAAATATATTTTGATTTTCTAGAAAGAATGGGCATGGTCTAATTAACTCATCAACCAAAAACACATATTGAACTTCAGCTTTCTTAATGAAGCAGAAAGTCAATAGCTTTGTAGTTTACCCCTCAGGGGGAAATTACATGTCATCGTTGTCACTGGGAGTTGAAGCCAAGTCTGCGTTTTTTTAAAAACAACATAAGATGTGAAGTCATGACTTACTACTGCAGGGACTGTTTTGATGGGGACAGATGAGGTGTGAAAATGACAGGATAGGTACGAGCTCTGGCCTAAGCCTGGAACCCTCAGCCTGGGTCTCCTCGTCCTTCTGCTCCCCGGCCTTCTCCTGATCGGCCCACACCACACCCCTCTCCCTGAGGACCAGGTGCTCCAGGTCCTGGTTCTCAGCCTCGTCGGCAGCTGTGACCAGGCCCGACCCCCTCAGCGTCCAGTACTGTCTGCTGTAGGCAGGCAGCAGCATGTCCACCATTCTGAACAGAAGAAAGCATGAAACTCAGGCTTAAAAGATGTTCTGTTGAGTCAGTATCACAATCTATAGTGTAAAGTTACCAAAGTGAATTTTGTTGCACATGTATGCAACACCTAGTATAGTATAATTCAAAAGACCAATACTCTCTATTCACTAATTCATATAAGTAAGCGATAACTTCACTGTACATTCTCTGGAAGTAATGTATGACACCGGTATGGATGGCACACAGCCATTCATACTCACATAGTACAGTGTGAGTCACATGACTTGTACTCCATTTTTCATAAATATTATTTCATATAATTCTGACAAACCCCTTTAAGACTATCTTATAGTAATATCACTGCATTTCCACTCTCTGTCTTCAGTGGATACAGGTGGATGATTCAACTCTGATACGCAATGCCAGGCCCTTGTTCCAGTCCTGCTGTAGTATACCAGACTCCAGCAATCAGCTGCTCAACAGGAACAAAAGCCTGCACACCCAGTAGCTTCCAGCTGGAGCGTTGGCTTGGCCACATGTTTTACACAGTAAGTGAGGTATTTTTCCACTGTGGTATCACTGGGGTGAAGAGTATCAAATACAACAATCAATATCGGTATGGAAGTCCAAGTTTTGGTATGGTGACAACATTACGTGTTGAACCCTGTAAAAGAAAAATGACCTACTTTTTAGTCTGTTTGTTCTCCTGGTCCTGGATGCCGATTAGGTGGGTCATTTGCTCAATGTGCTGCTTGAGGTCCTCTACCTGTAGCTGGAGCCTGTGGCAGCGAAGGTCCTTCTGGAGTACCTGGACGGGAAAGGTGAAGAGCTGGTGAAATGACCATGAGGGAACATATTGAGTAACCCTGACCACAGCTAGAGAACAAGCTGGCAGGGAGTCATCAGTGACGCACAAGACAATGAGTCTTGAGGGGTTTATTTTGTGCCATGCTTCATCTCTGAGAACCTGTCTTCTGGGTAAAAAAAACGAAAAGCTGTCATCCAACTCTGACGTAAAAGAGTATACGAAACGGCAGCAGAGAGAACATTTGACAAGCGGATGAATCATTGTTCTGTGCCACTTCCTAGAAGAGGGATGATAAAGAGAAAATAAACATCTACATGGTTTTAGGTAACTGGCTGTGTGAGGGATGCATAAAGATCATTGATCCATTCACCTCAGTCATCCACCATTGTACAAGAGCAATAAAATAAGCACAGTTCTAATTACCTGGAGAACAGATGGAAGAAAATAAACTGTCACGACAAGTTGGGACGTATTTGCAAAAAATAAATAAATATATATACACTGCTCAAAAAAATAAAGGGAACACTAAAATAACACATCCTAGATCTGAATGAATTAAATATTCTTATTAAATACTTTTTTCTTTACATAGTTGAATGTGCTGACAACAAAATCACCCAAAAATTATCAATGGAAATCAAATTGATCAACCCATGGAGGTCAGGATTTGGAGTCACACTCAAAATTAAAGTAGAAAACCACAATACAGGCTGATCCAACTTTGATGCAATGTCCTTAAAACAAGTCAAAATGAGGCTCAGTAGTGTGTGTGGCCTCCACGTGCCTGTATGACCTCCCTACAACGCCTGGGCATGCTCCTGATGAGGTGGCGGGTGGTCTCCTGAGGGATCTCCTCCCAGACCTGGACTAAAGCATTCGCCAACTCCTGGACAGTCTGTGGTGCAACGTGGCGTTGGTGGATGGAGCGAGACATGATGTCCCAGATGTGCTCAATTGGATTCAGGCCTGGGGAACAGGCAGTCCATAGCATCAATGCCTTCTTCTTGCAGGAACTGCTGACACACTCCAGCCACATGAGGTCTAGCATGGTCTTGCATTAGGAGGAACCCAGGGCCAACCGCACCAGCATATGGTCTCACAAGGGGTCTGAGGATCTCATGTCGGTACCTAATGGCAGTCAGGCTACCTCAGGTGAGCACATGGAGGGCTGTGCGGCCCCCCCAAAAAATGCCACCCCACACCATGACTGACCCACCGCCAAACCGGTCATGCTGGAGGATGTTGCAGGCAGTAGAACGTTATCCATGGCATCTCCAGACTGTCACATGTGCTCAGTGTGAACCTGCTTTCATCTGTGAAGAGCACAGGGTGCCAGTGGCGAATTTGCCAATCTTGGTGTTCTCCGGCAAATGCCAAACGTCCTGCACGGTGTTGGGCTGTAAGCACAACCCCCACCTGTGGACGTCGGGCCCTCATACCACCCTCATGGAGTCTGTCTGCTCAAACGGTCAGAAACATGCACATTTGTGACCTGCTAGATGTCATTTTGCAGGGCTCTGGCAGTGCTCCTCCTTGCACAAAGGCGGAGGTAGCGGTCATGCTGCTGGGTTGTTGCCCTCCTACGGCCTCCTCCACGTCTCCTGATGTACTGGCCTGTCTCCTGGTAGCGCCTCCATGCTCTGGACACTACGCTGACAGACACAGCAAACCTTCTTGCCACAGCTCGCATTGATGTGCCATCCTGGATGAGCTGCACTACCTGAGCCACTTGTGTGGGTTGTAGACGCCATCTCATGCTACCACTAGAGTGAAAGCACCACCAGCACTCAAAAGTGACCAAAACATCAGCCAGGAAGCATAGGAACTGAGAAGTGGTCAACACCTGCAGAACCACTCCTTTATTGGGAGTGTCTTGCTAATTGCCTATAATTTCCACCTGTTGTCTATTCCATTTGCACAACAGCATGTGAAATTCATTGTCAATCACTGTTGTTTAAGTGTTCCCTTTATTTTTTTGAGCAGTGTATATACACAGTGCCTTGCGAAGGTATTCGGCCCCCTTGAACTTTGCGACCTTTTGCCACATTTCAGGCTTCAAACATAAAGATATAAAACTGTATTTTTTTGTGAAGAATCAACAACAAGTGGGACACAATCATGAAGTGGAACGACATTTATTGGATATGTCAAACTTTCTTAACAAATCCAAAACTGAAAAATTGGGCGTGCAAAATTATTCAGCCCCCTTAAGTTAATACTTTGTAGCGCCACCTTTTGCTGCGATTACAGCTGTAAGTGGCTTGGGGTATGTCTCTATCAGTTTTGCACATCGAGAGACTGAAATGTTTTCCCATTCCTCCTTGCAAAACAGCTCGAGCTCAGTGAGGTTGGATGGAGAGCATTTGTGAACAGCAGCTTTCAGTTCTTTCCACAGATTCTCGATTGGATTCAGGTCTGGACTTTGACTTGGCCATTCTAACACCTGGATATGTTTATTTTTGAACCATTCCATTGTAGATTTTGCTTTATGTTTTGGATCATTGTCTTGTTGGAAGACAAATCTCCGTCCCAGTCTCAGGTCTTTTGCAGACTCCATCAGGTTTTCTTCCAGAATGGTCCTGTATTTGGCTCCATCCATCTTCCCATCAATTTTAACCATCTTCCCTGTCCCTGCTGAAGAAAAGCAGGCCCAAACCATGATGCTGCCACCACCATGTTTGACAGTGGGGATGGTGTGTTCAGGGTGATGAGCTGTGTTGCTTTTACGCCAAACATAACGTTTTGCATTGTTGCCAAAAAGTTCAATTTTGGTTTCATCTGACCAGAGCACCTTCTTCCACATGTTTGGTGTGTCTCCCAGGTGGCTTGTGGCAAACTTTAAATGACACTTTTTATGGATATCTTTAAGAAATGTCTTTCTTCTTGCCACTCTTCCATAAAGGCCAGATTTGTGCAATATACGATGCTCTCTGCGCTTTTAACAGACCTCTGAGACTATCACAGTGCAGGTGCATTTATACGGAGACTTGATTACACACAGGTGGATTGTATTTATCATCATTAGTCATTTAGATCAACATGGGATCATTCAGAGATCCTCACTGAACTTCTGGAGAGAGTTTGCTGCACTGAAAGTAAAGGGGTTGAATAATTTTGCACGCCCAATTTTCAGTTTTTGATTTGTTAAAAAAGTTAGAAATATCCAATAAATGTCGTTCCACTTCATGATTGTGTCCCACTTGTTGTTGATTCTTCACAAAAAAATACAGTTTTATATCTTTATGTTTGAAGCCTGAAATGTGGCAAAAGGTCGCAAAGTTCAAGGGGGCCGAATACTTTCGCAAGGCACTGTATACACTTTTAAAGTAGCATAGAGTTAACTTACTGTGATGCATTCCCATCCCTTCAATAATTCTCTCTGGGAGATGAAAAAATGACATATTTAAAAGGGATAGTTCACCTTAACTATAAGTAGAACCATTTCTATGTATAATTAGCAATTAGTTTATTATATGGATCTTATCCAGAGAGTCAGCAACCAAAAAGAAGGCTTAGTTTAGGTAGCTTACAATTATGCAGCATTGTCAATAAATCTTCACAATCCCTCCTGGATTTTCTGTGATATTTGCGGGAAACAATGCACTGATAAGGAAAAAAAATGTGTGTTGACGTGTGGCTTGATTGAACCATATAAATGTGCAATGATTGTTTAAAATTGAAATTCTTTGCGGACTCAAAAGGAACACCTACAGTTGAAGTCGGAAGTTTACATACACTTAGGTTGGAGTCATTAAAAATCATTTCTCAACCACTCCACAAATGTATTAACAAACTATAGTTTGGGCAAGTCGGTTAGGACATCTACTTTGTGCATGACAAGTAATTTTTCCAACAATTGTTTACAGACAGATTATTTCACAATTCCAGTGGGTCAGAAGTTTGCATCCACTAAGTTGACTGTGCCTTTAAACAGCTTGGAAAATTCCATAAAATGATGTCATGGCTTTAGAAGCTTCTGATGGGCTAATTGACATAATTTGAGTCAATTGGAGGTGTACCTGTGGATGTATTTCAAGGCCTACCTTCAAACTCAGTGCCTCTTTGCTTGACATCATGGGGAAAATTAAAATAAAATCAGTCAAGACCCCAGAAAAATTCTTGTAAACCTCCACAAGTCTGGTTCATCCTTGGGAGCAATTTCCAAACGCCTGAAGGTACCGTGTTCATCTGTACAAACAATAGTACGCAAGTATAAACACCATGGACCACGCAGCCATCATACCACTCAGGAAGGAGACGCGTTCTGTCGCCTAGAGATGAACATGCTTTGGTGCAAAAAGTGCAAATCAATCCCAGAGCAACAGCAAAGGACCTTGTGAAGATGCTGGAGGAAACGGATACAAAAGTATCTATATCCACAGTAAAAACAAGTCCTATATCGACATAACCTGAAAGGCTGCTCAGCAAGGAGCACTGCTCCAAAACCGTCATAAAAAAGCCGGACTACGGTTTGCAATTGCACAAAGATTGTACTTTTTGGAGAAATGTCCTCTGGTCTGATGAAACAAAAATAGAACTGTTTGGCCACAATGACCATGGTTATGTTTGGAGGAAAAAAGGGGATGCTTGCAAGCCGAAGAACAGCACCCAAACCGTGAAGCACGGGGGTGGCAGCATCAGGCTGTGGGGGTGCTTTTCTGCATGAGGGACTGGTGCACGTCACAAAATAGATGGCACCATGAGGCAGGGAAATTATGTGGATACATTGAAGCAATATCAGCCAGGAAGTTAAAGCTTGGTCACAAATGGGTCTTCCAAATGGACAATGACCCCAAGCATACTTCCAAAATTGTGGCAAAATAGCTTAAGGACAACAAAGTCAAGGTATTGGAGTGGCCATCACAAAGCCCTGACCTCAATCCTATAGAACATTTCTGGGCAGAACTGAAAAAGCGTGTGCGAGCAAGGAGGCCTACAAACCCAACTCAGTTACACCGGCTTTGTCAGGAGAAATGGGCCAAAATTCACCCAAAAGACCAAACATCTCCCTCTGCAACTGGATCCTGGACTTCCGAATGGGCCGCCCCCAGGTGGTAAGGGTAGGCAACAACACATCTGCCAAGCTGATCCTCAACACGGGGGCCCCTCAGGGGTGCGTGCTTAGTCCCCTCCTGTTCTCCCTGTTCACCTCCGACTGCGTGACCAAGCATGACTCCAACACCATCATTAGGTTTTCCGACGACACAACAGTGGTAGATCACTACAACGATGGCCAGTCTATAGGGAGGTCAGAGACATGGCAGTGTGGTGCCAGGACAAGCACCTCTCCCTCTACGTGAGCAAGACAAAGTAGCTGATCGTGGACTACAGGAAAAGGAAGGGCGAACAGGACCCCATTCACATCAACGGGGCTATAGTGGATCTGGTAAAGAGTATCAAGTTCCCTGGTGTCCGCAATCCCAACAAACTATCATGGTCCAAACACACCAAGAAAGTCAGAGGGCCTTTTCCCCCTCGGGAGACAGAAAGAGTTGGCATGGGTCCCCAGATCCTCAAAAAGTTCTACAGCTGCACCATCGAGAGCTGCATGGCATCTGACCGAAGGCGCTACAGAGGGTAGTCCTTTTGTTTTTACACTGCTGCTACTCGCTATTCCTACTGTATGCATAGTCACTTTCCCCCTACCTACATGGACAAATTAGCTGGACTAACCTTTGCCCCTTCACCGGTACCCCCTGTATTGTTGGTTAAGGGCTTGTAAGTAAGCACTTCACAGTAAGGACTACACCTGTTGTATTCGGTGCATATGTCAAATGCAGTTCAAATCAAATTGTGAGCCCTCTTTTTGTACTGCGGTGATGGGTCAGCTTTGTGATAGCATTGCAATGTTTTTACTGTTTTATGCAGAAATAGTGCAGTGATTTGTCAAATTTGCAAGCCCTCACATAATATGCAGGGAATTGTTGATTTAGCAACAACAACAAAAAATATGATCATGGAATCCTGGAGGGACCATCTTCCTCTACAGTTCCCCTACCAGTACATGAACAAAATAACCCATATACCACACCACTACTACCACCCCTGGGTCAAGAGCTACCATATCTCTTGACCCCTCCAGCAGTTGCCTCACCACTGGTGGCTGGGAGTCCTGTCCCAGTAGCTTCATGTCATTCTCCACGCGGTGCAGCCAGCCGTTGTTCTCAAGGAAGCGCAGCTCAGCCTCCTCCAGCCTCTTGCGGATGTGCTGCTGCTGTGTGAACAGGGAAGCCAGCTTGCGCTCGTGCTTGCAGGTGGCCTATTCAACAACAGAGCCTGTCAGATTGGGATACGACAAAGGAGTGTATGCACTTTAAAACATCCACCTATCACTGGTACATCATGGTCCCTTCCGGGACCATTTTCTGGCTAAAACAACATGGTGATATGCAGGGCCTTTAACAGACCTTCTCAGTCTTGTCTTTGGCACTGAAGAGTTGGGCCTGCTGGTTGCACTCCTCGCTGTGACGCTGACGTAACTCGTTCTCCTTGAGCTGCCGCTCCAGAACAAGGTGCTCCCTCCTGATCTGAGTACGGCTGGAGAAAATGCTCTGTAGGGACTCTGACACCCTATCCAGAAAAAGGAGCAACCAGCCAGTTATCATTAAATGGAGTCTTTGCTTAATAATGGAGGGCAAATATTTATAAAAATAAAAAAAAGTTTCAGTGTTTGCCCTTCCTCAAGTAAAAATGTAATGTCATGTTATTGTACAACTCAACAGGTTGAACAGTGTTCAAATCAGGCAGCTGCCCTGGATCACCCCCAGCAGCTTTTACCTAATAAGGCAGAGGCCTTGCAACAATGTCTCATTCTAGTAAAGGAAGAGGGGTATGCAGGTAAATAAATAAACAGACAGTGGAGAGCAGCCGCTGAGATGTGACTGCACTCTCCAATGTAACCCCTGTGACGTAGGAGCCGCCGTGGCCTTGCCAGACGGATGAATTTTTTATTGTGTGAGAAGCATGCTGCCTCTCTTCAGAGCCTCACATTGTGCGAGTTGTGAATTCTGATGCCGGTGAATGAAATGCGTGGGAATGAGACTCATTCAGCTTTCCACCCCCCCGCCTCCCTTCCCTCTCTCCCCTTTTAAACAGATGCCACTGCAGCCCTTAGAGGGGACTGAAGGAAGGACATTTTTTAGCTAATATCGATATATTGTGTACCTTTATTTACCTGGCTCACAGCTGCCCCTATCAAAAATGCAGAGCAAACTCTCCACCCACCAGGTCCTTGGGCTTTGTACTTTTCCCTCAACATTATAAATTATCTATGGATTTAAATTAAAGTGTACAAGTTTAAAGAACAACACTCAAGTGTGGTGCATATTATGCATAACAGAACTTGTATTACTATATAAATACAAGTTTGGCCTTTTGGTTGTTGCATGCACATTGGCACAAGAAATAAGTGCTTACTTGTGAATCTCTGTTTGGTTCTGACTGGAGATGGTATTAATGGTATTAGAGCCTCCAGGAACAAGAGGGTCCATCTTCCTCTCCTCATATTCTTTCAACTTCTTCTTCAATTGAACGATCTGAAATGGCATAAACCATTGATAGATTTCACAATTTATGTCCACACCTTTTCTGACCATAAAGGCCTCCAGTCTGTGTAGTAGAGATGGGTGCTTCATCTTATATTACCTCTTCTCGCTGCCTCTCACATATCACTGCATACTGGCCGATGTGACTGTCCAAGCTGACAACATTCCTCTTGAGCTAAAGGACAGGTAGATGCATGTAAAAATACAAGGAGGGAGAAAGAGAGGCATTACAAACAGAAATATTGTAAGAAATGCCATGTAGTACAAGTTTCATTGTCAAAACCACCTCTGAACTTATGTTTGGCTTTTAAAAACAGAGTTTATTACAAATGAAGGTACACTAAGGAGAGCACGGCCAAAGAGGCCTAAGTAAATCCTATAACATTGTTGGGATGGGTGAGTAGTTTACTGACCGATGATTTGATCTCTTTGGCCCTGTTGGCATATTTCAGTGTGTTGTGGGTGTCGTCATAAGATTTGGAGGAGGGGCTAATGTTGGCAATCATGACCGTCCTGCAGTTCCCGCCAAGAGAATCTTTAAGGAGTCGTGTTAGCTTGCTGTCCCTGTATGGTATGTGGGCTTTCTTACTCTGCTAAAATAAAGAAAGAAAAAACAACATTAGCCCGAGAAGAGTAAAAGTGCAAAACAGGAAATGGTTAGGCCTACACATTCAGGTTTGAGGTGGGGAAAGGTCTGAAAAACCTCACTGGACATTAATACTTTTTTATTTATATCAATTAATTCCAACTTGCTTGCGTTAAAATGGAATTGACCACAGTCCTATGACCCTTTGGGACTCAAGGCATACAGTAAATGCCCAGTGACAATGGGACAACACACAAATAAGGCTGTATAGGGGGGCATTTTAGAATAGTCAATTACACTGAATGTACAAAACATTAAGAACACCTGCTCTTTCCATGACAGACTGACCAGGTGAAACTAGGTGAAAGCTATGATGCCTTATTGATGTCACTTGTTAAATCCACTTCAAATCAGAGTAGATGAAGGTGAGGAGACAGGTTAAATAATTATTTTTAAGCTTTGAGACAATTGAGAGATGGATTGTGTATGTGTGCCATTCAAAGGGTGACTGGGCAAGGCAAAATATTTAGGTGCCTTTGAACGAGGTATGGTAGTAGGTGCCAGGCACACCAGTTTGTGTCAAGAATTGCAACACGGCTGGGTTTTTACATGCGCAACAGTTTCCAGTGTGTACCAAGAATGGTCCACCACCCAAAGAACATTCAGAAACTGTGGGAAGCATTGGAGTCAACATGGGCCAGCATCCCCGTGGAACGCTTTCGACACCTTGTAGAGTCCATGCCCTGACAAATTGAGGCTGTTCTGAGAGCAAAATGGGGGGGTGCAACTCAATATTAGGACGGTATTATTAATGTTTTGTATATACACATTCTTATTGGCAGACGGTAACTATTTGTTTCCATAAAAACGCCCAAGCACATTATCTTCTGCTGGTGTGAATGTGCTATGTCTGAATTCAGCCTGGCTTCACTAATGGCACAGCGTCTTGAGTACATTACATCTGTTCAGGTGAGTCACAGTCGCATGGAGATTCAAATGGCAGGAATTACCAGGAACTTGCAGAGGAAAAGTGATCTGCAATGGGCTGGGGGCTGCCCAGCTGTTCTCCCTGGCCGAAACCTACATCTGGAACCAGGAAACCCTTATTTTTCCCAGCTGATCCTATGGGAGCTCAAAGTTTGCAGCTAAAAGGAGGTTGTCCCAATTAAGCAGAGTGAGTCTTTCGCCAGAGCAGGATTTACAATGTACAGAGTAACAGCCTGAGAGAGAGGAAATGGGCCAATGGAGAAAACCACAAAGGCTAAATATGCAACTGCAATTCATGGCCATGGGACCAGTCCAAGCTGGGACATCAAGGTGTCATTCCCTAAAGCGAACAACGGTGCCATAAAAATAAAAACAAAAAATGTCAGTACAGCGGTGGCATGTTTGTGCAGCATTTCCTAAATGCAAGTGGCCTGCTTGTGGAATCCCCAGGGACAGTGGTAAACCGAGACGACTCAGTGACAGGTTAATGTATGCAACTGGAATGAAATATTACCCAAATACTTGGCTTGCTAACAGACCAAGCAATGCTCCTTGAATCACAGGGAGCTGCTCACTTTTTTCTGGCAACAACTGAGCAGGGGAGTATTGCTGCCAGTAGGATGTAAAATTGCTATCAATTAAACAAAATACAGACAAAATGAAGACAGAATAAATTAGACTAGACCGACCTAAATATCCACAAGAAAAAACATTATCTTAAAAATGCAGTGTGACCACAGAAATCAACAGAAAATGAAAGACAGCAAGGGAAAACCCTAACACCAGTCACTGGCGGGATAAACATAAGAAATCAGTTGTAACACCAGGGTAGTGGGTTCAATTACCGGGACCACCCACAAATAAAATGTATGCACACGTGACTAAGTTGCTTTGGATAAAAGTGTGTGTGGGTGAATGAATTCAATAGTTTAAAATGACTAAACCAAATGGAAACTGTGTAGAAATGATAATGATCCTACATTCATGCGGTTTCCTGACTGTGTCCAGCTCACTTATAATCCCAAAAATGAAAGCCAGACAATCTGGGAGCATTGAAAATTCCAAAAATGATAGTGCTCCATCTATCTATTTTTAGCCAATTTCGATGGCAAGGAAATATAAGTTTCAGTGCATCCCTCTGGACTTCGAACACCGAATGCAACCCCCAGGGCAAAATGAGTTTGACACACCTGTCATAGTGTTAAATCTAGACATAACTTTGTGTATTCTCAGTGGTGAGGAAGCAGCACCAAGCTGAACATTGTTTACGAGTCACACAGAAATGCCTCTGGGTTTTATTGTCAAAAGATCAACCAGCATTATGAATTATATTGTATTCTATGAGCAGAAATATTTCCTTTGAATAATTTAAGGTCCTATTCAATCAGAAACATTAATCAAGATGCTTTACACATACCTTAGGGTCAGCCAGAGCATTGATAACATTTCCCAGGGCAAGGAGTGAACGGTTGATGTTAGCGCCTTCCCGTTGACGTGCACCCTTTGCGTTAGTGGCACTTGCTCGCTCGGAGCCAGCGAGGTCAATCAGGCTCATTTTGGCCACACGGACATTTGGATTAAGGCTAGCCGTCCTGTCCTGTTGCTTCAAGTAAATCTAGTGGGACAAGAACACCAACAATTTCATCTTCACCTGTCCAGTGACTGCAGTGGGTAAACCTGACAGACACAACATCTGGTAAAGGAGGAAAGGTAGATGACGCCACTCCATTGAAATAGCCTACCTGAAATACAGCATGGGACCGTGACGAGGTGGCATTCATGTCAGTGGGGTGCTGCGTTCTATTCCGATTGCCATAATCCAAAGCTTCAAGGATGTGCTCAGCAGACTTAGGCTGCAAAAGAGGTCACATGAATACTTTTAAACAAATAAAACCAGAACACATAAATCAAAAAGAGATGTAAAAAAGAAAAACTACAACACACCTGACAGACACAACAAATAACCTGTTGATCACTAACCTGGTGCAGAGTAAGGCCTTGGATAACCACTCCTTTCGAGGGGTCCTCCCTCACTGCAAGAGGGCCCACATTAGCCAAGAGGTCTCGGATCTGCTCATTATAGACCTGCAAATCAGTTATGGCAAAAACTTGACTGATTTCTATTGACAATTTAAATCCTGATTGTTCATTAATAAAATGTGTTTCTTTAATTCCCAGGTATGATGGAGGAAGATATTTCCTTGATTTCTGTGTAAATGTATTAATTGAAAAATCAGACAGACAAAATCAAAGAGTTACCTCAAGATAAGAAAATGCTACATCAAATATTTTCTCTTCCTTGACTTGATCCATACGGCTGAAGAGCTCCGTCATGGTGCGATACATCACACCCGGGTCATTGCTTGAGCCCAACATGGTGTGTGTCTTGCCTGCTCCTGTTGCACCATAAGCAAAGACTGCAACATTTCAGAGAAGGATTAGTAAATAAACATGACCAAAACTTCCACTCAAATTAAAAATAAATCCGATTTTGGTAGTTTTAAATGTAACACCAAATGTATTGGAATTTAACTGCTAAATGGAGTACAAAGATATAGGCTACTGTAGCATACTAATTACTATTTCTAAAATGGGCCTCTGTACTATGACATTCATTTAAATTAAGCTATTTGAAACACTGTTTACACAAAGTCCGTCTCAATGTGCACATAGCCATAGGCCTACTAATCAGATGGTATAGTCCTGTAAAGATTAGTAGGCTTAGGCCTATTTTATTACCTGTACAGTTAAAGCCATTCAACACTCCATCAAGTATCCTTTTAGTGGTGTTCTCAAAGATATCCACCTGAGAAGAATCCTCCCCAAAAACATTATCAAAGACAAATTTCAGGTCCTTATTGGCTCTCTTGTTGACATCTCTGTTTCGAACTCTTGGTCCCCCGAAAGATGTCATTTGCTGTTCCTTGGGGTCAAATATTAGCATGTGGTTGTCCACAACTTGGACCACATTCCTGAAGTTCTCGCACTTCTCATTGTCGTTAGTTGGCCGCACACGAACAACCACTTTGACATGGCTGCACACGTCCATGACTCTTCTTATTGTGTATTGATCTAGATGAGAGATCACAAGGAAGATGCTTTAGCTGACTAAACTCCAAGGTGAAAGATGTTTCTGATATACTCCAATGGAATGGCGCAGAGGCCAGGCTTTGTGGAATTGGGCGTGGCCAGATGTAATAACATAGCTAGCTACTTGCATTCGACAACATTACATTTTAAGCAGTGAACATATACAAATATGTTGTTACATAAAGAACAGGGCGACTTGAATGTCTCGTGTATTCGTCGCCCGTAGTGCCTTGTTGTGGCTAGCTAACATTAGCAGTCAACAAAGAGCCATATAAGCTCCGAGCGAAAACAGCAAGTGCTGCGAGTTGTAAAATACATCGTAAACATTAATTTAGCTCTGGAGCGAAGGATAATACACCCACAGCTTACCTTAGACTCTAATTGTCTCACATTTGCAATTGCGGCTTGTTAGCAAGTAACGTTACAGCCACCGCTACTTTTTCTCCCAAGACGAGCGCGTCTTTTCAAAAACAAGCCCCCTCTTCCTTCGCAACAGCTGATTGGCTATGCACCTTGAGTGACGTCGGTGAGCTTGGTGTTGCAGTCACTTGATTGCAGTATTGGTGTAGGAAGTGGTTTAAAAACTCTGTTCGTATGCCAGCTATTATCTAGCTAAATAATGTAATTGAAACCATTATGACACATAGCTAACATAACAAAGTAAGTATAATATTGCGTCAATACCAATGTCCTAAGTACGATTTGCATCGTCCAGTTGCAAGCTATTCAAGGTGTTGTAACCCTAGCTACTACAGCTGAACGGAACTCACATATCCGAACACTTTTCCCCAGGAGTTTTTTTATGAAGATGCACCTGAGAATAGCTAGCTCGTAGCTGTCTTACGCTAGTAGCTTCCAAGTTAGCTACACAAATAATCGTTTCGCAGTTCTCCACTTTGGAATTTGACAACTCTTCAACGTGGTTTCTTCTACTGAGTACTGTACTCTACTGTAAAAGGTGCCCTGGAACCCACTGATTTGATTTACTGTGTAGTTGGCTAAGTAGCTAGCTATTTACTGTAGCTGGATAACTAGATAGAAATAACGTATCAATGCTTTATATTTTCTGATACCTAGCTAGCTTAGCTAGAAATGTTAGCTACATATTGTAGCTCTCTAATACCATTCTTTATGCCATCCATAATTAGTGGCATTTATTGCATTAGCCACTAGCTAGAATATTATCTTACAAAGTTGCTGTGTGTTTGTCATGTCACTTTCATCATATGTCTGTCCCCTCCCAATTCTCTTCAGACCATGGCATGCCAGCATGTGTCTGCTTGTCCCACCTTGAGATCATCATGGAGAGTGGCTCTTGATGCTGCTTGTAGAGTCAGCCAGCCATGGAAGGGGAGTAGGTTGTCCTACTCTGGCTTTGCTCCCATGGAGCCTGGTCACCAGGACAGACTTAAAGATGACTCCACCATCTTGGCTGAACAGACACTGCACACACCTGTCATGCTTAAAGAAGTGCTCCGATATTTAGATATTCAACCTGGCCAGGTAAGTCTTCTCTAATACGCTGTAAGTGTGTGTCAACCCACCTTTTCTTAGTGAGCCCTTGATGGTTAAATATTCTATGGAACAGCAGGTAAGGTTTGTTGTGCTTTTTATCTGTTTTACCCCAATGAAGAATCATATGGAAATCTGCTTTCTTTGAAAGATTGTTCATGGCCTAACTACGCTTCTCAGTTCATAAGATGGGCTACTTCTCTTGAGAGGGCACATTAAGTCACCAGGATCCCACTACCTTGGCTTTCCCTTACATACTACCAGGACAGATGGACATGAGTCAAAGGCCTTCTGTTTCTGGTGGGCAGTGCTGATGGAGACTTTATGGGCCCCCTGGGTGGCCGAGAGATGCTGCACGGACAGGGCAAGTGGGGGCCATGGGTCAACATCTTAGTCAGGCATTGTGCCACCGTAAGGCTGTTGGCAGGACATAGAGTGCTGTCTGCAACACTCCTGCCTGAACTTTAGCGCCTCTTACTGTAACTCCTTCAATGTCCGCCCATTGGCCAACTGTCCCAATAAAGCTTGCCAAGAGCTTGCCATTAAAAACAAGTTTTACATGGATTTTTTTGATGTAATTCTAGTCACTGCACATTGACAGGCCCTATCTAGGGTGTAGCCTAGTTGCATATATATTACGGTATTGCTTGATACAGTTTGTGCTTCAACCCCAAATGCTGAAATAAAACATTAAAAGCTGGAAGACCGGCAACGTAGAACAGTAATTAAAAGCTGTAATACTTTACATTAAAGCAGCAATCTGCTGTTTAAACAATAATAAAGTCCACCCTGCCACTGTTTTGGTAAAATGCTGAGGGATGAGGTTTGAGAAATGTAACCACTTTCATATTCATAGATAGAGCTATGTATGGACTGACTATCCATGATGCAACATTTTGAGTTTTAACCATGTTTTGAGGCCATAGTGTTTTATAATTACAAACAAGTTTAGCAAATATTTTGGTTTCTGATGGGGTACGACAGTTGAACTAAGCTCTTGAAGAATTTATAAGGTATTCTTCAAGAATCAGTGGGTATACATAATTCATTTAGAAGTCCATGTGGGATGTGGTAGTCACAGATTGCCCCTTTAAGTTGTGCTTACTTGTGTATGATGCTGTAATTACACTCGAAGCAACATTGTCAAACCAGCATTCCAGTATATACACATTGGCATACTTAGTCCCCTCCCCCTTACTCAAATACATTAGCAGAATGTTTTGGGTATTTACTGCACACCCATCTTACCTTCTTCAACTTTCAGACTGAGACACTTGTGTGTGCAGGAAGTAGGCTAGCTGTGTAAATAGAAACTACATAAACACTAAGCCTACTTTGGCATGTTTGATTGAACCCAGCTCTTACTGTAATTTCTCTTTGATATAGAATTCAAATGCGTCATGTTCAAACATTGCAACGACAATGGCAACTATTTATAAACTGTAATATAAGGTCTCACAAACATGCGCTAAATAAAAAAAAAGTGTTTTCATTCATGTGGTCTATTAGGCTATATGTAATAGCAGCCTTGGTCAATGTATACATGTAAATAAACAGCTACCAGCACATGTAAACACTGAAGCAGTCTTACAGTATAAATTCTTATGGTAGAGATTCTCCATGTGAAATCCCCCACCATTTCTGTTAATTAACCAGTCAGGCAATCAGGTGTCTGCACTCTGTTTTCATCAGCTGTCCTGTAGAGCAGCTAGGTAGTGTAATCGCAGACCCTGTTTGTTTAAGTGGGGGTTTCACTGACAAGTCAATGACTGGGAGGAAACCCACGCTCCATGTTAGCCAAATACTCACTTAAATCACTGAATTGAGTCAGATTAATATTTTGATCTGCTATTGTAAAGCAATCAACCCTGCGTAGTTGCTCTTGTCAGGCTAAGCATAGTGTGTATGAATGGAGCACTTAGCGAGATGATGGGTATCTGAGAGCAAATGCTGTAATTACACCAAAGTGGGTAAATGGCAATGCAGCCTTTCATGCCCCGCCGCCTCCCACGCATGAAGTCCAGCGCAGATATCTACACAGGTGGACTGTGATATTTCCCCACATTTCTCTCACACTGTCAGGGCTAGTAGTGATGCACATGCACAGCCCTTAAAATAACAAGTGATTGTACTACTTACAGAAATGAAGATAAGGTTGTGGGCTTAGGTCTTAATTGTGCTGATCAGTCTAGAGATAGTTGATAAGTCTAGAGATGGACCTTGTAAAACCTTTTTTATACTCCAGAAATGAGCTTTATCTCAAGCAGCCATAGTGTTGCTCTCCTGCTGGCCTTCCTTCCCTGCCCATCAACCATAATTTACCCAAACTAGATTGGCCTCATTAACCACCAAATTAGCTCTCAAAAGATTACAGTTTGTACAATTTTTAATATTTTTCTATTCACCTTGAACGTGAATGCGCTTAGCCAGCCGGATAACCATTTTAACCTAATTTTCTTCACCATCTTGATGCAATTGTAGCATTTGGCTAATTGAATAATGGGCAGTGTGAGGCCTAAAGGTAAACCGTGATGTGGGAGACGGCGGTCGGGGGCTTGGAGAAGGATATCCTTTCTCGGGGCAGAATCAGGCTTTTCCTGACCTGGAGGTTATTACTTTACTCAAGACAGGAGGAGCTGGAGGATAGGGTATTTTATTTACGTGGAGGAACAGGATTTCTGGCTGCTTATTGCTATGAAAATGACTCCAATAAATCCAATTGAATCAAAGTAGGAAGGTGTCAGAAGATGACTAACACTAACAAAGTGCCACTAAGATTTTGAAATGGATGAATAGGATGGCCATATTTTAAAAGTCCACATGGTGTACGGTATCCCTTACTCTGTCACTCCTTTTGATACTTGCAATTCATTAGTTTAATGACTGATCATAATACACTAGAGAGGGTAGTGTCAGTCAGCATCACCACATAATTTCAGGGCTGCCCCGTCAGCTAGGAACATACAGAGAGTATCTCTGTGTTCCTAGCCCATCAGTCAGTAATCATAAATCACTGTGCTATACCCTGGCTGATGATACAATTTGGCTTTTTTACTCTGGCTAAGTTAATAGCCTTGATGAAACCCCCTGCATCATCCCTGACACTCCCTTTGTTGTAACCTAATTGTTTGAATGAAACAATGAAGAAAACTGTCTTGCACAAGTGTTCTCTGCAAGTGTAGAACATAGCTTTTATACAATATTTAAAAAGAAAGAATAAGTTTGAACTTTTCTCAGCAAGTTGAACCATTTATACAGCCCCCATTCACGACCTCCCCAATCACTCTAAGGAAAAGAGACATATTTTCAAAATGTATGAACTAAAAGCCTGTCGCCCAGCCCCGGAACTCAATATTGTTGAGTGTTTTGTCTTTGTGAGGTCCACCCACGACCACTGCAATAGATTTTCTCCTCCAGCATCCCTCATTACAAGCCCACAGATGATAGTGGGTGAGTGTTTCTCCGTATGTGTGGTCCCCCCCCACTTTCACACGCCCACTCACAGATGACATCCCGGTGGCTCCACGTGCAGGAAGTGATTTCTTTGTTTTTATGCTGTCAGGAATCCTCCGTCTTGTTGTTGTGGCTCTCATCCCCTCCTTACCTCAGTGGTTTGTCCAGGCAGGTGAGAGTGAGGACAAGGTGTGGGGAATCCTTTTCTCTGGTGCCAGGATTGGGGACCTCCGCCAGGGCAGATTAATGAGCCGTCAACTGGGTGTCCAGGGAAAGATTCACTACTGCTTTAGAAGGGAAAACGAGGTGGCCACTGCAGTCTCACCACACTCCCCCTTGTGGAATTAAAATGGCCTCCCGTGTTACACCTTCTCCATAACTGAATTTAAATACATAACAAGTACTATGTCCTTTTACAAGAGTGTTTTAGTTCCAACGATATTTGTTAGCCAAATAATGAAATTACTTTTAGGAAATCAAAGCACCTTTATACTTTCTGCTGTCTGAAAAACAGGGAGACAGGAAAGTGTATGTGCTGAACTGCAGAGATTCAACTTTCTCAGCATAAATAGTTTTTTAAATCTATAGTTCAATCTGTTAAATAAAAAAATAAATAAGTGAAGAAATGGATGACCTAACTGGCTCTTATACAGAGACTTTTGCAACTGTTTGGTTGCCTATGCATTTACATAAATAGATCCATTTACATAAAGGCTACCGCTGCTAAATCATTGCCTCCACTCCAAAAAATAAAATAAAACATACATATTTGTTTACGTGTTTCAGTGTAAACTTAAACGACTAAATCATATATAAAGTATGTAGAAAAGATAATGGCACTATACAGTGGGGCAAAAAAGTATTTAGTCAGCCACCAATTGTGCAAGTTCTCCCACTTAAAAAGATGAGAGAGGCCTGTAATTTTCATCATTTATTTTATTTATTTTACCTTTATTTAACCAGGTAGGCAAGTTGAGAACAAGTTCTCATTTACAATTGCGACCTGGCCAAGATAAAGCAAAGCAGTTCGACAGATAAAACGACACAGAGTTACACATGGAGTAAAAACAAACATACAGTCAATAATGCAGTATAAACAAGTCTATATACAATGTGAGCAAATGAGGTGAGAAGGGAGGTAAAGGCAAAAAAAGGCCAAGATGGCAAAGTAAATACAATATAGCAAGTAAAATACTGGAATGGTAGTTTTGCAATGGAAGAATGTGCAAAGTAGAAATAAAAAAATAATGGGGTGCAAAGGAGCAAAATAAATAAATAAATTAAAATTAAATACAGTTGGGAAAGAGGTAGTTGTTTGGGCTAAATTATAGGTGGGCTATGTACAGGTGCAGTAATCTGTGAGCTGCTCTGACAGTTGGTGCTTAAAGCTAGTGAGGGAGATAAGTGTTTCCAGTTTCAGAGATTTTTGTAGTTCGTTCCAGTCATTGGCAGCAGAGAACTGGAAGGAGAGGCGGCCAAAGAAAGAATTGGTTTTGGGGGTGACTAGAGAGATATACCTGCTGGAGCGTGTGCTACAGGTGGGAGATGCTATGGTGACCAGCGAGCTGAGATAAGGGGGGACTTTACCTAGCAGTGTCTTGTAGATGACATGGAGCCAGTGGGTTTGGCGACGAGTATGAAGCGAGGGCCAGCCAACGAGAGCGTACAGGTCGCAATGGTGGGTAGTATATGGGGCTTTGGTGATAAAACGGATTGCACTGTGATAGACTGCATCCAATTTGTTGAGTAGGGTATTGGAGGCTATTTTGTAAATGACATCGCCAAAGTCGAGGATTGGTAGGATGGTCAGTTTTACAAGGGTATGTTTGGCAGCATGAGTGAAGGATGCTTTGTTGCGAAATAGGAAGCCAATTCTAGATTTAACTTTGGATTGGAGATGTTTGATATGGGTCTGGAAGGAGAGTTTACAATCTAACCAGACACCTAAGTATTTGTAGTTGTCCACGTATTCTAAGTCAGAGCCATCCAGAGTAGTGATGTTGGACAGGCGGGTAGGTGCAGGCAGCGATCGGTTGAAGAGCATGCATTTAGTTTTACTTGCATTCAAGAGCAATTGGAGGCCACGGAAGGAGAGTTGTATGGCATTGAAGCTTGCCTGGAGGGTTGTTAACAGTGTCCAGAGAAGGGCCGGAAGTATACAGAATGGTGTCGTCTGCGTAGAGGTGGATCAGGGACTCACCAGCAGCAAGAGCGACCTCATTGATGTATACAGAGAAGAGAGTCGGTCCAAGAATTGAACCCTGTGGCACCCCCATAGAGACTGCCAGAGGTCCGGACAGCAGACCCTCCGATTTGACACACTGAACTCTATCAGAGAAGTAGTTGGTGAACCAGGCGAGGCAATCATTTGAGAAACCAAGGCTGTCGAGTCTGCCGATGAGGATATGGTGATTGACAGAGTCGAAAGCCTTGGCCAGATCAATGAATACGGCTGCACAGTAATGTTTCTTATCGATGGCGGTTAAGATATCGTTTAGGACCTTGAGCGTGGCTGAGGTGCACCCATGACCAGCTCTGAAACCAGATTGCATAGCAGAGAAGGTATGGTGAGATTCGAAATGGTCGGTAATCTGTTTGTTGACTTGGCTTTCGAAGACCTTAGAAAGGCACGGTAGGATAGATATAGGTCTGTAGCAGTTTGGGTCAAGAGTGTCCCCCCCTTTGAAGAGGGGGATGACCGCAGCTGCTTTCCAATCTTTGGGAATCTCAGACGACACGAAAGAGAGGTTGAACAGGCTAGTAATAGGGGTGGCAACAATTTCGGCAGATAATTTTAGAAAGAAAGGGTCCAGATTGTCTAGCCCGGCTGATTTGTAGGGGTCCAGATTTTGCAGCTCTTTCAGAACATCAGCTGAATGGATTTGGGAGAAGGAGAAATGGGGAAGGCTTGGGCGAGTTGCTGTTGGGGGTGCAGTGCTGTTGTCCGGGGTAGGAGTAGCCAGGTGGAAAGCATGGCCAGCCGTAGAAAAATGCTTATTGAAATTCTCAATTATGGTGGATTTATCAGTGGTGACAGTGTTTCCTATCTTCAGTGCAGTGGGCAGCTGGGAGGAGGTGTTCTTATTCTCCATGGACTTTACAGTGTCCCAGAACTTTTTTGAGTTAGTGTTGCAGGAAGCAAATTTCTGCTTGAAAAAGCTAGCCTTGGCTTTTCTAACTGCCTGTGTATAATGATTTCTAGCTTCCCTGAACAGCTGCATATCACGGGGGCTGTTCGATGCTAATGCAGAACGCCATAGGATGTTTTTGTGTTGGTTAAGGGCAGTCAGGTCTGGGGAGAACCAAGGGCTATATCTGTTCCTGGTTCTAAATTTCTTGAATGGGGCATGTTTATTTAGGTTGTTTAGGAAGGCATTTTAAAAAAATATCCAGGCATCCTCTACTGACGGGATGAGATCAATATCCTTCCAGGATACCCCGGCCAGGTCGATTAGAAAGGCCTGCTCGCAGAAGTGTTTCAGGGAGCGTTTTACAGTGATGAGTGGCGGTCGTTTGACCGCTGACCCATTACGGATGCAGGCAATGGGGCAGTGATCGCTGAGATCTTGGTTGAAGACAGCAGAGGTGTATTTAGAGGGGAAGTTGGTTAGGATGATATCTATGAGGGTGCCTGTGTTTAAGGTTTTGGGGAGGTACCTGGTAGGTTCATTGATAATTTGTGTGAGATTGAGGGCATCAAGTTTAGATTGTAGGATGGCTGGGGTGTTAAGCATGTTCCAGTTTAGGTCGCCTAGCAGCACGAACTCTGAAGATAGATGGGGGGCAATCAGTTCACATATGGTGTCCAGAGCACAGCTGGGGGCAGAGGGTGGTCTATAGCAGGCGGCAACAGTGAGAGACTTGTTTTTAGAGAGGTGGATTTTTAAAAGTAGAAGTTCAAATTGTTTGGGTACAGACCTGGATAGTAGGACAGAACTCTGCAGGCTATCTTTGCAGTAGATTGCAACACCGCCCCCTTTGGCAGTTCTATCTTGTCTGAAAATGTTGTAGTTTGGAATTAAAATGTCTGAGTTTTTGGTGGTCTTCCTAAGCCAGGATTCAGACACAGCTAGAACATCCGGGTTGGCAGAGTGTGCTAAAGCAGTGAATAGAACAAACTTAGGGAGGAGGCTTCTAATGTTAACATGCATGAAACCAAGGCTATTACGGTTACAGAAGTCGTCAAAAGAGAGCGCCTGGGGAATAGGAGTGGAGCTAGGCACTGCAGGGCCTGGATTCACCTCTACATCGCCAGAGGAACATAGGAGGAGTAGAATAAGGGTACGGCTAAAAGCTATGAGAATTGGTCGTCTAGAACGTCTGGAACATAGAGTAAAAGGAGGTTTCTGGGGGCGATAAAATAGCATCAAGGTATAATGTACAGACAAATGTATGGTAGGATGTGAATATAGTGGAGGTAAACCTAGGTATTGAGTGATGAAGAGAGAGATATTGTCTCTAGAAACATCGTTGAAACCAGGAGATGTCATTGCATGTGTGGGTGGTGGAACTAATAGGTTGGATAAGGTATAGTGAGCAGGACTAGAGGCTCTACAGTGAAATAAGCCAATAAACACTAACCAGAACAGAAATGGACAAGACATATTGACATTAAGGAGAGGCATGCTTAGTCGAGTGATCAAAAGGGTCCGGTGAGTGGAGAGGTTGGTTGGTGATTTAGACAGCTAGCCAGGGCATCGGTAGCAAGCTAGCATAGGATGGAGGTCTGTTGTTAGCTACCTCTTGCGTTCCGTCAGTAGATTAGTGGGGTTCCGTGTGGTAGAGGGGATTAATCCAAATCACACAACAACAACAAAAATAAAAACAATAGATATAGTTATAGAGGCCCAAGAAGAAAACATAATAATAATAATAAAAAATTAAAAAATATATATATAAAAAAAATTGTCCGATTGTCTATTCAGATAGCAGCCGGTAAGACAGCTAACGGTTAGCAGGCCGCAGATGGGCGTTCAGGAGCCAGCCGAATAACTCCTTCGGGTAGATAACGTCGGCAGTCCAGTTGTGAAGGCCCGGTGGGGCTCCGCGAAAGCAGTAAAACGGGTCCGGATAGGTGACTGCAGCCCAGGTGTGATTGATGGAACTCAGGAGTGATTGACGGAGCTTGCTAGCTCCGGAATAATTGATGTTTGCTCCGGAATCGACGAAGGCCGATAGTCACACGGATAGCAGCTAGCTAGCTGTGAGATCCGGGTATGAATGTCCAGAGAGCAGTCGAAATCCAGGGACATGGAGAGAAAAATTGGTCCGGTATGTTCCGTTCCGAGCCGCGCTGCGCCGTACAGAACTGGCGATAGATTTTCGAGCTAAAGGATAGCTGATGACCACAAACCGTGGTTAGCTGAATACTAACGATTTGCCAGTAAAGGAGCTAACTAGCTTCTGAACTAGCTTCTGGATTAGCTTCTGGCTAGTTTCAGGCTAGCTTCTTGGAGTTTCTGGCTAGCTTCTTGGAGGATTACAGATCTGAGGTAAATAATACTTTTTTATAAATATACATTGGTGAGGCGGGTTGCAGGAGAGTGTTTTGAAGATGAGTTGATGGAAAATAAAAATAAAATGTATGTGAAAAAGTTGTAAATATATATATATATACAGGACACGACAAGACGAGGACAAAAGACGTCTGAACTGCTATGCCACCTTGGTTTAGGTACACTTCATAGGTACACTTCAACTATGACAGACAAAATGAGCTGGAAAAAATCCAGAAAATCACATTTGTAGGATTTTTTATGAATTTATTTGCAAATTATGGTGGAGAATCATGTAGAATCAAAAAATGTCATGGCATGAGGCCCACATTGATTTTGTTATAATGTTTGAGTCACTCGGATGGCTTATGCTGTGTACTCATGCTATGGCAAAATATGTAAAATTGCAGGAAACTAGCTTTGAAACTGACTTTGAAAAACATCCTAGGGAGAAATAGAAAACCATGCCAATGACAGTTTTGGAAGTGGGTCATTTCATGACATGACACCTACCATCTCGGATTGTTCTGAAATAGTTTCCGTAGTTAGAAACAGATAATACATTCCTTGTACATTCCTGAAACATTATTTTGTTGAAATATAATTTGATCCCTGATAAATTAAGCTAATTAAATTGCTCCCAAATTGGCAATTTTTAATTTATAGGATTCATATACTATTCAATAAATACCTAACATCTGATTTGAACCAGACTTTTTTCTAACAGGGAGTAAGACATGAGGAATCCAAATAAATAGTAAAAAGCCACCCACGGACCCCCTGCACCCCACGCCAATCCCACCCTAACAACCAGTATACAGAATCTTATCAGTTTCTAACAACAGGAACAATCTGAGATGTTGGGAGTCGAAATCTTCTTTTTTGTGCTTTTTGAAGTAGAAGGACCTCAATATTAGGAACACCTTCCCCCTTCCCTTAGAACAGCCTCAATTTGTTGATGTTTTGTACAAGGTGTCAAAAGCGTTCCAATGCTTCCCATAGTCAAAGGATGTCCTTTGGGTGGTGGACCATTCTTGACACACGGGAAACTGAGTGTGAAAAATCCAGCAGCGTTGCAGTTCTTGACACAAACCAATGCGCCTGGCATCTACTACCATACCCCGTTCAAAAGTACTTCAATATTTTGTCTTGCTCATTCACCCTCTCTATGGCGCACCCACCCAATCCATTTCTCAATTGTCTCAAGGATTAAAAATCCTTCTTTAACCTGTCTCCTCCCCTTCATCTACACCGATTTGAAGTGGCTTTAACAGGTGACATAAATAAGGGATCATAGCTTTCAGCTGGATTCCCCTGATCAGTTAGTCGATGTCATGGAAAGAGCAGGTGTTCATAATGTTTTGCACACTCTGTGTATGTACAAGAGCAGGGGGTTAACTGTCCCCCACGGGTAAAATTGGGGCCCCCTGTGGGCCACGGCCAATGTTTTTTTTTCTCACTCCTCCATTGTTTTTCGGAGCACAGTGTAGTGAAAGAGGAGGCTGGTGAATAATTGATCCTTGTAATTAAACACTCCAGCTAGGGACGCCGGGGCTGATTGACGGCCAGATATTAAGCCCTTGTCTCGTAAGGTTGCAAGTTTAGTCTGAGGTTATCAGTGGCCAGCAGAGTCTCTCTCCCTCCCTGGCTCATTACTTTCATGAGTAGACCATTTCATAGTGGTGATGGGGGCGTGGTGTGAAAGAGAGTCGGGGACTTCATTAGTGAAATGGGGTGCCTGAGTCTATAGAGCAGCAGGTGGTTCAGCATTGCTGAGCAGACAACCCCTTGTGGGTGCTCCACCGGACTGTCATGTTGAGCTACTTTAACCCTTTCATCTTACACAGTCTGTGGCTTTAGTTTAATTTAGATACATGTACATCAATGTACTGTACATGCAAACTATTAGTGCCACAAGTCCATATGTGTGTGAATATAGCCCTTTTTATCATATCACACCCAAACGTATCCTTGTGCCAGTTTGTTTCGTTGCTTACATTACAAATGAGAACATTACTGTGTGCAGAATGTGCTTGTTTTGTCAACAGGTTCCATGAATTTGACTTCAGTTATTGATATCTTGAGATCAAAATGTACAGTTGAATATCTGCCTCGATGGTTACCCATGTTGTCAATAATGTGGATGATATTTATACTAATGATAAAAATGGCAGGAGAGAGAGCATAAGGAACAGAATAGAGAGGAGGCTGCCTGTAGAAGGATCTGAGAAAGCTGCACCTGAAATCCAGTTTTAATAACTATTATTTGCGTACTTGCTCACAGTCATACAATATTGCTGAAAGTGGGAAAAATAAACAAAGCAAAGCCTTTCCAAGACACGAGAGCAATGTTATTACGGAGGGTTTTATTACAATATTTACATTTGCGCCTGGTGTGTGAGCGTGGGTATGCTAATCAGATGTATGCCCCGTGGACAGCTGGATTGAGATGATGACTCATCCCTGCAACATGTCCTTGATTGGGGTTTGAATGAGGGCTCAAAAACTGCATTATTTGAATGAGGATTTCTCTTAAATGTATTACAGTAGATCTCCATAATGAAACCGTTTCCTGAAAAAGTACATCTCCAGCTAGGTTTGTGAATTTAATGTTATCATTATGTCCACTAATATTTCCTTTATTAGTTATTATTATCTTTGGGGTGAAGGGGGAGTATGGGGTTCAGTGTTCCCCTATATTTATTTAGCAGCGGCGCACGACCGCTGCCAAATCATTGCCCAACTGCACATTAGAAAACATATATAAATGTATTTATTATAATTTAAAAAATCTGCCGAGACATGCTTTTAAGATCAGATTGACAAGTTATAAGAAGTTACATATCTTCCTCATATTCTCATCAGAACCTTCAAGGTTTCTCAGACGATCTGATGCTAGCTAGCTTGTAATCCTGGAAGTGTAGGCAACCCATAGAGATGGATAGAGGACTCTAGTACCCAAAAGCATGTTTTAGATTAGGCAGTGCCATTGAGGACTTTCACCATTCTGAAGTAGTCAACTGGTTGGGACTTCCTATGGGTTAAGGAAGGATCACATAATTCCATCCAGGTCACCAGGAGTGATCAGCCAATGAATTATACACGAGAGCAAACATTCCATAACTGCAGGTGGCAGTAAATTGCCAACCTTGGCTTCATACCTGTAAAAATAACACACTGCAGGTGGCCGTATGGACCCTTTCAGTTTGTTTACCAACTCATAAAGTAGTAGTAGAAGAAGAAAATGTACTACTTCAAAATGGTGATGGCCTCAATTCATCTGACCATGCTCTCACAGATGCCATAATGGGACAGATACAATGTTTCGTCCTCTATCTATCTCTAGGCCATCCCTATGAATATATGTATGTAATAATTGTTAGCTATGATACAGTAAAGTTACGGCAGATGAATTATTTTTGGGGTTAATATTAGGGATGTAACTATTTACCGATACGCATCGGTCCCCAATTCAAATGTTTAAGATAGAAGTGCATCGGTCTGCGGACCCCAAACCGATCCAAATGTAGCATGCATCAGTCAGACCATCTATTTAAACGTTACGAATTGCCGGTTCACAAAAATCGTTTCTTTCTACCTTCTGAAATACCTCTCATCTTTTGTGATAACTGATGCGTCTACTTCAGTGTGGAACTGCATGTAACTGTCATTGAGCTACAAGTATTTTTGCATGCCCAACAACCCCAGGCAATATCAGTAGCCGAGACACAACTTTCATCTGGCTATACCTGCTGAACGGGGCTTACAATAGACTTTATTTGGATTGTTCAGGTTTTGCTTTAAACAATCAGTGTATATATTCATTTTAACTAATGGGAAACAGCCTCAGATTTAATTGAAGTACAGTTGTTAGCCCATCACCTGATGTGACAAGTCCTCAAAGTATGTACCCCTATTTATTTATTTATTTATTTATTGTTGCAAGTATGATTATGCCACCATGGATCCCCCCTAGTGGTTTTGTGTTTATTTTTGACAGCCGTGTGGGGGGGGGGGCAGCTAACAATGCATCGATCCAATAAATGCATTCATAAGTAATGGGGCCTGTGTATAGTGCATACACAGGTCATAGAGGTTTGGTAGGCATATGGAACAATTGTAGTGCTTTGTAATACAGCGCTGGAAATAAACTAGCTCTCTTGTCTGAGGCAAGTTCAGAGGGGGCGAGTTGAGAAGCCTGTCATTTTGTCTTGTTTCGTTTTGTGACCCTCCCTAACACTGTGCTGTCATTTTCCTATCATACAGGACATGTCAAACATTGTGGCACTGTAATCATCATTGGTTATTGATGTACAATTCAACATTTTAAACTCATCACTGATGTAAAACATTTCATGAATTTGCCAGCAAATCCAGTTTAACTGATTGTTGACTGATTGTTGACATGTAGTCATTTTGGCATGACCTTCAGTCTACAGTGTTATGTATAGCATAATTCATTTAGACCAGACTAACTTTGTCTCATTTACACAGGTAGCCCAATTCAAATATTTTATTTTGTTCCTTTGACCAATCACAGAGCTGATTTGATTGGTTCAAAGACCAATTTAGTGAAACAAAATATCACAATTGAGCTACCTGTCTAAATGTAGCCCATGCCATCTAAATCAGTGTTTGCCAACTCTGGTCCTCAAGTACCCCAACAGTACACATTTTTGTTTTAGCCCGGACAAACCCACCTCTTTCAGCTCATCTGGGGCTTGATGATTAGTTGACCAGTTGTATCGGGTGTGCTTGTCCAGGGCTACAATAAAAATGTGTTGTGTTATGGGTACTGGAGGACTGCAGTTGGGAAACACTTCTCTACGTGAC
Organism: Oncorhynchus kisutch; assembly: GCF_002021735.2. Classification (NCBI taxonomy): domain Eukaryota; kingdom Metazoa; phylum Chordata; class Actinopteri; order Salmoniformes; family Salmonidae; genus Oncorhynchus; species Oncorhynchus kisutch. The sequence continues at coordinate 71,535,487 of NC_034181.2, read as the reverse complement.
TGTCTATTGAGTTAATGGATAGTACTTGAATGATGGTTGAGTGTTTGTTAAACATAAATCACTTTTGCCTATTTCTCAGAATGTTCCTGTACTTGTGTCTTGTTAGTTCTCTAAGCATCAGCCATCAGCAGCCACACAGCTTCCTATCTCATGGGAATGAACTAATTGATTAATTGAATACATTACTATTTATTTATGTAAAATATAGCTAAAAATAGGGTCCAGGAAAAATAAGGAATCACTCCACTGTTAGTGATATAAGAAAAAAATTGTAAATTTCATAATGATCAGGGAGACCATTTCCTGAGAGAAAAGACATTTCACTTAGCAATGTTAAAAAGTACTGCTGAAGGTGAATTTTTATAAACATGAATGTTTCACATTCAACAAAACCCCTGAAAAGATAATCGCAGGGATTTGCATTCAGCTTCAATATACCAATATGTTAACAATATTTTATCTGCAATACAAACACAATGTTTCTGATACAAATTCAATATCAAGTAGGAGCTCAATCCAAGGCTTTTATACCTCATGGCCACACAACGATACAGTATCGATACTAACGGCAACAATTTCATATGTTGAATTTATCTACGAACTCATAAGGTCATATGCATTCACTATGCACATGATTGTGTAAAGTTAAATAATGGTTTCCAGTGCTGTAAACGTTCTACACTGAGCCCATTGAAAGTAGGATTATACTGCGGTGTTGGTTCCTGCTCAGGCTGCTTAGTGGCCCAGGGTTCAGGTGGGGTAGGATGCATTACTCCTTGTGGTGCTGAATTACACCTGCAACTAGTCAGCTGTGGAAAAAAATCAAATATATATATATATATATATATATATATATATATATATATATATATATATATATTCTCACCCTGGCAAAACCAGAATGAAAGTATATGTGGTTAAGCAGTCTTCACCAGCAGAAGTTAGTCCTCATAAATGATGTCCCACAAACCCAAATGGTTGCCTATTTGAAAGATGTGAGATTTGATATGCAGATATAGCTGCAAGGGGCCACCAAAACCAAATCTAGGACTGCCCAAGCCAAAGTAGAACATTTTGGGTTTCCAACATTGTAAATGTTCAAGGCTCAAAGTGACAAACGAGTAATCTCTCAGTTAGCATATATTGTTGTCTAACAGAAATTGGGGCAAACAGACTAGTACCAGTTATGAATGGTGTACTCTACACACATATTGCCTTAGCTTGTACGAAACAGGCTCATAGAGCTCCCTGTATGCACTGTGATTGTTGCTTATTGTTAGTTGGGTAGGTCATCTGTTTGCATTGTATCTGTGTCATAGTACAAGCACACTCAATGCGGCTCAAACAGCCCCAGAATAAACACTGGGCTAGTGAAGGGAAGTGAAGTGCCAAATATTTGATTTGCAGGTAGGATTGAGTTGGCTCTGTCATTCCCAGGATGATTCTGCTGTTATTGTTATTGGGGAAACATTGGTATGGGGTAGTGAAGGGTAGGTGCAGCAGGGCTTTTAACACTTTCAACAAGCAGTCTTCAGTCTGATTTCATGCATAGTCACTTTATACTTACCTACATGTACAAATGACCTTGATTACCTGTACCCCCGCACATTGACTCAGTACCGGTACCCCCTGTATATCGCCTCATTATTATTTTATTGTTACTTTTTATTACATTTTTTACTTGAGTTTATTTAGTAAATATTTTCTTAACTATATTTCTTGAACTGCATTATTGGTTAAGGTTGTAAGTAAGCATTTCACGGTAAGGTTTTTGTATTGTATTCTGAGCATGTGAAAAATAACATTTGATTTGATATGCCTGCCAGCTAAGTATTAGAAATCTACATTTGTACTATAATTGCAATATGGTTTGATATGTTTTGACAACTTCAAGTCTGTTTCAAAGGAAGGTCATATTCAAACATGCCTGTAAGCTGGAATACCCAGAATACAATAATACAAGAACACAATAATATTTTCTGAGAAGTTTTTGTATTTTTAGTTGTCCAATAACCCTTAAAGCACTAGCCTTGAAGGGAGGCAGGTAGCGTAGTGGTTAAGGCCAGTAACCAACTGCTCCCCGGGCGCCAATGACGTCGATTAAGGCAACCCCCTTCTCCTCTCTGATTCAAAGGGGTTGGGTTTAATGTGAAAGACACATGCCGGTTGAATGCATTCGGTTGTGCAACTGACTAGGTATCCCCCTTTCCGTTTCCTTAATTGGAGCTAGACCAATTCACTGCTCCCACACAAACAAACAAATAAGAGCCTTGGAGGGGAAGACCAGGTATCTGAACACATGCACTCTCCCCCACTGTTCAACTCCTACCCTGTGCACATAGCTTAGACCTAAACCTGCTTCTTGATTGGGTCTTGAACAGTTTCTCCCTTTATACTACTTAGTATCAGTATTATTATCTTGATGATAAGTTGCCTACTTTTTTCAGATTTATTTTTCAAATTTTCATTCATACCTTTACACCGTGTCTTCTATTTTTATGGCAGCATAGGCATATATTTTGTTTGTAATTTATCAAACTCCGATATAAACAGCCTCATTAATATTTGTTTACTCATTAGATTACTCAGCTTTTCCAATGGTTTTCTTTGGTACAACTTTGGAAAGCGTATTTAGTACAACACCTAGACTACAGCTTGTTTTCCTTGCAAAGTAATTATACTACAGTTGTATTGGGGTTAGTGCTTGCTCCAGAAACGATACTGAACAAAAATATAAACGCAACATGTTAACTGTTGGTCCCATGTTTCATGAGCTGAAATAAAAGATCCCAGACATTTTCCAGACACCCAAAAAGCTTATTTCAAATCAAATCAAAGTTTATTTGTCACGTGCTCCAAATACAACAGGTGTAGACCTTAAAGTGAAATGCTTTCTTACAAGCCCTAACCAACAGTGCAATTTTTAAGTTAAAAATAGGTATTAGGTAAGCAATAGATAAGTAAAGAAATACAAAATAAAAATAAAACAGTGAAAATAACAGTAGCAAGGCTATATACAGGTGGTACCGGTACAGAGTTAATATGTACAGGTAGGCAAAGTTAAAGTGACTATGCATAGATGATAAACAGAGAGTAGCAGCAGCGTAAAATTCTTTGCACAAATTGGTTTACATCCCTGTTAGTGAGCATTTCTCCTTTGCCAAAATAATCCATTCACCTGACAGGTTTAGCATATCAGCTGATTAAACAGCATGATCATTACACAGCTGCACCTTGTGCTGGGGACAATAAAATGCCACTCTAAAATGTGCAGTTTTGTCACACAACACAATGCCACATATATTTCAGGTTTTGAGGGAGCATGCAATTGGTATGCTGACTGCAGGAATGTCCACTAGAACTGTTGCCAGAGAATTTAATGTTAATTTCTCAACCATAACCTGCCTCCAAAGTTGGTTTAGAGAATTTGGCAGTCTGTCCAACCGGCCTCACAACCACAGACCACTGGTATGGCATTGTGTGGGCGAGAGGTTTGCTGATGTTAATGTTGTGAAGAGAGTGCTCCATGGTGGTGGTGGTGGGGGGGTTATGGTATGGGCAGGCATAAACTACAGACAATGAGCGCAATTGCATTTTATCTATGGCAATTTGAACGCACAGAGATACTGCAATGATATCCTGAGGCCCATTTCCAGGCCATTAATCCTCCGCCATCACCATGTTTCAGTATGATATTGCACGGCTCCATGTCGCAAGGATGTGTACACAATTTCTGGAAACTGAAAGTGTCCGAGCTCTTCCATGGCCTGCATACTCACCAGACATGTCACACATTGAGCATGTTTGGGGTGTTCTGGATCGACATGTACGACAGCATGTTCCAGTTCCTGCCAATATCCAGAAACTTCAAACAGCCATTGAAGTGAGTGGGACAACACAGGTATCTGTGAGCAATCTGTATTCCAAGTAATGTGAAATCCATAGATGAGGGCCTAATTCATTTATTTTGATTTGACTGATTTCCTTATATAAATTGTAACTCAGTAAAATCTTTGAAGTTGTTGATTGTTGCGTTTTATTTTATTTTTCAGTATAAGTGCGTTGATGAAAATTGTCAAGCTCAACTGCCCATCTATTGTTCAAAGGAGCTTCACTACGAAGGCTGTTTACTGTGGATCAATGCTTGCTTTGTGGCTGTAACAGATCAGGCCCACAACACTCTTTTCTGTCCTACTCCACATCCTTGATTATTCTGCCCAGTCCCATAGCACGTCCAGGAATGCCAACCTCTGCATATTATTGCCAACATTGAATTATGTGTCATTTACAACTGTAACATACAAAACATATAAAACGCAAAACAAAGATAATAGATTAAAATCTGAGGAAGTTTTGGTGCCTTAATGACTTTCAGGGGTTTCTAAGGCTTAAAAAGTGAAAATTCTCTTGTGTTTCGATAGTGTCTGAGAGGTTGAACTAGAAAAGCTGTGCACTTAGTCGGCTACACACCACCCCCTTTCTAACAGCTAGATGTATACAAAATAGCTAGCTTTGGACTGATGATAATTCCTGTCTTCAAACTGCCTGGGGCATCCACTTTATCAGGAAATCCTTAAACCGTTGCAGTACATGATGAAGGATGGCACAGTCTCTCAACCCATCCAACACTCCCTGCCCCCAATTCTATTTCTTTCATCGGTTATTGTGAAAGCAGCCTTCAACTACCAGAAGCATCTCTTCATATGCCTCTAGATTTTTTTTCTTCTTTGAGTACTCTTTCACTGGGAGGTCTTCATTTAGCTTGATGCCACACTTGACACATACTAATGGACATGACCCTGTTCTTCTTTTGTCTTCCTTTAGTACCATAAAATTCACCTTCGGGAGGGAAGCCATTTCTCCTTCTGCTTCTTTACATTTTGTGAATATACAGTAGTTAGAGGATTCTACCCCTGAACCCCCTCCTTTCAATTTGGTTTCATTTGGGCTATAAATAGTTTGCATTGTTTCCTTTGCACGCCGTGTTGACAATACTGTTACACTCTCTCATCCGTTTGACAAAGTGGAGTCTTTTAAAATGGGCACCAACTGACCGCATAGTCATTTTTAAAGGATCCGCTGTATCATGTTTGACCCTGTTCTTGTTGAAATGAATTAAGAAGAACTTTTTGACATTGCCATTTCTTTTAAATCCTTCCCCTCATCCCCCAACCTCTGGAGCTTTTCTCATCTCTATAGTGGGAAGAAATATTTCAAATTAATGGCAATCAAAATATTTTGGTGCAATATTAAGCTACGCCCCTAGTTCAAGCTTTATAATATTTTTTTGTTATTCTCAGTTCCAACCCCTCCCAGAGACAGCAGGCATGACTAACATCCTTTCTGTACCCCAGAGCTATGGCTTGGATTCAGCCTACTCATCAAATTTCACTCTCGTTAGACGTTCTTTTTTTTCTTCAAATCAACACTTCCTTCAGTCGAGTGAAGTCTGCGTACATCTGTCGACACTTTTTCACAAGCCTTTTTATTTTAAATGTTTTATCTTAAATGTTTTATCTATCTGCATATTATTTGATGGTGATGATATACATGAGTAAGTCCAAATTGATTTGGAAATAAGAGGTGCTGGTGAATAACTAACCTACAGGGCAAAATCTGTCTAGAATTCTGGGTATGGGGTGATGACTCATGCACACACTTAGAAGAGTTTGTTCCTTCTCCTTAACCTGGAACATTCAAATAACTCATTACCTGCTGCCATTCATTGCCTCCAGACTAGATTGCCACCATATTGGACTTTTACCTGTGAAACATTTTGGCTTGAATTTGACAGAGGAAAAAAGTACTCTTCACATCAGATATAGCTCAGACATTTGTCTAGCAATGTATTTTGCTGACAAGTTCAGTATGTGATTCATTGCAGTCTATTTTAACGGTAGAATTAAGGGCTTCATATACAGGCTCCTCCTTACTTTTCCATCCACCACTGTATCTGTTAAGGCAGTCTCAGGGCACCTACCGTGGGAGGCAGGGTTGACAGGGGCTTTATGAAGAGGAGGCTCGGACAGGAGTTGTCGATGGCATTTGTAACATCTAGAAACATCTTTGGGGGCGTTGATGGAGAGAGAAGATTTATCTCCCAATTCCCTCTGTCCTCCTCCTCTGTGTGGCTTGGGGACACGACGTGGTAGCCTCATGATCTGTAAAACAGCAAGTGATTGTAGGATCATTAAAGAGTTGATCACCCGAATGAGACAATTAATAAGCCATGAATTTATGACAGAATTGGTTGCCATAAAAAAAAACGGAATCCTTTGTTTGTTCTCACCCAATGTCCTGTGATTCAGAGAATGATGATGTAGGCCAATGTGGTTTGATGTTAGGCTAGATTTAAGGGCAATGCAAATTAGTTTAAAATACACTAGATCCTAAGCCCTAAAGGAATTAATATGGATTTATTTGATTATGTTGAGTTCATCTAATAATGAGAAAATGATTAAGTGCAAATATATATATATATATTTTTTAATGCAGCTTGAATAGCCTATGTGGTGTAGTAAAATATAGCTATTTTCCTTGCTAACAAAGGGCGAAAGAAGGTAGAGCTCGTCCACTGACTGTGTGTGCTAGGTAGAACTGACTGAAACATTGGACCGCTAATTTCACCTCTGGGTCCCGGGGACAGTTCCTCTTGCACACTAAGTCCATTTCTTTCTTCCAATTAATTGCAGCATTGCCACAAAAATGGAAGAGGCAAGTAGAAGGGGAAACAAGTAAGGAACTTGTATGTCGGCTCTGTATTAAAGAACATAAATGTTTTAAGAAAAGTATGATAAATAAAAACATTTTTTTATACAGATTTTTTTCTCTCCAGAAAATCACATTGTAGGATTTTTTTATGAATTTATTTGCAAATGATGGTGGAAAATAAGTATTTGGTCAATAACAAAAGTTTATCTCAATCCTTTGTTATATACCCTTTGTTGGCAATGACAGAGGTCAAAAGTTTTCTGTAAGTCTTCACAAGGTTTTCACACACTCTTGCTGGTATTTTGGCCCATTCCTCCATGTAGATCTCCTCTAGAACAGTAATGTTTTGGGGCTGTTGCTGGGCAACACGGACTTTCAACTCCCTCCAAAGATTTTCTATGGGGTTGAGATCTGGAGACTGGCTAGGCCACTCCAGGACCTTGAAATGCTTCTTACGAAGCCACTCCTTCGTTGCCCGGGCTGTGTGTTTGGGATCATTGTCATGCTGAAAGATCCAGCCACGTTTCATCTTCAATGCCCTTGCTGATGGAAGGATGTTTTCACTCAAAATCTCACGATACATGGCCCCATTCATTCTTTCCTTTACACGGATCAGTCGTCCTGGTCCCTTTGCAGAAAAACAGCCCCAAAGCATGATGTTTCCAACCCCATGCTTCACAGTAGGTACGGTGTTCTTTGGATGCAACTCAGCATTCTTTGTCATCCAAACACGACGAGTTGAATTTTTACCAAAAAGTTATATTTTGGTTTCATTTGACCATATGACATTCTCCCAATCTTCTTCTGGATCATCCAAATGCTCTCTAGCAAACTTCAGACGGGCCTGGACATGTACTGGCTTAAGCAGGGGGACACGTCTGGCACTGCAGGATTTGAGTCCCTGGCGGCGTAGTGTGTTACTGATGGTAGGCTGTGTTACTTTGGTCCCAGCTCTCTGCAGGTCATTCACTAGGGGGGGCCGTGTGGTTCTGGGATTTTTGCTCACCGTTCTTGTGATCATTTTGACCCCACGGGGTGAGATCTTGCGTGGAGCCCCAGATCGAGGGAGATTGTCAGTGGTCTTGTATGTCTTCCATTTCCTTATAATTGCTCCCACAGTTGATTTCTTCAAACCAAGCTGCTTACCTATTGCAGATTCAGTCTTCCCAGCCTGGTGCAGGTCTACAATTTTGTTTCTGGTGTCCTTTGACAGCTCTTTGGTCTTGGCCATAGTAGAGTTTGGAGTGTGACTGTTTGAGGTTGTGGACAGGTGTCTTTTATACTGATAACAAGTTCAAACAGGTGCCATTAATATAGGTAACGAGTGGAGGACAGAGGAGCCTCTTAAAGAAGTTGTTACAGGTCTGTGAGAGCCAGAAATCTTGCTTGTTTGTAGGTGACCAAATACTTATTTTCCACCATATTTTGCAAATTAATTAATTAAAAATTCTACAATGTGATTTTCTGGATTTTTTTTCTCATTTTGTCTGTCATAGTTGAAGTGTACCTACGATGAAAATTACAGGCCTCTCATCTTTTTAAGTGGGAGATCTTGCACAATTGGTGGCTGACTAAATACGTTTTTGCCCCACTGTATATATGGGGGATACAATCTTCCCAGCTCTGCAGATTCGGCTGTGATTAGGCAGAGTCATTAGATAATTCAGTTGGCTATTGTCCATATGTAGCTCGTTTTTGGTCACAGGTCCAGGAATGGCTGAAGAATTGCAACATTTGCCTAGAACTAACGCTGCAGATAGCAATACTGGGTGATTTGAAAAGCCATAGTTAAAGCCATTAAAAATATATTTTTAATTTACAATCTGTAGAAGCTATGCAAATACAAAGGTTCAATTCTTTTGTGAAGCATCACAGCACAGTTGAAAAATATATGGCAAATAGAAATCCAAAATGGATGATGTTGAGAGATAGATGGGAGAGGTTGAATGGAGCAGAAGGGTGGAACTAATGGCAAGATAAAACATGTAAAACATACGTGGTCTGTAAAATGTATATAGGTTCAGAAAGTTTGTGAAATAGCACAGTTACAAATAGAAATCAAACTGGATGGACATCAGAAATAGAGGTAGGAGTAAAAACAAACTAAATATAACTATTGTAAAATAGATTGTCTGTAAAATGTGTATAAGATGTATAAACTGAAGGTAGAAGCCTAAGTATTATTTCAGAAAGTACATTTCTGAAAAATCACAAAATCTAACTTGTTTTTATATAAAAAAACATGTTATTGTAGTTTTGCAATTGATTTGCATGACATTTTTTTTTTTTTACATGCTGACTTGTTGGACTGAAAAATCTGTCTTGGTCTACAAAAGGCAGTTACGATTGTGTGAACATCGTGATGGGTCTAATCTCTCGTAACAGACATTCATATAAATATGAAGATAGAGTTAGCTAGCTACCTGGTGAGAGATGTGCTAATGGATTCCGAGGTTAGGATGGGTCAGATCTCTAGTATGGCAGCCATTGGCCGGACTCTCCACAGAGGGGTTATGGTAGGGTCCTAAAGACTGTGTGCTCTGGGCCTCAGAATCTTTTTCCTGGTGGAATTCAGCTGCTAATGTTTTCATTTGTTTAGGAAATATTCCCTAAACCTACTCAGACAGGGTGGTTATAGTAACAAATGTTTTGGCTCATGCAGTTCTGTCTTGTCCTTGCTAGCTTAAAAGCTTTCTCCAAAATAAATCTTTACTTAAAATCTCTAGAGGTTTGAATGGACAAAGAATATTTGTATTTGTTGTAACTCTACTGCATTCCATTAACAAAAGGGAGATTACCTCTACATACAGCAATGTAGTCGAAGACGGCCCTCTTGCCATCTCATTTTTTGTCAGGTGACACACACACACACACACAGAGGGAAGTTTTTCAGGTAGGTCTATTCAAAGCCTGTAGAGACAGTTGAGGCAAGAGACCACATGTGTCTTGGCCACGAACAGCAATGAAGCCGATCAACATAATAACCTCAGTCTTGACAGAGTAATTGCTAGAGGTTTTCTTGTCCGGGAGATATTCACCTCTCATTTGCCTTTTGTGTTGCTGCTGTTCAAGCCTTGGTGTATGATGCCTAGACAATTATTTGTTTTCTGATGTAGCTTGCTATTTCTTTTCTGTAACATTTAAACTTCCACTTGGTTTGTGTTGGATTCTGTTAAGAGTTTCTGTGACATGTTTGTATATAGTAAGTTATCCTAGTGGGAATGAGTCTGACCTTGATTAATAATGTGAAATACTGATACATCTTGTGCTACAAAGGTCCATACTGTATATTAGTGCAAGTTCTTCAGCGTGGCTCTGGCTTGCCTGTTCTGAAGCAGACCTATTTTAAATGAAGTGTGAACTCTGTTTCACTGTGTTAAGTTGTAAATTATATGTGCACTTGGAGCAACAGAACTTGGTTTAAAGTAAAGGGAAAGTGGGATACCTAGTCAGTTGTACAACTGAATGCATTCAACTGAAATGTGTCTTCTGCATTTAACCCAACCCTCCTGTATCAGAGAGGTACGGCGTGCTGCCTTAATCGACATCCACATCATTGCTGCCCAGGGAGCAGTTGTTGTTGGGGGTTAACTGCCATGCTCAGGGGCAAAACAACCGATTTTTACCTTGTTGGTTCTGGGATTCGATCCAGCAACCTTTTGGTTACTGGCCCATACCTGCCAGGCTACCTGCCAATTGGCTTGTCCAGATACTGTACATCTTTGTTTCAGTATGATGTTTTATTCCCTCCCTGTGTTCGGCCCAGACTTATTATAATTCCTGAACAGGTGTGCAGCGAGAAATACTGATTTAGCACGAAGATGTTTTTTCTTTTGTGAGATCTGCACGTGTCTGTGATGAGAGGGAAATGTTGACCCTAATAAACAAAACATCTTCTTCTGTAAAACACATTGACCTTATTCCAAGATTTTATCACCAGTCTTCAAGATTCAGTGTAAATGTAGATGTTTAACAGTTCTTTACAGCTTTTTAATAGCCTTAACCAGTAAGTGCCAGTTGGCCGCCTGCCTTCCATGCAATTGAGTGAATCCATGGGCAACGGCTATACAGGAGACACTTCTGCTTCTCAACCATAAAGCCATCCAGTCGATGACAACTGCCCTCACCCCCATCACATTCTGCACCTTTATTAGCCATTGAAGACACTGAGTGCCCTACATAAAATACACACACTCCATCACAAGATTGACAAATTTACGTATACTTAATCTTGCTCTGAACTTTGAGTGACGGGGGAAATGCAAACCCACTCCCCCATCCCTGTCATGGCAACAGATGCGACAAGGAAAGCGATCCTGTACCAGTGGATCGGTCTCCCTAATGGTCTGTCTGATAGTGTAACAAGATATTTAAAAACTCCCCTCAATGACATTTTAGATCCCTCACTGTAACTGACCCGGGCTGGGGAGTCACAAGTAGGATTTTCGTGAGTCCTCTGCCATCTCTCAGGTTCCTGTCCCCTTTTCCTAATGAACTGAAGAGGGAGATTATCGAGATGTGGCCTTTTTTTCCATATAGCCATACTGTCATATGTCTGCATGAACTAAATCACTAATGAACTCAATATGTAAAACCATTTTATAAAATGCAAGGGCATCCCTGAATGATTTTCATATAGGCTATTGTGTAACTTTACCCTTAAGCAATATCTAACTTTTATCCCCTGTTTCTGTTAGGATGTTGAGCATAGAAGGTGTTTAGAGGAATGCAGTGAGGTGACTGTGCCAAACTGCCCTGCAAACTACAGTACCACTGCCTTGTAGTTTCAATGCCCAACTGCTCTGCAAGCTACAGTACCAATGCCTTGTAGTTTCAATTCCCAACTACCCTACAAACTACCACTGCCTTGTAGGTTCAATGCCCAACTACCCTACAAACTACCACTGCCTTGTAGGTTCAATGCCCAACTACCCTACAAACTACCACTGCCTTGTAGTTTCAATGCCCAACTGCCCAGCAAACTACCACTGCCTTGTAGTTTCAATGCCCAACTGCCCAGCAAACTACCACTGCCTTGTAGGTTCAATGCCCAACTGCCCTGCAAACTACCACTGCCTTGTAGGTTCAATGCCCAACTGCCCTGCAAACTACCAGTGCCTTGTAGGTTCAATGCCCAACTGCCCTGCAAACTACCACTGCCTTGTAGGTTCAATGCCCAACTGCGACACTCGGTGCGCACTTGACTCTCCTGTTCCCTCTGCTGGAAAAGGCAGATATTACATCCCTTAATTAGTGGACATGCATGCAACTGTATATTGATGATCATTCACAAGGCTAAGGTTCAAGATGTATGTCTCACCTGTTATGATTGCTTTACCTTTCCTCCTGCCTTGTCAAATCAGATTACAACCTCATCATTAACATATGTTCATCTAAGACAGGGGTGTCAAACTAATTTTGTCTCGGTGGCCGTCTTCAATCTTTAACCGGGGTCTTTGGGGGTGCCGCACTGAATATTGGTTATATTTCCTCGCCGTCAAAACTTGCATAGTTTTTGAACATTTCTATACTCTTCGACTGTGCAGCTTTAATTCCGGTGATTATTAGTGAGCTGGACAGTCAAGAAACTGTATAAATGTAGGTCCATTATCATTACTACACATTTTGATTTGGTTTAAGTCATTTTAAAGTATACTGAACAAAAATATAAACTCACAACAATTTCTAAAATGTTACTGAGTTGCAGTTCATATAAGGAAATCAGTCATTAGGCCTTTATCTATGGATTTCACATGACTAGGAATACAGATATGCATCTGTTGGTCACAGATATCTTTAAAAAAGGTAGGGGCATGGATCAGAAAACCAGTCAGTATCTGGTGTGACCACCATTTGCCTCATGCAGTTTGACACGTCTCCTTCGCATAGAGTTGATCAGGCTGTTGCTTGTGGGCCTGTGGAACGGTGTCCCACTCCTCTTCAATGGCTGTGCGAAGTTGCTGGATATTGGCGGGAACTGGAACACATTGCTCAAAGGGGGACATGTCTGGTGAGTATGCAGGCCATGGAAGAATTGGGACATTTTCAGCTTCATGGAATTGTGTCCGATCCTTGCAACATGGGGTTGTGCATTATCATGCTGAATGAATGGCATGACAATGGGCCTCAGGATCTTGTCACGGTATCTTTGTGCATTCAAATTGCCATCAATAAAATGCAATTGTGTTGTCTGTAGATTATGCTTGCCTATACTATAACCCCACCACCACCATAGGGAACTCTGTTCACAACGTTGACATCAGCAATCCGCTCACTCACACTATGCCACGCACGTGGTCTGTGTTTGTGAGGCCGGTTGGACAGACTTCCAATTTCCCTAAAATGACATTGAAAGCAGCTTATGGTAGAGAAAAGAACATAAAATTATCTGGCAACAGCTCTGGTAGACATTCCTGCAGTCAGCATGCCAATTGCACGCTCCCTCAAAACTTGAGACATCTGTGGCATTGTGTTGTGTGACAAAACTGCACATTTTAGAGTGGCCTTTTATTGGCCCCATCACTAGGTGCAGCTGTGTAATGATCATGCAGTTTAATCAGCTTCTTTATATCTTTCCCCTCCTGCCTGATCCAGGATGTCTTGGTCCAGGCAGACTTGGCTAGAGCACTACAGACACCCCTCTGTATGTATGCGAATGATTTGATCCAACTTCAGTGTCAATCGTCATTGCAAATGCCAAGCCCATTATAGCCAAATCCTTCAGGGAGTTGTTTGGTCCGTCTGGTTGCCGAGATGGCAGGTTGTTTAAAGGGGAAGGATCACATAAAATGATGGCCTCTGTAGATGTTACACAAGGCATTCTTATTTGAGGCTTTTTCTCTTTTTCTTTTTCCAAAACAGATGTCGTGCTCTAAAAATACATCACAGGAGGAGAGTTGTGGGTAAACAAATGAAAATACCCTCCAATGACACTGCTGGATCTGGTAGACTTGTTGCATTGCATGCTCCTTCCTGTAGTAGGATATATTTCCATTTGTCACATGAGGTTTAACACATAGGCAGGGTTTTTTTCTGGATCAAAATGGGGCTTAGGTATGTGGGGGGTGACAATGGGCTTGGCCATTGGTGCGCTGCCGACCATAATTTTTTGCGGCACTTCTCTTGGCCACAGAGACAAAATGTTGTTTTTTTTTAAGCCAATTTTTTTTCATTCTACAAATTTTGCAATGGAGCATGGAGAAATAATTGCAGTTTTAAAATCCAGTTTCCTGAAATTCTACACATTTTGGCATGGCTTATGCGATCTGAGAAACTCAAACATAACCAAATCCTGCCATGATAAAAATGCTCCTGAATGTATACATTTTTGATTCTCCTTGACTGTGCCTTTTTTGTTGTTGGTGGTCGATAGTTCTCAAAGAGGATCTTGTTAAAAAATATGTAGGTCCATTTTATTTTCTACGTAGTGTATATCTGGGTTTAGTCGATGTAGTGTACACTGAAAACGGTTTACCATTCCCCCAAAAATTGGACTGTGGGGTGTATTTGGTGCCCGAAGCTTGAAAGGTCCCATGTGTTCACACGCCTAATCCTCAATGAGCAGTCATGGTGGTGGTGATCTTCCCATCATACATCTAAAGCATGGATTAAAAATGTAATAGATTATCTGTTCATGCCCAGAGGCAGTCCTTGTTATCCTAGACTGGGCTAGGAGACATCATGAGGATTGTCTAGACTGGAGTGGGTTGTGCTGTGATTACATTAACAGGTTTACTAGCTTCAGGTTAGTACTGTATTAGAAGGCATTTAAAAAAAAAAATATTAGTTGATGCTCATAGGTTGATTCCTCCTTATCTACCTCTGATTCCAATACTGCCACATAGCCTAGTAAGCCTACACTGTTTATTATCACATTCGACTTACTACTTTAGCAATCCACATCACCTAGGCAGGATCAGCATTGTTGCTTCTATGGCCACAGTTCTAAAGATTTAGGAGGCTTGAGCTGACCTGAGGTAGAGTTGATGAGATTGGATTCCCTGCTTGCCCCAATAGAAGACTAGTTTTCAATTTTTTTTGTTGTACGATTTTATTTTTAACAATACAAAACATCAATTTACAAACGACAACATACAAACTCGCACAAACATCCACAACATCACCCTGCCCAGACCCACCTGCTCACGCGCCCGTATCACTCTCCGCCACATGGCCTCAAATGGCACCATTTTGTTTATCTCTGTCGCCCACACACTTATAAAATGTAGATAATAGAGCATTTGACCTTTCCATTGTGTTAATGATGCAGGATTGGCTGATTTCCAGTTTTTAAGTATATGTTTTTTCAAGATGATTGATGAAAGTATTGCCCAACCCATTGGGTATCTTACTGCACCCTCAAATGCCATGTCTTGACATATGCAGACAAACAGATTAAAAGTACATTTACATTGTAATACTTCTGACAGCCAACTTTCTAACTCCGCCCATAACTTTTGGATTTTAGAGCATTCCCTGTGTCATTTAAGCAATAAGGCCTGAGGGGGTGTGGTATATGACCAATATACCACAGCCAAGAGCTGTTCTTAAGCACGACGCAACGCAGAGTGCCTGGACACAGCACTTAGCTGTGGTATATTGTCCATATACCACAAATCCCTGAGGTGCCTAACTGCTATTATAAACTGGTTACCAATGTAATTAGAGCAGTAAAAAAAAATGTTTTGTCAGCCAATCAGCATTCAGGTCTCGAACCACAGTTTATAGCGTTAGTTTTACACTTAAGACATGACTCTGGCGTTGTGCTGTAGAATTTGTGAATTTTTGTTTAGGCTAATAACTAGTTTGAATTTTAGTAGCATATACTTACCCTTTTGGTTTTGAAACGTTTGGTTTATTCGGATCCCCATTAGCTTTTGCCGAAGCAGCAACTATTCTTCCTGGGGTCCACACAAAAACAAACCAAAACACGACGAGAACAGTCGCACAAATGTTAAATACAACAATATACAAATAATACAACTAAAGAAGGCGTGTGTAGATTGTGTATGATGGTGTTTTTGTGTGTCATTTCACAGTTCCTATTGTGCCATAGGATGTTGTCTTATTTAACATATTGGTTAAAGGCCAGCAGACTTTGCTGTTTGTATTTTTGTTGTTTTTCTTTTTTTTTTGTATTGAATGGCACAACAGGCGAGTTCATTATGCGTGTGACTCATCCCACTAGCCCACACCTCCTCCCCATCTGCTACTGTGCTTTAGATGGGAGATGGGAGAGGGAAACGCCATTGATCACCTCTTCTCTCACATGCACGCACACACCCCACCTCCGACGTCACTATCGATCGGCATGTTTAATGTTTTTGTGCGGAACGGAAGACATTTCCCATTGTCATTTTCCATCTGTTGGCCACCAAAATGCCCTTTTTGTTGATGCAATGTGACAAAAGGCAGAAGTCATAAGCCACAGACAACTTGACTGCAATGTTTTCCTTTCACTTTCTTAAAAAATGCAATGGTTAGGGAGCATCCACTGTTAAGAGACTCTGAGAACAATTGCCCTTCGAACCCAAAATAAATAGGCATATGGTTGTAAAGGCACAGA
Source organism: Oncorhynchus kisutch (assembly GCF_002021735.2). Taxonomy (NCBI): domain Eukaryota; kingdom Metazoa; phylum Chordata; class Actinopteri; order Salmoniformes; family Salmonidae; genus Oncorhynchus; species Oncorhynchus kisutch. Next base: position 71,519,211 of record NC_034181.2, on the reverse strand, counting down.
AAGAAAAAAAAAGATTTTGAAAGTACAGTATGGCTAAACTTTGTGTTTACTGAATACTGATGGTTATGTACATGTGACCGACTGAGTTCGAACCCGGGTTTCCTGCACACCACAAGACTGTGTTAGCTCACTGAGCTGAATCGTAGTCATTAGCTCGGGATGTATCACAAGTCCTCAACTCTCAGGCAATGCACAAGCATGTCTTACTAAACCATCTTTATTCAACTTTACCCACTTTTGAGGATCTTCTTGCAAAGACCGATCTGAGGCATGGCACCAATGTCAACAAATGGGTTCAAACCCGGCTGTCTCGCATGCCACAAGACTTATCCCGCTGAGCTAAAGCCTAGCCATACACTCTGGGAGCTAACACAAGTCTTCAGGCAAAGTTACTCTTCACAAAACCACCATGAATCACCTCATCCAGATGAGCTGAATACATTGGTAAGAATCTACACAAACTGTTATCAAAACAGATTCTATTCAAAATGATTTGTGGTCTAATAAAAAAATCTGATGCTTGCCGTTTTCTTTCTTCCTTCATACATTGTTTTCAAAGCCATGCCCCATTACACTGGGAGCATAACAATATGACCACAGCTGCTGTAATTGGATGCAAGTGCAATGTAGATAATTGTACTGTAGGCCGCTCTGTAATTGGGCATTTGTGCACTACATCAATCATTTTTACATAACATTCTTTATAGTAAAAAGAGAAAATGAATGGAAAGGCAGTAAAGTAACATTTTGTCACAGAATCTGTGTAGATAACTTGGCCCCCACCTTCTGTTTGACAGCCACACGAAAAAGGCAAGCATGTCCTGACAGGGAAAGCTCTGTCTCTGTCACAGGATCAAATAAAAAAACATACCTAGTGACATTTAACCCCCTGTTCTTCCTTATGGCAATGGAGTGGATCATGTCTGAAACAGTTAGAGGTGACAAGACTAGAATTTTATGGTCGCTCACCCAGACTTTGCCGACAACCTTAGTCTTCTGTCCCAAATAAGACACAAAAGTTGGCAAATTGTTTCCTTTCCAAAATGTAGAGAGATATTTTTGAGGGGTGTAAAACATATACAGTCCCAGTCAAAAGTTTGGACACCAACTCACTCCTACTTGTTCTTTATTTTGACTATTTTCTACATTTTAAAATAATAGTGAAGACATCAAAACTATGAAATAACACATATGGAATCATGTAGTAACCAAACAAGTGTTAAACATATCAAAATATATTTTTCAAAGTAGCCACCCATTGCCTTGATGACAGCTTTGCACACTCTTGGCATTCTCTCCTTCACTCTGCGGTCCAACTCATCCCAAACCATCTCATTTGGGTTGAAGTCGGGTGATTGTGGAGGCCAGGTCATCAGATGCAGCACTCCATCACTCTCCCTAACTTGCCATGCTGGTTAAGTGTGCCTTAAATTCTAAATAAATCAGACACTGTCACAAGCAAAGCACTATTACACCACCTCCTTCATGCTTCACGGTGGGAATCGCACTTGCGGAGATCATCCGTTCACCTACTCTGCGTCTCACAAAGATACGGCGGTTGGAACCAAAAATCTCAAATGTAGATGTCACCAACAACTGGAACATCAGCACTCCCCGATGCTTTGTATGAAGGCTTCTGCATTCTGTAAGGACCAACGCCAGGGATGAGAAGCAGGTACGGGGAGTCAAACATTCAATCAGGAACAGACATAAAACAAGACAGGAACAGCGTCAGCACAAGGACATAAGACAATCAATGCAGAAGCCTTCATACAAAGCATCAGGGAGTGCTTCTTATGAAGCCCAGCCAGCTCGTCAGGCTGCTACGCCTCCGCCGGATCATCGGGCTCCCACGCCTCAGCAGGATCGACAGGCCTTCATGCCTCAGCCGGATTGTCAGGCTCTCACGCCTCTGCCGCTTTGTCGGGATTTCATACCCAGCTGGCTTGTCCAGCGCCCGTTCCTCGGCCGACCCATCAGGCTTGTGGTGGGGGGGTGGGTACTGTAACGCCTGTGCCTGCTCCCCCTCCCTGGAGCTCAAAGCTGCCACGCTCCCCAGCATTATGCACTCCTGCCACCATCAGTACACACACCTGCCTTTCCCCGTCACTCGCATCAGCGTATTATTGGACTCACCGGGACTCAATCACCGGTTTTATTACCTCCCTTATATTTGTCAGTTCCCCATCTCTGTTACCTGCTGCTGCATTGATTGTTGATTGTAATTGTGTACCCGTGTGCTGACGCAGTTCCTGTCTTGTTCTTTGTCAGTTCCTCATTTAAATGTTCTACTCCCCATACCTGCTTCTCGACTCCAGCGTTGGTTCTTTCACTGTATACCAACCCTACCTTGTTACAACACAACTGATTGGCTCAGAAGTATTAAGAAAGAAAGAAATTCTACAAATTAACTTTTAACAAGGCACACCTGTTAATTGAAATGCATTCCAGGTGACTACTTCATGAAGCTGGTTGAGAGAATGCCAAGAGTGTGCAAAGCTGTCATCAAGGCAAAGGGTGGCAACTTTCAAGAATCTAAAATCATCTAAAATATATTTTGATTTGTGTAACAATTTTGTGGTTACTACATGACTCTTGAATGAGTAGGTTTCCAAACTTTTGTACTGTATATTTACTATAAACTTCATAAATTACATCCTGTAAGAGTTCAGCTGCCTTTTTACTGTAATAATTAATCATATAACTAGTGGGTTGGAAAAGTATCCTTATTTCCTGCAGTACTGCCTTGATTCATTCTTTCCTCCCCTCCTGTACATCTCACAGAGTTGGTTAGTGACTCTACGAATGTAAGATCTCAGCTTTCGTCTCCTATAAATGTTGTCCTGCTGTAATGAAGTATGAATTATGACTGTCTACAAATTGTTAATTAAAAAATATATAAAATGTATAAAACCATTTGTTTATCGTTGAACAACTAGTTGCTATCTATATGGAAGGTTCTTAGTTTTCCAACTCTGTGCTGCATATGAGGGTGCAACCTATCCTTCCACCAAAAATGTACAGACAGTCCGACCAGCGAATGAAAGTTTAGGCGGGACTTCCCAGCCTCCAATGGATGTGGATATGTAACCCGATACCCGAGAGTCTTCATTTCAAGCTGGAAACCGTAGCTGTGAGCCAAAACAGTCGGGGAGCGAATAGACTTTACATAGACTATAAGCAAATTACCTTGATAAACAAGTTATCTTAACTGGTTTATGCTTATTGTGTTTTGTTCACTGGAAGAGAACAACTCTGTAGGTGTTTTAAAAAGATGTCTGGATGACTCAATTATTTTACACATCACTGAAGCAAATATTATTTGCTATGTTCAACCATTTTACCGTTTGTTTATTTGAATGCTCATTCACAGACAGCCATTTTCCACAATCCCCATTCACAGTGATGATGCAGAGAGTGATCGATCAATCAATCAAATGTATTTATAAAGCCCTTCTTACATCAGCTGATGTCACAAAGTTCTGTACAGAAACCCAGCCGAAAACCCCAAACAGCAAGCAATGCAGGTGTAGAAGCACGATGGCTAGGGAAAACTCCCAGAACGGCCAAAACCTAGGAAGAAACCTAGAGAGGAACCAGGCTACGAGGAGTGGACAGTCCTCTTCTGGCTGTGCCGAGTGGAGATCATAACAGAACATGGCCAAGATGTTCAAATGTTCATAGATGACCAGCAGGGTCAAGTAATAATAATCAAGGTGGTTGTCAAGGGTGCAACAGGTCCGCACCTCCGGAGTAAATGTCAGTTAGCTTTTCATAGCCGATCATTCATAATATCTCTACCGCTCCTGCTGTCTCTGGGGAGTTGAAAACAGCAGGTCTGGGACAGGTAGCACGTCCGGTGAACAGGTCAGGGTTCCAGAGCCGCAGGCAGAACAGTTGAAACTGGAGCAGCAGCACAGCCAGGTGGACTGGGGACAGCAAGGAGTCATCATGCCAGGTCATCCTGAGGCATGGTCCTAGGGCTCAGATCCTCCTCCGAGAGAGAGTCTGGAGATACTGTGGCCCCCGTCCAACGATACCCCCGGACAGGGCCAAACAGGCAGGATATAACCCCACCGACTTTGCCAAAGCACAGCCCCCACACCACTAGAGGGATATCTTCAACCACCAACTTACCATGCTGAGACAAGGTTGAGTATAGCCCACAGAGATATCCGCCACGGTACAACCCAAAGGGGGGCGCCAACCCGGACAGGAAGATCACATCAGTGACTCAATCCACTCAAGTGATGCACCCCTTCTAGGGATGGCAATGAAGAGCACCAGTAAGCCAGTGACTCAGGCCCAGTAATCGGGTTAGAGGCAGAGAATCCCAGTGGAGAGAGGGGAACCGGCCAGGCAGAGACATCAATGGTGGTTCGTTAGTCCAGTGCTTTTCCGTTCCCCTTTACACTCCTGGGCCAGACTACACTGGGCCATGACTTACTGAAGAGATGAGTCTTCAATAAAGACTTAAAGTCTCCAGTTGTTTGCTTAGAAATTCTAGGGACAGTAAGGAGGCCTGTGTCTTGTGACCGTTGTTGAGGAAATTTCCTGTATTACCAAATCATGAGAGAGCAAACCACACACAAGTCAGAGTTATCATAAAGTCAATTTTTAATTATATGAGCTTCACCATAGCCCTGTGACTCTCAGATCAATTCAGTGTCTATAAATGTATTCTCTGAGAGTGCTTACAAAACAGTCCTTAGGATCATTTATAGCCAAGACACACCAATCAAAACTCGCATGACGAATAACAGATCTTAGGAAATAACCTTTTACCAGAAAAAGGAGTATCCCATAATTTATAGCATTAGCTATAAATTATCATTCAGTTTGGTCTCCTAAACTAAAGCTCCTATCTCATTCTTGGTACCACTTAGAACCAAAAACATTACCTCATCCAATGGCATATATCAAATACACCCCCTCCTGGACAAGCTTACAGAGAGACGTGACTGGCACACAGACATTGTGGAGCCACCTAACTGGTTCCCCATTAATCACACCATCCCTTCACATTGTTTAGGAATAGTTTACAGAAACATTCACAGATAACACGACCTCGACCTCTCCCCTCTCTGGGCCCCAAGTAACTTTTCCCACATAAGCATGCTTATGAATATTAAGAAAACATCTTATTTATAAATGTTACCTAAAGATTTCTGATTCTGCCACAACACCGTAGCATACGTGTAGGTATGTACGGCACGACCAAATCAGAAAGATAGGTAGAAGCAAGCCCATGTAATGCTTTGTAGGTTAGCAGTAAAACCTTGAAATCAGCCCTTGCCTTAACCGGAAGCCAGTGTAGAGGCTAGCACTGGAGTAATATGATCAAATTTTGGGGTTCTTGTCAAGATTCTAGCAGCCGTGTTTAGCATTAACTGAAGTTTATTTAGTGATTTAGCCAGAAAGTAGAGCATTGCAGTAGTCTAACCTAAAAGTGACAAAAGAATGGATACATTTTTCTGCCACATTTTTGGACAGAAAGTATCTGATTTTTGCAATGTTACTTAGATGGAAAAAAGCGGTCCTTGAAACAGTCTTGATATGTTCATCAAAAGAGAGATCAGGGTCCAGAGTAACGCCAAGGTTTATATGAGACGACTGTACAACAATCAAGATTAATTGTCCGATTCAACAGAATATCTCTTTGTTTCTTGGGATCTAGAACTAGTATCTCTGTTTTGTCCGAGTTTAAAAGTAGAACATTTGCCGCCATCCACTTCCTTATGTCTGAAACACAGCCTTCCAGGGAGAGCAATTTTGGGGCTTCACCATGTTTCATCGAAATGTACAGCTGTGTGTCATCAGCACAGCAGTGAAAGTTTACATTGTGTTTCCGAATGACATCATTCGGTAAAATATATAGTGAAAATAGTGGTCCTAAAACAGAGCCTTGAGGAACACCGACATTTACAGTTGATTTGTCAGAGGACGAACCATTCACAGAGACAAACTGATATCTTTCCGACAGATAAGATCTAAACCAGGCCAGAACTTGTCCATGTAGACCAATTTGGGTTTCCAATCTCTCCAAAAGAATGTGGTGATCGATGGTATCAAAAGCAGCACTAAGGTCTAGGAGCACGAGGACAGATGCAGAGCCTCGGTCTGACGCCATTATGATGGGGTCTAAAACCAGACTGAAACGTTTTGTATACATTGTTTGTCTTCAGGAAGGCAGTGAGTTGCTGCGTAACAGCTTTTTCTAAAAATGTTGAGAGGAATGGGAGACTTGATATAGGCCAATAGTTTTTTATATTTTCTGGGTCAATGTTTGGCTTTTTCAAGAGAGGCTTTATTACTGCCACTTTTAGTGAGTTTGGTACACACCCGGTGGCTAGAGAGCCGTTTATTATGTTCAACATAGGAGGGCCAAGCACAGGAAGCAGCTCTTTCAGTAGTTTAGTTGGAATAGGGTCCAGTATGCAGCTTGAAGGTTTAGAGGCCATGATTATTTCCATTAATGTGTCGAGATAAAATACCAAAAAACGTGAATGTCTCCCTTGATCCTAGGTCCTGGTAGAGTTGTGCAGACTCAGGACAACTGAGCTTTAGAGGAATACGCAGATTTAAAGAGGAGTCCGAATTTGTATATTTATATTATATTTTCCTCAAAGAATTTCATGAATTTGTCACTGCTTAAGTGAAAGCCATCCTCTCTTGGGGAATGCTGCTATTTAGTTAGCTTTGCGACAGTATACATTTTTTGTGGGGGATTGTTCTTATTTTCTTTAATTAAGTTGGAAAAATAGGATGATCGAGCAGCAGTGAGGGCTCTTCGATACTGCACGGTACGTCTTTCCAAGCTAGTCGGAAGACTTCCAGTTTGGTGTAGTGCCATTTCTATTCCAATTTTCTGGAAGCTTGCTTTAGTGCTCGGGTAATTTTCTGTATACCAGGGAGCTAGTTTCTTATGACAAATGTTTTTTGTTTTTAGGGTTGCGACTGCATCTAGGGTATTGCACAAGGTTAAATTGAGTTCCTCAGTTAGGTGGTTAACTGAGTTTTGTACTCTGACGTCCTTGGGTAGGTGGAGGGAGTCTGGAAGGGCATCTAGGATTCTTTGAGTTGTCCTGAGAATTTACAGCACAACTTTTGATGATCCTTGGCTGGGGGTCTGAGCAGATTATTTGTTGCGATTGCAAATGTAATAAAATGGTGGTCCGATAGTCCAGGATTATGAGGGATAACATTAAGATCCACAACATTTATTCCACGGGACAAAACTAGGTCCAGAGTATGACTGTGGCAGTGAGTAGGTCCGGAGACATGTTGGACAAAACCCACTGAGTCGATGATGGCTCTGAAAGCCTTTTGGAGTGGGTCCATGTGAATATTAAAGTCACCAAAAAATGTGAATATTATCTGCCATGACTACAAGGTCCTATAGGAATTCAGGGAACTCAGTGAGATATGCTGTATATGGCCCTGTAAACAGTAGCTATAAAAAGTGATTGAGTAGGCTGCATAGATTTCATGACTATAAGCTCAAAAGATGAAAACTTTTTTTGTAAATTGAAATGTGCTATTGTAAATGTTAGCAACACCTCTGCCTTTGCGGGATGTGCGGGGGATATGGTCACTAGTGTAACCAGGAGGGGAGGCCTCATTTAACACAGTGAATTCATCAGGCTTAAGCCATGTTTCAGTCAGGCCAATCACATCAAGATTATGATCAGTGATTAGTTCATTGACTATAACTGCATTGGAAGTGAGTGATCTAACATTAAGGAGCCCTATTTTGAGATGTATCACAATCTCTTTCAATAATGGCAGGAATGGAGGAGGTCTTTATTCCAGTGAGATTGCTAAGGCGAACACTGCCATGTTTAGTTTTGCCCAACCTTGGTCGAGGCACCGACACGGTCTCAATGGGGATAGCTGAGCTCACTACACTGACTGTGCTAGTGGCAGACTCCACTAAGCCGGCAGGCTGGCTATCTCATTGTGGAGCTAGGGGAGTTAGAGCCCTGTCTATGTTCGTAGATAAGATGAGAGCACCCCACCTGCTAGGATGGAGTCCGTCACTCCTCAACAGGCCAAGATTCAATCTTGCAACCTTACAGTTAACTAGTCCAACGTGCTAACCACCTGCCTCTCATTGAGCCTGCCTGTTACGTGAATGCAGTACAAGCCAAGTTAAGTTGCTATCTAGCATTAAACTTATCTTTATAAAAAACAATCAATCAATCATAATCACTAGTTAACTACACATGGTTGATGGTATTACTAGTTTATCTAGCGTGTCCTGCGTTGCATATAATTGATGCAACGCAGGGGGATGATTTAACAAAAGCGCATTTGCGAAAAAAGCACAATCGTTGCACGGCTGTACCTAACCATAAACACCAATGCCTTTCTTAAAATCAATACACAGAAGTATATATTTTTAAACCTGCATATTTAGCTAAAAGAAATCCAGGATAGCAGGCAATATTAACCAGGTGAAATTGTGTCACTTCTCTTGCGTTCATTGCACGCAGAGTCAGGGTATATGCAACAGTTTGGGCCGCCTAGCTCGTTGCGAACTAATTTGCCAGAATTTTACGTAATTATGACATAACATTGAAGGTTTGTGCAATGTAACAGGAATATTTAGACTTATGGATGCCATCCATTGGATAAAATGCGGGACGGTTCCGTATTTCACTGAAATAATAAGCGTTTTGTTTGCGAGATGATCGTTTCCGGATTCGACCATATTAATGACCATATTAATGAACAAAGGCTCGTATTTCTGTGTGTTATTATGTTATAAGTAAGTCTATGATTTGATAGAGCAGTCTGACTGAGCGATGGTAGGCACCAGCAGGCTCGTAAGCATTCATTCTAACGGCACTTTCGTGTGTTTTGCCAGCAGCTCGTCACTGTGCTTCAAGCATTGAGCTGTTTATTACTTTAAGCCTATCAACTGGCTGGTGTAACCAATGTGAAATGGCTAGCTAGTTAGCGGGGTGCGCGCTAATAGCGTTTCAAATGTCACTCGCTCTGAGACTTGGAGTGGTTGTTCCCCTTGCTCTGCATGGGACCGCGGATTTTGTGGAGCGATGGGTAACGATGCTTTGAGGGTGGCTGTTGTCGAGCCCAGGTACGGCCGAGAAGAGGGATGGAAGCTATACTGTTACACTGGCAATACTAAAGTGCCTATAAGAACATCAAATAGTCAAAGGTATATGAAATACAAATGGTATAGAGCGAAATAGTCCTATAAATACTATATTAACTACAACCTAAATCCTCTTACCTGGGAATATTGAAGTCTCATGTTAAAAAGAACCACCAACTTTCATATGTTCTCATGTTCTGAGCAAGGAACTTAAACGTTAGCTTTTTTACATGGCACATATTGCACTATTACTTTCTTCTCCAACACTTTGTTTTTGCATTATTTAAACCGAACATGTTTCATTATTTATTTGAGGCTAAATGGATTTTTATTGATGTATTATATTAAGTTAAAATAAGTGTTCATTCAGTATTGTTGTAATTGTCATTATTACAAATACACTTTAAAAAAATCGGCCGATTAATCGGTATCGGCATTTTTGGTCCTCCAATAATCGGCATCGGCAGTGAAAAATCACAATCGGTTCACCTCTACACTCGACAGTTTTAGCTTTAGCCAGCACCATCTTCAGATTAGCCTTAACGTCGGTAGCCCTGCCCCCTGGTAAACAGTCTATGATCGCTGGATGATTCATTTGAAGTCTGATACTGTGGGTAATGGAGTCGCCAATGACTAGGGTTTTCAATTTGTCAGAGCTAATGGTGAGAGGCTTCGGCATCTCAGACCCCGTAACGGGAGGAGTAGAGACCCAAGACGGCTCTTGATAAAGTATGTGCAGGGGCTGAGCTTATAACTCCAGAAAGAGATTGGCAGTCAAACTAATTGTAAATTTTTTACAAGGTGTTATTGGGGGTAAGTCTTTATTTTTCAGTGGCATTTTTATTCATCAGGACACATATTGTGTGATGTGTGGGTGTAGCTTAGATCGTCCAGGGAATTTGGGGCTGGGGTGTAGCTTGGACGGCAGGCTGAGTTGACAAAGATCTTTCAAGAGGGGCAAGGATGACTAAACAATTGACTTTTTGATGCGAATGGAGAACTGTCTATCTAGATAGCTGTTGTGTGTTTTGTGACAACTAAAATAGACTCAAACAGTATGGTTGGTTAAAAGGTTCTTCAAATGTTCACAACTATGTTTAAGTGCATGATAGCAATTAATACAATGGCAATAATATATAATATAATTGCAATTATATGATTGGACATTTCATGATTATTTAGTCTTTCATAGTGTAATAGTGCATTAGGAATTGAGGTATGCTAACTAATCATTCTCTGAGCAATCACCTTAGAAATCAGGACTATGTATAGGCTAATTGATAGAGGGTTGTCATTGTAAGTCCTCTGAAAGCACTGTCCTTGACATCAGACACCTATTGTCTGTGTCCATAGGTTGTTCTGGACATGACTTTTGGAGGTGGAGGTCACACCAAAGCCATCTTGAGGGCATCTCCTGAGGTGACAGTCGTGGCCCTAGACCGAGACCCCACAGCATTCAGCTTAGCTCAACAGCTGGCCAAGGAACACAGGTGATTGCCTTTTTTATAATAATTACAGTGGTATGTATAATATTGGTATACATTGTACTGAAGTCACATATTTCACAGATTTGCAAGTCAAAATACATTTGTTTGCAAATGTAATCTGCATGTAGAAATGTCAATGAACATCAAGGGATCCTTTGGGATTTTGGCAACGAGGCCCTTTCTTCTTCCCCAGAGTCAGATGAGCTTATGGATACCATTTTTATGTCTCTGCGTGCAGTATGAAGGAAGTTGCTAACTAGTTACAAATTGTGCTAACGTTAGACACAAATAAATAAAAATGGTATACACGACTTCATCTGACTGGGAAAGTAGATAAAGGGTCTCATTGCCAAAATCCCAAAGGATCCCTTTAACACATCTTAATATGCACTAACATAAAAGTCATTGTAAATTGTGTAGGCTACCTACAATGCAATTAATTTCACTGTACCTGCTTACATTACATTATGATTAATATATACATGCTTTAGAGGCAGTTATTTGAAGTGAGACTACAAAACAGAATAGACACTGCAATGAAGTCTGATTCACAATATCTCTACTGCCGAATGTGATTGGTATGTGCTTGCATTGTTAATGCTGTTATGTGGGTTATTTTCCCTCAAAGTTATACAGTCAACAATTTATGGATCATAGTTTAGATTGAAGGTTAGCTAGATCATGATGCAGCCTTTTGCATCCCAGCTCCCAACCCTCTCCACCTCCCTGCTAACCTTCCAACCCTGAAAGAAAATGAATCACTGAGTAACTGCTGCTAAAGCCCCTCGTTTCACAAACCATCCACATCCATTGTGTCAGGGAGAATTAAACCCAGTCCCCCTACGCTTAGCTGGTGGGCCTGGCGTCTCATTTGTCAGAACAGAGGCCCACGGCCCCAGTGTGAGGGAGATGCTGCCTCCCACTGAGGTTCCGTCAGTGGTGAGTGGGAGGTGAAGAGAGAGGAGAGCCCAGCAAACTTCGAAGAGAGAGGAGGGAGACACCGGGCCACTGTGTTTAATAATGAGGGAGAGAGTGTGTGCGAGAGCAAGCGAGAGTGCATGAGGGAGGATGAAAATTAGATGTTCCTAAGACCATGGCGTGGGTAGGAATCCTTTTACGTAGATTCCGGGGAAACCTCTCTCGGGGGGACTGTCTGCTACACCAACGTGCCTATGAGAGGGGGATGTGACGGAAGAGAGAAAATCAGAGTACGCCATTCTGTCAGCAGCAATATACCCCAGCTATAAACCCTTCCACACCCACTCACGATTTGAGAGAAGCCAGAGAAATCTAGCAATTAGCTAATATTATTGGAAGCCTGTATAAAAGACCCTTGCAGCCCACGTAATGCCTCCACACAACAGGGCTGGAGAGCATTCTCTTCTCTCTCTCTCGTATTTCTATCCTCACTGATTTCACTTCTCTTTTGCCTTGCAAAAAGTACAGCCTTGATGCAAACTATTGAAGAGCGATGTGAATCTGCACTTATGTAAATTGCTTAGATTAGTGCCCAGAGGAAGAGTTCGATTTTCTAGCATAGTAGACGCCCTGACAACTTTCACATTGGTTGCAGTGGTCTGAGGGGTATCCTACGAAGGAAGCTGGATCTACTCAGGGTTTTCTAAAGCTAACCAGCTTCAATTAGCTTCAGATTCCAACTCAGGCTTCATCTGTATTACTACGGTATGAAGCCTGCCGCAAACTCTATCAGGCTTGTAACTGTGCGTACATGTCACACACACATGGCTAGTCGAACGCTGAACTCTTCATTGAGACAATGCTGAAACATCAAGCAATGGGCAAATCAGTTGCACATTTTCATTTGTGCCAAAATCAAAATGAAAGAAGGCCTGAGACGATACCAGTATCGCAATATTTTTTTCCTTGCTTAAAAATGGAAACGCGAAGCAGATCAAAGTCTTTGGTCCTTTATAAACCTTCTGTATGTGAAATAGTGTGTGCTTGAGCTTGAAAAATCAATAAATGTAACTCTGAATGACATCATGTTGTTTGTTTCCAAAGTTAGGGCGGTTTTCCTAAAGAAGGTAAATCCGCTTTGTGTTTTGTTTCCTTGCCACGACACTGAGTATTGCGATACTGTTATTGTCCAGGCCATAATGTTGAGACTTAATTCTCTATTCTGAGTGTGACAATATTGTGGAGATTCTACGCACTAGTCTATTACCAGCGATATCTTTCTTATTGCTATTACTTACATACAGGGGGCTTTATGTGTGTGCAACTTTTAGGTGGAAAATTGACAAAAGCCACATCTGGGGGGAAAAAGAGAAAGTAAATGACTAGTGATTGGTGTCTGCGTGTCATTGATTTGCATGGGGTGATTAGCATTTAGTAAGTAACCTGATATATCATGTTTACTTTAGACACAATTCCACTCTCCTAGGGTGAAATCTAGTGAACAGGCCTACCAGGGAGAAGAAAGGGGAAACGACATTAGTTGTGGCACTCTACTGAGAATCTACGTAGCTCTAACTCTCTTTAGTCTTAGGCTTACATCTTCAACACTTCATGCTAAATTTGTTTATTTTTAAGTTTAGTTTAAACTTCTAGAGTTGAGGTTGCTTAAGTTCACATTCCAAACCAAACACAAGCATCTTTCGCCGGTGGTACTTTGTGTGTTCTTTTTTCATGTCCTGTAGATATTTTCATCACTGCTCCCCTGCTGAAAGCAATCAATCAGCATCTTGTCTTAGGCCTTAGTGACGCAGGTAGAGGAGCTGAGCAGGTCAGCACTGGGGAATATTTCAGACTTGATTTGTGGAGAAGCAGCGCGTCATGTTGGACACACACACACACGCTTAGCACTCAACGGTGAGGACTCCTGGCACTTTTACCTCAAGATGGGGCGTTGGGAGGGGAATGGCATCTGCGGATGTGTGTTTTCAAGTGCTGCTGAAAATAGTGCACTTTTGTGTAATGCGTTCAGGTTACAGTCATGAAAATGGAAAACAAAGGACACAATCTTTACACAGTACATCCGTACTGTACATCAGTGTCATCCGTCAGAGGAAGTGCTTAAAAGATTAAACAAACCAACAGAGGAATTGTATTTTTAATTATTTTTTAATTGAACCTTTATTTAACTAGGCAAGTCAGTAAAGAACAAATTCTTATTTACAATGACAGAATATGTGTAGGCAAACCCATATCTGCTCTACTTCAAACCCAGATAACTAGGTGACAGACACTCATATGAAGAAGACTGCAGCAGCTCAAAGCTCTGTTCCTTTATTAAGGTCCTGCTCCAGGGCACCAATACTACCACCAATACTTACTTCCAGGATGGGCCTACAGTACACAGACAGGGGAAGGGATTTCTTTATAACATTTGTGGACAACTGGGGACATTTTCTGGGGCAAGTAGCAAAAATAGATGCAGGCTGAGCACTTGTGGAGAACCTTGACAGAAATTGGAACAGGGTGTTGATTAAGAAAGACAGAAGGTTTGCTGTTTAATGGCCAATCTTCACACGTCCTGAAGACCCTAATGGAACTTAAATGGAAGCAGTTCCCAAAACACCTTTTAATGTGATATGTGACATGGAAGTTGTAGTGACTACAGACAGTCAGAGCCTCAGTGTTAACATCTCATCTGACAAATGGCGCTCTTTGCAGGACAGTAACCCCAGTCACCACACTGGGGCATTGGGGTCTACCTTGTCCAGAGGGAAGAGTGTCCCTACTGGCCATAGTTTGACACATGCACGTGAAGGAGAGTGGTTGTAACAATAACCAGTTCATCATTATTTTTTTAAAGAAGGTTGCCCTGCCTGGAGCCCTGTTACCTCACTCAGCAGGGCAGGGCATTGTCCAGCATTACTTAAGGTCATTCAATCCACCATATGCCCCAATGTGGCCTTCTCTTCAATCATTTAACATGTTGTCGGTGGGCCAGGGGAGATGGCATTTAAAACAACAACAAACTTTTATTCAGTTACAAGTTAAGAATGATGTCAATGTTGTGGGTTGCACAATTACATATAGATCAGTTCTCTAAAGCAATTATAAGCCTATACTTGGACCACACACACACTTCCGAAACTGGGCATGTTTAATAATATAACACCTTACGTAAGGCATTTATATATCCAACCATGTGTCTAAGCCACATAAAGAAGTTAATCAATAAAAAACGTTATAACTGTTTTGCATATTCTTAAATCCTCCTGTGACTCACAGAAAAAGAGCATCGGAGCCTCCTCAGCGTGTTGGGGAGTTCAACCGGCATAGCTGAGGGTGTGTAGAAAAAAATAACCAGGATCTTAAATATAGTAACTGAAAATGGTTACTAATGATAAGGAAATTGCCCACTTGGTCAGTGTCTCATCTCTTGCAATTATCAATTAATAAAGCCCATAGATTAAAATCCCTTACTAAGAAAGCTCCATCATAATCTTTTGTAGTCCAACACGTTTTAGCCATAACTACTATGAGAACAGTTTGTTAGGGTCTTTGTCTCTTCATTACTTAATCCACCTCCTCTCCTTGCCTGCCTGCCTTATTGCTGAAGACAATGTAAGATTTGTGGAGGAGGCTAGAGGAGTTGACACGACACCATCTGTACCAAACCAAGTTTACGATTAAACCTTACGATGCATTTAAACAAGTCAACTACCTGGATGAAATTAAATGTATCTCCACACACTGTGTTGTTTACCATGGTAACCAAGTTTAATTGAATTAGGGGGATTACAAAGGTTTGTACATTTTAGATTTTATGTCCACGAAACAATGTATGGATAATATGATATTCCTTCAGTTTTCCTACACTTTATTACATTTTATACTCAATGTAACTTTTTAGGGGACTCTGAAGGGAGTGAAATGCATCAAGAGTCCTGATTGATAAAAATGGTCTTAAACCAATGAGCGGCAGAAGCCATAAATTCTCAGGATATTGACATAAGGTCTTACTCTATACTGCGTTGGTACACAGTAGGCATGGTTGCTCTGTCTGGGGGCACTGCTCTGTTGAGATGGGACCGGGAGGGGGTGGACGGGTCTGTGAAGCACGTGGGTGTGGAGAATGCCTTGCTATAGATTTTACAGCATATTAATGACTGCAGCGAAGAATGGAAAACTTCTAGAGCATGATAAGGAAAGCCCTGGCCTGACAGCGCGGGCGAGATGCTCCACTCAACCTTTGGTCTCTCAAGCGTCAGTGGGTGTATAAACACAAGGACCCCAAGGGCTGCTTGGTAACGCCCCTTGCTAAGCCGTTAGTGGGAGAGACCTTATCGAGATGGCCACTGCTATTATATCTTTATTGCCGCAATGGGGGTCTTTTATTTTATTTCAACAAGACTATTGAGAGGAGACTAGTGGATGTTAGATGCAGAGGAATCTCAATTGTCTGCGGTGCTGAGATGTGGAAGACGTTATATGTCAGGTTGGTGTGGTGTCGTAAGACCTCGCCTCTGTCTCTCCCTTTCTGTCTGCCAGTGTTGGGTGACCCCTCAGGCTGATTTATGGCTGCCCCTCTAGCTCATACCAGCCATCATCTCTGCTGACTATCTGAAAAGGTCACATGAAAAATGCATGACCGTGATTGGAAGATCCCACTACCTGTGTGTGTGGCAGGAGTCTGTCTCTTGTACAGGGCTGTCTGTGTGTTGATGCAGGAGTCTGTGTCTTGTACAGGGCTGTGTGTGTGTTGAGGCAGGAGTCTGTGTCTTGTACAGGGCTGTGTGTGTGTTGAGGCAGGAGGCTGTGTCTTGTACAGGGCTGTGTGTTGTACAGGAAGGATTTGCATGGGGATGGGGTCCAGAGGAGACAGGTGTTGAACAGCAAGGAAAGGGTGACTTTTTCTGTCCACCACTTTTGCTTTAAAGGTTTTTATAGTGCTTTTTATTTGTCTCATTAGCATTCATAACAAACAGGAAGAGTCAACAGGAGTTTTATACAAATTCTTACAGTATTTCTGACCTGTGTTGAATGTGTTTACATAATCTGTACCCATTTCTCCATGTCTCTTTCCTGACATTTAATTATCTGATGAAAGGTTTCCCCCCTCCCTCCCTCCCCCAGTGGCCGGGTGCACCCGTTACTGGGGCGTTTCAGTGAGCTGGGAGCCCTGCTGTCTAGACTGAGGTTGCAGTCAGGTAGTGTGGATGCTGTTCTTCTGGATGCTGGCTGCTCCTCCATGCAGATGGACTGTCCCGAGAGAGGCTTCTCCCTCAGTAAGGATGGCCCTCTGGACATGAGGATGGATGCAGACAGGTGGGACCACGCATAATCACCCCTACACTGCTGATGCGCTCTTAAAGTGGCAGTGCACGGTGAAGGCTCCATGCACGATTTCGCCCCATGTTGCACAAAGCATTATTGTCATTTTATGTCCATCACTATTTATTATAGGGTAGTATCAGTGATTATTAATGATATAGGCCTATGTGTCTGGAGGATACATTGAACTACCTTCAGCCCAGGTTAGTCTAACATAGTATGTGTTCCTCAACACACATACGGCATCTCCTTCCTACATCATGCTGGGAAATTTATAATCTGTGGAGGCAATTTTATTTCCCTGCTTCTGTCACTGGCATGAGAGGAAAGTCATTTGGGTCAACAATTTATTCCCATAGGTGTGTGTGTGTATTTATATATTATTTATATATATGTGTGTATGTGTATATATATACAGTGCCTTGCGAAAGTATTCGGCCCCCTTGAACTTTGCGACCTTTTGCCACATTTCAGGCTTCAAACATAAAGATATAAAACTTTTTTTTTTGTGAAGAATCATCAACAAGTGGGACACAATCATGAAGTGGAACGACATTTATTGGATATTTCAAACTTTTTTAACAAATGAAAAACTGAATTATTCAGCCCCTTTACTTTCAGTGCAGCAAACTCTCTCCAGAAGTTCAGTGAGGATCTCTGAATGATCCAATGTTGACCTAAATGACTAATGATGATAAATACAATCCACCTGTGTGTAATCAAGTCTCCGTATAAATGCACCTGCACTGTGATAGTCTCAGAGGTCCGTTAAAAGCGCAGAGAGCATCATGAAGAACAAGGAACACACCAGGCAGGTCCGAGATACTGTTGTGAAGAAGTTTAAAGCCGGATTTGGATACAAAAAGATTTCCCAAGCTTTAAACATCCCAAGGAGCACTGTGCAAGCGATAATATTGAAATGGAAGGAGTATCAGACCACTGCAAATCTACCAAGACCTGGCCGTCCCTCTAAACCTTCAGCTCATACAAGGAGAAGACTGATCAGAGATGCAGCCAAGAGGCCCATGATCACTCTGGATGAACTGCAGAGAACTACAGCTGAGGTGGGAGACTCTGTCCATAGGACAACAATCAGTCGTATATTGCACAAATCTGGCCTTTATGGAAGAGTGGCAAGAAGAAAGCCATTTCTTAAAGATATCCATACAAAGTGTTGTTTAAAGTTTGCCACAAGCCACCTGGGAGACACACCAAACATGTGGAAGAAGGTGCTCTGGTCAGATGAAACCAAAATTGAACTTTTTGGCAACAATGCAAAACGTTATGTTTGGCGTAAAAGCAACACAGCTCATCACCCTGAACATACCATCCCCACTGTCAAACATGGTGGTGGCAGCATCATGGTTTGGGCCTGCTTTTCTTCAGCAGGGACAGGGAAGATGGTTAAAATTGATGGGAAGATGGATGCAGCCAAATACAGGACCATTCTGGAAGAAAACCTGATGGAGTCTGCAAATGACCTGAGACTGGGACGGAGATTTGTCTTCCAACAAGACAATGATCCAAAACATAAAGCAAAATCTACAATGGAATGGTTAAAAAATAAACATATCCAGGTGTTAGAATGGCCAAGTCAAAGTCCAGACCTGAATCCAATCGAGAATCTGTGGAAAGAACTGAAAGCTGCTGTTCACAAATGCTCTCCATCCAACCTCACTGAGCTCGAGCTGTTTTGCAAGGAGGAATGGGAAAACATTTCAGTCTCTCGATGTGCAAAACTGATAGAGACATACCCCAAGTGACTTACAGCTGTAATCGCAGCAAAAGGTAGCGCTACAAAGTATTAACTTTTAAGGAGGCTGAATAATTTTGCACGCCCAATTTTTCAGTTTTTGATTTGTTAAAAAAGTTTGAAATATCCAATAAATGTCGTTCCACTTCATGATTGTGTCCCACTTGTTGTTGATTCTTCACAAAAAAATACAGTTTTATATCTTTGTTTGAAGTACTTTCGCAAGGCACTGTTTGTGTATGTATGTATGTATGTATGTATGTATGTATGTATATATATATATATATATTTATTTATTTATATTTATATATATTTATTTTTATATTTATTTTTATATATATTTATTTTTATATATATATTTATATATACAGTGGGGCAAAAAAGTATTTAGTTAGCCACCAATTGTGCAAGTTCTCCCACTTAAAAAGATGAGAGAGGCCTGTAATTTTCATCATAGGTACACTTCAACTATGACAGACAAAATATGAAAAAAAATCCAGAAAATCTCATTGTAGGATTTTTATTGAATTTATTTGCAAATTATGGTGGAAAATAAGTATTTGGTCACCTACAAACAAGCAAGATTTCTGGCTCTCACAGACCTGTAACTTCGTCTTTAAGAGGCTCCTCTGTCCTCCACTCGTTACCTGTATTAATGGCACCTGTTTGAACTTGTTATCAGTATAAAAGACACCTGTCCACAACCTCAAACAGTCACACTCCAAACTCCACTATGGCCAAGACCAAAGAGCTGTCAAAGGACACCAGAAAAAAAATTGTAGACCTGCACCAGGCTGGGAAGACTGAATCTGCAATAGGTAAGCAGCTTGGTTTGAAGAAATCAACTGTGGGAGCAATTATTAGGAAATGGAATACATACAAGACCACTGATAATCTCCCTCGGTCTGGGGCTCCACACAAGATCTCACCCCGTGGGGTCAATATTATCACAAGAACGGTAGGCAAAAATCCCAGAACCACACAGGGGGACCTAGTGAATGACCTGCAGAGAGCTGGGACCAAAGTAACAAAGCCTACCATCAGTAACACACTACGCCGCCAGGGACTCAAATCCTGCAGTGCCAGACGTGTCCCCCTGCTTAAGCCAGTACATGTCCAGGCCGTCTGAAGTTTGCTAGAGAGCATTTGGATGATCCAGAAGAAGATTGGAAGAATGTCATATGGTCAGATGAAACCAAAATAGAACTTTTTGGTAAAAACTTGTCGTGTTTGGAGGACAAAGAATGCTGAGTTGAATCCAAAGAACACCATACCTACTGTGAAGCATGGGGGTGGAAACATCATGCTTTGGGGCTGTTTTTCTGCAAAGGGACCAGGACGACTGATCCGTGTAAAGGAAGGAATGAATGGGGCCATGTATTGTGAGATTTTGAGTGAAAACCTCCTTCCATCAGCAAGGGCATTGAAGATGAAACGTGGCTGGGTCTTTCAGCATGACAATGATCCCAAACACACTGCCCGGGCAACGAAGGAGTGTCTTCGTAAGAAGCATTTCAAGGTCCTGGAGTGGCCTAGCCAGTCTCCAGATCTCAACCCCATAGAAAATCTTTGGAGGGAGTTGAAAGTCCGTGTTGCCCAGCAACAGCCCCAAAACATCACTGCTGTAGAGGAGATCTGCATGGAGGAATGGGCCAAAATACCAGCAACAGTGTGTGAAAACCTTGTGAAGACTTACAGAAAATGTTTGACCTCTGTCATTGCCAACAAAGGGTATATAACAAACTATTGAGAAACTTTTGTTATTGACCAAATACTTATTTTCCACCATAATAAATAAATTCAAAGTATTGAGAAACTTTTGTTATTGACCAAATACTTATTTTCCACCATAACAAATAAATTCATTAAAAATCCTACAATGTGATTTTCTGGATTTGTTTTCTCATTTTGTCTGTTATAGTTGAAGTGTACCTATGATGAAAATTACAGGCCTCTCATCTTTTTAAGTGGGAGAACTTGCACAATTGGTGGCTGACTAAATACTTTTTTGCCCCACTGTATATATATATATATATATGCACATTGGAATTTGTAATCTATCAATCTATCCTTGCCTCCAAGGACTTTGACAGTGATTTGACATGAGCTTTTCAAATTGACAGGTATTATGTTTCTGCGGAGAGGAACGGCAATTGTTATTGTATAATCAGTAGGATTCCGCCGCATCAGCCAACCCTTACAGCAGCAAAATGAGAATGATCAATACATCTCACAGTAGCAAAGCAGAGTGGTTCATGAACTAGTATATCATGTTAGTGTTCGATGAATGAATGAGTCACTCTTGCTGTTGTAGATGAACACTATATTAGGGCTTGCATCTGTTCTTTATCTTTACCACCCATTTACACTGTAAAAACCCATCTCGGTCAATTATGTGGTTTATTTTTGCCCCATTTGAGGAACCTCAAAGGCAATGTATTTTAAACACTATTTGAAGCTACATATTTTGGTCTCTTATTATAGTATAAACAGACAGGGAGAAAAATATCCTTTGTTTTTAGTTTATGATAAGGTATGACAATTGTACTAAGTTCATTAAAGCATTTTATTGTAATTCATATTCCTTTAAAAAAATATTTATTATATTACCCTTGTTCTCTTACCCTAGTTGAAATGACCAATGAACCTCTTTCAATAATTGTTCATATGGCAGATCTCAAGTTTATACACTTGAAGTCGGAAGTTTACATACACTTACGTTGGAGTCATTAAAACTCGTTTTTCAACCACTCCACACATGTCTTTTAAAAAAAACTATAGTTTTGGCAAGTTGGTTAGGACATCTACTTTGTACATGACACAAGTAATTTTTCCAACAATTGTTTACAGACAGATTATTTCACTTAATTCACTGTATCACAATTCTAGTGGGTCAGAAGTGTACATAAACTCAGTTGACTGTGCCTTCAAACAGCTTGGAAAATTCCAGAAAATGATTTTATGGCTTTAGAAACTTCTGATTGGCTAATTGACAACATTTGAGTCAATTGGAGGTGTACCTGTGGATGTATTTCAAGGCCTACCTTCAAACGCAGCGCCTCTTTGCTTGACATCATGGGAAAATGTAATGAAATCAGCCAAGACTTGGAGACCTCCACAAGTCTGGTTCATCCTTGGGAGCAATTTCCAAATGCCTGAAGGTATCACGTTCATCTGTACAAACAATAGTACGCAAGTATAAACACCATGGGACCACGCAGCTGTCATAGCACGCAGAGACGCATTCTGTCTCCTAGAGATGAACGTACTTTGGTGCGAAAAGTGCAAATCAATCCCAGAAAAACAGCGAAAGACCTTGTGAAGATTTTGGAGGAAACGGGTATAAAAGTATCTATATCACAGTAAAATTAGTCCTATATCGACATAACCTGAAAGGCCACTCAGCAAGGAAGAAGCCACTGCTCCAAAACTGCCATTAAAAAGCCAGACTACAGTTTGCAACTGCACATGGGGACAAAGATTGTACTTTTTGGAGAAATGTCCTCTGGTCGGATGAAACCGAAATAGAACCGTTTGGCCATAATGACCATCGTTATGTTTGGAGGAAAAAGGGGGATGCTTGCAAGCTGAAGAACACCATTCCAGCTGTGAAGCATGGGGGTGGCAGCATCATGTTGTGGGGGTGCTTTGCAGCAGGTGGGACTGGTGCACTTCCCAAAATAGATGGCATCATGAGAGAGGAAAATTATGTGGATGCATTGAAGCAACATCTCAAGACATCAGTCAGGAAGTTCAAGCTTGTTTGCAAATGCGCTTCCAAATGGACAATGACCCCAAGCATACTTCTAAAGTTGTGGCAAAATGGCTTAAGGACAACAAAGTCAAGGTATTGGAGTGGCCATCACAAAGCCCTGACTTCAATCCTATAGAAAATCTGTGTGCAGAACTGAAAAAGCTTGTGCGAGCAAGGAGACCTATAAACCTGACTCAGGTACAACAGCTTTGTCAGATGGAATGGGCCAAAATTCACCCAACTTATTGTGGGAAGCTCGTGGAAGGCTTCATGAAACGTTTGACCCAAGTTAAACAATTTAAAGGCAATGCTACCAAATACTAATTGAGTGTATGTAAACTTCTGACCCACTGGAAATGTGATGACAGAAATAAAAGCTGAAATAAATATTTCTCTCTTCTATTATTCTGACATTTCACATTCTTAAAATAAAGTGGTGATCCTAACTGACATAAGACAGGGAATTTTTAGTAAGATTAAATGTCAGGAATTGTGAAAAACTGAGTTTAAATGTATTTGGCGAAGGTCTATGTAAACTTCCGACTTCAACTGTAGATAGTCGTCTACACTGTCTAATTCAAGGTTTACTGTA
This sequence comes from Oncorhynchus kisutch, assembly GCF_002021735.2. Classification (NCBI taxonomy): domain Eukaryota; kingdom Metazoa; phylum Chordata; class Actinopteri; order Salmoniformes; family Salmonidae; genus Oncorhynchus; species Oncorhynchus kisutch. The sequence goes on along the minus strand of NC_034181.2, from coordinate 71,496,261 downwards.
CAGGTGATGTTTGTGTGCCTGCTCCTTTTCTATGCATTCAAATCTGTTGAGGCCTATGTGGAATTTTAATATGCAGAGGTCAGCGTAGATTTTTCCTCTGACATAACCTTTTGCATTTGTTTTCCAGCACAAACTGAAACGACACATGTATGATCATTGGCACGTTATTAATCTAAAGCTTTAAATGTCTTTCCCTCCAAACACTTTGGTGTATTTTTATCCACACTAATTATGTTTCTCTAACGAGATGTACCGAGAACCTGTCGATGAGTAAATGGAGACAAATTAACTGGCAAATATAGAGATATGGCTCTGCCACTGGCTACATCTACCTTGTTAGCCACAGAGGTTTTCAGCTGTGTCTGAGATATGTCGGACTTCGCCGCTGTCAGCAAGGACGTGACGTCAAGCAGCCTAATTGGGTTCTTCTTTGTGCGTAGGTACCCCGACATGCCCTGCGCTGCTGACGTTGTGAACGCCTTAGATCAACAGGCGCTTGCGTCCATCCTCACTGCCTATGGGGAGGAGAGGCATGCCAGGAAAATAGCCTCGGCCATGGTGGAGGCACGCAGTGTCTACCCCATCACCCGGACACAGCAGCTGGCCAGCGTGGTGGCAGGTACCCTCATTAATTCCCTACATCGTCTTAGAGGCTCAGTGCAGAAACGGTAGGGAAATATTAAGCCCCAGTCTCCCTGTGGGACCTATTTGTCTAGGGAAAAATCACGATGGCTCTAATCTCAAACATCATCCTCTCCTGTCTGGATTTTGGATTCCTCTCGCACCCCTTTCCTGATGAGATTACTAGTAATAAGGCGGAGAAATGCGTAGGGTGCGGCTGCCGCTCTGACAAGAGAGAGTGACTACCTCTCTTTTTCACACGAGCCCCCATTCTCCCTTCCCTTACTCCCGTCTTCCTCCTCCCCTTTGTTGCTTTTGATTTCGTTTCCCACCCTATCTTATTTTATGCCCATCCCCGCAGCCCGTTTCATTCACACACATGCACACACTCATGCACACATTGAGGATGGATCATCATTTTTTTAATGCATTTAAAAAATATATATTTTTGCTTCCCTCTGAGAGTTAGAAAGAGAGGTCTTCTCAATGGCTGTTACGGAGCTAGGCGCTACGTGCGTCACACAGGGAGAACAGGTGTGAGGGAGGACAGCTGTTTGATCTCTTGAAGAGCAGAGCGAGTCACCAGCAATCTTTATTCCAATCAATCCAAGAGGTCCTGACTCGTGCGGGTCCCAGGGGGTCAGCTAGGCTGCTGGTGACACCGTTGCCTAGGGAAGAAGGGCGGAGGGGAGGGGAGGTTGTATTTGTGTAAGGGGGCACACTTTGTAGCGCAATGGTTGGGGGTGTTCAGGACCGAAATGATAGTGTGCTATAGATTTATTGGACAGCAGCTCTTCTGTAAGGAGTAGTAGCCCTGCAGCCCTTCTATAAGGAGTAGTAGCACTGCAGCTCTTCTTTAAGGAGTTGTAGCCCTGCAGCTCTTCTGTAATGAGTAGTAGCCCTGCAGCTCTGCTATACGGAGTAGTAGCCCTGCAGCTCTGCTATACGGAGTAGTAGCTCTGCAGCTCTGCTATACGGAGTAGTAGCCCTGCAGCTCTGCTATACGGAGTAGTAGCCCTGCAGCTCTGCTATACGGAGTAGTAGCCCTGCAGCTCTGCTATACGGAGTAGTAGCCCTGCAGCTCTGCTATACGGAGTAGTAGCCCTGCAGCTCTGCTATACGGAGTAGTAGCCCTGCAGCTCTTCTGTAAGGAGTAGTAGCCCTGCAGCTCTGCTATACGGAGTAGTAGCCCTGCAGCTCTGCTATACGGAGTAGTAGCCCTGCAGCTCTTCTATAAGGAGTAGAAGCCCTGCAGCTCTTCTGTAAAGAGTAGTAGCCCTGCAGCTCTTCTATAAGGAGTAGCAGCCCTGCAGCTCTTCTGTAAGGAGTAGTAGCCCTGCAGCTCTTCTGTAAGGAGTAATAGCCCTGCAGCTCTGCTATACGGAGTAGTAGCTCTGCTATACGGAGTAGTAGCCCTGCAGCTCTGCTATACGGAGTAGTGGCCCTGCAGCTCTTCTGTAAGGAATAGTTGCCCTGCAGCTCTTCTGTAAGGAATAGTTGCCCTGCAGCTCTTCTGTAAGGAGTAGTAGCCCTGCAGCTCTGCTATACGGAGTAGTAGCCCTGCAGCTCTGCTATACGGAGTAGTAGCCCTGCAGCTCTGCTATACGGAGTAGTAGCCCTGCAGCTCTTCTGTAAGGAGTAGTAGCCCTGCAGCTCTTCTGTAAGGAGTAGTAGCCCTGCAGCTCTTCTATAAGGAGTAGTAGCCCTGCAGCTCTTCTATAAGGGCTAGTAGCCCTGCAGCTCTTCTATAAGGAGTAGTAGCCCTGCAGCTCTTCTATAAGGAGTAGTAGCCCTGCAGCTCTTCTATACGGAGTAGTAGCCCTGCAGCTCTTCTGTAAGGAGTAGTAGCCCTGCAGCTCTGCTATACGGAGTAGTAGCCCTGCAGCTCTTCTATAAGGAGTAGAAGCCCTGCAGCTCTTCTGTAAAGAGTAGTAGCCCTGCAGCTCTTCTATAAGGAGTAGCAGCCCTGCAGCTCTTCTGTAAGGAGTAGTAGCCCTGCAGCTCTTCTGTAAGGAGTAGTAGCCCTGCAGCCCTTCTGTAAGGAGTTGTAGCCCTGCAGCTCTTCTGTAATGAGTAGTAGCCCTGCAGCTCTGCTATACGGAGTAGTAGCCCTGCAGCTCTGCTATACGGAGTAGCAGCTCTGCTATACGGAGTAGTAGCCCTGCAGCTCTGCTATACGGAGTAGTAGCCCTGCAGCTCTGCTATACGGAGTAGTAGCCCTGCAGCTCTGCTATACGGAGTAGTAGCCCTGCAGCTCTTCTGTAAGGAGTAGTAGCCCTGCAGCTCTTTTGTAAGGAGTAGTGGCCCTGCAGCTCTGCTATACTGAGTAGTAGCCCTGCAGCTCTTCTGTAAGGAATAGTTGCCCTGCAGCTCTACTGTAAGGAGTAGTAGCCCTGCAGCTCTTCTGTAAGGAGTAGTAGCCCTGCAGCTCTTCTGTAAGGACTAGTAGCCCTGCAGCTCTTCTATAAGGAATAGTAGCCCTGCAGCTCTTCTATAAGGACTAGTAGCCCTGCAGCTCTTCTATAAGGACTAGTAGCCCTGCAACTCTTCTATAAGGAGTAGTAGCCCTGCAGCTCTTCTATAATGAGTAGTAGCCCTGCAGCTCTTCTATAAGGAGTAGTAGCCCTGCAGCTCTTCTATACGGAGTAGTAGCCCTGCAGCTCTGCTATACGGAGTAGTAGCCCTGCAGCTCTTCTATACGGAGTAGTAGCCCTGCAGCTCTTCTGTAAAGAGTAGTAGCCCTGCAGCTCTTCTATAAGGAGTAGCAGCCCTGCAGCTCTTCTGTAAGGAGTAGTAGCCCTGCAGCTCTTCTGTAAGGAGTAGTAGCCCTGCACCTCTTCTGTAAGGAGTAGTAGCCCTGCAGCCCTTCTGTAAGGAGTTGTAGCCCTGCAGCTCTTCTGTAATGAGTAGTAGCCCTGCAGCTCTGCTATACGGAGTAGTAGCCCTGCAGCTCTGCTATATGGAGTAGTAGCCCTGCAGCTCTGCTATACGGAGTAGTAGCCCTGCAGCTCTTCTGTAAGGAGTAGTAGCCCTGCAGCTCTGCTATACGGAGTAGTAGCCCTGCAGCTCTGCTATATGGAGTAGTAGCCCTGCAGCTCTGCTATTCGGAGTAGTAGCCCTGCAGCTCTGATATACGGAGTAGTAGCCCTGCAGCTCTTCTGTAAGGAGTAATAGCCCTGCAGCTCTGATATACGGAGTAGTAGCCCTGCAGCTCTGCTATACGGAGTAGTAGCCCTGCAGCTCTGCTATACGGAGTAGTAGCCCTGCAGCTCTTCTGTAAGGAGTAGTAGCCCTGCAGCTCTTCTGTAAGGAGTAGTAGCCCTGCAGCTCTTCTATAAGGAGTAGTAGCCCTGCAGCTCTTCTATAAGGGCTAGTAGCCCTGCAGCTCTTCTATAAGGAGTAGTAGCCCTGCAACTCTTCTATAAGGAGTAGTAGCCCTGCAGCTCTGCTATACGGAGTAGTAGCCCTGCAGCTCTGCTATACGGAGTAGTAGCCCTGCAGCTCTTCTATAAGGAGTAGTAGCCCTGCAGCTCTTCTGTAAAGAGTAGTAGCCCTGCAGCTTTTCTATAAGGAGTAGCAGCCCTGCAGCTCTTCTGTAAGGAGTTGTAGCCCTGCAGCTCTTCTGTAATGAGTGTTAGACCTGCAGCTCTGCTATACGGAGTAGTAGCCCTGCAGCTCTGCTATACGGAGTAGCAGCTCTGCTATACGGAGTAGTAGCCCTGCAGCTCTGCTATACGGAGTAGTAGCCCTGCAGCTCTGCTATACGGAGTAGTAGCCCTGCAGCTCTGCTATACGGAGTAGTAGCCCTGCAGCTCTGCTATACGGAGTAGTAGCCCTGCAGCTCTGCTATACGGAGTAGTAGCCCTGCAGCTCTGCTATACGGAGTAGTAGCCCTGCAGCTCTTCTGTAAGGAGTAGTAGCCCTGCAGCTCTGCTATACGGAGTAGTAGCCCTGCAGCTCTGCTATATGGAGTAGTAGCCCTGCAGCTCTGCTATTCGGAGTAGTAGCCCTGCAGCTCTGATATACGGAGTAGTAGCCCTGCAGCTCTTCTGTAAGGAGTAATAGCCCTGCAGCTCTGATATACGGAGTAGTAGCCCTGCAGCTCTGCTATACGGAGTAGTAGCCCTGCAGCTCTTTTGTAAGGAGTAGTGGCCCTGCAGCTCTGCTATACTGAGTAGTAGCCCTGCAGCTCTTCTGTAAGGAATAGTTGCCCTGCAGCTCTACTGTAAGGAGTAGTAGCCCTGCAGCTCTTCCTTAAGGAGTAGTAGCCCTGCAGCTCTTCTGTAAGGACTAGTAGCCCTGCAGCTCTTCTATAAGGAATAGTAGCCCTGCAGCTCTTCTATAAGGACTAGTAGCCCTGCAGCTCTTCTATAAGGACTAGTAGCCCTGCAGCTCTGCTATACGGAGTAGTAGCCCTGCGGCTCTGCTATACGGAGTAGCAGCTCTGCTATACGGAGTAGTAGCCCTGCAGCTCTGCTATACGGAGTAGTAGCCCTGCAGCTCTGCTATACGGAGTAGTAGCCTTGCAGCTCTGCTATACGGAGTAGTAGCCCTGCAGCTCTGCTATACGGAGTAGTAGCCCTGCAGCTCTGCTATACGGAGTAGTAGCCCTGCAGCTCTGCTATACGGAGTAGTAGCCCTGCAGCTCTGCTATACGGAGTAGTAGCCCTGCAGCTCTGCTATACGGAGTAGTAGCCCTGCAGCTCTGCTATACGGAGTAGTAGCCCTGCAGCTCTTCTGTAAGGCGTAGTAGCCCTGCAGCTCTTCTGTAAGGAGTAGTAGCCCTGCAGCTCTGCTATACGGAGTAGTAGCCCTGCAGCTCTTCTATAAGGAGTAGGAGCCCTGCAGCTCTTCTGTAAAGAGTAGTAGCCCTGCAGCTCTTCTATAAGGAGTAGCAGCCCTGCAGCTCTTCTGTAAGGAGTAGTAGCCCTGCAGCTCTTCTGTAAGGAGTAATAGCCCTGCAGCTCTGCTATACGGAGTAGTAGCTCTGCTATACGGAGTAGTAGCCCTGCAGCTCTGCTATACGGAGGAGTGGCCCTGCAGCTCTTCTGTAAGGAATAGTTGCCCTGCAGCTCTTCTGTAAGGAGTAGTAGCCCTGCAGCTCTTCTATAAGGAGTAGTAGCCCTGCAGCTCTTCTGTAAGGAATAGTTGCCCTGCAGCTCTTCTATAAGGAGTACTAGCCCTGCAGCTCTACTGTAAGGAGTAGTAGCCCTGCAGCTCTTCTGTAAGGAGTAGTAGCCCTGCAGCTCTGCTATACGGAGTAGTAGCCCTGCAGCTCTGCTATACGGAGTAGTAGCCCTGCAGCTCTGCTATACGGAGTAGTAGCCCTGCAGCTCTTCTGTAAGGAGTAGTAGCCCTGCAGCTCTTCTATAAGGAGTAGTAGCCCTGCAGCTCTTCTATAAGGGCTTGTAGCCCTGCAGCTCTTCTATAAGGGCTAGTAGCCCTGCAGCTCTTCTATAAGGAGTAGTAGCCCTGCAGCTCTTCTATAAGGAGTAGTAGCCCTGCAGCTCTGCTATACGGAGTAGTAGCCCTGCAGCTCTGCTATACGGAGTAGTAGCCCTGCAGCTCTTCTATAAGGAGTAGTAGCCCTGCAGCTCTTCTGTAAAGAGTAGTAGCCCTGCAGCTTTTCTATAAGGAGTAGCAGCCCTGCAGCTCTTCTGTAAGGAGTAGTAGCCCTGCAGCTCTTCTGTAAGGAGTAGTAGCCCTGCAGCCCTTCTGTAAGGAGTTGTAGCCCTGCAGCCCTTCTGTAAGGAGTTGTAGCCCTGCAGCTCTTCTGTAATGAGTAGTAGCCCTGCAGCTCTGCTATACGGAGCAGTAGCCCTGCAGCTCTGCTATACGGAGTAGCAGCTCTGCTATACGGAGTAGTAGCCCTGCAGTTCTGCTATACGGAGTAGTAGCCCTGCAGCTCTGCTATACGGAGTAGTAGCCCTGCAGCTCTGCTATACGGAGTAGTAGCCCTGCAGCTCTGCTATACGGAGTAGTAGCCCTGCAGCTCTGCTATACGGAGTAGTAGCCCTGCAGCTCTTCTGTAAGGAGTAGTAGCCCTGCAGCTCTGCTATACGGAGTAGTAGCCCTGCAGCTCTGCTATATGGAGTAGTAGCCCTGCAGCTCTTCTATACGGAGTAGTAGCCCTGCAGCTCTGCTATACGGAGTAGTAGCCCTGCAGCTCTTCTATACGGAGTAGTAGCCCTGCAGCTCTTCTGTAAAGAGTAGTAGCCCTGCAGCTCTTCTATAAGGAGTAGCAGCCCTGCAGCTCTTCTGTAAGGAGTAGTAGCCCTGCAGCTCTTCTGTAAGGAGTAGTAGCCCTGCACCTCTTCTGTAAGGAGTAGTAGCCCTGCAGCCCTTCTGTAAGGAGTTGTAGCCCTGCAGCTCTTCTGTAATGAGTAGTAGCCCTGCAGCTCTGCTATACGGAGTAGTAGCCCTGCAGCTCTGCTATATGGAGTAGTAGCCCTGCAGCTCTGCTATACGGAGTAGTAGCCCTGCAGCTCTTCTGTAAGGAGTAGTAGCCCTGCAGCTCTGCTATACGGAGTAGTAGCCCTGCAGCTCTGCTATATGGAGTAGTAGCCCTGCAGCTTTGCTATTCGGAGTAGTAGCCCTGCAGCTCTGATATACGGAGTAGTAGCCCTGCAGCTCTTCTGTAAGGAGTAATAGCCCTGCAGCTCTGATATACGGAGTAGTAGCCCTGCAGCTCTGCTATACGGAGTAGTAGCCCTGCAGCTCTGCTATACGGAGTAGTAGCCCTGCAGCTCTTCTGTAAGGAGTAGTAGCCCTGCAGCTCTTCTGTAAGGAGTAGTAGCCCTGCAGCTCTTCTATAAGGAGTAGTAGCCCTGCAGCTCTTCTATAAGGGCTAGTAGCCCTGCAGCTCTTCTATAAGGGCTAGTAGCCCTGCAGCTCTTCTATAAGGAGTAGTAGCCCTGCAACTCTTCTATAAGGAGTAGTAGCCCTGCAGCTCTGCTATACGGAGTAGTAGCCCTGCAGCTCTGCTATACGGAGTAGTAGCCCTGCAGCTCTTCTATAAGGAGTAGTAGCCCTGCAGCTCTTCTGTAAAGAGTAGTAGCCCTGCAGCTTTTCTATAAGGAGTAGCAGCCCTGCAGCTCTTCTGTAAGGAGTGTTAGACCTGCAGCTCTGCTATACGGAGTAGTAGCCCTGCAGCTCTGCTATACGGAGTAGCAGCTCTGCTATACGGAGTAGTAGCCCTGCAGCTCTGCTATACGGAGTAGTAGCCCTGCAGCTCTGCTATACGGAGTAGTAGCCCTGCAGCTCTGCTATACGGAGTAGTAGCCCTGCAGCTCTGCTATACGGAGTAGTAGCCCTGCAGCTCTGCTATACGGAGTAGTAGCCCTGCAGCTCTTCTGTAAGGAGTAGTAGCCCTGCAGCTCTGCTATACGGAGTAGTAGCCCTGCAGCTCTGCTATATGGAGTAGTAGCCCTGCAGCTCTGCTATTCGGAGTAGTAGCCCTGCAGCTCTGATATACGGAGTAGTAGCCCTGCAGCTCTTCTGTAAGGAGTAATAGCCCTGCAGCTCTGATATACGGAGTAGTAGCCCTGCAGCTCTGCTATACGGAGTAGTAGCCCTGCAGCTCTTTTGTAAGGAGTAGTGGCCCTGCAGCTCTGCTATACTGAGTAGTAGCCCTGCAGCTCTTCTGTAAGGAATAGTTGCCCTGCAGCTCTACTGTAAGGAGTAGTAGCCCTGCAGCTCTTCTGTAAGGAGTAGTAGCCCTGCAGCTCTTCTGTAAGGACTAGTAGCCCTGCAGCTCTTCTATAAGGAATAGTAGCCCTGCAGCTCTTCTATAAGGACTAGTAGCCCTGCAGCTCTTCTATAAGGACTAGTAGCCCTGCAGCTCTGCTATACGGAGTAGTAGCCCTGCGGCTCTGCTATACGGAGTAGCAGCTCTGCTATACGGAGTAGTAGCCCTGCAGCTCTGCTATACGGAGTAGTAGCCCTGCAGCTCTGCTATACGGAGTAGTAGCCTTGCAGCTCTGCTATACGGAGTAGTAGCCCTGCAGCTCTGCTATACGGAGTAGTAGCCCTGCAGCTCTGCTATACGGAGTAGTAGCCCTGCAGCTCTGCTATACGGAGTAGTAGCCCTGCAGCTCTGCTATACGGAGTAGTAGCCCTGCAGCTCTGCTATACGGAGTAGTAGCCCTGCAGCTCTGCTATACGGAGTAGTAGCCCTGCAGCTCTTCTGTAAGACGTAGTAGCCCTGCAGCTCTTCTGTAAGGAGTAGTAGCCCTGCAGCTCTGCTATACGGAGTAGTAGCCCTGCAGCTCTTCTATAAGGAGTAGGAGCCCTGCAGCTCTTCTGTAAAGAGTAGTAGCCCTGCAGCTCTTCTATAAGGAGTAGCAGCCCTGCAGCTCTTCTGTAAGGAGTAGTAGCCCTGCAGCTCTTCTGTAAGGAGTAATAGCCCTGCAGCTCTGCTATACGGAGTAGTAGCTCTGCTATACGGAGTAGTAGCCCTGCAGCTCTGCTATACGGAGGAGTGGCCCTGCAGCTCTTCTGTAAGGAATAGTTGCCCTGCAGCTCTTCTGTAAGGAGTAGTAGCCCTGCAGCTCTTCTATAAGGAGTAGTAGCCCTGCAGCTCTTCTGTAAGGAATAGTTGCCCTGCAGCTCTTCTATAAGGAGTACTAGCCCTGCAGCTCTACTGTAAGGAGTAGTAGCCCTGCAGCTCTTCTGTAAGGAGTAGTAGCCCTGCAGCTCTGCTATACGGAGTAGTAGCCCTGCAGCTCTGCTATACGGAGTAGTAGCCCTGCAGCTCTGCTATACGGAGTAGTAGCCCTGCAGCTCTTCTGTAAGGAGTAGTAGCCCTGCAGCTCTTCTATAAGGAGTAGTAGCCCTGCAGCTCTTCTATAAGGGCTAGTAGCCCTGCAGCTCTTCTATAAGGGCTAGTAGCCCTGCAGCTCTTCTATAAGGAGTAGTAGCCCTGCAGCTCTTCTATAAGGAGTAGTAGCCCTGCAGCTCTGCTATACGGAGTAGTAGCCCTGCAGCTCTGCTATACGGAGTAGTAGCCCTGCAGCTCTTCTATAAGGAGTAGTAGCCCTGCAGCTCTTCTGTAAAGAGTAGTAGCCCTGCAGCTTTTCTATAAGGAGTAGCAGCCCTGCAGCTCTTCTGTAAGGAGTAGTAGCCCTGCAGCTCTTCTGTAAGGAGTAGTAGCCCTGCAGCCCTTCTGTAAGGAGTTGTAGCCCTGCAGCCCTTCTGTAAGGAGTTGTAGCCCTGCAGCTCTTCTGTAATGAGTAGTAGCCCTGCAGCTCTGCTATACGGAGCAGTAGCCCTGCAGCTCTGCTATACGGAGTAGCAGCTCTGCTATACGGAGTAGTAGCCCTGCAGCTCTGCTATACGGAGTAGTAGCCCTGCAGCTCTGCTATACGGAGTAGTAGCCCTGCAGCTCTGCTATACGGAGTAGTAGCCCTGCAGCTCTGCTATACGGAGTAGTAGCCCTGCAGCTCTGCTATACGGAGTAGTAGCCCTGCAGCTCTTCTGTAAGGAGTAGTAGCCCTGCAGCTCTGCTATACGGAGTAGTAGCCCTGCAGCTCTGCTATATGGAGTAGTAGCCCTGCAGCTCTGCTATTCGGAGTAGTAGCTCTGCAGCTCTTCTGTAAGGAGTAATAGCCCTGCAGCTCTGATATACGGAGTAGTAGCCCTGCAGCTCTGCTATACGGAGTAGTAGCCCTGCAGCTCTTTTGTAAGGAGTAGTGGCCCTGCAGGTCTGCTATACTGAGTAGTAGCCCTGCAGCTCTTCTGTAAGGAATAGTTGCCCTGCAGCTCTACTGTAAGGAGTAGTAGCCCTGCAGCTCTTCTGTAAGGAGTAGTAGCCCTGCAGCTCTTCTGTAAGGACTAGTAGCCCTGCAGCTCTTCTATAAGGAATAGTAGCCCTGCAGCTCTTCTATAAGGAGTAGTAGCCCTGCAGCTCTGCTATACGGAGTAGTAGCCCTGCAGCTCTTCTATAAGGAGTAGTAGCCCTGCAGCTCTTCTGTAAAGAGTAGTAGCCCTGCAGCTTTTCTATAAGGAGTAGCAGCCCTGCAGCTCTTCTGTAAGGAGTAGTAGCCCTGCAGCTCTGCTATACGGAGTAGTAGCCCTGCAGCTCTGCTATACGGAGTAGTAGCCCTGCAGCTCTTCTGTAAGGAGTAGTAGCCCTGCAGCTCTGCTATACGGAGTAGTAGCCCTGCAGCTCTGCTATATGGAGTAGTAGCCCTGCAGCTCTGCTATTCGGAGTAGTAGCTCTGCAGCTCTTCTGTAAGGAGTAATAGCCCTGCAGCTCTGATATACGGAGTAGTAGCCCTGCAGCTCTGCTATACGGAGTAGTAGCCCTGCAGCTCTTTTGTAAGGAGTAGTGGCCCTGCAGCTCTGCTATACTGAGTAGTAGCCCTGCAGCTCTTCTGTAAGGAATAGTTGCCCTGCAGCTCTACTGTAAGGAGTAGTAGCCCTGCAGCTCTTCTGTAAGGAGTAGTAGCCCTGCAGCTCTTCTGTAAGGACTAGTAGCCCTGCAGCTCTTCTATGAGGAATAGTAGCCCTGCAGCTCTTCTATAAGGAGTAGTAGCCCTGCAGCTCTGCTATACGGAGTAGTAGCCCTGCAGCTCTTCTATAAGGAGTAGTAGCCCTGCAGCTCTTCTGTAAAGAGTAGTAGCCCTGCAGCTTTTCTATAAGGAGTAGCAGCCCTGCAGCTCTTCTGTAAGGAGTAGTAGCCCTGCAGCTCTTCTATAAGGACTAGTAGCCCTGCAGCTCTTCTATAAGGACTGGTAGCCCTGCAGCTCTTCTATAAGGAGTAGTAGCCCTGCAGCTCTTCTATAAGGAGTAGTAGCCCTGCAGCTCTTCTATAAGGAGTAGTAGCCCTGCAGCTCTTCTATACGGAGTAGTAGCCCTGCAGCTCTGCTATACATAGTAGTAGCCCTGCAGCTCTTCTATAAGGAGTAGTAGCCCTGCAGCTCTTCTGTAAGGAGTAGTAGCCCTGCACCTCTTCTGTAAGGAGTAGTAGCCCTGCAGCCCTTCTGTAAGGAGTTGTAGCCCTGCAGCTCTTCTGTAATGAGTAGTAGCCCTGCAGCTCTGCTATACGGAGTAGCAGCTCTGCTATACGGAGTAGTAGCCCTGCAGCTCTGCTATACGGAGTAGTAGCCCTGCAGCTCTGCTATACGGAGTAGTAGCCCTGCAGCTCTTCTGTAAGGAGTAGTAGCCCTGCAGCTCTGCTATACGGAGTAGTAGCCCTGCAGCTCTGCTATATGGAGTAGTAGCCCTGCAGCTCTGCTATTCGGAGTAGTAGCCCTGCAGCTCTGATATACGGAGTAGTAGCCCTGCAGCTCTTCTGTAAGGAGTAATAGCCCTGCAGCTCTGCTATACGGAGTAGTAGCCCTGCAGCTCTGCTATACTGAGTAGTAGCCCTGCAGCTCTTCTGTAAGGAATAGTTGCCCTGCAGCTCTTCTGTAAGGAATAGTTGCCCTGCAGCTCTTCTGTAAGGAGTAGTAGCCCTGCAGCTCTTCTGTAAGGAGTAGTAGCCCTGCAGCTCTTCTGTAAGGAGTAGTAGCCCTGCAGCTCTTCTGTAAGGACTAGTATCCCTGCAGCTCTTCTATAAGGAATAGTAGCCCTGCAGCTCTTCTATAAGGACTAGTAGCCCTGCAGCTCTTCTATAAGGACTAGTAGCCCTGCAGCTCTTCTATAAGGACTAGTAGCCCTGCAACTCTTCTATAAGGAGTAGTAGCCCTGCAGCTCTTCTATTCGGAGTAGTAGCCCTGCAGCCCCTTCTATAAGGAGTAGGAGCCCTGCAGCCCCTTCTATAAGGAGTAGTAGCCCTGCAGCTCTTCTATAAGGAGTAGTAGCCCTGCAGCTCTTCTATAAGGAGTAGTAGCCCTGCAGCTCTTCTATAGGGAGTAGTAGCCCTGCAGCTCTTCTATAAGGAGTAGTAGCCCTGCAGCTCTTCTATAAGGAGTAGTAGCCCTGCAGCTCTTCTATAAGGAGTAGTAGCCCTGCAGCTCTTCTGTAAGGAGTAGTAGCCCTGCAGCTCTGCTATATGGAGTAGTAGCCCTGCAGCTCTGCTATACGGAGTAGTAGCCCTGCAGCTCTTCTGTAAGGAGTAGTAGCCCTGCAGCTCTTCTGTAAGGAGTAGTAGCCCTGCAGCTCTTCTGTAAGGAGTAGTAGCCCTGCAGCTCTGCTATACGGAGTAGTAGCCCTGCAGCTCTTCTGTAAGGACTAGTAGCCCTGCAGCTCTGATATACGGAGTAGTAGCCCTGCAGCTCTTCTGTAAGGAATAGTTGCCCTGCAGCTCTTCTATAAGGACTAGTAGCCCTGCAGCTCTTCTATAAGGACTAGTAGCCCTGCAGCTCTTCTATAAGGAGTAGTAGCCCTGCAGCTCTGCTATACGGAGTAGTAGCCCTGCAGCTCTTCTATAAGGAGTAGTAGCCCTGCAGCTCTTCTGTAAAAGAGTAGTAGCCCTGCAGCTCTTCTGTAAAGAGTAGTAGCCCTGCAGCTCTTCTATAAGGAGTACCAGCCCTGCAGGTCTTCTGTAAGGATTAGTAGCCCTGCAGCTCTTCTGTAAGGAGTAGTAGCCCTGCACCTCTTCTGTAAGGAGTAGTAGCCCTTCAGCCCTTCTGTAAGGAGTTGTAGCCCTGCAGCTCTTCTGTAATGAGTAGTAGCCCTGCAGCTCTGCTATACGGAGTAGCAGCTCTGCTATACGGAGTAGTAGCCCTGCAGCCCTGCTATACGGAGTAGTAGCCCTGCAGCCCTTCTGTAAGGAGTAGTAGCCCTGCAGCTCTGCTATACGGAGTAGTAGCCCTGCAGCTCTACTATATGGAGTAGTAGCCCTGCAGCTCTGCTATTCGGAGTAGTAGCCCTGCAGCTCTGATATACGGAGTAGTAGCCCTGCAGCTCTTCTGTAAGGAGTAATAGCCCTGCAGCTCTGATATACGGAGTAGTAGCCCTGCAGCTCTGCTATACGAAGTAGTAGCCCTGCAGCTCTTTTGTAAGGAGTAGTGGCCCTGCAGCTCTGCTATACTGAGTAGTAGCCCTGCAGCTCTTCTGTAAGGAATAGTTGCCCTGCAGCTCTTCTGTAAGGAATAGTTGCCCTGCAGCTCTTCTGTAAGGAATAGTTGCCCTGCAGCTCTTCTGTAAGGAGTAGTAGCCCTGCAGCTCTTCTGTAAGGAGTAATAGCCCTGCAGCTCTGATATACGGAGTAGTAGCCCTGCAGCTCTGCTATACGGAGTAGTAGCCCTGCAGCTCTTCTGTAAGGAATAGTTGCCCTGCAGCTCTTCTATAAGGAGTAGTAGCCCTGCAGCTCTACTGTAAGGAGTAGTAGCCCTGCAGCTCTTCTGTAAGGAGTAGTAGCCCTGCAGCTCTGCTATACGGAGTAGTAGCCCTGCAGCTCTGCTATACGGAGTAGTAGCCCTGCAGCTCTGCTATACGGAGTAGTAGCCCTGCAGCTCTTCTGTAAGGAGTAATAGCCCTGGAGCTCTGATATACGGAGTAGTAGCCCTGCAGCTCTGCTATACGGAGTAGTAGCCCTGCAGCTCTTCTGTAAGGAGTAGTAGCCCTGCAGCTCTTCTATAAGGAGTAGTAGCCCTGCATCTCTTCTATAAGGGCTAGTAGCCCTGCAGCTCTTCTATAAGGACTAGTAGCCCTGCAGCTCTTCTATAAGGAGTAGTAGCCCTGCAGCTCTTCTATAAGGAGTAGTAGCCCTGCAACTCTTCTATAAGGAGTAGTAGCCCTGCAGCTCTGCTATACGGAGTAGTAGCCCTGCAGCTCTGCTATACGGAGTAGTAGCCCTGCAGATCTTCTATAAGGAGTAGTAGCCCTGCAGCTCTTCTGTAAAGAGTAGTAGCCCTGCAGCTTTTCTATAAGGAGTAGCAGCCCTGCAGCTCTTCTGTAAGGAGTTGTAGCCCTGCAGCTCTTCTGTAATGAGTAGTAGCCCTGCAGCTCTGCTATACGGAGTAGTAGCCCTGCAGCGCTGCTATACGGAGTAGCAGCTCTGCTATACGAGTAGTAGCCCTGCAGCTCTGCTATACGGAGTAGTAGCCCTGCAGCTCTGCTATACGGAGTAGTAGCCCTGCAGCTCTGCTATATGGAGTAGTAGCCCTGCAGCTCTTCTGTAAGGAGTAGTAGCCCTGCAGCTCTGCTATACCGGAGTAGTAGCCCTGCAGCTCTGCTATATGGAGTAGTAGCCCTGCAGCTCTTCTGTAAGGAGTAATAGCCCTGCAGCTCTGCTATACGGAGTAGTAGCCCTGCAGCTCTGCTATACTGAGTAGTAGCCCTGCAGCTCTTCTGTAAGGAATAGTTGCCCTGCAGCTCTTCTGTAAGGAATAGTTGCCCTGCAGCTCTTCTGTAAGGAAGTAGTAGCCCTGCAGCTCTTCTGTAAGGAGTAGTAGCCCTGCAGCTCTACTGTAAGGAGTAGTAGCCCTGCAGCTCTTCTGTAAGGAGTTAGTAGCCCTGCAGCTCTTCTGTAAGGACTAGTATCCTGCAGCTCTTCTATAAGGAATAGTAGCCCTGCAGCTCTTCTATAAGGACTAGTAGCCCTGCAGCTCTTCTATAAGGACTAGTAGCCCTGCAGCTCTTCTATAAGGACTAGTAGCCCTGCAACTCTTCTATAAGGAGTAGTAGCCCTGCAGCTCTTCTATTCGGAGTAGTAGCCCTGCAGCCCCTTCTATAAGGAGTAGGAGCCCTGCAGCCCCTTCTATAAGGAGTAGTAGCCCTGCAGCTCTTCTATAAGGAGTAGTAGCCCTGCAGCTCTTCTATAAGGAGTAGTAGCCCTGCAGCTCTTCTATAGGGAGTAGTAGCCCTGCAGCTCTTCTATAAGGAGTAGTAGCCCTGCAGCTCTTCTATAAGGAGTAGTAGCCCTGCAGCTCTTCTATAAGGAGTAGTAGCCCTGCAGCTCTTCTGTAAGGAGTAGTAGCCCTGCAGCTCTGCTATATGGAGTAGTAGCCCTGCAGCTCTGCTATACGGAGTAGTAGCCCTGCAGCTCTTCTGTAAGGAGTAGTAGCCCTGCAGCTCTTCTGTAAGGAGTAGTAGCCCTGCAGCTCTGCTATACGGAGTAGTAGCCCTGCAGCTCTTCTGTAAGGACTAGTAGCCCTGCAGCTCTGATATACGGAGTAGTAGCCCTGCAGCTCTTCTGTAAGGAATAGTTGCCCTGCAGCTCTTCTATAAGGACTAGTAGCCCTGCAGCTCTTCTATAAGGACTAGTAGCCCTGCAGCTCTTCTATAAGGAGTAGTAGCCCTGCAGCTCTTCTGTAAAAGAGTAGTAGCCCTGCAGCTCTTCTGTAAAGAGTAGTAGCCCTGCAGCTCTTCTATAAGGAGTACCAGCCCTGCAGGTCTTCTGTAAGGATTAGTAGCCCTGCAGCTCTTCTGTAAGGAGTAGTAGCCCTGCACCTCTTCTGTAAGGAGTAGTAGCCCTTCAGCCCTTCTGTAAGGAGTTGTAGCCCTGCAGCTCTTCTGTAATGAGTAGTAGCCCTGCAGCTCTGCTATACGGAGTAGCAGCTCTGCTATACGGAGTAGTAGCCCTGCAGCGCTGCTATACGGAGTAGTAGCCCTGCAGCCCTTCTGTAAGGAGTAGTAGCCCTGCAGCTCTGCTATACGGAGTAGTAGCCCTGCAGCTCTACTATATGGAGTAGTAGCCCTGCAGCTCTGCTATTCGGAGTAGTAGCCCTGCAGCTCTGATATACGGAGTAGTAGCCCTGCAGCTCTTCTGTAAGGAGTAATAGCCCTGCAGCTCTGATATACGGAGTAGTAGCCCTGCAGCTCTGCTATACGAAGTAGTAGCCCTGCAGCTCTTTTGTAAGGAGTAGTGGCCCTGCAGCTCTGCTATACTGAGTAGTAGCCCTGCAGCTCTTCTGTAGGAATAGTTGCCCTGCAGCTCTTCTGTAAGGAATAGTTGCCCTGCAGCTCTTCTGTAAGGAATAGTTGCCCTGCAGCTCTTCTGTAAGGAGTAGTAGCCTGCGCTCTTCTGTAAGGAGTATAGCCCTGCAGCTCTGCTTATACGGAGTAGTAGCCCTGCAGCTCTTCTGTAAGGATAGTTGCCCTGCAGCTCTTCTATAAGGAGTAGTAGCCCTGCAGCTCTACTGTAAGGAGTAGTAGCCCTGCAGCTCTTCTGTAAGGAGTAGTAGCCCTGCAGCTCTGCTATACGGAGTAGTAGCCCTTGCAGCTCTGCTATACGGAGTAGTAGCCCTGCAGCTCTGCTATACGGAGTAGTAGCCCTGCAGCTCTTCTGTAAGGAGTAATAGCCCTGAGCTCTGATATACGGAGTAGTAGCCCTGCAGCTCTGCTATACGGAGTAGTAGCCCTGCAGCTCTTCTGTAAGGAGTAGTAGCCCTGCAGCTCTTCTATAAGGAGTAGTAGCCCTGCATCTCTTCTATAAGGGCTAGTAGCCCTGCAAGCTCTTCTATAAGGACTAGTAGCCTGCAGCTCTTCTATAAGGAGTAGTAGCCCTGCAGCTCTTCTATAAGGAGTAGTAGCCCTGCAACTCTTCTATAAGGAGTAGTAGCCCTGCAGCTCTGCTATACGGAGTAGTAGCCCTGCAGCTCTGCTATACGGAGTAGTAGCCCTGCAGATCTTCTATAAGGAGTAGTAGCCCTGCAGCTCTTCTGTAAAGAGTAGTAGCCCTGCAGCTTTTCTATAAGGAGTAGCAGCCCTGCAGCTCTTCTGTAAGGAGTTGTAGCCCTGCAGCTCTTCTGTAATGAGTAGTAGCCCTGCAGCTCTGCTATACGGAGTAGTAAGCCCTGCAGCTCTGCTATACGGAGTAGCAGCTCTGCTATACGAGTAGTAGCCCTGCAGCTCTGCTATACGGATAGTAGCCCTGCAGCTCTGCTATACGGAGTAGTAGCCCTGCAGCTCTGCTATACGGAGTAGTAGCCCTGCAGCTCTGCTATATGGAGTAGTAGCCCTGCAGCTCTTCTGTAAGGAGTAGTAGCCTGCAGCTCTGCTATACGGAGTAGTAGCCCTGCAGCTCTGCTATATGGAGTAGTAGCCTGCAGCTCTGCTATTCGGAGTAGTAGCCCTGCAGCTCTGATATACGGAGTAGTAGCCCTGCAGCTCTTCTGTAAGGAGTAATAGCCCTGCAGCTCTGATATACGGAGTAGTAGCCCTGCAGCTCTGCTATACGGAGTAGTAGCCCTGCAGCTCTTTTGTAAGGAGTATGGCCCTGCAGCTCTGCTATACTGAGTAGTAGCCCTGCAGCTCTTCTGTAAGGAATAGTTGCCCTGCAGCTCTACTGTAAGGAGTAGTAGCCCTGCAGCTCTTCTGTAAGGAGTAGTAGCCCTGCAGCTCTTCTGTAAGGAGTAGTAGCCCTGCAGCTCTTCTGTAAGGACTAGTAGCCCTGCAGCTCTTCTATAAGGAATAGTAGCCCTGCAGCTCTTCTATAAGGACTAGTAGCCCTGCAGCTCTGCTATACGGAGTAGTAGCCCTGCAGCTCTGCTATACGGAGTAGTAGCCCTGCAGCTCTGCTATAACGGAGTAGTAGCCCTGCAGCTCTTCTGTAAGGAGTAGTAGCCTGCAGCTCTTCTATAAGGAGTAGTAGCCCTGCATCTCTTCTATAAGGGCTAGTAGCCCCTGCAGCTCTTCTATAAGGACTAGTAGCCCTGCAGCTCTTCTATAAGGAGTAGTAGCCCTGCAGCTCTTCTATAAGGAGTAGTAGCCCTTGCAACTCTTCTATAAGGAGTAAGTAGCCCTGCAGCTCTGCTATACGGAGTAGTAGCCCTGCAGCTCTGCTATACGGAGTAGTAGCCTGCAGATCTTCTATAAGGAGTAGTAGCCTGCAGCTCTTCTGTAAAGAGTAGTAGCCTGCAGCTTTTCTATAAGGAGTAGCAGCCCTGCAGCTCTTCTGTAAGGAGTTGTAGCCCTGCAGCTCTTCTGTAATGAGTAGTAGCCCTGCAGCTCTGCTATACGAGTAGTAGCTGCAAAGCTCTGCTATAACGGAGTTAGCAGCCCCCTGCAGCTCTGCTATACGGAGTAGTAGCCCTGCAGCTCTGCTATACGGAGTAGTAGCCCTGCAGCTCTGCTATACGGAGTAGTAGCCCTGCAGCTCTGCTATATGGAGTAGTAGCCCTGCAGCTCTTCTGTAAGGAGTAGTAGCCCTGCAGCTCTGCTATAACGGAGTAGTAGCCCTGCAGCTCTGCTATATGGAGTAGTAGCCCTGCAGCTCTGCTATTCGGAGTAGTAGCCCTGCAGCTCTGATATACGGAGTAGTAGCCCTGCAGCTCTTCTGTAAGGAGTAATAGCCCTGCAGCTCTGATATACGGAGTAGTAGCCCTGCAGCTCTGCTATACGGAGTAGTAGCCCTGCAGCTCTTTTTGTAAGGAGTAGTGGCCCTGCAGCTCTGCTATACTGAGTAGTAGCCCTGCAGCTCTTCTGTAAGGAATAGTTGCCCTGCAGCTCTACTGTAAGGAGTAGTAAGCCCTGCAGCTCTTCTGTAAGGAGTAGTAGCCTTCAGCTCTCTGTAGGAGTCTTCTGTAAGGACTAGTAGCCCTGCAGCTCTTACCCTTATAAGGAATAGTAGCCCTGCAGCTCTTATATAAGGACTAGTAGCCCTGCAGCTCTTCTATAAGGAGTAGTAGCCCTGCAGCTCTTCTATAGGAGTAGTAGCCCTGCAGCTCTTCTATAAGGAGTAGTAGCCCTGCAGCTCTTCTGTAAGGAGTAGTAGCCCTGCACCTCTTCTGTAAGGAGTAGTAGCCCTGCAGCCCTTCTGTAAGGAGTTGTAGCCCTGCAGCTCTTCTGTAATGAGTAGTAGCCCTGCAGCTCTTCTGTAATGAGTAGTAGCCCTGCAGCTCTTCTGTAATGAGTAGTAGCCCTGCAGCTCTGCTATACGGAGTAGCAGCTCTGCTATACGGAGTAGTAGCCCTGCAGCTCTGCTATACGGAGTAGTAGCCCTGCAGCTCTGCTATACGAGTAGTAGCCCTGCAGCTCTTCTGTAAGGAGTAGTAGCCCTGCAGCTCTGCTATACGGAGTAGTAGCCCTGCAGCTCTGCTATATGGAGTAGTAGCCCTGCAGCTCTGCTATTCAGGAGTAGTAGCCTGCAGCTCTGATATACGGAGTAGTAGCCCTGCAGCTCGTCTATAAGGAGTAATAGCCCTGCAGCTCTGCTATACGGAGTAGTACCCTGCAGCTCTGCTATACCTGAGTAGTAGCCCTGCAGCTCTTCTGTAAGGAATAGTTGCCCTGCAGCTCTTCTGTAGGAATAGTTGCCCTGCAAGCTCTGCTATACTGAGTAGTAGCCCTGCAGCTCTACTTGTAAGGAGTAGTAGCCCTGCAGCTCTTCTGTAAGGAGTAGTAGCCCTGCAGCTCTTCTGTAGGACTAGTAGCCCTGCAGCTCTTCTATAGGAATAGTAGCCCTGTCAGCTCTTCTATAGGACTAGTAGCCCTGCAGCTCTTCTATAAGGACTAGTAGCCCTGCAACTCTTCTATAAGGAGTAGTAGCCCTGCAGCTCTTCTATACGGATAGTAGCCCTGCAGCCCCTTCTATAAGGAGTAGGAGCCCTGCAGCCCCTTCTATAAGGAGTAGTAGCCCTGCAGCTCTTCTATAAGGAGTAGTAGCCCTGCAGCTCTTCTATAAGGAGTAGTAGCCCGCAGCTCTTCTATAAGGAGTAGTAGCCCTGCAGCTCTTCTATAAGGAGTAGTAGCCTGCAGCTCTTCTATAAGGATAGTAGCCCTGCAGCCTTCTATAAGGAGTAGTAGCCCTGCAGCTCTTCTATAAGGAGTAGTAGCCCTGCAGCTCTTCTGTAGGAGTAGTAGCCCTGCAGCTCTGCTATATGGAGTAGTAGCCCCTGCAGCTCTGCTATACGGAGTAGTAGCCCTTGCAGCTCTTCTTAAGGAGTAGTAGCCCTGCAGCTCTTCTGTAAGGAGTAAGTAGCCCTGCAGCTCGTTCTGTAAGGAGTAGTAGCCCTGCAGCTCTTCTGTAAGGGACTAGTAGCCCTGCAGCTCTGCTATACGGAGTAGTAGCCCTGCAGCTCTGCTATACGGAGTAGTAGCCCTGCAGCTCTTCTGTAAGGAGTAGTAGCCCTGCAGCTCTTCTATAAGGAGTAGTAGCCCTGCAGCTCTTCTATAAGGAGTAGTAGCCCTGCAGCTCTTCTATAAGGAGTAGTAGCCCTGCAGCTCTTCTATAAGGAGTAGTAGCCCTGCAGCTCTGCTATACGGAGTAGTAGCCCTGCAGCTCTTCTATAAGGAGTAGTAGCCCTGCAGCTCTTCTGTAAAGAGTAGTAGCCCTGCAGCTCTTCTGTAAAGAGTAGTAGCCCTGCAGCTCTTCTATAAGGAGTAGCAGCCCTGCAGCTCTTCTGTAAGGAGTAGTAGCCCTGCAGCTCTTCTGTAAGGAGTAGTAGCCCTGCAGCTCTTCTGTAAGGAGTAGTAGCCCTGCAGCTCTTCTGTAAGGAGTAGTAGCCCTGCAGCTCTGCTATACGGAGTAGCAGCTCTGCTATACGGAGTAGTAGCCCTGCAGCTCTGCTATACGGAGTAGTAGCCCTGCAGCTCTGCTATACGGAGTAGTAGCCCTGCAGCTCTTCTGTAAGGAGTAGTAGCCCTGCAGCTCTGCTATATGGAGTAGTAGCCCTGCAGCTCTGCTATATGGAGTAGTAGCCCTGCAGCTCTGATATACGGAGTAGTAGCCCTGCAGCTCTTCTGTAAGGAGTAGTAGCCCTGCAGCTCTGATATACGGAGTAGTAGCCCTGCAGCTCTGCTATACGGAGTAGTAGCCCTGCAGCTCTTTTAAGGAGTAGTAGCCCTGCAGCTCTGCTATACTGAGTAGTAGCCCTGCAGCTCTTCTGTAAGGAGTAGTTGCCCTGCAGCTCTTCTGTAAGGAGTAGTAGCCCTGCAGCTCTTCTGTAAGGAGTAGTAGCCCTGCAGCTCTTCTGTAAGGAGTAGTAGCCCTGCAGCTCTTCTGTAAGGAGTAGTAGCCCTGCAGCTCTTCTGTAAGGAGTAGTAGCCCTGCAGCTCTTCTGTAAGGAGTAGTAGCCCTGCAGCTCTTCTATAAGGAGTAGTAGCCCTGCAGCTCTTCTATAAGGAGTAGTAGCCCTGCAGCTCTTCTATAAGGAGTAGTAGCCCTGCAGCTCTTCTATAAGGAGTAGTAGCCCTGCAGCTCTTCTATAAGAGTAGTAGCCCTGCAGCTCTTCTATAAGGAGTAGTAGCCCTGCAGCTCTTCTATAAGGAGTAGTAGCCCTGCAGCTCTTCTATAAGGAGTAGTAGCCCTGCAGCTCTTCTATAAGGAGTAGTAGCCCTGCAGCTCTTCTATAAGGAGTAGTAGCCCTGCAGCTCTTCTATAAGGAGTAGTAGCCCTGCAGCTCTTCTATAAGGAGTAGTAGCCCTGCAGCTCTTCTATAAGGAGTAGTAGCCCTGCAGCTCTTCTATAAGGAGTAGTAGCCCTGCAGCTCTTCTGTAAGGAGTAGTAGCCCTGCAGCTCTGCTATATGGAGTAGTAGCCCTGCAGCTCTGCTATACGGAGTAGTAGCCCTGCAGCTCTTCTGTAAGGAGTAGTAGCCCTGCAGCTCTTCTGTAAGGAGTAGTAGCCCTGCAGCTCTGCTATACGGAGTAGTAGCCCTGCAGCTCTGCTATACGGAGTAGTAGCCCTGCAGCTCTTCTGTAAGGAGTAGTAGCCCTGCAGCTCTGCTATACTGAGTAGTAGCCCTGCAGCTCTTCTGTAAGGAGTAGTTGCCCTGCAGCTCTTCTGTAAGGAGTAGTAGCCCTGCAGCTCTTCTGTAAGGAGTAGTAGCCCTGCAGCTCTTCTGTAAGGAGTAGTAGCCCTGCAGCTCTTCTGTAAGGAGTAGTAGCCCTGCAGCTCTTCTATAAGGAATAGTAGCCCTGCAGCTCTTCTATAAGGAATAGTAGCCCTGCAGCTCTTCTATAAGGAGTAGTAGCCCTGCAGCTCTTCTATAAGGAGTAGTAGCCCTGCAGCTCTTCTATAAGGACTAGTAGCCCTGCAGCTCTTCTATAAGGAGTAGTAGCCCTGCAGCTCTGCTATACGGAGTAGTAGCCCTGCAGCTCTTCTATAAGGAGTAGTAGCCCTGCAGCTCTTCTGTAAAGAGTAGTAGCCCTGCAGCTCTTCTATAAGGAGTAGTAGCCCTGCAGCTCTTCTGTAAGGAGTAGTAGCCCTGCAGCTCTTCTGTAAGGAGTAGTAGCCCTGCAGCTCTTCTGTAAGGAGTAGTAGCCCTGCAGCTCTTCTGTAAGGAGTTGTAGCCCTGCAGCTCTTCTGTAATGAGTAGTAGCCCTGCAGCTCTGCTATACGGAGTAGCAGCTCTGCTATACGGAGTAGTAGCCCTGCAGCTCTGCTATACGGAGTAGTAGCCCTGCAGCTCTTCTGTAAGGAGTAGTAGCCCTGCAGCTCTGCTATACGGAGTAGTAGCCCTGCAGCTCTGCTATATGGAGTAGTAGCCCTGCAGCTCTGCTATTCGGAGTAGTAGCCCTGCAGCTCTGATATACGGAGTAGTAGCCCTGCAGCTCTGATATACGGAGTAGTAGCCCTGCAGCTCTGCTATACGGAGTAGTAGCCCTGCAGCTCTTTTGTAAGGAGTAGTGGCCCTGCAGCTCTGCTATACTGAGTAGTAGCCCTGCAGCTCTTCTGTAAGGAATAGTAGCCCTGCAGCTCTTCTGTAAGGAGTAGTAGCCCTGCAGCTCTTCTGTAAGGAGTAGTAGCCCTGCAGCTCTTCTGTAAGGAGTAGTAGCCCTGCAGCTCTTCTGTAAGGAGTAGTAGCCCTGCAGCTCTTCTGTAAGGAGTAGTAGCCCTGCAGCTCTTCTGTAAGGAGTAGTAGCCCTGCAGCTCTTCTATAAGGAGTAGTAGCCCTGCAGCTCTTCTATAAGGAGTAGTAGCCCTGCAGCTCTTCTATAAGGAGTAGTAGCCCTGCAGCTCTTCTATAAGGAGTAGTAGCCCTGCAGCTCTTCTATACGGAGTAGTAGCCCTGCAGCTCTTCTATAAGGAGTAGTAGCCCTGCAGCTCTTCTATAAGGAGTAGTAGCCCTGCAGCTCTTCTATAAGGAGTAGTAGCCCTGCAGCTCTTCTATAAGGAGTAGTAGCCCTGCAGCTCTTCTATAAGGAGTAGTAGCCCTGCAGCTCTTCTATAAGGAGTAGTAGCCCTGCAGCTCTTCTATAAGGAGTAGTAGCCCTGCAGCTCTTCTATAAGGAGTAGTAGCCCTGCAGCTCTTCTATAAGGAGTAGTAGCCCTGCAGCTCTTCTATAAGGAGTAGTAGCCCTGCAGCTCTTCTATAAGGAGTAGTAGCCCTGCAGCTCTTCTATAAGGAGTAGTAGCCCTGCAGCTCTTCTATAAGGAGTAGTAGCCCTGCAGCTCTTCTGTAAGGAGTAGTAGCCCTGCAGCTCTGCTATATGGAGTAGTAGCCCTGCAGCTCTGCTATACGGAGTAGTAGCCCTGCAGCTCTGCTATACGGAGTAGTAGCCCTGCAGCTCTTCTGTAAGGAGTAGTAGCCCTGCAGCTCTGCTATACGGAGTAGTAGCCCTGCAGCTCTGCTATACGGAGTAGTAGCCCTGCAGCTCTGCTATACGGAGTAGTAGCCCTGCAGCTCTTCTGTAAGGAGTAGTAGCCCTGCAGCTCTGCTATACGGAGTAGTAGCCCTGCAGCTCTGCTATACGGAGTAGTAGCCCTGCAGCTCTGCTATACGGAGTAGTAGCCCTGCAGCTCTTCTGTAAGGAGTAGTAGCCCTGCAGCTCTTCTGTAAGGAGTAGTAGCCCTGCAGCTCTTCTGTAAGGAGTAGTAGCCCTGCAGCTCTTCTGTAAGGAGTAGTAGCCCTGCAGCTCTTCTATAAGGAGTAGTAGCCCTGCAGCTCTTCTGTAAGGAGTAGTAGCCCTGCAGCTCTTCTATAAGGAGTAGTAGCCCTGCAGCTCTGCTATACGGAGTAGTAGCCCTGCAGCTCTGCTATACGGAGTAGTAGCCCTGCAGCTCTGCTATACGGAGTAGTAGCCCTGCAGCTCTGATATACAGAGTAGTAGCCCTGCAGCTCTTCTGTAAGGAGTAGTAGCCCTGCAGCTCTTCTATAAGGAGTAGTAGCCCTGCAGCTCTTCTATAAGGAGTAGTAGCCCTGCAGCTCTTCTGTAAGGAGTAGTAGCCCTGCAGCTCTTCTATAAGGAGTAGTAGCCCTGCAGCTCTTCTGTAAGGAGTAGTAGCCCTGCAGCTCTTCTGTAAGGAGTAGTAGCCCTGCAGCTCTGCTATACGGAGTAGTAGCCCTGCAGCTCTGCTATACGGAGTAGTAGCCCTGCAGCTCTGCTATACGGAGTAGTAGCCCTGCAGCTCTGCTATACGGAGTAGTAGCCCTGCAGCTCTTCTATAAGGAGTAGTAGCCCTGCAGCTCTGCTATACGGAGTAGTAGCCCTGCAGCTCTGCTATACGGAGTAGTAGCCCTGCAGCTCTGCTATACGGAGTAGTAGCCCTGCAGCTCTGCTATACGGAGTAGTAGCCCTGCAGCTCTGCTATACGGAGTAGTAGCCCTGCAGCTCTGCTATACGGAGTAGTAGCCCTGCAGCTCTGCTATACGGAGTAGTAGCCCTGCAGCTCTAGTGTACGGAGTAGTAGCCCTGCAGCTCTTCTGTAAGGAGTAGTAGCCCTGCAGCTCTGCTATAAGGAGTAGTAGCCCTGCAGCTCTTCTGTAAGGAGTAGTAGCCCTGCAGCTCTTCTGTAAGGAGTAGTAGCCCTGCAGCTCTTCTATAAGGAGTAGTAGCCCTGCAGCTCTACTGTAAGGAGTAGTAGCCCTGCAGCTCTTCTGTAAGGAGTAGTAGCCCTGCAGCTCTTCTGTAAGGAGTAGTAGCCCTGCAGCTCTTCTGTAAGGAGTAGTAGCCCTGCAGCCCTTCTATAAGGAGTAGTAGCCCTGCAGCTCTTCTGTAAGGAGTAGTAGCCCTGCAGCTCTTCTATAAGGAGTAGTAGCCCTGCAGCTCTTCTGTAAAGAGTAGTAGCCCTGCAGCTCTTCTATAAGGAGTAGTAGCCCTGCAGCTCTTCTGTAAGGAGTAGTAGCCCTGCAGCTCTTCTGTAAGGAGTAGTAGCCCTGCAGCTCTTCTGTAAGGAGTAGTAGCCCTGCAGCTCTTCTGTAAGGAGTAGTAGCCCTGCAGCTCTTCTGTAAGGAGTAGTAGCCCTGCAGCTCTGCTATACGGAGTAGTAGCCCTGCAGCTCTTCTGTAAGGAGTAGTAGCCCTGCAGCTCTGCTATACGGAGTAGCAGCTCTGCTATACGGAGTAGTAGCCCTGCAGCTCTGCTATACGGAGTAGTAGCCCTGCAGCTCTTCTATAAGGAGTAGTAGCCCTGCAGCTCTTCTGTAAAGAGTAGTAGCCCTGCAGCTTTTCTATAAGGAGTAGCAGCCCTGCAGCTCTTCTGTAAGGAGTTGTAGCCCTGCAGCTCTTCTGTAATGAGTAGTAGCCCTGCAGCTCTGCTATACGGAGTAGTAGCCCTGCAGCTCTGCTATACGGAGTAGCAGCTCTGCTATACGGAGTAGTAGCCCTGCAGCTCTGCTATACGGAGTAGTAGCCCTGCAGCTCTGCTATACGGAGTAGTAGCCCTGCAGCTCTGCTATACGGAGTAGCAGCTCTGCTATACGGAGTAGTAGCCCTGCAGCTCTGCTATACGGAGTAGTAGCCCTGCAGCTCTGCTATACGGAGTAGTGGCCCTGCAGCTCTGCTATACTGAGTAGTAGCCCTGCAGCTCTTCTGTAAGGAATAGTTGCCCTGCAGCTCTTCTGTAAGGAGTAGTAGCCCTGCAGCTCTTCTGTAAGGAGTAGTAGCCCTGCAGCTCTTCTGTAAGGAGTAGTTGTCCTGCAGCTCTTCTATAAGGAGTAGTAGCCCTGCAGCTCTTCTGTAAGGAGTAGTAGCCCTGCAGCTCTTCTGTAAGGAGTAGTAGCCCTGCAGCTCTGCTATACGGAGTAGTAGCCCTGCAGCTCTGCTATACGGAGTAGTAGCCCTGCAGCTCTGATATACGGAGTAGTAGCCCTGCAGCTCTTCTGTAAGGAGTAGTAGCCCTGCAGCTCTTCTATAAGGAGTAGTAGCCCTGCAGCTCTTCTATAAGGAGTAGTAGCCCTGCAGCTCTTCTGTAAGGAGTAGTTGCCCTGCAGCTCTTCTATAAGGAGTAGTAGCCCTGCAGCTCTACTGTAAGGAGTAGTAGCCCTGCAGCTCTTCTGTAAGGAGTAGTAGCCCTGCAGCTCTGCTATACGGAGTAGTAGCCCTGCAGCTCTGCTATACGGAGTAGTAGCCCTGCAGCTCTGCTATACGGAGTAGTAGCCCTGCAGCTCTGCTATACGGAGTAGTAGCCCTGCAGCTCTGCTATACGGAGTAGTAGCCCTGCAGCTCTGCTATACGGAGTAGTAGCCCTGCAGCTCTGATATACGGAGTAGTAGCCCTGCAGCTCTTCTGTAAGGAGTAGTAGCCCTGCAGCTCTGCTATACGGAGTAGTAGCCCTGCAGCTCTGCTATACGGAGTAGTAGCCCTGCAGCTCTGCTATACGGAGTAGTAGCCCTGTATTTGTAGTTGTCAACGGAGTAGTAGCCCTGCAGCTCTTCTGTAAGGAGTAGTGGCCCTGCAGCTCTGCTATACTGAGTAGTAGCCCTGCAGCTCTTCTGTAAGGAGTAGTAGCCCTGCAGCTCTTCTGTAAGGAGTAGTAGCCCTGCAGCTCTTCTATAAGGAGTAGTAGCCCTGCAGCTCTTCTGTAAGGAGTAGTAGCCCTGCAGCTCTTCTGTAAGGAGTAGTAGCCCTGCAGCTCTTCTGTAAGGAGTAGTAGCCCTGCAGCTCTTCTGTAAGGAGTAGTAGCCCTGCAGCTCTTCTGTAAGGAGTAGTAGCCCTGCAGCTCTTCTGTAAGGAGTAGTAGCCCTGCAGCTCTTCTGTAAGGAGTAGTAGCCCTGCAGCTCTTCTATAAGGAGTAGTAGCCCTGCAGCTCTTCTGTAAGGAGTAGTAGCCCTGCAGCTCTTCTATAAGGAGTAGTAGCCCTGCAGCTCTTCTGTAAGGAGTAGTAGCCCTGCAGCTCTTCTATAAGGAGTAGTAGCCCTGCAGCTCTTCTGTAAGGAGTAGTAGCCCTGCAGCTCTTCTGTAAGGAGTAGTAGCCCTGCAGCTCTTCTGTAAGGTAGTAGCCCTGCAGCCCTTCTGTAAGGAGTTGTAGCCCTGCAGCTCTTCTGTAATGAGTAGTAGCCCTGCAGCTCTGCTATACGGAGTAGTAGCCCTGCAGCTCTGCTATACGGAGTAGCAGCTCTGCTATACGGAGTAGTAGCCCTGCAGCTCTGCTATACGGAGTAGTAGCCCTGCAGCTCTGCTATACGGAGTAGTAGCCCTGCAGCTCTTCTGTAAGGAGTAGTAGCCCTGCAGCTCTGCTATACGGAGTAGTAGCCCTGCAGCTCTGCTATACGGAGTAGTAGCCCTGCAGCTCTGCTATACGGAGTAGTAGCCCTGTAGTTGTAGTTGTCAACGGAGTAGTAGCCCTGCAGCTCTTCTGTAAGGAGTAGTGGCCCTGCAGCTCTGCTATACTGAGTAGTAGCCCTGCAGCTCTTCTGTAAGGAATAGTTGCCCTGCAGCTCTTCTGTAAGGAGTAGTAGCCCTGCAGCTCTTCTATAAGGAGTAGTAGCCCTGCAGCTCTACTGTAAGGAGTAGTAGCCCTGCAGCTCTTCTGTAAGGAGTAGTAGCCCTGCAGCTCTTCTGTAAGGAGTAGTAGCCCTGCAGCTCTTCTGTAAGGAGTAGTAGCCCTGCAGCTCTTCTGTAAGGAGTAGTAGCCCTGCAGCTCTTCTGTAAGGAGTAGTAGCCCTGCAGCTCTTCTGTAAGGAGTAGTAGCCCTGCAGCTCTTCTATAAGGAGTAGTAGCCCTGCAGCTCTTCTGTAAGGAGTAGTAGCCCTGCAGCTCTTCTATAAGGAGTAGTAGCCCTGCAGCTCTTCTGTAAGGAGTAGTAGCCCTGCAGCTCTTCTATAAGGAGTAGCAGCCCTGCAGCTCTTCTGTAAGGAGTAGTAGCCCTGCAGCTCTTCTGTAAGGAGTAGTAGCCCTGCACCTCTTCTGTAAGGTTAGTAGCCCTGCAGCCCTTCTGTAAGGAGTTGTAGCCCTGCAGCTCTTCTGTAATGAGTAGTAGCCCTGCAGCTCTGCTATACGGAGTAGTAGCCCTGCAGCTCTGCTATACGGAGTAGCAGCTCTGCTATACGGAGTAGTAGCCCTGCAGCTCTGCTATACGGAGTAGTAGCCCTGCAGCTCTTCTATAAGGAGTAGTAGCCCTGCAGCTCTTCTGTAAGGAGTAGTAGCCCTGCAGCTCTTCTATAAGGAGTAGTAGCCCTGCAGCTCTTCTGTAAGGAGTAGTAGCCCTGCAGCTCTTCTGTAAGGAGTAGTAGCCCTGCAGCTCTTCTGTAAGGAGTAGTAGCCCTGCAGCTCTTCTGTAAGGAGTAGTAGCCCTGCAGCTCTGCTATACGGAGTAGTAGCCCTGCAGCTCTGCTATACGGAGTAGCAGCTCTGCTATACGGAGTAGTAGCCCTGCAGCTCTGCTATACGGAGTAGTAGCCCTGCAGCTCTGCTATACGGAGTAGTAGCCCTGCAGCTCTGCTATACGGAGTAGTAGCCCTGCAGCTCTGCTATACGGAGTAGTAGCCCTGCAGCTCTGCTATACGGAGTAGTAGCCCTGCAGCTCTGCTATACGGAGTAGTAGCCCTGCAGCTCTTCTGTAAGGAGTAGTAGCCCTGCAGCTCTGCTATACGGAGTAGTAGCCCTGCAGCTCTGCTATAGGAGTAGTAGCCCTGCAGCTCTGCTATTCGGAGTAGTAGCCCTGCAGCTCTTCTGTAAGGAGTAGTAGCCCTGCAGCTCTGATATACGGAGTAGTAGCCCTGCAGCTCTGCTATACGGAGTAGTAGCCCTGCAGCTCTTTTGTAAGGAGTAGTAGCCCTGCAGCTCTGCTATACTGAGTAGTAGCCCTGCAGCTCTTCTGTAAGGAATAGTTGCCCTGCAGCTCTTCTGTAAGGAGTAGTAGCCCTGCAGCTCTACTTTAAGGAGTAGTAGCCCTGCAGCTCTTCTGTAAGGAGTAGTAGCCCTGCAGCTCTTCTGTAAGGACTAGTAGCCCTGCAGCTCTTCTATAAGGAGTAGTAGCCCTGCAGCTCTTCTATAAGGAGTAGTAGCCCTGCAGCTCTTCTATAAGGAGTAGTAGCCCTGCAGCTCTTCTATAAGGAGTAGTAGCCCTGCAGCTCTTCTGTAAGGAGTAGTAGCCCTGCAGCTCTTCTGTAAGGAGTAGTAGCCCTGCAGCTCTTCTGTAAGGAGTAGTAGCCCTGCAGCCCTTCTGTAAGGAGTAGTAGCCCTGCAGCTCTTCTGTAAGGAGTAGTAGCCCTGCAGCTCTGCTATACGGAGTAGCAGCTCTGCTATACGGAGTAGTAGCCCTGCAGCTCTGCTATACGGAGTAGTAGCCCTGCAGCTCTGCTATACGGAGTAGTAGCCCTGCAGCTCTTCTGTAAGGAGTAGTAGCCCTGCAGCTCTGCTATACGGAGTAGTAGCCCTGCAGCTCTGCTATATGGAGTAGTAGCCCTGCAGCTCTGCTATACGGAGTAGTAGCCCTGCAGCTCTGATATACGGAGTAGTAGCCCTGCAGCTCTTCTGTAAGGAGTAATAGCCCTGCAGCTCTGATATACGGAGTAGTAGCCCTGCAGCTCTGCTATACGGAGTAGTAGCCCTGCAGCTCTTCTGTAAGGAGTAGTAGCCCTGCAGCTCTTCTATAAGGAGTAGTAGCCCTGCAGCTCTTCTGTAAGGAGTAGTAGCCCTGCAGCTCTTCTGTAAGGAGTAGTAGCCCTGCAGCTCTGCTATAAGGAGTAGTAGCCCTGCAGCTCTGCTATACGGAGTAGTAGCCCTGCAGCTCTGCTATACGGAGTAGTAGCCCTGCAGCTCTTCTGTAAGGAGTAGTAGCCCTGCAGCTCTTCTATAAGGAGTAGTAGCCCTGCAGCTCTGCTATATGGAGTAGTAGCCCTGCAGCTCTGCTATACGGAGTAGTAGCCCTGCAGCTCTGATATACGGAGTAGTAGCCCTGCAGCTCTTCTGTAAGGAGTAGTAGCCCTGCAGCTCTGATATACGGAGTAGTAGCCCTGCAGCTCTGCTATACGGAGTAGTAGCCCTGCAGCTCTTTTAAGGAGTAGTAGCCCTGCAGCTCTGCTATACTGAGTAGTAGCCCTGCAGCTCTTCTGTAAGGAATAGTTGCCCTGCAGCTCTTCTGTAAGGAGTAGTAGCCCTGCAGCTCTTCTGTAAGGAGTAGTAGCCCTGCAGCTCTTCTGTAAGGAGTAGTAGCCCTGCAGCTCTTCTGTAAGGAGTAGTAGCCCTGCAGCTCTTCTGTAAGGAGTAGTAGCCCTGCAGCTCTTCTATAAGGAGTAGTAGCCCTGCAGCTCTTCTATAAGGAGTAGTAGCCCTGCAGCTCTTCTATAAGGAGTAGTAGCCCTGCAGCTCTTCTATAAGGAGTAGTAGCCCTGCAGCTCTTCTATAAGGAGTAGTAGCCCTGCAGCTCTTCTATAAGGAGTAGTAGCCCTGCAGCTCTTCTATACGGAGTAGTAGCCCTGCAGCTCTGCTATACGGAGTAGTAGCCCTGCAGCTCTTCTATAAGGAGTAGTAGCCCTGCAGCTCTTCTGTAAGAGTAGTAGCCCTGCAGCTCTTCTATAAGGAGTAGTAGCCCTGCAGCTCTTCTGTAAGGAGTAGTAGCCCTGCAGCTCTTCTGTAAGGAGTAGTAGCCCTGCAGCTCTTCTGTAAGGAGTAGTAGCCCTGCAGCTCTTCTGTAAGGAGTAGTAGCCCTGCAGCTCTTCTGTAAGAGTAGTAGCCCTGCAGCTCTGCTATACGGAGTAGTAGCCCTGCAGCTCTGCTATACGGAGTAGTAGCCCTGCAGCTCTTCTGTAAGGAGTAGTAGCCCTGCAGCTCTTCTATACGGAGTAGTAGCCCTGCAGCTCTGCTATATGGAGTAGTAGCCCTGCAGCTCTGCTATTCGGAGTAGTAGCCCTGCAGCTCTGATATACGGAGTAGTAGCCCTGCAGCTCTTCTGTAAGGAGTAGTAGCCCTGCAGCTCTGATATACGGAGTAGTAGCCCTGCAGCTCTGCTATACGGAGTAGTAGCCCTGCAGCTCTTTTGTAAGGAGTAGTGGCCCTGCAGCTCTGCTATACTGAGTAGTAGCCCTGCAGCTCTTCTGTAAGGAATAGTTGCCCTGCAGCTCTTCTGTAAGGAGTAGTAGCCCTGCAGCTCTTCTGTAAGGAGTAGTAGCCCTGCAGCTCTTCTGTAAGGAGTAGTAGCCCTGCAGCTCTTCTGTAAGGAGTAGTAGCCCTGCAGCTCTTCTGTAAGGAGTAGTAGCCCTGCAGCTCTTCTATAAGGAGTAGTAGCCCTGCAGCTCTTCTATAAGGACTAGTAGCCCTGCAGCTCTTCTATAAGGAGTAGTAGCCCTGCAGCTCTTCTATACGGAGTAGTAGCCCTGCAGCTCTTCTATAAGGAGTAGTAGCCCTGCAGCTCTTCTATAAGGAGTAGTAGCCCTGCAGCTCTTCTATAAGGAGTAGTAGCCCTGCAGCTCTTCTATAAGGAGTAGTAGCCCTGCAGCTCTTCTATAAGGAGTAGTAGCCCTGCAGCTCTTCTATAAGGAGTAGTAGCCCTGCAGCTCTTCTATAAGGAGTAGTAGCCCTGCAGCTCTTCTATAAGGAGTAGTAGCCCTGCAGCTCTTCTATAAGGAGTAGTAGCCCTGCAGCTCTTCTATAAGGAGTAGTAGCCCTGCAGCTCTTCTATAAGGAGTAGTAGCCCTGCAGCTCTTCTGTAAGGAGTAGTAGCCCTGCAGCTCTGCTATATGGAGTAGTAGCCCTGCAGCTCTGCTATACGGAGTAGTAGCCCTGCAGCTCTTCTGTAAGGAGTAGTAGCCCTGCAGCTCTTCTGTAAGGAGTAGTAGCCCTGCAGCTCTGCTATACGGAGTAGTAGCCCTGCAGCTCTGCTATAAGAGTAGTAGCCCTGCAGCTCTGATATACGGAGTAGTAGCCCTGCAGCTCTTCTGTAAGGAGTAGTAGCCCTGCAGCTCTGCTATACGGAGTAGTAGCCCTGCAGCTCTGCTATACGGAGTAGTAGCCCTGCAGCTCTGCTATACTGAGTAGTAGCCCTGCAGCTCTTCTGTAAGGAGTAGTAGCCCTGCAGCTCTTCTGTAAGGAGTAGTAGCCCTGCAGCTCTTCTGTAAGGAGTAGTAGCCCTGCAGCTCTTCTGTAAGGAGTAGTAGCCCTGCAGCTCTTCTATAAGGAGTAGTAGCCCTGCAGCTCTTCTGTAAGGAGTAGTAGCCCTGCAGCTCTTCTATAAGGAGTAGTAGCCCTGCAGCTCTTCTATACGGAGTAGTAGCCCTGCAGCTCTTCTATAAGGAGTAGTAGCCCTGCAGCTCTTCTATAAGGAGTAGTAGCCCTGCAGCTCTTCTATACGGAGTAGTAGCCCTGCAGCTCTTCTGTAAGGAGTAGTAGCCCTGCAGCTCTTCTGTAAGGAGTAGTAGCCCTGCAGCCCTTCTGTAAGGAGTTGTAGCCCTGCAGCTCTGCTATACGGAGTAGCAGCTCTGCTATACGGAGTAGTAGCCCTGCAGCTCTGCTATACGGAGTAGTAGCCCTGCAGCTCTTCTGTAAGGAGTAGTAGCCCTGCAGCTCTGCTATACGGAGTAGTAGCCCTGCAGCTCTGCTATATGGAGTAGTAGCCCTGCAGCTCTGCTATTCGGAGTAGTAGCCCTGCAGCTCTGATATACGGAGTAGTAGCCCTGCAGCTCTTCTGTAAGGAGTAGTAGCCCTGCAGCTCTGATATACGGAGTAGTAGCCCTGCAGCTCTGCTATACGGAGTAGTAGCCCTGCAGCTCTTCTGTAAGGAGTAGTAGCCCTGCAGCTCTGCTATACTGAGTAGTAGCCCTGCAGCTCTTCTGTAAGGAGTAGTTGCCCTGCAGCTCTTCTGTAAGGAGTAGTAGCCCTGCAGCTCTTCTGTAAGGAGTAGTAGCCCTGCAGCTCTTCTGTAAGAGTAGTAGCCCTGCAGCTCTTCTGTAAGGAGTAGTAGCCCTGCAGCTCTTCTATAAGGAGTAGTAGCCCTGCAGCTCTTCTATAAGGAGTAGTAGCCCTGCAGCTCTTCTATAAGGAGTAGTAGCCCTGCAGCTCTTCTATAAGGAGTAGTAGCCCTGCAGCTCTTCTATAAGGAGTAGTAGCCCTGCAGCTCTTCTATAAGGAGTAGTAGCCCTGCAGCTCTTCTATACGGAGTAGTAGCCCTGCAGCTCTGCTATACGGAGTAGTAGCCCTGCAGCTCTTCTATAAGGAGTAGTAGCCCTGCAGCTCTTCTGTAAGGAGTAGTAGCCCTGCAGCTCTTCTATAAGGAGTAGTAGCCCTGCAGCTCTTCTATAAGGAGTAGTAGCCCTGCAGCTCTTCTGTAAGGAGTAGTAGCCCTGCAGCTCTTCTGTAAGGAGTAGTAGCCCTGCAGCTCTTCTGTAAGGAGTAGTAGCCCTGCAGCTCTTCTGTAATGAGTAGTAGCCCTGCAGCTCTGCTATACGGAGTAGCAGCTCTGCTATACGGAGTAGTAGCCCTGCAGCTCTGCTATACGGAGTAGTAGCCCTGCAGCTCTGCTATACGGAGTAGTAGCCCTGCAGCTCTTCTGTAAGGAGTAGTAGCCCTGCAGCTCTGCTATACGGAGTAGTAGCCCTGCAGCTCTGCTATAAGGAGTAGTAGCCCTGCAGCTCTGCTATACGGAGTAGTAGCCCTGCAGCTCTGCTATACGGAGTAGTGGCCCTGCAGCTCTGCTATACGGAGTAGTAGCCCTGCAGCTCTTCTGTAAGGAATAGTTGCCCTGCAGCTCTTCTGTAAGGAGTAGTAGCCCTGCAGCTCTTCTGTAAGGAGTAGTAGCCCTGCAGCTCTTCTGTAAGGAGTAGTAGCCCTGCAGCTCTTCTATAAGGAGTAGTAGCCCTGCAGCTCTACTGTAAGGAGTAGTAGCCCTGCAGCTCTTCTATAAGGAGTAGTAGCCCTGCAGCTCTGCTATACGGAGTAGTAGCCCTGCAGCTCTGCTATACGGAGTAGTAGCCCTGCAGCTCTGCTATACGGAGTAGTAGCCCTGCAGCTCTTCTGTAAGGAGTAGTAGCCCTGCAGCTCTTCTGTAAGGAGTAGTAGCCCTGCAGCTCTGCTATAAGCGGAGTAGCAGCTCTGCTATACGGAGTAGTAGCCCTGCAGCTCTGCTATACGGAGTAGTAGCCCTGCAGCTCTGCTATACGGAGTAGTAGCCCTGCAGCTCTTCTGTAAGGAGTAGTAGCCCTGCAGCTCTTCTATACGGAGTAGTAGCCCTGCAGCTCTGCTATATGGAGTAGTAGCCCTGCAGCTCTGCTATTCGGAGTAGTAGCCCTGCAGCTCTTCTATACGGAGTAGTAGCCCTGCAGCTCTTCTGTAAGGAGTAGTAGCCCTGCAGCTCTTCTATACGGAGTAGTAGCCCTGCAGCTCTGCTATACGGAGTAGTAGCCCTGCAGCTCTTCTGTAAGGAGTAGTAGCCCTGCAGCTCTTCTATAAGGAGTAGTAGCCCTGCAGCTCTTCTGTAAGGAGTAGTAGCCCTGCAGCTCTTCTGTAAGGAGTAGTAGCCCTGCAGCTCTGCTATACGGAGTAGTAGCCCTGCAGCTCTGCTATACGGAGTAGTAGCCCTGCAGCTCTGCTATACGGAGTAGTAGCCCTGCAGCTCTTCTATACGGAGTAGTAGCCCTGCAGCTCTGCTATATGGAGTAGTAGCCCTGCAGCTCTGCTATACGGAGTAGTAGCCCTGCAGCTCTGATATACGGAGTAGTAGCCCTGCAGCTCTTCTGTAAGGAGTAGTAGCCCTGCAGCTCTGATATACGGAGTAGTAGCCCTGCAGCTCTTTTGTAAGGAGTAGTGGCCCTGCAGCTCTGCTATACTGAGTAGTAGCCCTGCAGCTCTTCTGTAAGGAATAGTAGCCCTGCAGCTCTTCTGTAAGGAGTAGTAGCCCTGCAGCTCTTCTGTAAGGAGTAGTAGCCCTGCAGCTCTTCTGTAAGGAGTAGTAGCCCTGCAGCTCTTCTGTAAGGAGTAGTAGCCCTGCAGCTCTTCTGTAAGGAGTAGTAGCCCTGCAGCTCTTCTGTAAGGAGTAGTAGCCCTGCAGCTCTTCTGTAAGGAGTAGTAGCCCTGCAGCTCTTCTGTAAGGAGTAGTAGCCCTGCAGCTCTTCTGTAAGGAGTAGTAGCCCTGCAGCTCTGCTATACGGAGTAGCAGCTCTGCTATACGGAGTAGTAGCCCTGCAGCTCTGCTATACGGAGTAGTAGCCCTGCAGCTCTGCTATACGGAGTAGTAGCCCTGCAGCTCTTCTGTAAGGAGTAGTAGCCCTGCAGCTCTTCTATACGGAGTAGTAGCCCTGCAGCTCTGCTATAAGGAGTAGTAGCCCTGCAGCTCTGCTATACGGAGTAGTAGCCCTGCAGCTCTTCTGTAAGGAGTAGTAGCCCTGCAGCTCTGATATACGGAGTAGTAGCCCTGCAGCTCTGCTATACGGAGTAGTAGCCCTGCAGCTCTTCTGTAAGGAGTAGTAGCCCTGCAGCTCTTCTATAAGGAGTAGTAGCCCTGCAGCTCTTCTGTAAGGAGTAGTAGCCCTGCAGCTCTTCTGTAAGGAGTAGTAGCCCTGCAGCTCTGCTATACGGAGTAGTAGCCCTGCAGCTCTGCTATACGGAGTAGTAGCCCTGCAGCTCTGCTATACGGAGTAGTAGCCCTGCAGCTCTTCTATACGGAGTAGTAGCCCTGCAGCTCTGCTATATGGAGTAGTAGCCCTGCAGCTCTGCTATACGGAGTAGTAGCCCTGCAGCTCTGATATACGGAGTAGTAGCCCTGCAGCTCTTCTGTAAGGAGTAGTAGCCCTGCAGCTCTTCTATACGGAGTAGTAGCCCTGCAGCTCTTCTGTAAGGAGTAGTAGCCCTGCAGCTCTGCTATACGGAGTAGTAGCCCTGCAGCTCTTCTGTAAGGATAGTTGCCCTGCAGCTCTTCTGTAAGGAGTAGTAGCCCTGCAGCTCTTCTGTAAGGAGTAGTAGCCCTGCAGCTCTTCTGTAAGGAGTAGTAGCCCTGCAGCTCTTCTGTAAGGAGTAGTAGCCCTGCAGCTCTTCTGTAAGGAGTAGTAGCCCTGCAGCTCTTCTGTAAGGAGTAGTAGCCCTGCAGCTCTTCTGTAATGAGTAGTAGCCCTGCAGCTCTGCTATACGGAGTAGCAGCTCTGCTATACGGAGTAGTAGCCCTGCAGCTCTGCTATACGGAGTAGTAGCCCTGCAGCTCTGCTATACGGAGTAGTAGCCCTGCAGCTCTTCTGTAAGGAGTAGTAGCCCTGCAGCTCTGCTATACGGAGTAGTAGCCCTGCAGCTCTGCTATATGGAGTAGTAGCCCTGCAGCTCTGCTATTCGGAGTAGTAGCCCTGCAGCTCTGCTATACGGAGTAGTAGCCCTGCAGCTCTTCTGTAAGGAGTAGTAGCCCTGCAGCTCTGATATACGGAGTAGTAGCCCTGCAGCTCTGCTATACGGAGTAGTAGCCCTGCAGCTCTTTTGTAAGGAGTAGTGGCCCTGCAGCTCTGCTATACTGAGTAGTAGCCCTGCAGCTCTTCTGTAAGGAATAGTTGCCCTGCAGCTCTTCTGTAAGGAGTAGTAGCCCTGCAGCTCTTCTGTAAGGAGTAGTAGCCCTGCAGCTCTACTGTAAGGAGTAGTAGCCCTGCAGCTCTTCTGTAAGGAGTAGTAGCCCTGCAGCTCTTCTGTAAGGAGTAGTAGCCCTGCAGCTCTTCTATAAGGAGTAGTAGCCCTGCAGCTCTTCTATAAGGACTAGTAGCCCTGCAGCTCTTCTATAAGGAGTAGTAGCCCTGCAGCTCTTCTATACGGAGTAGTAGCCCTGCAGCTCTTCTATAAGGAGTAGTAGCCCTGCAGCCCCTTCTATAAGGAGTAGTAGCCCTGCAGCTCTTCTATAAGGAGTAGTAGCCCTGCAGCTCTTCTATAAGGAGTAGTAGCCCTGCAGCTCTTCTATAAGGAGTAGTAGCCCTGCAGCTCTTCTATAAGGAGTAGTAGCCCTGCAGCTCTTCTATAAGGAGTAGTAGCCCTGCAGCTCTTCTATAAGGAGTAGTAGCCCTGCAGCTCTTCTATAAGGAGTAGTAGCCCTGCAGCTCTTCTGTAAGGAGTAGTAGCCCTGCAGCTCTGCTATATGGAGTAGTAGCCCTGCAGCTCTGCTATACGGAGTAGTAGCCCTGCAGCTCTTCTGTAAGGAGTAGTAGCCCTGCAGCTCTTCTGTAAGGAGTAGTAGCCCTGCAGCTCTGCTATACGGAGTAGTAGCCCTGCAGCTCTGCTATACGGAGTAGTAGCCCTGCAGCTCTGCTATACAGAGTAGTAGCCCTGCAGCTCTGCTATACGGAGTAGTAGCCCTGCAGCTCTTCTGTAAGGAGTAGTAGCCCTGCAGCTCTGCTATACGGAGTAGTAGCCCTGCAGCTCTGCTATACGGAGTAGTAGCCCTGCAGCTCTGCTATACTGAGTAGTAGCCCTGCAGCTCTTCTGTAAGGAGTAGTAGCCCTGCAGCTCTTCTGTAAGGAGTAGTAGCCCTGCAGCTCTTCTGTAAGGAGTAGTAGCCCTGCAGCTCTTCTGTAAGGAGTAGTAGCCCTGCAGCTCTGCTATACGGAGTAGTAGCCCTGCAGCTCTGCTATAAGGAGTAGTAGCCCTGCAGCTCTGCTATACTGAGTAGTAGCCCTGCAGCTCTTCTGTAAGGAGTAGTAGCCCTGCAGCTCTTCTGTAAGGAGTAGTAGCCCTGCAGCTCTTCTGTAAGGAGTAGTAGCCCTGCAGCTCTTCTGTAAGGAGTAGTAGCCCTGCAGCTCTGCTATACGGAGTAGTAGCCCTGCAGCTCTGCTATACGGAGTAGTAGCCCTGCAGCTCTGCTATACGGAGTAGTAGCCCTGCAGCTCTTCTATACGGAGTAGTAGCCCTGCAGCTCTGCTATATGGAGTAGTAGCCCTGCAGCTCTGCTATACGGAGTAGTAGCCCTGCAGCTCTTCTATACGGAGTAGTAGCCCTGCAGCTCTTCTGTAAGGAGTAGTAGCCCTGCAGCTCTGCTATACGGAGTAGTAGCCCTGCAGCTCTTCTGTAAGGAGTAGTAGCCCTGCAGCTCTGCTATACGAGTAGTAGCCCTGCAGCTCTTCTGTAAGGAGTAGTAGCCCTGCAGCTCTTCTGTAAGGAGTAGTAGCCCTGCAGCTCTTCTGTAAGGAGTAGTAGCCCTGCAGCTCTTCTGTAAGGAGTAGTAGCCCTGCAGCTCTTCTGTAAGGAGTAGTAGCCCTGCAGCTCTTCTGTAAGGAGTAGTAGCCCTGCAGCTCTTCTGTAAGGAGTAGTAGCCCTGCAGCTCTTCTGTAATGAGTAGTAGCCCTGCAGCTCTGCTATACGGAGTAGCAGCTCTGCTATACGGAGTAGTAGCCCTGCAGCTCTGCTATACGGAGTAGTAGCCCTGCAGCTCTGCTATACGGAGTAGTAGCCCTGCAGCTCTTCTGTAAGGAGTAGTAGCCCTGCAGCTCTGCTATACGGAGTAGTAGCCCTGCAGCTCTGCTATAAGGAGTAGTAGCCCTGCAGCTCTGCTATACGGAGTAGTAGCCCTGCAGCTCTGATATACGGAGTAGTAGCCCTGCAGCTCTTCTGTAAGGAGTAGTAGCCCTGCAGCTCTGATATACGGAGTAGTAGCCCTGCAGCTCTGCTATACGGAGTAGTAGCCCTGCAGCTCTTTTGTAAGGAGTAGTAGCCCTGCAGCTCTGCTATACTGAGTAGTAGCCCTGCAGCTCTTCTGTAAGGAGTAGTTGCCCTGCAGCTCTTCTGTAAGGAGTAGTAGCCCTGCAGCTCTTCTGTAAGGAGTAGTAGCCCTGCAGCTCTTCTGTAAGGAGTAGTAGCCCTGCAGCTCTTCTGTAAGGAGTAGTAGCCCTGCAGCTCTTCTGTAAGGAGTAGTAGCCCTGCAGCTCTTCTATAAGGAGTAGTAGCCCTGCAGCTCTTCTATAAGGAGTAGTAGCCCTGCAGCTCTTCTATAAGGAGTAGTAGCCCTGCAGCTCTTCTATACGGAGTAGTAGCCCTGCAGCTCTTCTATAAGGAGTAGT
Organism: Oncorhynchus kisutch; assembly: GCF_002021735.2. Classification (NCBI taxonomy): domain Eukaryota; kingdom Metazoa; phylum Chordata; class Actinopteri; order Salmoniformes; family Salmonidae; genus Oncorhynchus; species Oncorhynchus kisutch. Next base: position 71,456,700 of record NC_034181.2, on the reverse strand, counting down.
AGCCCTGCAGCTCTTCTATAAGGAGTAGTAGCCCTGCAGCTCTTCTATAAGGAGTAGTAGCCCTGCAGCTCTTCTATAAGGAGTAGTAGCCCTGCAGCTCTTCTATAAGGAGTAGTAGCCCTGCAGCTCTTCTATAAGGAGTAGTAGCCCTGCAGCTCTTCTATAAGGAGTAGTAGCCCTGCAGCTCTTCTATAAGGAGTAGTAGCCCTGCAGCTCTTCTATAAGGAGTAGTAGCCCTGCAGCTCTTCTAAGGAGTAGTAGCCCTGCAGGTAAGGAGTAGTAGCCCTGCAGCTCTGCTATAAGGAGTAGTAGCCCTGCAGCTCTGCTATACGGAGTAGTAGCCCTGCAGCTCTTCTGTAAGGAGTAGTAGCCCTGCAGCTCTTCTGTAAGGAGTAGTAGCCCTGCAGCTCTGCTATACGGAGTAGTAGCCCTGCAGCTCTGCTATACGGAGTAGTAGCCCTGCAGCTCTGCTATACAGAGTAGTAGCCCTGCAGCTCTGATAACGGAGTAGTAGCCCTGCAGCTCTTCTGTAAGGAGTAGTAGCCCTGCAGCTCTGCTATACGGAGTAGTAGCCCTGCAGCTCTGCTATACGGAGTAGTAGCCCTGCAGCTCTGCTATACTGAGTAGTAGCCCTGCAGCTCTTCTGTAAGGAGTAGTAGCCCTGCAGCTCTTCTGTAAGGAGTAGTAGCCCTGCAGCTCTTCTGTAAGGAGTAGTAGCCCTGCAGCTCTTCTGTAAGGAGTAGTAGCCCTGCAGCTCTGCTATACGGAGTAGTAGCCCTGCAGCTCTGCTATACGGAGTAGTAGCCCTGCAGCTCTGCTATACTGAGTAGTAGCCCTGCAGCTCTTCTGTAAGGAGTAGTAGCCCTGCAGCTCTTCTGTAAGGAGTAGTAGCCCTGCAGCTCTTCTGTAAGGAGTAGTAGCCCTGCAGCTCTTCTGTAAGGAGTAGTAGCCCTGCAGCTCTTCTATAAGGAGTAGTAGCCCTGCAGCTCTTCTGTAAGGAGTAGTAGCCCTGCAGCTCTTCTATAAGGAGTAGTAGCCCTGCAGCTCTGCTATACGGAGTAGTAGCCCTGCAGCTCTGCTATACGGAGTAGTAGCCCTGCAGCTCTGCTATAAGGAGTAGTAGCCCTGCAGCTCTGCTATACGGAGTAGTAGCCCTGCAGCTCTGCTATAAGGAGTAGTAGCCCTGCAGCTCTTCTATAAGGAGTAGTAGCCCTGCAGCTCTGCTATACGGAGTAGTAGCCCTGCAGCTCTTCTGTAAGGAGTAGTAGCCCTGCAGCTCTGCTATACGGAGTAGTAGCCCTGCAGCTCTTCTGTAAAGTAGTAGCCCTGCAGCTCTGCTGTAAGGAGTAGTAGCCCTGCAGCTCTTCTGTAAGGAGTAGTAGCCCTGCAGCTCTTCTGTAAGGAGTAGTAGCCCTGCAGCTCTTCTGTAAGGAGTAGTAGCCCTGCACCTCTTCTGTAAGGAGTAGTAGCCCTGCAGCCCTTCTGTAAGGAGTAGTAGCCCTGCAGCTCTGCTATACGGAGTAGCAGCTCTGCTATACGGAGTAGTAGCCCTGCAGCTCTGCTATACGGAGTAGTAGCCCTGCAGCTCTTCTATACGGAGTAGTAGCCCTGCAGCTCTTCTGTAAGGAGTAGTAGCCCTGCAGCTCTTCTGCTATACGGAGTAGTAGCCCTGCAGCTCTGCTATAAGGAGTAGTAGCCCTGCAGCTCTTCTATAAGGAGTAGTAGCCCTGCAGCTCTGATATACGGAGTAGTAGCCCTGCAGCTCTTCTGTAAGGAGTAGTAGCCCTGCAGCTCTGCTATACGGAGTAGTAGCCCTGCAGCTCTGCTATACGGAGTAGTAGCCCTGCAGCTCTTCTGTAAGGAGTAGTAGCCCTGCAGCTCTGCTATACGGAGTAGTAGCCCTGCAGCTCTTCTGTAAGGAGTAGTAGCCCTGCAGCTCTGCTATACGGAGTAGTAGCCCTGCAGCTCTTCTGTAAGGAGTAGTAGCCCTGCAGCTCTGTAAGGAGTAGTAGCCCTGCAGCTCTTCTGTAAGGAGTAGTAGCCCTGCAGCTCTTCTGTAAGGAGTAGTAGCCCTGCAGCTCTTCTGTAAGGAGTAGTAGCCCTGCAGCTCTTCTGTAAGGAGTAGTAGCCCTGCAGCTCTTCTGTAAGGAGTAGTAGCCCTGCAGCTCTGCTATACGGAGTAGCAGCTCTGCTATAAGGAGTAGTAGCCCTGCAGCTCTGCTATAAGGAGTAGTAGCCCTGCAGCTCTGCTATAAGGAGTAGTAGCCCTGCAGCTCTTCTGTAAGGAGTAGTAGCCCTGCAGCTCTTCTATAAGGAGTAGTAGCCCTGCAGCTCTTCTATAAGGAGTAGTAGCCCTGCAGCTCTTCTATAAGGAGTAGTAGCCCTGCAGCTCTTCTATAAGGAGTAGTAGCCCTGCAGCTCTTCTATAAGGAGTAGTAGCCCTGCAGCTCTTCTATACGGAGTAGTAGCCCTGCAGCTCTTCTATACGGAGTAGTAGCCCTGCAGCTCTTCTATAAGGAGTAGTAGCCCTGCAGCTCTTCTATAAGGAGTAGTAGCCCTGCAGCTCTTCTATAAGGAGTAGTAGCCCTGCAGCTCTTCTATAAGGAGTAGTAGCCCTGCAGCTCTTCTATAAGGAGTAGTAGCCCTGCAGCTCTTCTATAAGGAGTAGTAGCCCTGCAGCTCTTCTGTAAGGAGTAGTAGCCCTGCAGCTCTTCTATAAGGAGTAGTAGCCCTGCAGCTCTTCTATAAGGAGTAGTAGCCCTGCAGCTCTTCTGTAAGGAGTAGTAGCCCTGCAGCTCTTCTATAAGGAGTAGTAGCCCTGCAGCTCTGCTATACGGAGTAGTAGCCCTGCAGCTCTTCTGTAAGGAGTAGTAGCCCTGCAGCTCTTCTATAAGGAGTAGTAGCCCTGCAGCTCTGCTATAAGGAGTAGTAGCCCTGCAGCTCTGCTATAAGGAGTAGTAGCCCTGCAGCTCTGCTATAAGGAGTAGTAGCCCTGCAGCTCTTCTATAAGGAGTAGTAGCCCTGCAGCTCTTCTGTAAGGAGTAGTAGCCCTGCAGCTCTTCTATACGGAGTAGTAGCCCTGCAGCTCTTCTATAAGGAGTAGTAGCCCTGCAGCTCTTCTATAAGGAGTAGTAGCCCTGCAGCTCTTCTGTAAGGAGTAGTAGCCCTGCAGCTCTTCTATAAGGAGTAGTAGCCCTGCAGCTCTTCTATAAGGAGTAGTAGCCCTGCAGCTCTACTGTAAGGAGTAGTAGCCCTGCAGCTCTTCTATAAGGAGTAGTAGCCCTGCAGCTCTGCTATACGGAGTAGTAGCCCTGCAGCTCTGCTATACGGAGTAGTAGCCCTGCAGCTCTTCTATAAGAGTAGTAGCCCTGCAGCTCTTCTGTAAGGAGTAGTAGCCCTGCAGCTCTTCTGTAAGGAGTAGTAGCCCTGCAGCTCTCTGTAAGGAATAGTTGTCCTGCAGCTCTTCTATAAGGAGTAGTAGCCCTGCAGCTCTACTGTAAGGAGTAGTAGCCCTGCAGCTCTTCTATAAGGAGTAGTAGCCCTGCAGCTCTGCTATACGGAGTAGTAGCCCTGCAGCTCTGCTATACGGAGTAGTAGCCCTGCAGCTCTGCTATACGGAGTAGTAGCCCTGCAGCTCTGATATACGGAGTAGTAGCCCTGCAGCTCTGATATATCGGAGTAGTAGCCCTGCAGCTCTTCTGTAAGGAGTAATAGCCCTGCAGCTCTGATATACGGAGTAGTAGCCCTGCAGCTCTTTTGTAAGGAGTAGTGGCCCTGCAGCTCTGCTATACTGAGTAGTAGCCCTGCAGCTCTTCTGTAAATAATAGTTGCCCTGCAGCTCTACTGTAAGGAGTAGTAGCCCTGCAGCTCTTCTGTAAGGAGTAGTAGCCCTGCAGCTCTTCTGTAAGGAGTAGTAGCCTGCAGCTCTTCTGTAAGGAGTAGTAGCCCTGCACCTCTTCTGTAAGGAGTAGTAGCCCTGCAGCCCTTCTGTAAGGAGTTTGTAGCCCTGCAGCTCTTCTGTAATGAGTAGTAAGCCCTGCAGCTCTGCTATACGGAGTAGCAGCTCTGCTATACGGAGTAGTAGCCCTGCAGCTCTGCTATACGGAGTAGTAGCCCTGCAGCTCTGCTATACGGAGTAGTAGCCCTGCAGCTCTTCTGTAAGGAGTAGTAGCCCTGCAGCTCTGCTATACGGAGTAGTAGCCCTGCAGCTCTGCTATATGGAGTAGTAGCCCTGCAGCTCTGCTATTCGGAGTAGTAGCCCTGCAGCTCTGATATACGGAGTAGTAGCCCTGCAGCTCTTCTGTAAGGAGTAATAGCCCTGCAGCTCTGATATACGGAGTAATAGCCCTGCAGCTCTGCTATACGGAGTAGTAGCCCTGCAGCTCTTTTGTAAGGAGTAGTGGCCCTGCAGCTCTGCTATATGAGTAGTAGCCCTGCAGCTCTTCTGTAAGGAATAGTTGCCCTGCAGCTCTTCTGTAAGGAGTAGTAGCCCTGCAGCTCTTCTGTAAGGAGTAGTAGCCCTGCAGCTCTACTGTAAGGAGTAGTAGCCCTGCAGCTCTTCTGTAAGGACTAGTATCCCTGCAGCTCTTCTGTAAGGACTAGTATCCCTGCAGCTCTTCTATAAGGACTAGTAGCCCTGCAGCTCTTCTATAAGGACTAGTAGCCCTGCAACTCTTCTATAAGGAGTAGTAGCCCTGCAGCTCTTCTATACGGAGTAGTAGCCCTGCAGCCCCTTCTATAAGGAGTAGTAGCCCTGCAGCCCCTTCTATAAGGAGTAGTAGCCCTGCAGCTCTTCTATAAGGAGTAGTAGCCCTGCAGCTCTTCTATAAGGAGTAGTAGCCCTGCAGCTCTTCTATAAGGAGTAGTAGCCCTGCAGCTCTTCTATAAGGAGTAGTAGCCCTGCAGCTCTTCTATAAGGAGTAGTAGCCCTGCAGCTCTTCTATAAGGAGTAGTAGCCCTGCAGCTCTTCTGTAAGGAGTAGTAGCCCTGCAGCTCTGCTATATGGAGTAGTAGCCCTGCAGCTCTGCTATACGGAGTACTAGCCCTGCAGCTCTTCTGTAAGGAGTAGTAGCCCTGCAGCTCTTCTGTAAGGAGTAGTAGCCCTGCAGCTCTGCTATACGGAGTAGTAGCCCTGCAGCTCTGCTATACGGAGTAGTAGCCCTGCAGCTCTGCTATACAGAGTAGTAGCCCTGCAGCTCTGATATACGGAGTAGTAGCCCTGCAGCTCTTCTGTAAGGAGTAATAGCCCTGCAGCTCTGCTATACGGAGTAGTAGCCCTGCAGCTCTGCTATACGGAGTAGTGGCCCTGCAGCTCTGCTATACTGAGTAGTAGCCCTGCAGCTCTTCTGTAAGGAATAGTTGCCCTGCAGTTCTTCTGTAAGGAGTAGTAGCCCTGCAGCTCTTCTGTAAGGAGTAGTAGCCCTGCAGCTCTTCTGTAAGGAGTAATAGCCCTGCAGCTCTGCTATACGGAGTAGTAGCCCTGCAGCTCTGCTATACGGAGTAGTGGCCCTGCAGCTCTGCTATACTGGGTAGTAGCCCTGCAGCTCTTCTGTAAGGAATAGTTGCCCTGCAGTTCTTCTGTAAGGAGTAGTAGCCCTGCAGCTCTTCTGTAAGGAGTAGTAGCCCTGCAACTCTTCTGTAAGGAATAGTTGTCCTGCAGCTCTTCTAAAAGGAGTAGTAGCCCTGCAGCTCTTCTGTAAGGAGTAGTAGCCCTGCAGCTCTTCTGTAAGGAGTAATAGCCCTGCAGCTCTGCTATACGGAGTAGTAGCCCTGCAGCTCTGCTATACGGAGTAGTGGCCCTGCAGCTCTGCTATACTGGGTAGTAGCCCTGCAGCTCTTCTGTAAGGAATAGTTGCCCTGCAGTTCTTCTGTAAGGAGTAGTAGCCCTGCAGCTCTGCTATACGGAGTAGTAGCCCTGCAGCTCTGCTATACGGAGTAGTAGCCCTGCAGCTCTGATATACGGAGTAGTAGCCCTGCAGCCCTTCTGTAAGGAGTTGTAGCCCTGCAGCTCTTCTGTAATGAGTAGTAGCCCTGCAGCTCTGCTATACGGAGTAGCAGCTCTGCTATACGGAGTAGCAGCTCTGCTATACGGAGTAGTAGCCCTGCAGCTCTGCTATACGGAGTAGTAGCCCTGCAGCTCTTCTGTAAGGAGTAGTAGCCCTGCAGCTCTGCTATACGGAGTAGTAGCCCTGCAGCTCTGCTATATGGAGTAGTAGCCCTGCAGCTCTGCTATTCGGAGTAGTAGCCCTGCAGCTCTGATATACGGAGTAGTAGCCCTGCAGCTCTTCTGTAATGAGTAATAGCCCTGCAGCTCTGATATACGGAGTAGTAGCCCTGCAGCTCTGCTATACGGAGTAGTAGCCCTGCAGCTCTTCTGTAAGGAATAGTTGCCCTGCAGCTCTTCTATAAGGAGTAGTAGCCCTGGAGCTCTACTGTAAGGAGTAGTAGCCCTGCAGCTCTTCTGTAAGGAGTAGTAGCCCTGCAGCTCTGCTATACGGAGTAGTAGCCCTGCAGCTCTGCTATACGGAGTAGTAGCCCTGCAGCTCTGCTATACGGAGTAGTAGCCCCTGCAGCTCTTCTATACGGAGTAGTAGCCCTGCAGCTCTGCTATATGGAGTAGTAGCCCTGCAGCTCTGCTATTCGGAGTAGTAGCCCTGCAGCTCTGATATACGGAGTAGTAGCCCTGCAGCTCTTCTGTAAGGAGTAATAGCCCTGCAGCTCTGATATACGGAGTAGTAGCCCTGCAGCTCTGCTATACGGAGTAGTAGCCCTGCAGCTCTTTTGTAAGGAGTAGTGGCCCTGCAGCTCTGCTATACTGAGTAGTAGCCCTGCAGCTCTTCTGTAAATAATAGTTGCCCTGCAGCTCTACTGTAAGGAGTAGTAGCCCTGCAGCTCTTCGTAAGGAGTAGTAGCCCTGCAGCTCTTCTGTAAGGAGTAGTAGCCCTGCAGCTCTTCTGTAAGGAGTAGTAGCCCTGCAGCTCTTCTGTAAGGACTAGTAGCCCTGCAGCTCTTCTATAAGGAATAGTAGCCCTGCAGCTCTTCTATAAGGACTAGTAGCCCTGCAGCTCTTCTATAAGGAGTAGTAGCCCTGCAGCTCTTCTATAAGGAGTAGTAGCCCTGCAGCTCTTCTATAAGGAGTAGTAGCCCTGCAGCTCTTCTATATGGAGTAGTAGCCCTGCAGCTCTGCTATACGGAGTAGTAGCCCTGCAGCTCTTCTATAAGGAGTAGCAGCCCTGCAGCTCTTCTGTAAAGAGTAGTAGCCCTGCAGCTCTGCTATACGGAGTAGCAGCTCTGCTATACGGAGTAGTAGCCCTGCAGCTCTGCTATACGGAGTAGTAGCCCTGCAGCTCTGCTATACGGAGTAGTAGCCCTGCAGCTCTTCTGTAAGGAGTAGTAGCCCTGCAGCTCTGCTATACGGAGTAGTAGCCCTGCAGCTCTGCTATATGGAGTAGTAGCCCTGCAGCTCTGCTATTCGGAGTAGTAGCCCTGCAGCTCTGATATACGGAGTAGTAGCCCTGCAGCTCTTCTGTAAGGAGTAATAGCCCTGCAGCTCTGATATACGGAGTAGTAGCCCTGCAGCTCTGCTATACGGAGTAGTAGCCCTGCAGCTCTTTTGTAAGGAGTAGTGGCCCTGCAGCTCTGCTATACTGAGTAGTAGCCCTGCAGCTCTTCTGTAAGGAATAGTTGCCCTGCAGCTCTTCTGTAAGGAGTAGTAGCCCTGCAGCTCTTCTGTAAGGAGTAGTAGCCCTGCAGCTCTACTGTAAGGAGTAGTAGCCCTGCAGCTCTTCTGTAAGGAGTAGTAGCCCTGCAGCTCTACTGTAAGGAGTAGTAGCCCTGCAGCTCTTCTGTAAGGAGTAGTAGCCCTGCAGCTCTTCTGTAAGGACTAGTATCCCTGCAGCTCTTCTATAAGGAATAGTAGCCCTGCAGCTCTTCTATAAGGACTAGTAGCCCTGCAACTCTTCTATAAGGAGTAGTAGCCCTGCAGCTCTTCTATACGGAGTAGTAGCCCTGCAGCCCCTTCTATAAGGAGTAGTAGCCCTGCAGCCCCTTCTATAAGGAGTAGTAGCCCTGCAGCTCTTCTATAAGGAGTAGTAGCCCTGCAGCTCTTCTATAAGGAGTAGTAGCCCTGCAGCTCTTCTATAAGGAGTAGTAGCCCTGCAGCTCTTCTATAAGGAGTAGTAGCCCTGCAGCTCTTCTATAAGGAGTAGTAGCCCTGCAGCTCTTCTATAAGGAGTAGTAGCCCTGCAGCTCTTCTGTAAGGAGTAGTAGCCCTGCAGCTCTGCTATATGGATTAGTAGCCCTGCAGCTCTGCTATACTGAGTAGTAGCCCTGCAGCTCTTCTGTAAGGAGTAGTAGCCCTGCAGCTCTGCTATACGGAGTAGTAGCCCTGCAGCTCTGATATACGGAGTAGTAGCCCTGCAGCTCTTCTGTAAGGAGTAATAGCCCTGCAGCTCTGCTATACGGAGTAGTAGCCCTGCAGCTCTGCTATACGGAGTAGTGGCCCTGCAGCTCTTCTGTAAGGAGTAATAGCCCTGCAGCTCTTCTGTAAATAATAGTTGCCCTGCAGCTCTACTGTAAGGAGTAGTAGCCCTGCAGCTCTTCTGTAAGGAGTAGTAGCCCTGCAGCTCTTCTGTAAGGAGTAGTAGCCCTGCAGCTCTTCTGTAAGGAGTAGTAGCCCTGCACCTCTTCTGTAAGGAGTAGTAGCCCTGCAGCCCTTCTGTAAGGAGTTGTAGCCCTGCAGCTCTTCTGTAATGAGTAGTAGCCCTGCAGCTCTGCTATACGGAGTAGCAGCTCTGCTATACGGAGTAGTAGCCCTGCAGCTCTGCTATACGGAGTAGTAGCCCTGCAGCTCTGCTATACGGAGTAGTAGCCCTGCAGCTCTTCTGTAAGGAGTAGTAGCCCTGCAGCTCTGCTATACGGAGTAGTAGCCCTGCAGCTCTGCTATATGGAGTAGTAGCCCTGCAGCTCTGCTATTCGGAGTAGTAGCCCTGCAGCTCTGATATACGGAGTAGTAGCCCTGCAGCTCTTCTGTAAGGAGTAATAGCCCTGCAGCTCTGATATACGGAGTAATAGCCCTGCAGCTCTGCTATACGGAGTAGTAGCCCTGCAGCTCTTTTGTAAGGAGTAGTGGCCCTGCAGCTCTGCTATACTGAGTAGTAGCCCTGCAGCTCTTCTGTAAGGAATAGTTGCCCTGCAGCTCTTCTGTAAGGAGTAGTAGCCCTGCAGCTCTTCTGTAAGGAGTAGTAGCCCTGCAGCTCTACTGTAAGGAGTAGTAGCCCTGCAGCTCTTCTGTAAGGACTAGTATCCCTGCAGCTCTTCTGTAAGGACTAGTATCCCTGCAGCTCTTCTATAAGGACTAGTAGCCCTGCAGCTCTTCTATAAGGACTAGTAGCCCTGCAACTCTTCTATAAGGAGTAGTAGCCCTGCAGCTCTTCTATACGGAGTAGTAGCCCTGCAGCCCCTTCTATAAGGAGTAGTAGCCCTGCAGCCCCTTCTATAAGGAGTAGTAGCCCTGCAGCTCTTCTATAAGGAGTAGTAGCCCTGCAGCTCTTCTATAAGGAGTAGTAGCCCTGCAGCTCTTCTATAAGGAGTAGTAGCCCTGCAGCTCTTCTATAAGGAGTAGTAGCCCTGCAGCTCTTCTATAAGGAGTAGTAGCCCTGCAGCTCTTCTATAAGGAGTAGTAGCCCTGCAGCTCTTCTATAAGGAGTAGTAGCCCTGCAGCTCTTCTGTAAGGAGTAGTAGCCCTGCAGCTCTGCTATATGGAGTAGTAGCCCTGCAGCTCTGCTATACGGAGTACTAGCCCTGCAGCTCTTCTGTAAGGAGTAGTAGCCCTGCAGCTCTTCTGTAAGGAGTAGTAGCCCTGCAGCTCTGCTATACGGAGTAGTAGCCCTGCAGCTCTGCTATACGGAGTAGTAGCCCTGCAGCTCTGCTATACAGAGTAGTAGCCCTGCAGCTCTGATATACGGAGTAGTAGCCCTGCAGCTCTTCTGTAAGGAGTAATAGCCCTGCAGCTCTGCTATACGGAGTAGTAGCCCTGCAGCTCTGCTATACGGAGTAGTGGCCCTGCAGCTCTGCTATACTGAGTAGTAGCCCTGCAGCTCTTCTGTAAGGAATAGTTGCCCTGCAGTTCTTCTGTAAGGAGTAGTAGCCCTGCAGCTCTTCTGTAAGGAGTAGTAGCCCTGCAGCTCTTCTGTAAGGAGTAATAGCCCTGCAGCTCTGCTATACGGAGTAGTAGCCCTGCAGCTCTGCTATACGGAGTAGTGGCCCTGCAGCTCTGCTATACTGGGTAGTAGCCCTGCAGCTCTTCTGTAAGGAATAGTTGCCCTGCAGTTCTTCTGTAAGGAGTAGTAGCCCTGCAGCTCTTCTGTAAGGAGTAGTAGCCCTGCAACTCTTCTGTAAGGAATAGTTGTCCTGCAGCTCTTCTATAAGGAGTAGTAGCCCTGCAGCTCTTCTGTAAGGAGTAGTAGCCCTGCAGCTCTTCTGTAAGGAGTAATAGCCCTGCAGCTCTGCTATACGGAGTAGTAGCCCTGCAGCTCTGCTATACGGAGTAGTGGCCCTGCAGCTCTGCTATACTGGGTAGTAGCCCTGCAGCTCTTCTGTAAGGAATAGTTGCCCTGCAGTTCTTCTGTAAGGAGTAGTAGCCCTGCAGCTCTGCTATACGGAGTAGTAGCCCTGCAGCTCTGCTATACGGAGTAGTAGCCCTGCAGCTCTGATATACGGAGTAGTAGCCCTGCAGCCCTTCTGTAAGGAGTTGTAGCCCTGCAGCTCTTCTGTAATGAGTAGTAGCCCTGCAGCTCTGCTATACGGAGTAGCAGCTCTGCTATACGGAGTAGCAGCTCTGCTATACGGAGTAGTAGCCCTGCAGCTCTGCTATACGGAGTAGTAGCCCTGCAGCTCTTCTGTAAGGAGTAGTAGCCCTGCAGCTCTGCTATACGGAGTAGTAGCCCTGCAGCTCTGCTATATGGAGTAGTAGCCCTGCAGCTCTGCTATTCGGAGTAGTAGCCCTGCAGCTCTGATATACGGAGTAGTAGCCCTGCAGCTCTTCTGTAATGAGTAATAGCCCTGCAGCTCTGATATACGGAGTAGTAGCCCTGCAGCTCTGCTATACGGAGTAGTAGCCCTGCAGCTCTTCTGTAAGGAATAGTTGCCCTGCAGCTCTTCTATAAGGAGTAGTAGCCCTGGAGCTCTACTGTAAGGAGTAGTAGCCCTGCAGCTCTTCTGTAAGGAGTAGTAGCCCTGCAGCTCTGCTATACGGAGTAGTAGCCCTGCAGCTCTGCTATACGGAGTAGTAGCCCTGCAGCTCTGCTATACGGAGTAGTAGCCCTGCAGCTCTTCTATACGGAGTAGTAGCCCTGCAGCTCTGCTATATGGAGTAGTAGCCCTGCAGCTCTGCTATTCGGAGTAGTAGCCCTGCAGCTCTGATATACGGAGTAGTAGCCCTGCAGCTCTTCTGTAAGGAGTAATAGCCCTGCAGCTCTGATATACGGAGTAGTAGCCCTGCAGCTCTGCTATACGGAGTAGTAGCCCTGCAGCTCTTTTGTAAGGAGTAGTGGCCCTGCAGCTCTGCTATACTGAGTAGTAGCCCTGCAGCTCTTCTGTAAATAATAGTTGCCCTGCAGCTCTACTGTAAGGAGTAGTAGCCCTGCAGCTCTTCTGTAAGGAGTAGTAGCCCTGCAGCTCTTCTGTAAGGAGTAGTAGCCCTGCAGCTCTTCTGTAAGGAGTAGTAGCCCTGCAGCTCTTCTGTAAGGACTAGTAGCCCTGCAGCTCTTCTATAAGGAATAGTAGCCCTGCAGCTCTTCTATAAGGACTAGTAGCCCTGCAGCTCTTCTATAAGGAGTAGTAGCCCTGCAGCTCTTCTATAAGGAGTAGTAGCCCTGCAGCTCTTCTATAAGGAGTAGTAGCCCTGCAGCTCTTCTATATGGAGTAGTAGCCCTGCAGCTCTGCTATACGGAGTAGTAGCCCTGCAGCTCTTCTATAAGGAGTAGTAGCCCTGCAGCTCTTCTGTAAAGAGTAGTAGCCCTGCAGCTCTTCTATAAGGAGTAGCAGCCCTGCAGCTCTTCTGTAAGGAGTAGTAGCCCTGCAGCTCTTCTGTAAGGAGTAGTAGCCCTGCACCTCTTCTGTAAGGAGTAGTAGCCCTGCAGCTCTGCTATACGGAGTAGCAGCTCTGCTATACGGAGTAGCAGCTCTGCTATACGGAGTAGTAGCCCTGCAGCTCTGCTATACGGAGTAGTAGCCCTGCAGCTCTGCTATACGGAGTAGTAGCCCTGCAGCTCTTCTGTAAGGAGTAGTAGCCCTGCAGCTCTGCTATACGGAGTAGTAGCCCTGCAGCTCTGCTATATGGAGTAGTAGCCCTGCAGCTCTGCTATTCGGAGTAGTAGCCCTGCAGCTCTGATATACGGAGTAGTAGCCCTGCAGCTCTTCTGTAAGGAGTAATAGCCCTGCAGCTCTGATATACGGAGTAGTAGCCCTGCAGCTCTGCTATACGGAGTAGTAGCCCTGCAGCTCTTTTGTAAGGAGTAGTGGCCCTGCAGCTCTGCTATACTGAGTAGTAGCCCTGCAGCTCTTCTGTAAGGAATAGTTGCCCTGCAGCTCTTCTGTAAGGAGTAGTAGCCCTGCAGCTCTTCTGTAAGGAGTAGTAGCCCTGCAGCTCTACTGTAAGGAGTAGTAGCCCTGCAGCTCTTCTGTAAGGAGTAGTAGCCCTGCAGCTCTACTGTAAGGAGTAGTAGCCCTGCAGCTCTTCTGTAAGGAGTAGTAGCCCTGCAGCTCTTCTGTAAGGACTAGTATCCCTGCAGCTCTTCTATAAGGAATAGTAGCCCTGCAGCTCTTCTATAAGGACTAGTAGCCCTGCAACTCTTCTATAAGGAGTAGTAGCCCTGCAGCTCTTCTATACGGAGTAGTAGCCCTGCAGCCCCTTCTATAAGGAGTAGTAGCCCTGCAGCCCCTTCTATAAGGAGTAGTAGCCCTGCAGCTCTTCTATAAGGAGTAGTAGCCCTGCAGCTCTTCTATAAGGAGTAGTAGCCCTGCAGCTCTTCTATAAGGAGTAGTAGCCCTGCAGCTCTTCTATAAGGAGTAGTAGCCCTGCAGCTCTTCTATAAGGAGTAGTAGCCCTGCAGCTCTTCTATAAGGAGTAGTAGTCCTGCAGCTCTTCTGTAAGGAGTAGTAGCCCTGCAGCTCTGCTATATGGATTAGTAGCCCTGCAGCTCTGCTATACTGAGTAGTAGCCCTGCAGCTCTTCTGTAAGGAGTAGTAGCCCTGCAGCTCTGCTATACGGAGTAGTAGACCTGCAGCTCTGCTATACGGAGTAGTAGCCCTGCAGCTCTGATATACGGAGTAGTAGCCCTGCAGCTCTTCTGTAAGGAGTAATAGCCCTGCAGCTCTGCTATACGGAGTAGTAGCCCTGCAGCTCTGCTATACGGAGTAGTGGCCCTGCAGCTCTGCTATACTGAGTAGTAGCCCTGCAGCTCTTCTGTAAGGAATAGTTGCCCTGCAGCTCTTCTGTAAGGAATAGTTGCCCTGCAGCTCTTCTGTAAGGAGTAGTAGCCCTGCAGCTCTTCTGTAAGGAGTAGTAGCCCTGCAGCTCTTCTGTAAGGAATAGTTGTCCTGCAGCTCTTCTATAAGGAGTAGTAGCCCTGCAGCTCTGCTATACGGAGTAGTAGCCCTGCAGCTCTGCTATACGGAGTAGTAGCCCTGCAGCTCTGCTATACGGAGTAGTAGCCCTGCAGCTCTGATATACGGAGTAGTAGCCCTGCAGCTCTTCTGTAAGGAGTAGTAGCCCTGCAGCTCTTCTATAAGGAGTAGTAGCCCTGCAGCTCTTCTATAAGGAGTAGTAGCCCTGCAGCTCTTCTGTAAGGAATAGTTGCCCTGCAGCTCTTCTATAAGGAGTAGTAGCCCTGCAGCTCTACTGTAAGGAGTAGTAGCCCTGCAGCTCTTCTGTAAGGAGTAGTAGCCCTGCAGCTCTGCTATACGGAGTAGTAGCCCTGCAGCTCTGCTAAACGGAGTAGTAGCCTTGCAGCTCTGCTATACGGAGTAGTAGCCCTGCAGCTCTGCTATACGGAGTAGTAGCCCTGCAGCTCTTCTATAAGGAGTAGTAGCCCTGCAGCTCTTCTATAAGGAGTAGTAGCCCTGCAGCCCCTTCTATAAGGAGAAGTAGCCCTGCAGCCCCTTCTATAAGGAGTAGTAGCCCTGCAGCTCTTCTATAAGGAGTAGTAGCCCTGCAGCTCTTCTATAAGGAGTAGTAGCCCTGCAGCTCTTCTATAAGGAGTAGTAGCCCTGCAGCTCTTCTATAAGGAGTAGTAGCCCTGCAGCTCTTCTATAAGGAGTAGTAGCCCTGCAGCTCTTCTATAAGGAGTAGTAGCCCTGCAGCTCTTCTGTAAGGAGTAGTAGCCCTGCAGCTCTTCTGTAAGGAGTAGTAGCCCTGCAGCTCTTCTGTAAGGAGTAGTAGCCCTGTAGCTCTTCTATAAGTAGTAGTAGCCCTGCAGCTCTTCTATAAGGAGTAGTAGCCCTGCAGCTCTTCTATAAGGAGTAGTAGCCCTGCAGCTCTTCTATAAGGAGTAGTAGCCCTGCAGCTCTTCTATAAGGAGTAGTAGCCCTGCAGCTCTTCTGTAAGGAGTAGTAGCCCTGCAGCTCTTCTGTAAGGAGTAGTAGCCCTGCAGCTCTTCTGTAAGGAGCAGTAGCCCTGTAGCTCTTCTATAAGTAGTAGTAGCCCTGCAGCTCTTCTATAAGGAGTAGTAGCCCTGCAGCTCTTCTGTAAGGAGTAGTAGCCCTGCCTTTTACATTTCCTTTCCATTCACCTGTATTATGAAAATGTAGTGACGTACTAATTCAAATAGTTCCTGCCTCAATAGAGCCATTCAGAGTTAATTGTACTGAACGTAATTCCGAAATTAGAATTTGATTCATCTGTTTACTAACCTCTTTAGCAGAGCTAGCTAAAGGACATGGATCTGATTTCATGTAGAGAAAAACACCACAGAAATAGACAAACCAGTCAAATAAATATGACTTAACCAACCCATAGGTTATATAAATTGATATGAATACAACTAAACATTTTAGGGGGAATGATGAACAAAATCTACAATCCACTAACAAATCAAATAGTAGACTATTAGAATTAATTTAGTGTGTTTAGCTTACATACATTTGCATAACACAATCATGCAGTTTTGCTTCAGTTATGGCTCCAATATATTAATTCTAAGCCAATTGTCGCCCAACCCCTTCCCTGCCAGAGTCAACAGTAATGCCTAATGAGTCCTCCCTACCCCCTCTCGCTTGCACCCCAGCATCTATTTTGTTACAAATTAAGCAGTGGTGGTTGGGTTGTTGAAGGTGTTGAGACACCATTATGACAGGTACCTTGAGAGCCTTTTACTCCCCCCACTCACTCCCTCCCTCCATACATCCCCTTGTCTCTCTCTTCCTTCCTTTGTGTAAACCCACACAGCTGTGGCTGACTGAGGCCCCTAAAATGTTTTCAAATATACATATATATTTTTTAAGAACTCCTAACATATTATTATGGAGCGCAATCCTTTTAGCCCATATAGCAGGGGTCAGCAACATGTTATTTTGTCAAATAAGACCGTAATATTCAGGAATTCAGCTTACAATGTATTTAATTCTCAACAACAACAAAAAGTTGTGTGTATGTATATATATATATATATATATGTCATGGCTCAATGTAATCAAGGTATGAAATTATTGTATTTGAAAATAACAATCTCTTTTTAGGCTAAGATGTGGTCAATTTGCAGTGTAAAATGATTCTAATTATGTTCCGGCCCCCTTACCATCCGTTCCGACAAAAATAGGCCCGCTGGTGAATCTAGTTGTCTACCCCTGCCATATAGGCTCTGTTATTCACTGGGTCAGAGTGGTGCATCCAACCACTAATTCATCTGAAATGGACTCAAGGTGTTGAGAGTTAACGCAGCAGAGGGAACAGGCACATCCTTGATATGGTGATGGACACAGCTAGTGAGGATAACGGAACTGCTTGTAGGAGTATGTGGCCTTTCAACTCAACATTCACTCACGTGACGGAGGCTGTTAGTAATGGCTGTTTGCCTCGCAATAAATGCATTGTGTCAGTGTGAAGTTTGCCCAGCTAAATGGACACCCTAGTTTTCTTCAATTACAAATGAACTGCCCTTAGAATTGCAACGCTGTGTTGATTTCTAAATCACACTTTTCCAGGGTTAAACAACCTCAAAAGAATAACATTCTAATGTGAATTCTAAGTCAAGTTGAGAGAATGTTTTCTATCATCGTCATGGTGTCTGCAACTTAGCGGTGACATTAGGCGGTGGTGTTTCACTAACCACAGACTGTGAATAAGGCGGTGGTTTCAGCTCACAGAAACAAATCATCACCACGGCATAAGCCCAAGCTCCATTGAGAGTTCACGAGCAGTCCGTTGCACTCATGCCTCAAGCGCTGACAATATTAATGATGTAATACATCCTCAAGTGCCTCACTGCTTTATAGAACACAGGATTTATGAACTAATAATCAAGCATCAGTCTGAAATACTCTGGTGCATAAACAGGCAGCGTATGGCTGCCTAGGAATGGTTCTTCCAGGACTCCAAAGGAAGCCATGTAATTTGGATCCCTTATCTTTAGTAGCGTGTTGTTCCACAGTGCAGGACTGTCCTTATGGAGAAGTAATTGCTGTAATATGATTGTGAAGTGAATGTCTTTCCCTGACCCTCTTTATAGAAACAAAATCAGATGGAGAAGAACATGTACAGCTCAGCGATACCCTTTCATTTCATAGCAAGACAGAGTCCATCACGTCAGCCTTCGGACCAGACAATCACCAGGGGTAACATCACCTGGAGAAGAAATGTATTTAAACAAGGGCATTCTTATGTTTCTTAGACTAAATTCTTCGTTAATAATTAAGCTTTTTTGTCATTCTTCCAGATTTTATGTCAGGGTTGTAGCAAATAACATTAGACAAACATATTTTTAGATTATTATTTATCCATTAGCGATGAAGACAAAGTGATTGGTCTTATAAAATAGGAATAACCACCACATCCCAAAGGGGTTTCAGAACTCCGCTGCCTCCAACAGGTCTGGAGGATTTGGTGTCTGTTTGGCAATGCTATTTGTTCAGTTGATCAATGAGAATGTTTGGATATAGCTAGATTTGTTAGCTTTCCCAGTCTGCCTGTTTGTGGCATCTTTGCTTTTTTTTCTCATGCGCTCTAGCTGTGGGACCCTTGAAAGATGAATTAGAGAGAGAACAACTTGGTGAGGCTGGGCCACGGCCGCAGCGCAGGTTTTCTATTGATTGCTGGGTGACTCACAGTCAGTGCTGTCTAACGCAGGAGGAGAGAAATGCCACACTGCTCTCTCTCCCCCTCTCTCTCTTGCTTTCTCTCTTGCTCTCTCTCCTCTTCTCTTCTCCCCCCTCTTGCGCTTTCTCTCTTGCTCTCTCTCCTCTTCTCCCCCCTCTTGCGCTCTCTCTCCCGCCCTCCAGGTCTTCTCCTCTCACGTACACACATGGGCTGGGTCCTACGTCAATGCTGGCATTACTCTGGACAGGGGACACCAAAGCTCCAGATAGGAAACAGAGCAGCGCTTCAGCAGCCAGGAAGGCACTGCAGTCTGGACCCCTTGCCTGTCAATCAGTGCCAGGGAGCAGGGAGGAGTGGTCGTGCTCTTCACCCAGCACAGATTGTTTTGTGGCACTTCAAACAGTACCAAATGCAAACATGACCATCTGAGCTTACTTGAACACAGTCTGTCTGAACATGGCGTCATCAAACCACACAAGCAAAGGCAACTATTATAGGGTATTTGCTAGAAATGGGGGGGATGAAAAGACAGTAATCTGAGTGAGAACCACAACTTTATTTTCAATATTATCACAAGCACCTGTTTATTTACAGGTTTTACTTACTGTCATTGTCAATCACATATTAAAGCTGCAGCCTGGACAGGATATGGGAAAATGTGGCTATGATTGGGGCTTATTCAGACTGGGAGTTAGGTTAAAAACTAAGCGTCATTAGAGAGCTGAGAGACTTTTGGTCTGTTGCTGAGAACCACGTGTCTCCTGGATAGAATGTGAAACATTTCAGGCATTCTGCTCTCAAGATGAATAACATGCTTCCTGCGCTATATAAATGCTTCATGTCATTTGTTTGATTTATTTAAAATAAAATAATTTCTTTGTCTCTAGGATCTTTTGCTGCCAGCGCTCTCTATGCCCGCAAAGATCGGCTTCAGCGACCCTCACACGTTGCCACCAAGACGTTTCAGGCGCTGCGTATGTTTGTCAATGATGAGCTGAATGAACTGCATGCTGGACTCTGCACTGCTCAGACAGTGCTTAAACCTGGTGGCCGCCTCTGTGTGCTGACCTTCCATTCACTAGAGGACCGCTTGGTAAAGCGTTTTCTCCATGGAGAGGATGTAGGTGCCCCACCCCGTCGGAGTGTCCGTCAGAGAGTCCAGCGATGGGAGGAAGAGGAGGAGGAAGAAGAGAAGGGTGGGGAAAAGGACAGTGGTCACTGGGTTGACCTGCAGAGAGGGGTGCTGATGCCACAGGCAGAAGACGTACTGGAGAACCCACGGGGACGCTCAGCCAAACTCAGGGCAGCATTCAAACAATAACCCTCTGGAACTTGGCCTCAACCTGCACCAATTAAATCCTCCTTGTTTTTAACTAGACTACAGAACCACCAGGCTGGTCTTCGTCAGACACACATGGTGTCGGTCGGGTGACATACAGAACAAGTGCCTTGTTAATGGTGGAACGCTGAGGCTGACTGGTGTTTAACTGCCATGCACTAACAGTCAACAATCCATGTAGGCATGTGCTCTTTAGTTCGTAGTATACTGTGTGTTGGCACAGAGTTTTTATTTAATTTAGTTTAAGTGATTTATGTACCATTTTTTAAGTATAGGAAATAAAATTGTGCTGAAGTCTAAGTTGAAGATAACAAAGGTTAAGACAAGGATTCTAATATCCCATAACTCTTTGCATAAATGAGATATAATTAGAAAACAAAGGGGCCAGCTATGCTAGTTAGCAACGGCGCTGGTCCCATGAATCTGTTTATTTTTCGAAATATTCTAATCTGGGTATCTTCAACCTAGGTTGAAGCCAGAGATACAGAAGACAAAAAGTCTCTCACTCACTCACTCAATTTGTACTGCATTACTTTATGGCTGAGCTGACAAAGTTGCATACAGTAACAGTTCTGTCTTGATTTCTGAGTTTCCTCAGTTCTCCCCGTTGGCTGAACCCATAATGTCTTTGCTCTCTTGACTGATTCAGAACAATGTTGCCTCCAACCGACTGATGAGTATCCAGATCAACGGATGTAGGCACTAACCTCCCTCACTGATGTCTGTATACTCCAACTTCCTAGGTAGTTTTGGCCGAATGTGTACTGCACTGCATGAATCAGTAATGTCTTTAAATACCAAGTGACTCAAGTGTCACAAGTGGCGGTGAATGAGAGGATGACTGTTTCGTTCATGAGCCTTCTCCTCCAACTGTTAACAGATGAGGTGTTTTGATCTGTGCTATTGGACTTTGTCTATTTGTAATTGCTCCATCAAGAGGATCAACACTTTTCTTCCCCTCTGTCTCATTCTGTACACTCTAAATATACACTTCTTGTTACCTTGGAAACTAAACAGCACAAGTAACATTTAACTGTGTTTAAATGTGCTTTCTGTTTTAATCTTCTGCGAAACGATGCCGTATGTAGAATTTTGACGCCCCTCTCTTTGAGGTCAGTCGACGTCACACAGTCGTCATGGTTATTTGAATTAAATTTGAAATAAGAATGGTAATCCTGTTTGATCTGGTCTTTAATGGATGGTCCAAGGGTTCTAAGCCACTTACTCTGTAGACCCCCATTTCTCCCATCTAATCAGGAATGATTCAGACATGGAACACCTGGTGTTTGGAATCTGAATTCAAAACTAAAAATGTGACTCTCACTTTTGATGACCACTATATAACTGTGACTCATAATCGTGCAACTGGTGACAATTCCAACCATAAATTCTTCTATAGATATCCGCCAGCACCTGTACACATCATCTGCCTTTTCCTTCCTGTACACCCTCTCTGCCACCTGATCAAATTAAAGCTTTCTTCAGTTCTCCCAAGTTTGTCTAACTTTAACCAATTTAACAAACTTTGCTTTGTTTCTACCCACTTCTCATAACCTGTCAACTTTTGTCTTTTGCTAGTTCGGAATGAACCCTCAACATGTAGCAAATTCCACATTCTTCTTTACACTCAAATCTATCAAGTCTTTTGTATTAACTAAAGCTGTCAAATTGTTGTCAGTTTTCTCTGTTTTACACTGCATGCTCTTGTTCATGGATCCTGATTTGGCAATATTAAGACTTGTAACGTACAGTTGTGGCCAAAAGCTTTGAGAATGACACAAATATTAATTTTCACAAAGTTTGCTGCTTCAGTGTCTTTAGATATTTTTGTCAGATGCTACTATGTAATACTGAAGTATAATTACAAGTATTTCATAAGTGTCAAAGGCTTTTATTGACAATTACATGAAGTTGATGGAAAGAGTCAATATTTGCAGTGTTGACCCTTCTTTTTCAAGACCTCTGCAATCCGCCCTGGCATGCTGTCAATTAACTTCTGGGCCACATCCTGACTGATGGAAGCCCATTCTTGCATAATCAATGCTTGGCGTTTGTCAGAATTTGTGGGTTTTTGTTTGTCCACCTGTCTCTTGAGGATTGACCACAATTCTCAATGGGATTAAGGTCTGGGGAGTTTCCTGGCCATGGACCCAAAATATCGATGTTTTGTTCCCCGAGCCACATAGTTTTCACTTTTGCCTTATGGCAAGGTGCTCCATCATGCTGGAAAAGGCATTGTTCGTCACCAAACTGTTCCTGGATGGTTGGGAGAAGTTGCTCTCAGAGGATGTGTTGGTACCATTCTTTATTCATGGCTATGTTCTTAGGCAAAAGTGAGCCCAGTCCCTTGGCTGAGAAGCAACCCCACACATAAATGGTCTCAGGATGCTTTACTGTTGGCATGACACAGGACTGATGGTAGCGCTCACCTTGTCTTCTCCAGACAAGCTTTTTTTCCGGATGCCCCAAAAAAATCGGAAAGGGGATTCATCAAAATTACTTTACCCCAGTCCTCAGCAGTCCAATCCCTGTACCTTTTGCAGAATATCAGTCTGTACTTGACACCAGGCCATGCTCCAAAAATATTTGGCTCACTGTGCATTCAGATGTACTCACACCTGCCTGCTGCCATTCCTGAGCAAGCTCTGTACTGGTGGTGCCCCTATCCCGCAGCTGAATCAACTTTAGGAGACAGTCCTGGCGCTTGCTGGACTTTCTTGGGCGCCCTGAAGCCTTCTTCACAACAATTGAACCGCTCTCCTTGAACTTCTTGATGATCTGATAAATGGTTGATTTAGGTGCAATCTTACTGGCAACAATGTCCTTGCCTGTGAAGCCCTTTTTGTGCAAAGCAATGACGACGGCACGTGTTTCCTTGCAGGTAACCATGGTTGACAGAGGAAGAACAATGATTCCAAGCACCACCCTCCTTTTCAAGCTTCCAGTCTGTTATTCGACCTCAATCAGTATGACAGAGTAATCTCCAGCCTTGTCCTCGTCAACACTTACACCTGTGTTAACGAGAGAATCAATGTCAGCTGGTCCTTTTGTGGCAGGGCTGAAATGCAGTGGAAATGTTTTTTTGTGGATTCAGTTAATTTGCATGGCCAATAGGGACTTGGCAGTTAATTGCAATTCATCTGATCACTCTTCATAACATTCTGGAGTATATGCAAATTGCTATCATACAAACTGAAGCAGCAGACTTTGTGAAAATTAATATTTGTGTCATTCTCAAAACTTTTGGCCATGACTGTACATTGTGAACATCAATGGAGTTAATCTTGAGCATAAAGCAGATATGTCAGTGGTTGTAAATGAGACTGACCTGTGCTTGTATGTTCTCAATTACCATGGAAACAGTGGCATAAGTGAACAGTCGTTGGGATAACTTGCTCTGTTATTAACAGCCATGAATCAATCCTTGGATTGAATTACTACCCAGTAATAAGTAGTACCTACCAGGAAGATGTTAATCAGTTCTCAGAAGCCTGTTTGTGGCTAAGTCTTTCAGTGTGCAGACAAGAGTTACACACGTCCGTCCCCATGTACTAACAAAAGGTGTGTATTGGGTCAGTTGCCATAGGAACAAACTCACAAAACCGATTTCTTAACTCACCTCAGTTTTCTGAGAAGGGATTTACAGAGGAAAATTGTAACTGAATGCAAATAAAAAAATGAAATCCAGTCCTTTTCTCTGTGTATGCTTCGGTTGTTTGCTATATGTCTCAAAAAGGAATAGATTTGACAGCCTTGACCATATTGGAATACTCCTTTCTGTCAGGAGACAAAGGATAAAGCTATGAATGGATCTGCTTTCTTCATTAACGATTTGACACTTTTACAGATGTTTCCACAAGTTTGGCTATATTTACAATGGGAGGGGCAATGAAAGTATGTTTAACACTTCCTGTTACCTGCTCTGTGCATTAGCTTTGGGCTGTTCATTCTAGACCAAAATTAATACATTCATCTCATAACTCCACCCTGACTTTGCGTACTGTTTCTTTTAATGTACCAATTAAAAATGTGAGTCAACAGAATATCTGGGCAAGTAATGAGATACCTGCTTGCCTTCATTCTAATTAGCCATAATTAGACACCTTTTGTCCATTATGTGAAATCCTGAGTGGGCTGAGTGGAGATGGTATGGTGGTGGGGGGTAGGCTATTTGTGGAGGTTGGGCGTGCACGCTGGATCCCTGCTGTCGAGTCACCTTGGAAAAGGGAAATTATATTGATAATAAGTCTTGGAACACTATCCATAGCTTTGAAAAAGGAAGTATAGATTGAAGAATATAAAAGAAATATAATATATGAAATATGCATTTAATGAAAAAAGTGGGTAGAATCATGTTAAGATTCAATTAGTATGGCTGAAAAAATGACATCCTCTTGAAATTGGGAAAACGTCAATGATTGAAGACATGTCCATGACCCAACCAATGAAATCGGAGCTCTACATGCGTGTGTAGGCTGTGTGTGTGCTGTGCATTCTTGCTAAACTGGGAGATGAACAAAGGAGCTGAAGTATTTTTGCCTGTTTCCAAGACTAGCTCACTGTTTCACTCAAACCTATCTGCACTGCTGTAGTTTGAGCCAAAAGCCTTCTCTAGCCAATCCCTAACCAGAGGGCTATTCCAGCCAATGGTTTACTGTTCAATAGTTGCACAGTCTGACTGTTGCTTGCTCCAGCCAATTTTTCACTATCCGAAGCAGAAGAGATATGTATCTTGGCCAATAGCTCGTCACACGAGATGAAACAGACACATGTGCCGGCCAATGGCTCCCCCTCTGAGAGATGGAGAGGAGCAGAAGCAGTGGCTCAGAGTACATTGCTAGTCAGGTAAGGACAGCACAGTCTGTGAACCCCCTCCCTCCACAACTCCCACCCTCCTGCTCTCACTCACTCCCGCCTGTCTCTGCTGCTCCTGCTATAAAAAGATTTCTCAATGAAAAAGGCTTTGAGGTCAAAGCCATTTGAATGATTTTTGTGAATGACGCAGGCGCTGTGGGAGAAGACCGACATTGAAGTGGAGCCGGGGAGCACAGCTACTGTAGCGGGGGCTTCAGCTGCATTTAGCTGACTTTCAATTAAAACTTGGATATGGAAAATAAAATATTAAATTAAAATAGTATTTATGAAGTCCTCCCCCTCCTGAGAATGCATAGCTAATGCCTTGAACACAACCATAAATATCCACCCTCTGACTCAGTCTGTTCTCAAAATAATCTATTTTATTCTCACCTGTAATAGAATGCACCCCTCTGCGTTGTCAGATGACATAGTAACCTGAGGTAGAATGGTCTCGTCTCAGGAGAGTAGATACCCTGGAGACAGGTCACCGACTCCCCACTGGACTGTATGAATGGACTGAATTCCACATCACTCTGCTCATATAATAATGATCAACATACTGGACAGGCTGAGAAGTCCCAGAGCTAGAGGAATACCTTGTGTTGAGTCTGTAATGTAATTTACACAGGGCACAGACGTTACTATAGGATTTGGGGCCAGGAGTTTTTCCTCATCAGTAAATTCTCCAGGCCTGAGGTTAGATGTGCTCTAGCTTGTAAGCACAGTATGGCTATTGGAAAAAGTATGTTGGTTAAGGCTTCACCAAAGTCCATTTATGAATTTGGAGTTTTGAAAAATGCTATTTATTTTCGTACATGGGAATAGATGAATTGAGATGGGTTATTTTTTACCAATCTCTTTTTATTGGTTGTTTGTTAAAATAACAAAATTGTCAGGTGCTTTAAAGGAAATCACACTGACAGGAGGATTCTTTGGCACAGTGGGGAATGACGAAGCCCAGAAACCAGGAGCTATCAGTAATCAACACCAATGAGGCAACGTATTGAATAGTGGCGGCAGAATAAAATCATCTTCCTCACAGTGGGGGGCCCTGACTCAGTCCAGCGGCCCTTCCACTTTGGCTGCATTACCCTTCTCTAGGAAAATCACGTTTGCACTGCGACCTGTAATATTCCCAGTGGTTGTCCATGGGCTCTCACCGTGGCACCATTTAAGAGGACAGTGAATTGGAGGTTGCAGACATAACAATCACCCTTAGGTAATGGCAGGGTTTGTTGCAGGTGTCATTTACTCCATACAAAGCAGCACATCCTTCTGTATGGCCCAAATGGAGTCCTCCTCAGCCTGGTCTCTCCTGGCAGCTTATCAGCAGCTACCCTGTTGGTGTGTCAGATTGCTGGAGCAGTGTACCAATAGGAGTCCTGTGGTCTGTCTATAATGGTCACGGCATCTGTCTCTCATCGTTAGTGAACTCTAATGCAGTTAGCGTGGAGGGTGATTCCTTTTTTAATCAGGGCCAAAGAGACTGTTAATGATCCCTGGTGTTGGATTTGTGAGCTGTGATGGAGCATTTAATTAGATGATGAGAGGGAAGGTTCCTATGATTCCTCCTCTCCTCTGTTAAACCTTTTCATGTCTTTATGACTCCTCCCTCATTTTACACTTGTCCTTGTCTGTTTGATCCATAGTGTTACCAGAATCAATCTGGTCCCAGGTGAATTGAAAAACACTTGTAAGCAGTCCTATATTATTCCACTGTGCTGCATGCTGTAGCTGAAATGATTTATGGAACAGCATGATCAAGTGTCAAAGATTTTTTTAAATTAAACATGTGTTTGCTATGGGTCAAATCAGGTTGAAGGCACCTTAATTGAGAGGATGAGCTTGTGGTAATGGCTGGAGTGGAATAGTATCAAACACATGGTTTCCATGTTTCATGCCATCCCATTCGCGCCATTCCAGCCATTATTGTGAGCCGTCCTTCCCTCAACAGCCTCCACTGGTCAAAATATGGAGGATAAATAAACATGACCAATGAGGACCCTCTTGGCCAGATGGTCATCGGCTCCTTGGCCGCCACAGGCCTGAGTCACAGCACAAACCTACAGCTGCCCCACATGAAATTAAGCTCCACTTTAACAGCGCTCTGCTTTGTAACCGACACAGAGAAATGGGTGATCCTAATTGGTCAAAAAATAAGGATCTCCATCGGAGTCAGGATCATAAAATTATTGTAATAATATATTTTATCCTTAACTGACTATATTTTTGTAGTTTTGAATGGCCTTGTTGAACCGCAGTTCTGTCCATATCTTTGGTTACTAATGTTTCTTTGAGGGGCTACTGTCTTTGATGCATTTGAAGTACAGTACAGTACAGTATGTACAACACAAAAATGGAATCCAGCGGAGGCTGGTGGGAAGAGCTATAGGAGGTTGTGCTCATTGTAATGGCTGGAATGGAATAAATGGAATAGTATAAACACATCAAACATATGGAAATGCCATTTTATTCCATTCCAGCCATCACAATGAGCATATCCTCCTATAGCTCCTCCCATCAGCCTCCTCTGACTGAATCACATCACATGCACACACTCGAACACACACACAACTACAACTACTGTATCTTCCATCTCAGTTTTAACACAATGATTTTTAGTCTAATATTCCACATCAATACATTCCCTCTTGCAGCCCAGCAGCATGACTAAGACTGTCCTTATTCATTATTAACAGATACAATTACCATTGAATCAGGCAGTTGTTTTTTTACCGCATGCTTGACATTTTACCAGAGAGAAAGAAAGGGAGCAAGAGGAGGCAGGGCAAAAAAAGAGACAGGAATAGTCGTTGGTATTTCTGGTTTCTACCAGGCAAATTATATGATTATTGCTGATTACAAGTAATTGATCAAAACAAGTCGTAAGTGCCACAGCAATTACCACTGATGCATTATTTGCCAGGTGAGATAATAACGTACAATTTCCACATTTGAGAAGGCCCACTTATGATTTAATTGCAACGTACCCCTGCCTCTTACTGTTCTATGCTTTGTTAACTTGTGGTGTTTGTGTGTGTTGTTCTCTTGCATAGATTTCATTCAAAAGGAGAGGCCACCAATGTACACAAACCTGCAGCATCATGGTCCTTTAATGCACAGTACATTCATTTTTCCCTGAGTAGTAAAACCAGTGACGTTCTCCCCAACTTAACAAAAGGTTTAAACCAAATTGGTCAGCCCAAACCCCATTGAAAAATGTGATGCAACTATTGCATCATGAGACCTGTGCACTTTTCTGGAGAAAACAGTTGGTGATCTAGTCCAGTGTGATTGTTTTTCATTTCATTTGATATTGTAGACATGATAAAATGGTATACCCAGCCATTCACATCTGTTTCCAGCACTAAGTAGCCAGAAGGTTTTGGCTGAGGGTTAAGAGGGAATCATTAGGTAGACAAGTGTTGACATGAGCAGCAATAAACAGCAATATGCCAGAAAAGAGGCTGTGAGTGAATGAGACTGCAGGAGGGAGTGTACACATTTGTTAGTCTTTTAGAGGAGAGGGTTCGAGTGCGCCTGCCTGCAAGTGAAGTTGAAGCAGAGAAATGCCACAGCCCGCCGAGTGACGTCAGCCAGGAGGCCTCGTGGGGATGAGGTGAGTCAGAGCCAGGGCCGCGGCCTCGCCAGCTCTCCGCAGCCATGAGCGCGTCATCACCAGTCTCACTGACACCCTCTCACATTTCTCTGCATCTGCTTCAATGTGCCGCCTCCTCCTCACGAGGATCACTTCATCTGTGGCGCACGCCAGTCCTCTCTCTCCGTATCCTCCTCACAGGCAGGCATGCTCACAGGGGAGAGAGGTGCACATCAGCCTCCCCATCCTTATTATTCTTCAAAGCCAGCACACAAGATGTTAAGTTTCTGTTTGTGAGCTCAAATAGTGAGGAGACTGATAAAAACAAAAGAGAATATCTGGAGCTGGACAGGATGTTTCATTGTTTTCAGGTGTTAGGTAATAATGAGTTGTATCACACTCGAATACAGGTGTGTACTGTACCCTTTTGCTTAAAACACTAAATGTATTATACAAGGGCAAGCAGTGGGAGTTGACAGGTGTGGTGTGGAGGTGCTTTCCATATTGATATTTATTTTACATTTATTCTTTGTAAAGAACCTGTTTTGCAGCCCAAAGTGCATACTGAGACATTACTATCATCCATTATTGTTGTTCTGCTGTTGTGTTGAGATTCATATGGCTTCCGATGATTACAGCTAGCTTTCAATCATAGGAGGGATTATTGTTCAGAATATTAGGCCACTAAACCTTGATTAGGCTGATATCAATCCTTATTTTGTTTTATGATTTTCAATTTGAGTGTCATTTCTGTATGTCCGACACTTTCTCATTCTGAACTAACGCGGGTGGGATATAAGGATGGGTGTGGTTTCGTTACAATGACCCCAACAGCAGCCACTCACCAATTTGACAGCACCAATGCAATTACACCTCCAACATCGCCTAAACAAAAACAATGATGTGTTATGCGTTTGTCGGTTATTGCGGGTTAACTTTAATCTGATTGAATCCTGGCCTTAAAGAGTAACTTTCATAAAAATGTCAAATAAATGTTTTGGGCTTAGTTATAGTGAAACACATAAATTCTGGTCTTCATTTTGACCGTTTGTTGCAAAAGTGATATAAACTCAACAAAAAATGAAACGTCCCTTTTTCAGGACCCTGTCTTTAAAAGATCATTCGTAAAAATCAAAATAACTTCACAGTTCTTCATTGTAAAGGGTTTAAACACTGTTTCCCATGCTTGTTCCATGAATCATAAACAATTAATGAACATGCACCTTTGGAACGATCGTTAAGACACTAACAGCTTACAGACTGTAGGCAATTAAGATCACAGTTACGAGAACTTAGGACACTAAAGAGGCCTTTCTACTGACTCTGAGACCACCAAAAGAAAGTTGCCCAGCGTCCCTGCTCATGTGTGTGAACGTGCCTTAGGCATGCTGCAAGGATGCATGAGGACTGCAGATGTGGCCAGGGCAATAAATTGCAATGTCCGTACTGTGAGACGCCTAAGACAGAGCTACAGGGAGACAGGACGGACAGCTGATCGTCCTCGCAGTGGCAGACCACGTGTAACAACAACTACACAGGATTGGTACATCCGAACATCACACCTGCAGGACAAGTACAGCATGGCAACAACAACTGCCCGAGTTACACCAGGAACGCACAATCCCTCCATCAGTGCTCAGACTGTCCACAATAGGCTGAGAGAGGCTGGACTCAGGGCTTGTAGGACTGTTGTAAGGCAGGTCCTCACCAGACATCACTGGCAACATCGTCGCCTATGGGCACAAACCCACCGTCGCTGGACCAGACAGGACTGGCAAAAAGTGCTCTTTACTGACGAGTCGCGGTTTTGTGTCACCCGGAGTGATGGTCGGATTCGCGTTTATCGTCGAAGGAATGAGCGTTACACCAAGTTTTTTTCAAGTCAAGTTTAAAAAAATCTATACATGCAATGACTTGTTCAACTGCAAATCTTTGTTTATTTATTGAGGCTACCAGACAGCCCTTTTAATTATTTTGTCTACAGCACATTTTGATTATGTAATTGTAAAATAGGGACCCTGTAGCAGTGGTAAATGAATGACATCAGCAGAAGGCAAGGCAGGTTGACTATACTAATTATACTAACCTGCTATGCATTTTAGCTAAGCCTAACCCTTTTCCTAACCCTAACCTCACTCTCCTAACCTGCTACGTTCATTCTCCTAACCTGCTACGTTAATTCTCCTAACCTGCTACATAAGTTCTCTTAACCTGCAATGTAAACATTAAGCTGACCAGCAGTGATCCTGACTATGGCCGGTCTGACCAATAATGAAGCTCTGATTTTACACCCATCACTGTTGAGCCACCCACTTCTTTTGCAACGCCCACTTTCAGAAACAGTCCAAGTATGCAGTTATCCATAGTTGGAGCCTCCCCTTGAGAAACCAAATCGAATATGTGTAATAGGAGCTCAAACAGGTTCAGTACATAAGCACTTGGCCCCTCCCAGGATCATACAATTACAACATTGGCAATTACAACCAATAAACTGGTTCTACATTGTAAAATACAATTTCCACATCCATTGTTACATTGGTACATTCATCTTTATCAGAATTAATTATTATTAATGATATTCCATCCCCATTCATACATGGGACAATAATTGTATCTTGTTCAATGTACTGATTCCAAAGCGTAGTCTGCAGGCAACGTAGCCTATTTCTGTTTGTACGTTCCTATTACGCACAACCAGAATAACAGAGACAGGACACAGCCACACGGAGACAGGACACAGCCACACGGAGACAGGTCACAGACACACGGAGACAGGACACAGAAACAGGGAGACAGGACACAGACACACGGAGACAGGACACAGACACACGGAGACAGGACACAGACACACGGAGACAGGACACAGCCACACGGAGACAGGACACAGACACACGGAGACAGGACACAGAAACACGGAGACAGGACACAGACACACGGAGACAGGACACAAACACACGAAACTCTAACATAACCTGGTAAATATGAACAAAGGAAAACGTACATTGAATTATACTGAACAAAAATATAAACGCAACTTGCAACTATTTCAAAGATTTGACTGAGTTTACAGTTCATCTGAGGAAATCAGTCAATTGAAATCAATTAATTAAGCCCTAATCTATGGATTTCACATGACTGGGAATACAGATATGCATCTGTTTGTCACAGATACCTTAAAAAAATGGCCCTCACAATGGGCCTTGGGATCTCGTCATGAGATTTCTGTGCATTCAAATTGACATCGATCAAATACAATTGTGTTCGTTGTCCATAGCTTATGCCTGCCCATACCATAACCCCACCGCCACCATGGGGGCACTCTTTTCACAACGTTGACATCAGCAAACCGCTCGCCCACACGATGCCATACACGTGGTCTGCTGTTGTGAGGCCAGTTAAACATACTGCCAAATTCTCTAAAATTATGTTGGAGGTGGCTTATTGTTTAGAAATGCACATTAAATTCACTGGAAACAGCTCTGGTGGACATCCCTGCAGTCGGCATGCCAATTGCATGCTGCCTCCAAAACATGAGACATTTGTGGCATTGTGTTGTGTGACAACATTTTAGAGTGGCCTTTTATTGTCCCCAGCACATGGTGCACCTGTGTAATGATCATGCTGTTTAATAATATGCCACACCTGTCAGGTGGATGGATTATCTTGTTAATGGAGAAATGCACACTAACAGGGATGTAAGGAAATTTGTGCACAACATTTGTGAGAAATAAGCTTTTAGTGCGTACGAAACATTTCTGGGATCTTTTATTTCAGCTCATGGAACATGGGACCAACACCTTACATGCTGCGTTTATATTTTTGTTCAGTGTAAATAAACAACTTTTACCTCATGAGTCTTGCGAACGTTCATGTGCACAATAAACATCCCACCCACTCAGGGTAAGAAATGGTGAATGAAAATGTATTGTATCAAACTTGAAACAGAAATGTTGAAGTGTTGCAATAAACGGAATGGGGATGAATGATGAAACGCTAGCAATTATTGTAGTATGAGATGGACTAAAGATTTACCACGTATGCATTTAAACATGTGAAAGCAACAGCAAATATTTCAACAAGAGAACAAAGCGCTCTCCACTGGCGGGAGTTTGGAGAGCACAATTGGAGCAACACCTACAGTAGGGTGCTTCTCCACCACAGTTCAATTCATTTTAACCACAGATTCCATATGCAAGCTGTAAAGTAAATTGTCACTTTCAACCATGCTGACCGATTAACCCGAAATGTCTGTTATTTTTTGTTTGACCAAAGTCTATTCAATTATTTGAATTCCATTTCCTTCAGGTTTTCTTTCTGGGAGCTCAAAGTGCACATAGCAGTTTCTCTAGAGATAAATCAGATCTAGCCTGAACTGTGCAATGTTGTATGGAGTTTCCAACAGGCCAATATTCTACATAGTTTAGCGCATAAAATGTGATAATAACCTACAATGACCATAATCCACCTTCTTGTCTTGTTCTGTGTTCTTTAAAGCTGTTAAGGAAGAGAGAAGAATGTGCGATCTTGAGGTGATATAGAGAGCAGTTTTTAATTTGCCAGGTATCTCTACCTGAAAATACATGGTCTAAGTGATTGATAGTTGGTATTCAGCAGTCATAAAAGAACTACAAAATAGGGATTTTGTCAGACAGCATAGGCAGCAAATCTATAGATATGAGCTGATGATTTGTAATGAAATAAAGTCATCAAATAAAACAAATGTAATATACACAACAAATTAAATATTGATTTTGTTAACGCAATAGTGATAAAAGTGATAAGCAGTAATGCGCAGTCACTACCCTTATGGGACTTTTATTCATTGTTTTATTCTGTGTTGTTACAGCATTCAACCCACATAATGCATAGTGCATTTAATGTAACAAATCATATTCAAAACCGAAAACGAAAACCTTGATTGTTTTTTAATCATCTAACCAAAAACGAAATAACCTCAAAAAGCACTTAGCTCAGCACTACCAGTAGGCCTAAGCTAGTAATTGTTGGTTGATGCCCCATTGCTGGCAAGCTTGCAAAAGTTATTGATCACCAAACAACTTTTGGAGCTGCATATTTATTTATTATGGCTATCCCCTCTCCCTACAATTTGACATTTGTGCTACACCCAATCCTGTAGCTGTACAGCAAATCAGCAATCTGTTCGCTAGCTCACCCTGACCTGCGTTAATTGACAGTTTTCTGGTCCAATCAGAGGGCCGAGTGTGCGTTTCACTAGCCAATCTAGTGAAACGCGATGGCTACTGTCCCTGGCTGAGTGGGGAGTAATCCACGGAGACTGAGTGACAAAATGAGTGACAAACCTGGCCAGATCATTTCAAGTCATCAGTCTCAAGTCAAAGTCGAGTCCCAAGTATTGAGGCTCCAAGTCAAGACTCAAGTTATTTTATTTTATATCAAGTCGAGTCTCAAGTCATCAAATTTGTGACTCGAGTCAGATCGTCCAAGTCATGTGACTCGAGTCCACAACTCTGGTACCATCTCAAGGCTTACTATAAAAGCAGGTGACAGCGCACCTTATTTGCCAATGATCTTGGTAAGTGAAGTGCGCCAATATATTTTGCATGATGCTTCCTTGACTAGACTATACGTTACACAAAATTCAAAAGACACTAAGGCATATGACCAAATTTGACGTTTTTGCTTATCGTTTATGGGATTTTACAAAGAAATAAAACATGTAGTCCATGAGGATTATATGTTAATATTCGTAGATACATCAATCGTAGCAAGAAATAGATGACAATGGTGGTCATGTCAGATCATTGTATTTTTTCCCGACCGCTAGGCTAATTGGTGCTGTAGTCCGCTAAACTAGTTGGCTCACATAAAATATATCATGAGTGATTAGAATTTACTCCGCAAATGGCAATAGCTCTCAGGAACTCAGCACCTTACCACTCACTGTGAGCTAACTGTCAAGAGCCACATTTGCTCTCGATGCACATCATTTTATTATCAGAGCGTGCCAGTGGACTTCTGGTAAGTATGCTTTAGTGAGAAAGTGTTGGGATCAGGTGCAACTACATTTACCCACCCCAAAATTAATATTTATGAGCAATTTTTTATTTTAAGGGGTTGGGCAAAGGCTATAACTGGGGTTGAGAGGTATCCTTTAAGATGTAGTACCCCAGCTAGCACATAACATTCTGAGAACCATGTTTTTCGGGCTTGGTTGTCTTATCATTTTGCATACAACCTTCCCACAACTTTCTGGGAAAGGTGCAGGATAGTTGCCTGGCTTTGGAACATTCTCAGCACAAAAATAAAACACAAATTATTGGTATTTCATTACTTTAACAGAACATTTTCTAAAAGTTCAAACATGATTGCATTTAATTTTGGTCATGTTCTAGGAACAACTTGTTTCAAACAACTTGTTTCAAACAACATTCTTCTGTACTTCAGTATACCACAGTATAATGTTTCCTAGAGGATTCCTCATGGTTCTATTGAAAGTAATGTTCTCAAGTTCAGGGAACAAAACTCTCTCTATCAACTATCTTGTTAATTGTGTTCAGGTGTGTTGGCTGCGCCCACTAATTGGCCTCACCTGATCTTAAAGCTGAAATATGTAACTTTTTTGGGCGATCCGACCAACTTCACATAGAAACGTGAGTTATAGATATGTAATTGTCATTGAAAGCAAGTCTAAGAAGCGGTAGATCTGTTCTATGGTCAATATTTCTATGCTTCCTGTTCTTACGTTTAGTTTTTGCGTCTTTTACTTTTGGTTTTGTACACCAGATTCAACCAGCTGAAAATACTATATTTTTTTGTTATATTTTACAGTGGTTTAAATGGTACAATGATTCTCAACACTATCCATTGCTTTTTTATCACATAAACTGAAATTAGGTGAACTATTAGAATTTTAGTAACCAGAAAATGGCAGAGCAATTTCTGCATATTGTACCTTTAATGAGTGCTTGTTTCCTTTCAAATTGGGTCAGTTTGAATAGACTAAAATGAACAGCTTTATTATATGCGTAAAGAAACATGGCATGCTAGCTCCATTCTTGTGGGACAGTGGACTAATTCCATTTGTAGAAAACAGAAGTTTGAATCTCTCATGCCATGTCACAATAAAAAATACACAATTCATGTCTAAGGAAATGCATTTCCATTTGTCCTATCTTTGCTGGGAGCTATTAAAAGTCTTATTGAAAAATTCTGTTAAAGTTTTAAGGAAGTTATTCAAAAACCTCCAAATAACCTATAATTTTCATTCTCAGAGTGTAGATTAAGCCTCCCAAGAAAACTTTCAAGGAACCAGAGTAAAACATTCTCAGAACCTCCCTGCAACCTAAAAATAAACGTTCCCAAAACAGGCAACATTTTCACTGTTAAAAAACGTTTAAAAAGTGTTCAGTTTACAGCCAGGAAACGTATGGCTTCATTCCGACAACTAGTGTGAAACCAAAAACATACATTCCTACAACTTCCGAAGAACCAAATGTGCTAGCTGGGACACCCTTCATGTTGCTGCTGATGGCTAAATGTTAATATGTACAGCAACAGCCAACATATTATTCTCCAGTCAGAATTTCTATGGATTTACCAGGTTAGAGAGCAAAAGCACATTTATGTGTGACCAGAGTGTAACTTGATGCTGATAAGGAGCTCATTAGTAGCTTGTATGGTACTAGTGGTGGACAAGGGGCAGGAAGGGGGGGGAGATGATTCACCCATCATTAACAGAGATAGGCACTTTTATAACAAGCACAGACACATAACCCTCCCTCCTCACCCCCACCGCCCCTCAGAACAGTTTTCCCTGAGCCGGCCGTTGGTTGTCAATAATGAATATAAAAGGATGAACAGATAAGTGACTCCAGGATTACTCGTCATCAGCATCAGTAGCTTGTCATATGTCCCTCAGCCTGTTTAGCATCATTTTTCTGAGCTCTCTTCAACAGTCCTTTAAGCGCTTGAGTCTCCTTCATCACTTATTTCAGAGAGCCTGTCTCTATCGTGAGTGTGTAAAATGCTCTAATTGGTGTTTATTTTCGTTATGTTTATTGGAGGACATTGCAGTCCTCATTACAGACAGGCCATCTAGAAAGATACATCTTTCTACCATTGTTTATTAAAACTCTAAAAAGTGATGCTATGAAGCGATTAACCCTTGGTTGCACTCCCCCAGACAACTTAATTAAAATGTGGAATCCATTTTCTTTTCCCTGACAAAGTGATGATGCAGGAGGACCTTAGTCTTCCAAAATGAAATTAATCTATTATCAAAGTCCAAGCACCTCTTTCACAAGCTCACAAAAAAACTTTAATATGCGTTACATTTCAGAAATGATATAATAAAGAGTTTAAAATGTTTATCTCTGGATTGCTACAGTAACAACATAGTTAAACACCTATAGATGCAAGAAAGTTATTTATAGAAAGTGTTGGCCGGGGCAACACTTCTTACTGGTAGTCAAGCATATGGATCACACCTTTAATCTGTGAAATAGTGAACATACGTAGTTGCGCACTTGTGCGGTAACTCAAACCTTTGCTCACTCCCACTTTCCTCTCCCCTATATCTGATCCCTCTAATTCACGAGACCTTGGAACATCTTTCCAGTCTTTTCTCCAATTCTATGTCTTATTGGGACTAGGCAGCAGAATGAAATAAGTCTGGCTTGACTATGAGCTCTGAATAGGCTCTTCAAAACCTATTAAAAGCAACAACTGTAAACTTCTACCTTCCATCTATCTGTAGTGGATGAGGTTGTCAGTCTATATCTTCCCCTCTCTCTCTCTCTCTCTCTCTCTCTCTCATAAATAGCCGTCATTCATTAGAAAGAAGGTAATATGTGCAGATCACTGTATACTATTTCCGATCAAAACCAGCTGGTAGATAACATTTATTTTTATTTTTATAAAGGACACGTCAACATCAATATGATATTCTGAATATCAATCTTAGAGAGAGGTACAGTTGAAGTTGAAAGTTTACATTCACATAGGTTGGAGTCATTAAAACTCATTTTTCATCCACTCCACAAATATATTGTTAAACAAACTATAGTTTTGGCAAGGCGGTTAGGACATCTACTTTGTGCATGACACAAGTCATTTTTCCAACAATTGTTTACAGACAGATTGTTTCACTTATAATTCACTGTATCACAATTCCAGTGGGTCAGAAGTTTACATACACTAAGTTGACTGTGCCTTCAAACAGATTGGAAAAATCCAGAAAATTATGTCATGGCTTTAGAAGCTTCTGATAGGCTAATTGACATAATTTGAGTCAATTGGAGGTGTACCTGTATTTCAAGGCCTACCTTCAAACTCAGTGCCTCTTTGCTTGACATCATGGGGAAATCAAATGAAATCAGCCAAGACCTCAGAAAAAAATGTAAACCTCCACAAGTCTGGTTCATCCTTGGGACCAATTTCCAAACGCCTGAAGGTACCACGTTCATCTGTACAAACAATAGTACGCAAGTATTAACACCATGGGACCACGCAGCCGTCATACCGCTCAGGAAGGAGACGCGGCCTGTCTCCTAGAGATGAACGTACTTTGGTGCAAATCAATCCCAGAACAACAGCGAAGGACCTTGTGAAGATGCTGGAGGAAACGGGTACAAAAGTATCTATATCCACATTAAAATTAGTCCTATATCGACATAAGCTGAAAGGCCACTGAGCAAGGAAGCCACTGCTCCAAAACTGCTATAAAAAGCCAGACTACGGTTTGCAACTGCACATGGGGACAAAAATCATACTTTTTAGAGAAATGTCCTCTGGTCTGATGAAACAAAAATAGAACTGTTTGGCCATAATGACCATTGTTATGTTTGGAGGAAAAAGTGGGAGGCTTGCAAGCCGAAGAACACCATCCCAACCGTGAAAAACAGAGGTTTCAGCATCATGTTGTAGGGGTGCTTTGCTGCAGGAGGGACTGGTGCACTTCCCAAAATAGATGGCATCATGAGGTAGGAAAATTATGTGGATATATAGAGGGCAACATCTCAAGACATCAGTCAGGAAGTTCAAGCTTGGTTGCAAATGGACAATGACCCCAAACATACTTCCAAAGTTGTGGCAAAATGGCTTAAAGACAACATAGTCAAGGTATTGGAGTGGACATCACAAAGCCCTGACCTCAATCCTATAGAAAATTTGTGGGCAGAACTGAAAAAGTGTGTGCGAGCAAGGAGGCCTACAAACCTGACTCAGTTACACCAGCTCTGTCAGGAGGAATGGGCCAAAATTCACCCAACTTATTGTGGGAAGCTTGTGGAAGGCTAACTGAAACATTTGACCCAAGTTAAACAATTTAAAGTCAATGCTACCAAATTCCAATTGAGTGTATGTAAATTTCTGACCCACTGGGAATGTGATGAAAGAAATAAAAGCTGAAATAAATCCTTCTCTCTACTATTATTCTGACATTTCACATTCTTAAAATAAAGTGGTGATCCTAACTGACCTAAGACAGGGAATTTTTACTAGGATTAAATGTCAGGAATTGTGAAAAACTGAGTCAAATGTATTTGGCTAAGGTGTATGTAAACTTCCAACTTCAACTGTATGTGTTAAGAGTGAATTTCTTTGAGCATACTCTTCTCTCCCACCTGAAGTTTGTACAAGGAATGCTGAACGAGCAAGAACTAGGCCTAATGTTTCACCCAGTCAATTATTCACGCTTGCTCCTATTGGCCGAATGTCACCCATTGATCCCGTTGACAGATTTGGTATTCATCATTTGTCCCCCAATTTCCACACTGGTGAATGCATTGCTAAGCTGGCCATTCAATACTAACATCCGTCGGATATTCAAATGGTATCTTTCAAAAATATTTTTTGATATTCAAAGGGAATCAATAACAATAAGCACATTTTGATATAACAAAATGTTAGCATTTTGTAGTGAAGGAAATACAACTTTTTCTGCCAATTGCCTCATTATGTTACGTTTGCAAGAAATAACGAGGCAATGTAACTTGTAATATAACATTAAAATTAAAATGTGTTGACCAAAGGTAAAATCCATGTGAATAAAAGATGAACAGATAGATGAAGTGTTCTTTATTTTATTCATTGTGCCATATCCACTTTTAATCTTTCTAAAAAACATTAGGGGAAAATAAGTATGTCCCAGAGAATGTGATGCTATGATCTGAGAAATCATATTCAGCCAATTCATAGCAGTGGTCTTTGAGATGCAGTTTACCATAGGAGCCAGCTGCTCCAGAGAGTTACACCTCTCTGATGGCATAGACAAGCCTCTAGCGGAGGGGAATGCAGCAGAGAGAGACTCATTTTTTAAATTATTACTCAACGCTTGTGAATGCCCCATCCTCCTCGTGCCTGGCGCCGCCTTCTCATTGGTTGACGCCTCTCTGCAAGCTGCTTGCAACGTAAGCACTGAGAGTTCCATTAATGCCAGGTAGGGGTGTCAGATAGGGGGGAGTTTGTGAGGGGAGGGGAAGTAGCCAGCCCGGAGAAAGAGGTCTGCACCACATACAACATTCAAACGGACGTCTGACGTCAGCACATTAATAATTAATGTGTTTTATTCATAGCCTGGGAGAAGAAAAAAATCAATTGACAAATCACATATTCACTTTGAGTTACTTCAAACAGCGAGACAATTAAAATGCAGAAGATGGCAGAGGATGAGGATGTATGTGTGTGAGGGGTGATGCGACGTACCCCTTATCTATTTATATGCCTCCATGTGATTTAGGATGCATTCCCTTAATGTAAGGTAACGGAATGCAAAACATTCCAAATACTAGTGTCTCAGTACTTTTCTTAAAATACTTTCCATGCATAGTCCCTTGGTTACAAATTACTTGTGTCAATCTATTAGTAGGGAAGTCGCTAAAATTGGAATGCCCTAAACAACTACCGAACACTTTAAGGGCTATATTTTTGGTTGGAGCTTAGGAGGTGGGAGGGGTGGCAATATGTGGGATGTGTCCTTAAAAACAAGCGAAAAGTGAGAATTTCATGCAGTGCTAATGGGAAGTTTTAAGACCCACAAAAGCAGCTCGTAACAGTAACACAGTTTATAATGGGATGGATTTTGAAAGGTGAAAGCACAGCCTATCCAGCCATGATGCATATGTTTTCCATTTAATTTGATTAAAAACCCAGCATAGCTGTAACGTATACACAGGGAGTCAGGAAGCAGGTGCAGAAGGTGAGTTTAATAATAATAAACATGAAGATACTGCCTGATGACTATATGAGGGGAGAGTAATCGGGGTGGTGATGAAGTCCAGGTGTGCTTAACGATGGGGAGCAGGTGTGCGCAATGATGGTTGCCACGTGTGCTCTGCTAGGACCGGTTAGTAAACCGGAGACATCCAGTACTGGAGGGAGGGAGCAGGAGTAGGCATGACAGATAGAAAACCCTGATGATGGGGCCTCCTGAGTGGCGCAGCGGTTTAAGTGCTAGAGGCGTCACTACAGTTCTGGGTTCAATCCCGGGCTATGTCGC
Source organism: Oncorhynchus kisutch (assembly GCF_002021735.2). Taxonomy (NCBI): domain Eukaryota; kingdom Metazoa; phylum Chordata; class Actinopteri; order Salmoniformes; family Salmonidae; genus Oncorhynchus; species Oncorhynchus kisutch. The sequence continues at coordinate 71,417,117 of NC_034181.2, read as the reverse complement.
AGACACCCGCGACCGGGAGACCCATGAGGCATCGCCCAATTGGCCCAGCATCGTCCGGGTTAGGGGAGGGTTTGGCCAACTGGGATGTCCTTGTCCCATCGCACTCTAGCGACTCCTTGTGGCAGGCTGGACGCATGCACACGGACTGCGGTCGCCAGCTGTACGGTGTTTCCTCCGACACATTGGTGTGGGTGGCTTCCGGGTGAAGCGAGCAGTGAGTCGAGAAGCAGTGATGCTTAGCGAGGTCGTGTTTCGGAGGACACATTGGCTCTCGACCTTCGCCTCTCCCGAATCCGTACAGGAGTTGCAGTGATGGGACAAGACTGTAACTACCAATTTAATATCACGCAATTAGGGAGAAAAGGGGGTAAATAGTAAGAAAAACAAAGAAAAAATGATTATGTTGGGGTCCAAGATGTCTGTCATCGGGACCCAAGAGCGCTCCTCAGGACCGTACCCCTCCCAGTCCACCAGGTACTGGAGCCGTCCCCCGCAACGTTGGGAGTTCAGGAGGGACCTAACAGTATAGGTAGGTGTCTCCTCGATGTCCAGGGGAGGAGGAGGGATGTTGCGGGCGACAGCCTCGACCAGGGGACCAAGAACCACCGGCCTGGGGGAAACATGAAAGGAGGGCGAGATCCGGTAGTTGACCCTCTGGAGGACTTTGAGGTCTCCACAAACCGGGGGCTCAGCTTCCGGCAGGGCGGGAGGTTCCAGGTGGAGAGCCAGACTCGATCACCAAGATGGAACACGGGAGCCTCACTGCAGTAGAGTTCCACCTGATCCTTCTGATGCTGGAACCACATGTCCACTGCAGGGGCCTTGGTCTAGCTTGGAGTCCACAGAGCCAGGGCCGGCTGATATCCCAGAATGCACTGGAAGGGAGTCAGTCCGGTGGAGGAGTGACGAAGTGAGTTCTGGGCATGTTCCGCCCAGGGAAGGAACCGGGCTCCTGGTTGGTCCTCTCCACCCACTCCTTGGACTGAGGCCAGTACCTGGATATGAGGCTGACCGTGGCCCCAGTTTCTCCATAAAGGATTTCCAGATCTTCAACGTGAATTTGGGACCACGATCGGAAATGATTTCCTCCGTAAGGCCATAGTGCCAGAAGACTTGCTGGAATAGTGCCTCAGCGAACTGAAGAGCAGTAGGTAGACCAGAGAGAGGGATAAAACGGCAGGATTTAGACCAGAATAGTGGTAAAACCATCAGAAAGGGGATGCTTCGTTACAAAGTCTATGGACAGATGTAACCAAAGCCGCTGAGGCACGGGAAGGGGAAGTAGTTTCCCTGCTGGAGCGTGCCAGGGAGATTTGGATTGAGTACATACTGAACATGAGTTGACATAGTGGGCAACGTTCTGCGGCAAAGTGGGCCACCAGTGTTTATCGGAGAGAGATTGGATGGTACAGGTGATACCTGGCGGTCCAGCGGCGAGGGATGTGTGTGCCCAGGTGATCAGCTGATCTCTCACCTCCATGTGGACGTAGATGCGTTCTGGAGGGCAGGTGGCAGGAGCGGGTTCCTTCTCCAGATCCTGGTGGATGTCACTGGGCCGCCCTTATGCTCTATTGGACCCCGGGTTGGGAAGCACCAGACACCACTGAAGCCCCTCCTGGCCGCAATAGGGGCGGCAGGGTAGCCTAGTGGTTAGAGCGTTGGACTAGTAACCGGAAGGTTGCAAGTTCAAACCCCGGAGCTGACAAGGTACAAATCTGTCGTTCTACCCCTGAACAGGCAGTTAACCCACTGTTCCTAGGCCGTCATTGAAAATAAGAATTTGTTCTTAACTGACTTGCCTAGTTAAATAAAGGTAAAATTAAAAAATTAAAAAACAAAAAAAATAGGGATAGAGCCCTAGCTATCTCCAGCATCGCGGTGTGTGGCCCCTACCTCCATTGGTTCAGGCTCTGTCTCAGGACAGTGCAGTTGATTCACGGCATGACCCACCTCGCCTCCGGGGCTAGTTGATGGCATCGACTCCTCTCGAGTCGGGCAATTCCAGGCAATGTGCCCCCGGGCGCCATACTCAAAACACCTCCTTTGGTCTCCATCTACCTGGGGTTGTCGGTGGCGTGTCAGCCCTACCCCAGCCGTCTCTTCACGGGTTTGCGGTCCTTTGGCCCTGCCGACTGTCGGTTCGGGGGATACAGTGGTGGGGCTGTCCTTCCGTCCCCTTGAACGGGTCGTCGACTCATCCCGGTTCCCACTCAGCAGGGCCTGAGTGTTCTGATGCATCTCCACTGCTTCCAGGAGGCCCTATAAGGTCTGGGGTGCGCATAAACTCACTGCCCTCTTCATGTCATGGGGTAGCGCTCTGTAAGAAGCGATCCAGGGGGTGGAGAGGGTGGAGCCATGACCTGGTGACGCACAGTAGGTCGCTCATCTGGGCTCGGGGGGATGCGCCGGGTACGAACCTCCAGTCTTGGAACCGTTGGCCCGATGGGCCAGGCTCTACCCGTAGCGGCTGAGTATCTCCCGTTTGAGTCTGTCGTAGTTAGCCGCCTGTTCGTTGTTCAGGTCCCAATATGCCTTCTGGGCATTACCCGAGAGGAACGGGGCCAGCAGACTTGCCCACTTCGGCCTTGGCCATCCTTCCCGTAGCGCTGTCCGTTCAAATGTACAGAGGTATGTTTCGATGTCATCGTCTTCCGTTAGCTTGATTAAAAACGGGTTGGGATGTGATTCAGGAGACGCTCCTCCTTGCAGCTTCCTGATTTCCTCAACGAGGCAGACTTTTTGTAGTTGCTGTTCCTCCAGCTTTCGTTCCTGAACCACCTGTTGTGCTTGTTGGGCCCGGATGAACTGAGCTATAAACTCGTCCATGCTGATGATGTGTAAACGTCAACCCTGATCTGACCATGTTATCAGATTGCCGCATTCTCCACCACTTGTGGCAGACCAGGGGGTTTGGTCAAGAAGTCTACACAGATCAGACACGGACAGAGTAGGATTAGCTCGGTTTCAAGGGTGTTTATTTAAATAATAAATCAAAAAGAATAGGTCTCCCCCAAGAGACCCTCTCCGGGATACCGTCTTCTGGGCTCCGGGTCTTGCTGTATCCTGTCGGGATCAAAACTGCACTCACTCCTGCTACATCTGTAACCGTCCCCAACTATACGGGAGTCCTTTCTTCCCCCCCAAATCTCTCCCTGTGTGCTGCTCTTCTGGCAGCTTTATGGGCCTTGCACAGCTGGTGAGCAATCAGCCCTTGATTACTTACCAACTCCCAATCAGCCCCAATTAGTCCTGGCCGGAGGACCCGTCGAGACCTGGCACGTCCAGCAGATGGAGCCATCACCTCGTGATGTATACACCGTCAGTCACCAGTCCTCAATGAGTCTGCCCCTGGTGGCTGACCTGTACGCCACACTACGTTTGGCATATCCATGTCCAGACTGCAATGTCCAGACTTACAGCAAGCCTAGAACATATATCAGAGTGAATGCTATATGTTTAACAATGTATTTCCATATTGAAGCAATGCAATTAGAACAATGTGGACTGTGAACATGTTTAATATAGCAAATATGGGGCAGGCTATTTAACTATCTAGGCTATTATGGACATTTTAATTGGAGTTAATGAAAATAAAATACAAGACCATATATACAAAACTTGAAGCCACCACATACTGTATTTAACCATGGAGCACATTCTGATTGGCCAGTGAGGGGCCAAGCCTCGACACACCTACAACTTGTTTATTCATCAAAACCTAGCCCGTTTGCGTCACCACCAGCTACTGCGCCTAATTATTCCGGTTGTGAAAATATCCAAAAAGTTTTCTGATCCACTATAATGCTACTGCCGGCGCTGATATTTACCATTGCATTATGTTTGTTAAAATAGAGCCCTCAAGGTACATTCCATAAAATTCCCTACTGACAATGCTGCCAAACATTTGAACAAAGATTCTCTTGAAATTGTGCAAGCCAGTTTGTAAGTAGGCCAACTACAGTGTATTTGGAAAGTATTCAGACCCCTTGACTTTTTCCACATTTTGTTACGTTACAGCCTTATTCTAAAATTGACTAAATTATTTGTTTCCCTCCTCAAGCTACACACAATAATCCATAATGACAAAGCAAAAACAGGTTTTTAGAAATGTCAGCAAATGTATAAATGTAAAAAAATATATATATCTTATCTACATAAGTATTCAGACCCTTTGCGATGCGACTCAAAATTGATCTCAGGTGCATCCTGTTTCCATTGATCATTCTTGAGATTCTACAACTTGAATGGAGTCCACCTGTGGTAAATTCAATTGATTGGACATAATTTGAAAAGGCACACACCCGTCTATATAAGGTTCCACAGTTGAAAGTGCATGTCAGAGCAAAAACCAAGCAATGAGGATGAAGTTACCAAAACATTTCTGCTGCATTAAATTTCCCCAAGAATACTGTGGCCTCCATAATTCTTCAATGGAAGAAGTTTGGAACCACCAAGACTCTTCCTAGAGCTGGCCGCCCGGCCAAACTGAGCAATCAACGGAGAAGGGCATTGGTTAGGGAGGTCACTCTGACAGAGCTCCAAAGTTCCTCAGTGGAGATAGGAGAACCTTCCAGAAGGACAACCCTCTCTGCAGCACTCCACCAATCAGGGCTTTATGGTAGAGTGGCCAGACTCCTCAGTAAAATGCACATGACAGCCCGCTTGGAGTTTGTCAAAAGGCACCTAAAGGACTCTTAGACCATGAGAAACAAGATTCTCTAGTCAGATGAAACCAAGATTGAACCATTTGGCCTCTATGACAAGTGTCACGTCTTGAGGAAACCTGGCACCATCCCTACAGTGAAGCATGGTGGTGGCAGCATTATGCTGCAGATATGTTTTTCAAGAGGCGGGAACGGGGAGAGTAATCAGGATCAAAGGAAAGATGAACGGAGCAAAGTACAGAGAGATCCTTGATGAAAACCTGCTCCAGAGCACTCAGGGCCTCAGACTGGGGGCGAAGGTTCACCTTCCAACAGGACAATGACCCTAAGCACACAGCCAAGACAACGCAGGAGTGGCTTCGGGACAAGCCTCTGAATGTCCTTGAGTGTCCCAGCCAGAACCCGGACTTGAACCCGTTCGAATATCTCTGGAGCGACCTGAAAATAGCTGTGCAGCGAAGCTCCCCATCTAACCTGACAGAGCTTGAGAGGATCTGCAGAGAAGAATGGAAGAAACTCCCCAAATACAGGTGTGCCAAGCTTGGAGCGCCATACCGAAGAAGACTCAAGACTGTAATTGCTTCCAAAAGTGCGTCAACAAAGTACTGAGTAAAGCGTCTGAATGCTTATGTATATGTATTATTTCCGGGTTGTTGTTTTTTTATACATTTGCAAATATTTCTAAAAACTTGTTTTAGCTTTGTCATGATAGGGTATTGTGTGTAGATTGAAGAGGACAAAAAGCAATTTTAGATTAAGGCCGTAATGTAACAACATGTGGAAAAAGTCAAGGGGTCTGAATACTTTCGAATGGATTGTTTGTAACAATGTGTACCCACATTATTATTATTATGTAAATACACAGGTTCTAGGGCCACTGAATGTAAAATGTGACCAGGGACTCATTCCACTGAAACCGTGGCTTGATTAGTTGGCCTACTCTGCCTCCGGTCGGTCTTGCGCTGCCCTGCTTGCTTCCTGTTTCCTGCCCTGCAAGCTGCCCCTGACACAGCCTTGACACCAGCTCTCCCCTCTGGCCCTGTATCCAATCCTCTGACCTCCCCTGGCCCTTCAGCTTGCTCTTTTAGGTCTGGGTTCTTGTTAGGCACTTTGGATGACTAACGCATTTGATTGAGAAATGTAATCAAATTTTTTTTGCAAGCAATTAAGTTTCCACAGCGCACACAGGTGTGCAACAGTCCAGGATAGGTCATTTTTATATATTTTTTTTTATTTAACCTTTATTTAACCAGGCAAGTCAGTTAAGAACAAATTCTTATTTTCAATGACGGCCTACACCGGCCAAACCCGGACGACGCTGGGCCAATTGTGCACCGCCCCATGGGACTCCCAATCACGGATGGTTGTGATACAGCCGGCCGTCCATTTTATAGGAGCCACTCAGCCAGAGAGCCAGAGAAATGCAATACTGAAGAAGAAAACATTTACAATACAATAAAAGGAAATAGAAGTTACAAAATACCCTCAAATGGTGTATGGAAAATAAATGGTATCTTTGACTAATACAAATAACTCTGTTTTTTACAGAGCATAGGCCTCTTGAGACTGAACAGGAGAAGTTTGTCAGGAGGCCCTTATGAAAACATACATTGAAAGGAATGAGTGTCAGAGATTAATCAACAATAGTCCTCTTGTTTCCAGACCAGATCATAATTAATTCTATAAACTGTGCAAATGAGCGTTATGCTGAGATAGTCAATTAGGCTAAGAGCTAATGTGTTTGGGTCACAGTTAAACAGGTTGGAGAGGAGAAGAAAATATGGGGCATTGGCTGGATGAGGAATTTCAAAGCCAAAGAGAATTACACCCATCATGATCAATCATCTCAGGAAGTAGGGTGACTACTCCATCCATACAAGCATTTCGCTACACTCGCATTAACATCTGCTAACCATGTGTATGTGACAAATAAAATTTGATTTGATTTGACTTCATCAGTCTGACACGATGAGCACCGCACATGAGCAGGATGACCACATTGATTTCATCATGTACAGCAGAATGGGTTAAAGTTTTTTTACATGACTGATGCAATGAGTTAACACACATAAAATAATGCCTTGTCATTATAGCGGAAACAAAAATCCATAGCGACTGATTTAAAAACAGTTGCATGTGTAACTTAAATGTTTAACAGAGACACTGAGAAATATAGATGCACCAATCAGCAGTGTGTTGATTGCTGCCAAACATACAAGGATAGTGTGTTCAGAGGCACTCATTATGGCGTTGAGTGTGTGTGTGTGTGAGTGAGATAACCACTAAGAAACAGCGAGGACAGAGAACTTTAAGGTCCTCTTGAAACCCACCAGATCAGATCCCAGAGGTGCAAAATGGAAGGCTCAAACACAACCATTGTCAAGGAAGATTCTCTTTTATTATTAAAGTGAGGGATAGCAAGCATGTTTTTAGCACATACACACTCTGCCTGTGAAGCTCGCCATGCCACTTGTGATAACGCACATTTTCCTGACTCATGGTGTTGCCTACTGTGGTGGGGAGAGAATGAAGGGGGGAGAGAGTCAGAGGAGGAGGTGCTTGGCGATTGAGGGCTGGGTGAAGTGTTTTCTCCCCCTACTGACTGAAATCCATTCTGGTATACTATTTCATTTTGGTGAGGTGCACACATGCACACACAAAGACTCAGACACACAGGGAGTTGAAGATTACACACACTGAGCTGTCACACAAACAAGTACTGTATGTGGCTGAGGAATGGTTCCTAGAAAAGTGATGGGGGAGAAAAGGTTGAGTTTCATTTGGACTGTTAATCAGGAAAATGAAAAGTGTTGCTGAGGTATGAATAGTGTATCAGGATTAGAGAAAATGGAGAGGGAAAATGAGAGAGAATAGAGGAAACGTATGACCTACATTCTGAGATGTGGAAAACCTTTAATTTGTAGAAAGGGCAAGGGACATTTGAGCACAGAGCATTAGAATAGTCTACAATACAGTTACTATTTTTGTAAAATGATTGGTGCAATAGGGCTTCCAATGGCTGTTTGGTGTTGTCAATGGATGCCCACATGCTAAATAAAAGCCTAGACCCACACATGGAGGAACAGGGTGTCAGTGTGGTGAAGGAAGATTTTGATGCTAAATTCTGCAGCAGTAGACCTACTTACTATAATATGATGGATTATATAAAGGAAACATCTAATATAAATATTCAGATTTTGTACCAGGAAAGTGCTACTCAAAAATAACGTTCTTTGTCATTCCATGTGTGTTTAGTTTTGTGTAATATTACTGTTGTTGAGTGACATCATGTCATTTTCTGTCCACTAAACAGCACTCACAGTGAGCAAAGTTGATCGGGATACAGAAAGTGTAACATTTAAATAGATGGAATAGCACTGTATATATAAAGTCAGTAATAACGGTACTGTGCCTTTTTCTAAAATGTTTTATGAGATTGGAGATGTTTACAGTACCAGTCAAAAGTTTAGACAAACCTACTCATTCAAGGGTTTTTCTTTATTTGGACTATTTTCTACATTGTAGAATAATAGTGAAGACATCAAAACTATTAACAAAAACATAAGGAATCATGTAGAAACCAAAAAAGTGTTAAACAAATCAAAATATATTTTAAAGCCACCCCTTAGTAAAAATATTCAAATGTAAAAATATATTTTATATTTGAGATTCTTCAATGTAGCCACCCTTTGCCTTGATGACTGGTTTGCACACTCTTGGCATTCTCTCAACCCGCTTCACCTGGGATGCTTTTCCAACAGTCTTAAAGGAGTTTCCACATATGCTGAGCACTTATTGGCTGCTTTTCCTTCCTTTTCCTTGCGGTCCAACTCATCCCAAACCATCTCAATTTGGTTGAGGTTGGGTGACTTTGGAGGCCAGGTCATCTGATGCAGCACTCCATCAATGTCCTTCTTGGTCAAATAGCCCTTACACAGCCTACAGGTGTGTTGGGTCATTGTCCTGTTGAAAAACAAATGATAGTCCCACTAAGTGCAAACCAGATGGGATGGCGTATTTCTGGAGAATGCTGTGGTAGCCATGCTGGTTAAGTGTGCCTTGAATTCTAAATAAATCACTGACAGTGTCACCAGCAAAGCACCCCCACACCATCACACCTCCTCCTCCATGCTACATTGCGGGAACCACACAATGATGAAAATAATTATGGCCTCTAAACCTTCAAGCTGCATACTGGACCCTATTCCAACTAAACTACTGAAAGAGTTGCTTCTTGTGCTTGGCCCTCCTATGTTGAACATAATAAACGGCTCTCTATCCACCGGATGTGTACCAAACTCACTAAAAGTGGCAGTAATAAAGCCTCTCTTGAAAAAGCCAAACCTTTACCCAGAAAATATAAAAAACTATTGGCTTATATCGAATCTTCCATTCCTCTCCAAAAAAAAATTAAAAGCTGTTGCGCAGCAACTCACTGCCTTCCTGAAGACAAACAATGTATACGAAGTGCTTCAGTCTGATTTCAGACCCCATCATAGCACTAAGACTGCACTTGTGAATGTGGTAAATTATCTTTTAATGGCGTCAGACCGAGGCTATGCATTTGTCCTCGTGCTCCTAGACCTTTGTGCTGCTTTTGATACCATCGATCACCACATTCTTTTGGAGAGATCGGAAACCTAAATTGGTCTACACGGACAAGTTCTGACCTGGTTTAGATCTTATCAGTCGGAAAGATATCAGTTTGTCTCTGTGAATGGTTTTTGCTCTGACAAATCAACTGTAAATGTCGGTGTTCCTCAAGGTTCCATTGTAGGACCACTATTGTTTTCACTATATATTTTACCTCTTGGGGATGTCATTCGAAAACATAATGTTAACTTTCACTGCTATGCGGATGACACACAGCTGTACATTTCAATGAAACATGGTGAAGCCCCAAAATTGCCCTCGCTAGAAGCCTGTGTTTCAGACATAAGGAAGTGGATGGCTGCAAACATTCTACTTTTAAACTCGGACAAAACAGAAATGCTTGTTCTAGGTCCCAAGAAACAAAGAGATCTTCTGTTGAATCTGACAATTAATCTTGATGGTTGTACAGTCGTCTTAAATAAAACTGTGAAGGACCTCGGTGTTAGGCTGGACCCTGATCTCTCTTTTGACAGACACATCAAGACTGTTTCAAAACAGCTTTTTTCCATCTACGTAATATTGCAAAAATCAGAAACTTTCTGTCCAAAAATGATGCAGAAAAATTAATCCATGCTTTTGTTACTTCTAGGTTAGACTACTGCAATGCTCTACTTTCTGGCTACCCGGATAAAGCACTAAATAAACTTCAGTTAGTGCTAAATTCGGCTGCTAAAATCCTGACTAGAACCATTTTTTAAAATCATATTACTCCGGTGCTAGCCTCCCTACACTGGCTTCCTGTTAAGGCAAGGGCTGATTTCAAGGTTTTACTGCTAACCTACAAAGCATTACATGGGCTTGCTCCTACCTATCTTTCCGATTTGGTCCTGCCATACATACCTACACGTACGCTATGATCACAAGACGCAGGCCTCCTAATTGTCCCTAGAATTTCTAAGCAAACAGCTGGATGCAGGGCTTTCTCTTATAGAGCTCCATTTTTATGGAATGGTCTGTCTACCCATGTGAGAGACGCAGACTCGGTCTCAACCTTTAAGTCTTTACTGAAGACTCATCGCTTCAGTGGGTCCTAATGATTGAGTGTAGTCTGGCCCAGGAGTGTGAAGGTGAACGGAAAGGCTCTGGAGCAACGAACTGCCCTTGCTGTCTCTGCCTGGCCGGTTCCCCTCTCTCCACTGGGATTCTCTGCCTCACTCTGAGTCACTGGCTTACTGGTGCTCTTCCATGCCGTCCCTAGGAGGGGTGCGTCACTTGAGTGGGTTGAGTCACTGACGTGGTCTTCCTGTCTGGGTTGGCGTCCTCCCTTGGGTTGTGCCGTGGTGGAGATCTTTGTGGGCTATACTCTGCCTTGTCTCAGGATGGTAAGTTGGTGGTTGAAGAAATATCCCTCTAGTGGTGTGGGGGCTATGCTTTGGCAACATGGGTGGGGTTATATCCTGCCTGTTTGGCCCTGTCCGGGGGTATCATCGGATGGGGCCACAGTGTCTCCTGACCCCTCCTGTCTCAGCCTCCAGTATTTATGCTGCAGTAGTTTATGTGTCGGGGAACTAGGGTCAGTCTGTTATATCTGGAGTATTTCTCCTGTCTTATCCAGTGTCCTGTGTGAATTTAAGTATGCTCTCTCTAATTCTCTCTTTCTTTCTCTCTCTCGGAGGACCTGAGCCCTAGGACCATGCCTCAGGACTACCTGGCATGATGACTCCTTGCAGTCCCCATGCCCCAGTCCACCTGGCCGTGCTGCTGCTCCAGTTTCAACTGTTCTGCCTGCGGCTATGGAACCTTGACCTGTTCACCGGACGTGCTACCTGTCCCAGACCTGCTGTTTTCAACTCTCTAGATACAGCAGGAGCGGTAGAGATACTCTCAATGATCGGCTATGAAAATCCAAATGACATTTACTCCTGAGGTACTGACTTGTTGCACCCTCGACAACTACTGTAATTATTATTATTTGACCATGCTGGTCATTTATGAACATTTGAACATCTTGGCCATGTTCTGTTATAATCTCCACCCGGCACAGCCAGAAGAGGACTGGCCACCCTTCATAGCCTGGTTCCTCTCTAGATTTCTTCCTAGGTTTTGGCCTTTCTATGGTGTTTTTCCTTTTTCCACCATGCTTCTACACCTGCATTGCTTGCTGTTTGGGGTTTAGGCTGGGTTTCTGTACATAACTTTGATATATCAGCTGATGTAAGAAGGGCTATATAAATACATTTGATTTGATGCGGAGATCATCCGTTCACCTACTCTGCGTCTCACGGCGGTTGGAACCAAAAATCTCTAATTTTGACAATTCAGAACTTTGGGCAGATTTCCACCGGTCTATTGTCCATTGCTCGTGTTTCTTGGCCCAAGCAAGTCTCTTCTTCTTACTGGTGTCCTTTAGTAGTGGATTCCTTGCATCAATTTGACCATAAAGGCCTGATTCACACAGTCTCCTCTTAACAGTTGATGTTGGGATTTGTTTGTTACTTTGATTTGGGCTGCAATTTCTGAGGCTGGGTAACTCTAATGAACTTATCATCTGCAGCAGAGGTAACTCTGGTTATTCCTTTCCTGTGGCGTGTTGAGAGAATGCCAAGTGTGCAAAGCTGTCATCAAGGCAAATGCAGCGCCCTCAGCACCCCTACTTCCTGTGACAATGCCATTCAGCAATCTCCATGCATTTACATTCGTCGTATGACATGAAGATAGATCTCTATCATGGCAATGCATGGCAATGCACACCAGTGGTGGATCTTCCAGCCAGACAATAACCCCAAGCACACATCAAAATCAAAGAAATGGTTAATTGACCACAAAATCAACATTTTGCAATGGCCATCTCAGTCTCTGGACTTGAACCCCATTGAAAATCTGCGGTTTAAATTGTAGAGGGCAGTCCATAAGTGCAGGTTCTGGAAAGATTATATATGGAGAAATGGTCTAAGATCCCTCCTTGTGTGTTCTCCAAACGTATACTCAGCACCATTAACCTCGCAAGGTGAGGTATTAAAAGGTATTGAAAACAGAAATGCCAATCATTTTTATCACTTTCTTTTTGAGAAATAAATGATTCCTTGTTAAAAAAAATATTTTAGCAATTGTATTAGTATAAAAGATTAGAATTGTATATATTTTTTCGAACATACAATACATTTTTGTATTATTTATATATTTTATACAATCATTTTTTACCTGTGTTTTTCTGTGGTTGTGTGATTGTTTGTTTGTCTGTGTTTGTGTGAGTCAGAGAGTGAAAGATGTGTGCATTTGAGTGTGTATGTTGTGCATTTGTACTGACATGAAAAGGCACTTCCACACCCAAATATTACTGTCTAAAAATAAAGTAGTGACGTCAAACAACAGTTATTTCAGTTGGTCAGTTTCATCCTCCCATCTCAAGAGATACACAGAAACACAAAACTAGTGTTCACTTTTAGGTTCACCTGGAGGAAATATAGAATAAATATTGCTTTTAAAATGAGTCACAGACTGTTTTGATACTTTGGGTATGTAGACTATTTGTAGAATTTTTGTCTGGTGATGAATCATGTGCTGTAAATACATTGAGCCATAAATATCAAGATAAAACATCGGTCAGATTTAGATAATGTAGGTACCAAATATTCTATGTTTTTTTGAGGATTGTATCAGATTGGTCACCTTTCATTTTCATGCGACTAAATTGCAGACTAATTGCTAATAGATTTCATGCGTATTTCCACAATCCAGTATATAGGTTTCACTTTGTTGCAAGCAACAAAAACATTTACAGATCGATCCTATATTCATTTTTACGTCATCCACATAAACCTTAAATAAGTGCCACAGTCTCTTATATAGTATTGTGCAGGTAAAAATAAACACAAACTCAAATTGTTCCATAAATAAGCAGGGTATGGTTCAGAAGAGCTCAAATACATTTATATTGGTATTGCTTACACAAGCAGACAGTTCTGAAGATGCAATGATAAGAGGACAAACGCTAGACATGAGTGACTTTTAGGGATTGTTAACTTGATAAATATTCATATCACATCCAATACTCTGCACTGGGGCTTATATATGAGTCATACAGCACACTAGACACCATCTATGTGACTGGAAGGAGAAGCTCTGGTAGGGTGTATTACCATTCAACTGCAAACAAACATCCCCAGTGAGAGGAAAACAACTTTTATAACAATTAATAAACATCAACAGAAAATAGAAATGACCCTGAAATTGAAGATGATGAAATAATCCAATACTGTTCAGTTCACGTAGAAAACTAACTGTGTCCGGTAGGATGTTCTTATTGTTCTCAATAATTGGTGGAATATAAGGCACATCATAGTGGGGATTGAACAGATGCTCTTAATATGCTCATGGAAATCCACCACCTATGAAACACCAATGGAATCCCTGTGACCAATAACTCAAATCATAATGACTGTAGGTGTTTGGTAAGCTATAAGGTCTGTCAGATAGAACACTCAAAGGGGCTTTTGAAACCTCTGTGGAAGCACAACGGCATAGTTGTTAAAGACAGGAAAGATCAGCAAAAAGTGTATGAAGTTTTGAAAGGGCCAACTAGAGAGTGGTTCCAGAATCCCTACAGCTTGCAGAAGCTATGTGAACATCATGAGCAGGAGGTCTTGGCTTGGACTTATTACAAACCTAAGGCAGACCTCTAATTTTTTACTTTTTCTCCTTTGGCTGACTTCAAAATCTGCACTGTAAGCCCCCCCCCCCCATGTTCCTGATGCCTCCTGCTCCAGTTTCCCAGCAGTCTATAGTTGGCAGAAACTACCTCAAACTCTATGGTGTTGTCATCCTATACTATCCATGCCAAACTATCCATCTGCTGTGAAACACATAACTTCTTCAGAGGTTTTCCATTGTTATACCGTCTGCGTGTTTGCATGCAGACCCATGCAAGTACTCAAATACAGTACAAACATGACAGATTTTGGTGTCAGGCAATATTAAAGTGCAGGTAATATAGCCAGCAGAAGAAGAAAAAACATACAGCGCCTTCAGAAAGTATTCACACCCCTTGACTTTTTCCACATTTTGCTGTGTTACAGCCTGAATTTAAAATGGAATAAATTTAGATTTTTGTGTCACTGGCCTACAAACAATACCCCATAATGTCAAAGCGGAATTATGCTTTTCAATTTGTTTTCAAATGAATAAAAAATGAAAATCTGAATTGTCTTTAGTCAATAAGTATTCAACCCCTTTGTTTTGACAAGCTTAAATAAGTAAAAATGTGCGTAGCAAGTCACATAATAATTGCATGGAGTGGTTAACATGATTTATGAATAACTACCTCAAATAAAAGCATGGTGAGCATGGTGAAGTTACTAATTACACTTTGGATGGTGTATCAATACACCCAGTCACTACAAAGATACAGGTGTCCTTCCTAACTCAGTTGTGGGAGAGGAAGGAACCCGCTCAGGGATTTCACCATGAGGCCAATGGTGACTTTAAAACAGTTACAGAGTTTAATGGCTGTGATAGGAGAAAACTGAGGATGGATCAACAACATTGTAGTTACTCCACAATACTAACCCAATTGACAGAGTGAAAAGAAGGAAGCCTGCACAGAATTTTTTTTATCCAAAACATGCAACCTGTTTGCAACAAGGCACTAAAGTTAAACTGCAAAACATGTGGCAAAACAAATCAATTTTTTGTCCTGTATACAAAGTGTTGTTTTTGGGCCAAATCCAAAACAACATATTACTGAGTACCACACTCCATATTTTCAAGCATAGTGGTGGCTGCATCATGTTATGGGTATGTTTGTAATCATTAAGGACTGGGGAGATTTTCAGGATAAAAAAGAAACGGAATGGAACTAAGTACATGCAAAATCCTAGAGGAAAACCTGTCTCAGTCTGCTTTCCACCAGACACTGAGAGATGAATTCACCTTTCCTCAGTAAAATAACCTAAAGCACAAGGCCAAATCTACTCTGGAGTTGCTTACCAAGAAGACAGTGAACGTTCCTGATTGACCGAGTTACAGTTTTTAGTTAAATCTGCTTGAAAATCTATGGCAAGACTTGAAAATGGCAATGATCAACAACCAATTTGAAAAGGTTTGAAGAATTTTGAAAATAATATTGGCCAAATATGGTCCAATCAAGGTGTGCAAAGCTCTTAGAGGCTTAGCCAAAAAGACTCACAGCTTTAATCAATGCCAAAGGTGATTCTAACATGTATCGACTCAGGGGTGTGAATACTTATGTAAATTAAATATTTCTGTATTTCATTTTCCAAAATCTTGCACAAATGTCTAAAATCGTATTTGTGTGTAGACATATTTAGATTTAATCAATTTTGTATTCAGTCTGTAACACAACAAAATATGGAATAATACTTTCTGAAGGCACTGTGCATGCAGCATTGGGCAATAAAATTACTTGTATTTATTTTAATTAATTAATGTTTTTTTTTGCAGTTTAACTCTACAATGTATTCCATGTTTAGAGCATGGTGGTGTTTATGGACCTATAACAGAGTATTTCTGTACAACTGCCAACTACGCCATCAAAAGATGCTGATCAGGCTGTCACGATTTTAGGGGACAGTCCCAGTTGTAAATAGTCTGTCCCTTGTGATATTCTGTTTCTGGGAACGTCCTAGTTTTGCAAGCCAAATGTCAGTCAAAAAACACTACAGTATATACAACATATCAACTTTTCTTATATATGTGTAAAAATATTTGTATTTATTTATTTATTGTTATTTCACCTTTATTTAACCAGGTAGGTTAGTTGAAAACATGTTCTCATTTGCAACTGTGACCTGGCCAAGATAAAGCAAAGCAGTTCGACACATACAACAACACAGAGTTACACATGGAATAGTCACGACTTCCACCGAAGTCGGCTCCTCTCCTTGTTCGGGCGTCGTTCAGCGATGGACGTCACCGGCTTTCTAGCCATCACCGCTCCATTTTTCAGATATCCATTTGTCTTGTCTTGTTTCCATACACACCTGGTTTTCAATTCTCCAATCAATCTACTTGTATTTAACCCTCTGTTTCCCATTATGTTTTGTGTGTAATTGTTTCATGTTAAGTGGTGTTAGTTTACACGCTTTACTTTTATGTTCTGTTTTTTGAGCCCGTTTGATTTATGTAGAGGCAAAGTCATTACAATAGAGCAATTAAACACTGGAATTATAGGATGTGCAGAAGATGAATGTGCAAGTTGAGATACTGGGGTGGAAGGGAGAAAAATAAATAAATAAATAAATACAGTATGGGGATGAAGTAGATTGGATGGGCTATTTACAGATGAGCTATGTACAGGTGCAGTGATCTGTGAGCTGCTCTGACAGCTGGTGCATAAAGCTAGTGAGGTAGGTAAGAGTCTCCAGCTCCAGAGATTTTTGCAGTTCGTTCCATTCATTGGCAGCAGAGAACTGGAAGGAGAGGCGGCCAAAGGAAGTATTGGCTTTGGGGGTGACCAGTGAGATATATCTGCTGGAGCGCGTGCTACAGGTGGGTGCTGCTATGGTGACCAGTGAGCTAAGATAAGGCGGGGCTTTACCTAACAGAGACTTGTAGATGACCTGGAGCCAGTGGGTTTGGCGACGAGAATAAAGCGAGGGGCAGCCAACGAGAGCATGCAGGTCGCAGTGGTGGGTAGTATATGGGGCTTTGGTGACAAAACGGTTGGCACTATGATAGACCGCATCCAATTTGTTGAGTAGAGTGTTGGAGGCTATTCTGTAAACAACATCGCCGAAGTCGAGGACCGATAGGATGGTCAGTTTTACGAGGGTATGTTTGGCAGCATGAGTGAAGGATGCTTTGTTACGAAATAGGAAGCCACTTCTAGATTTCATTTTGGATTAGAGATGTTTAATGTGAGTCTGGAAGGAGAGTTTACAGTCTAACCAGACACCTAGGTATTTGTAGTTGTCCACATATTCTAAGTCAGAACCGTCCAGAGTAGTGATGCTGGACGGGCGGGCAGGTGCGGGCAGCGATCGGTTGAAGAGCATGCATTTAGTTTTACTTGCATCTAAGAGCAGTTGGAGGCCATGGAAGGAGAGTTGTATGGCATTGAAGCTCATCTGGAGGTTAGCTAACACAGTGTTCAAAGAAGGGCCAAAGGTATACAGAATGGTGTCGTCTGCGTAGAGGTGGATCAAAGAATCACCAGCAGCGAGAGCGAAATCATTGATGTATACAGAGAAGAGAGTCGGCCCGAGAATTGAACCCTGTGGAACCCCCATAGAGACTGCCAGAGATCCGGACAACAGGCCCTCCGATTTGACATATTGAACTCTATCAGAGAAGTAGTTGGTGAACCAGGTGAGACATTCATTTTAGAAACCAAGGCTGTTGAGTCTGCCAATAAGAATGTTGTGATTGACAGAGTCGAAAGCCTTAGACAGGTCGATGAATATGGCTCCACAGTAATGTCTCTAATCGATGGCAGTTATGATATAATTTAGGACCTTGAGCGTGGCTGAGGGGCATCCATGATCAGCTCTGAAACCAGATTGCATAGCGGAGAAGGTACGGTAAGATTCGAAATGGTCGGTAATCTGTTTGTTAACTTGGCTTTCAAAGAACTTAGAAAGGCAGGGTAGAATAGATGTAGGTCTGTAGCAGTTTGGGTCTAGAGTGGCTCCCCCTTTGAAGAGGGGGATGACCGCGGCAGCCTTCCAATCTATGGGAATCTCAGACGATACGAAAGAGAGGTTGAACAGGCTAGTAATAGGGGTTGCAATAATTTCGGCAGATAATTTTAGAAAGAGAGGGTCCAGATTGTCTAGCCCGGCTGATTTGTAGGGGTCCAGATTTTGCAGCTCTTTCAGAACATCAGCTATCTGGATTTGGGTGAAGGAGAAGAGGGGGAGGTTTGGGATAGTTTCTGAGGGGAGCACAGGGCTGTTGACCGGGGTAGGGGTAGCCAGGTGGAAAGCATGGCCAGTCGTAGAAAAATGCTTATTGAAATTCTCAATTATTGTGGATTTATCGGTAGTGACAGTGTTTCTTAGCCTCAGTGCAGTGGGCAGCTGGGAGGAGGTGATCTAATTCTCCATGGACTTTACAGTGTCCAGAACCTTTTTGAGTTTGTACTACAGGATGCAAATTTCTGTTTGAAAAAGCTAGCCTTAGCTTTCCTAACTGCCTGTGTATATTGGTTCCTAACTTCCCTAAAAAGTTGCATATCACAGGGGCTGTTCGATGCTAATGCAGAACGCCACAGGATGTTTTGTGCTGGTCAAGGGCAGACAGGTCTGGAGTGAACCAATGGCTATATCTATTCCTAGTTCTACATTTTTTTGAATGGAGCATGCTTATTTAAGATGTTGAGGAAGGCACTTTTAAAGAATAACCAGGCATCCTCTACTGACAGAATGAGGTCAATGTCATTCCAGGATACCCCGGCCAGGTCAATTAGAAAGGCCTGTTCGCAGAAGTGTTTTAGGGAGCGTTTGACAGTGATGATGGGTGGTCGTTTGACCGCAGACCCATTACGGATGCAGGTAATGAGGCAGTGATCGCTGAGATTGGTTGAAAACAGCAGAGGTTTTGGAGGGCGAGTTATTTAGGATGATATCTATGACGGTGCCCATGTTTACGGATTTGGGGTTGTACCTGGTAGGTTCATTGATAATTTGTGTGAGATTGAGGGCATCAAGCTTAGATTATAGGATGGCCGAGGTGTTAAGCATGTCCCAGTTTAGGTCACCTAGCAGCACGAGCTCTGAAGATAGATGGTGAGCAATCAATTCACATATGGTGTCCAGGGCACAGCTGGGGGCAGAGGGTGGTCTATAGCAAGTGGCAAAGGAGAGAGACTTGTTTCTGGAAAGGTGAATTTTTAGAAGTAGAAGCTCGAATTGTTTGTGTACAGACCTGAATAGTAAGACAGAACTCTGCAGGCTTTCTCTGCAGTAGATTGCAACACCGCCCCCTTTGGAAGTTCTATCTTGGCGGGAAAATGTTATTGTTAGGGATGGAAATGTCAGGGTTTTTGGTGGTTTTCCTAAACCAGGATTCAGACACGGCTAAGACATCCGGGTTGGCAGAATGTGCTAAAGCAGTGAATAAAACAAACTTAGGGAGTATAAAAAATATATCTCAACCTAAACCTGCATTTGGAATTAATGGAAAAACACAACAAACATGTTTGATTTATTTTTTACAATTAGCGTTCACATAATATAACCTAATCCTCACCAAGTCTCTGGTTAATTTATCTCAGGAGATTACATCAGAAGACAATCAAAAGAACTGAGACAAGTATTCTCAGAATTAATTAATTAATTAATAAGGCATACAGCACTGACCAAATACATTTAAGTGTTCACAAAACAGATATTGATCATTCCTGGGTTCCTTGGACTCCTCAAGGTGACATCATAACATTCTCCACATTCAGAAGATGACTGCCTGGAAAGTACAGTTTCCTTTTTAAGAACATAGCCAGAGCTCCACACAATGTACTCTCCATTTTGTTGAGTCTGGGGCATTTTTTATGACAATGAGGAATGTAAATATTGAAACTTGTCATGCTATGTAGTGGGATCTGGCAAGGCATCCTGAGTTGTGTACAGCAAGCCAAGGCCAGCTAATGGCAGTTTACATTTTTCAGGACTGAGAAATATATTTCTGAATGAGTCTTATGTAAATACCCTCAGATCAGCTGGGTCAAGGGAAGTATGTTATGCCAGCATTGGAGTGTGTCACCCCCACTGAGAGCTAACACAGAGGAGAGGGATTTTCATTCAATCATTTTTCTTGTGTGCAAGCCTGAGCACATAAATATTTTCCTTTTTTTACATTCTCCCACCAACAATATTTCCATGCATCAGGCCTTTGGTATGATGTCTCAGTTTGTATTGCTAATGACAACTTAATTACAGGAACAGAACTTTTAGGCTTCATGTCTTCATACACAAGTAATGAGAGAGGTTGAAAAATTAAACAGGATTGAGTTCATATATTTTCTCTTAATTAAGATGAAAAAAATGTAACCAAAGTTATGTTTGTAATGTGTGCAGTTGTACAGAGTGGACCGACTTGATTTAAAGGTAATTTAATTAACTTACATATAATTTAACATATTTATCTTATGAGACAATACACCATGCAAGTGACGTGGCAAATAGCCTTGTAGTTCTTTTTTTACATTTTGTAGGCTTTTTGAATGTTCTTCAGTACAAAAATGTTATAAAAGGCATTTAGCAGAAGGGGAAGAGACAGGTTAAATAAGGATCTTTAAGCCTTGAGAGAGGCATGGATTGTGTGTGTGCCATTCAGAGGGTGAATGGGCAAGACAAAAAATGTAAGTGCCTTTGAACGAGGTATGGTAGTAGGTGCCAGATGCACTAGTTTGTGTCAAGAACTGCAACGCTGCTGGCTTTGTAACGCTCAACAGTTTCCGTGCATATCAAGAATGGTCCACCACCCAAAGGACATCCAGCCAACTTGACACAACTGAAGGAAAGCATTGAGAGTCAACATGGGCCAGCATCCTTGTGGAATGCTTTCAACACCTTGTTGAGTCCATGCCTTGACGAACTGAGACTATTCTGAGGGCAAAAAGGGGGTAGGAAGTTGTTTCTAATGTTTGTTATACTCAGTGTATGACTTTGTTTTCATGATGACATAATCTTGAAGCCCATTCAGCAGACCAGGGACATGAACACGGAAGTATCATGTAAGAACAGGCTTGGGGTCAATTCCATTTAAATTCCAGTCAATTCAGGAAGTACACTGAAATTCAAATTCAAATTGACTCCAACTCTGGTAGGAATATGTCTCTTTCATGACATATTGAATAGTAGGAGGAGAGTTCAATTAGGGCTATCACCTACAACGACTGATGACCAAATAAAGAATAAACCACTATGGTGTGCAGTGCAGTTCTATGAAGAAAAAACTATTCAGTCTGGGATGGTATCATGTTGTAAAAAGCAATACAAGGTAGTTCTATCAATTTTCATGATATTGACAATGCAGGCCACTATTTAGTCTGGTCTTTGTTGTCATCCACAGGAATTATTCTCTTCTGTACTAGATACTGGAGGCAGGAAAGTAAAGGGCCATTTAATCGGTTGCACGAGGAGGGAAATTACAATAATTTGTGCTAACTGAGCATCTCTGCCCAATCACAAAGATGAATGTGAGAAGCAGGGCATGCAGCTATTAATATGAATATGGGCATGTGCTTAAACTACAGACACAGGAATGGAAATTCACAAGTTCCGTGCATATCAAGAATGGTCCACCACCCAAAGGACATCCAGCCAACTTGACACAACTGAAGGAAAGCATTGAGAGTCAACATTCCCTGTAGGCCCTGAGGACTAGTACTGGTGGCTGGGTCTTTATAGATCAGGTGTTAATGTACATGTACATTTGGAGTCTCAGCCCAGGAAATGAATATGTCTGGGGATGAGCTGCAGAGTGTCATCCATTGGATCTTAGAGCTCCAGCGATATCAGAGGAGAGAGAGAGGGGGGGGGGGGGGGGGGGAAGGAAGGAGGCAGCAGGGAATGGATGAATATGAGCTGTATTTTTAGCCTTTCATTCATAAAATACGATGTATATTTTTAGCTTTTCATTCAGAAAAGAAATAGAGAAATGCAGCAGCTCACCCTGCCTCTGGGACCTGGGAAGGCGTCATCCTGGAACTAACAAGACTTACATTGAATGCAGAGCAGCTTTACACTTTTTTCCCCCTTTTTTGTTTGTTTTACATGACTTTGTAAATGAATGCATTGTTACAGCAGCTCATTAGCAATGTGATGAGTGTTGAAATGACGTAACCGTTTTTGTGTGTGTATTTTTAGTTGAACAAGTGTATAACTAATAAGTTAGCTTCATTAAATGTGCCTGAGCTTGTTCTTTAACTTTATTTTCATCTCTAGCAATGTATACACCCTAGTATTTACTAAGCATGTTGTGAAAGCCATGCGTCAAAATTGTCTGAAGTGAGACACACCAATGTCTCTAATCTAGAAATAGAATACATAATTCACTCCAAATAGTCTACCAATACAGTATCATTAGGTCATTAGGTACGTACTGGAGAACATTGCAGTATTAATGAGCAATATGACAATCTACAGCGTATGATTTCACCTGCAGCTGCCACAAATGGTGTGATGAAAATGTTTTGTTCATGGTTAAGAAATCAAGTGATACTGTTTAGATTATCTCTATGTATTGTATACAGTAGCTGCTATTCAGTATATACCGTATCCTATACAGTAGCTGCTATTCTTAGACTGGCAACAGCCGAGGTAATCTAATGTTGCATGTTAGAACTCGCCTTGAATCATGTATTATTTCCTGATTGTGTTTACCTATTGTTTTGTTCCTCAATATGAGTTTGTTTCTGTCCCTTTTTGAATCACCGTGGCAGATGTAGACTTCACCCTGAGTGCATCACAAGGCTACGGTTTTGGTATAATAAGTATGAGATTTAAATTCATTTCACAGACCACATTTCCTAATGCTGAAGCAGAGCATTTTATAAATGAAGATGACTCATCCTCTGATTCATGGACACAGGGGATCTGCGTGGTCCAAAGGTAACTTCTAACTAGATTCATAATTTTTCCCTCATTAAAAAAGTGTTGCCAAAAAATGATAATTTCAGAGTATAATTACCATAAAGAAACAGTTTTCAATTACCATGTATGGCATTAAAAGCTAGCATTGAATACACATGTAATAGTGATTATTTAATCAACAGTTTATTATTAGCTCTTTTTTAGAAAATATGCTGTAAGATTCATGACAAATGAACTAGCGCTAACCCTAACCCTAGCTTCATGTCCACATCCCAATTAAACCCTGACTGTAGCCTCAACAACAATCCTATCTTCAACCCTAAAAAAAATTAATTGTAAAACCATAACTAGGTTATTATCTGTATGGGTAATTTATTCATTTATATCTAACCCTAGCGTCAGATCCACATCATGGTTCAACCCTAATCCTAAACTAAACAACAACCCTAACCTCAACCCTAACCCTAGCTTCAGGTCCACATCATGGTTCAACCCTAATCCTAAACTAAACAACAACCCTAACCTCAACCCTAACCCTAGCTTCAGGTCCACATCATGGTTCAACCCTAATCCTAAACTAAACAACAACCCTAACCTCAACCCTAACCCTAGCTTCAGGTCCACATCATGGTTCAGCCCTAATCCTAAACTAAACAACAACCCTAACCTCAACCCTAACCCTAACACAACATAACATGTTCCTTGGCCTTAGTTGAACAGTGTTTGTGCCACTGTGTAAGCTTCTTTAATGGCCCTCTGTGTTTCCACACATGTACTGTACAGTAGGTGGTCTGTCACTTACAGAATGCTGGGTCAGTCACCTTCTGTGCTAACATCTGCACAATGTGTTCTTCTGCACACCAGTAGACAGAGACTTTGGAGGTAATTTTCCAATACACCATAAACCTTAATTTCACCTCAATGGATGTGTTGAGCTTGCCCTGAGGTTCTTGTCCATCCAATTGTTGGACTGTATGTAGAACACATTTTATGACTATGTGGTTGGGAAAAAAGAAAACATCTGAAACTGATGATAACCTTCACAAGGAAAAACAACATTCACAAGAAAGAACAGAATCAGTAGTAACTAAAACAGTTGAACATTAAATGTCTGTTTTAGGACTTCCTCAGCCTCATATCCCACCGTTTCTTAAGTCGGCCCTCCTGGGTCAACTGTCACTGGGGCTAGACTTTAACTGCAGTGGGCTAAATCTGGGTCACAGAGTATTTCTTGATAGTCTTAAACAAATTACTTTGAAACAAAAATATACACCTCATACACATTTTTATGGTCTTAAAAATGCAAATAGTCTGGGGTAGCTATTTGATAAGATGTTCAGGAATCTTATGGCTTGGGGGTAGAAGCTGTTTTACAAGCCTCTTGGACCTAGACTTGGTACTCCAGTACCACTTACCGTGCGGTTGCAGAGAGAACAGTCTGTGATTAGGGTGGCTGGAGTCTTTGACAATTTTTTGGGCCTTCCTCTGACACAGCCAAGTATATAGGTCCTGAATGGCAGGAAGCTTGGCCCCAGTGATGTACTGGGTTGTACGCACTACCCTTTGTAGCACCTTACCGAGCAGTTGCCATACCAGGCAGTGATGCAACCGGTCAGGGTGCTCTTGGTGGTGCAGCTGTAGAACTTTATGAGGATCTGGGGACCCATGCCAAATCTTTTCAGTCCCCTGAGGGGGATAAGGCATTGTCGTGCCCTCTTCACAATGTTCTTGGTGTGTTTTGACCATAATAGTTTGTTATTGATGTGGACACCAAGGAATTGAAACTCTCGACCTGCTCCACTACAGACCTGTCGATGTGAATGGGGGCGTGTTCAGCCCGCCTTTTCCTGGAGTCCACGAACATCTCCTTTGTCTTGCTCGCGTTGAGGGAGAGGTTCTTGTCCTGGTACCACACTGCCAGGTCTCTGACTTCCTTCCTATAGGCTGTCTCATCATTGTCGATGATCAGGCCTACCACTGGTGTGTTGCCAGCAAACTTAACGATGTTGTTGGAGTCGTGCTTGGCCACATAGTCTTGAGTGAACAGCGAGTACAGGAGGGGATTAAGCATGCACCCCTGAGGGCCCCCGTGTTGAGGATCAGCATGGCAGATGTGTTGTTGCCTACCCTTACCACCTGGGGGCCAGGATCCAGTTGCAGAGGGAGGTGTTTGGTCACAGGGTCCTTCTCTTAGTGATGAGCTTTGTGGGCTATGGTGTAGTCAATGAACAGCATTCTCACATAGGTGTTCCTTTTATCCAGGTGGGAAAGGCCAGTGTGGAGTGCGATTGAGATTGCGTCTTCAGTGGATCTGTTGGGGCAGTATGGAGTGGGTCTAGGGTTTCCAGGATGATTTTGTATTATTTGTATTATTTTAGATCAGCTTTAATATTGCAGATAGATTGTAGCTTCCATCAATGTAATAATTTCCAATCCCCCATATATATGTTTTGTAAATATATGTATATATACAGTTGAAGTCATAAGTTTACATACACCTTAGCCAAATACATTTAAGCACAGTTGAAATGTCAGAATAATAGTAGAGATAATTATTTATTTCAGCTTTTATTTCTTTCATCACATTCCCAGTGGGTCAGAAGTTTACATACACTCAATTAGTATTTGGTAGCATTGCCTTTAAATTGTTTAACTTAGGTCAAATATTTTGGGTAGCCTTCCACAAGCATCCCACAATAAGTTTTGGACCGTTCCTCCTGACAGAGCTGGTGTAACTGAGTCCGGTTTGTAGGCCTCCTTGCTCGCACACACTTGTTCAGTTCTGCACACAGATTTTCTATAGGATTGAGGTCAGGGCTTTGTGATGTCCACTCCAATATCTTGACTTTGCTGTCCTTTAGCCATTATGCCACAACTTTGGAAGTATTCTTGGGGTCATTGTCAATTTGGAAGACCCATTTGCGACCAAGCTTTAACTTCCTGACTTACCACAACGTGATGCTGCCACCCCCCATGCTTCACGGTTGAAATTGTGTTCTTCGGCTTGCAAGCAGCCCCCTTTTTCCTCCAAACATAATGATGGTCATTATGGCCAAACATTTCTATTTTAGTTTCATCAGACCATAGGACATTCCTCCAAAAAGTATGATCGTTGTCCCCATGTGCAGGTGCAAATTGTAGTCTGGCTTTTTTTATGGCGGTTTTGGAGCAGTGGCTTCTTCCTTGCTGAGCAACCTTTCGGGTTATGTCGATATAGGACTCATTTTACTGTGGATATAGATACTTTTGTACCTGTTTCCTCCAGAATTTTCACAAGGTCCTTTGCTGTTGTTCTGGGATTGATTTGCACTTTTCGCACCAAAGTACTTCATCTCTAGGAGACAGACCGCGTCTCCCTCTAGAGCGGTATAATGGCTGCGTGGTCCCATGGTGTTTTTACTTGTGTACTATTGTTTGTACAGATGAACGTGGTACCTTCAGGCATTTGGAAATTGGTCCCAAGGATGAACCAGACCTGTGGAGGTCTACAATATTTTTTCTGAGGTCTTGGCTGATTTCTTTTGATTTTCCCATGATGTCAAGCAAAGAGGCACTGAGTTGGAAGGTATGCCTTGAAATACATTCACAGGTACACCTCCAATTGATTTAAATGATGTCAATTAGCCTATCAGAAGCTTCTAAAGCCATGACATCATTTTATGGAATTTTCCAAGCTGTTTAAAGGCACAGTCAACTTAGTGTATGTAAACTTCTGACCCACTGGAATTGTGATAAAGTGAATTATAAGTGAAATAATCTGTCTGGAAACAATTGTTGGAAAAATTACTTGTGTCATGCACAAAGTAGTTGTCCTAACCGACTTGCCAAAACTATAGTTTGTTAACAGGAATTTTGTGGAGTGTTTGAAAAACAAGTTTTAATGACTCCAACCTAAGTGTAAGTAAACCTCCGACTTCAACTCTAAACACGCACACATCTTTAAAAAGAATATTTTCCTTCATTATTTTCCACTAACCCTACCACCCCTCCCGCTAACCCTACCACCCCTCCCCTAACACGAAGGCTTCTACTTCCAGCTTATACATACTATATACATTTTACAGACACAATATATATTGCAATAGTTATATGTTGTTTGTTTTTTGTCCTGTCCTTCCTCTGCCCTCAACCTCTCCCATCTTTTTCTGATGTCCATCCAGTTTGATTTCTATTTGCCATATATTTTTAATTGTGCTGTTTCAACAAAAGTTCTGAACCTACAGTATATACATTTTACAGACACAGTATATTTTACATTTGTTATCTTGTTGTTATTTGTCCCACCCTTCAGCTCTTCTCAAACCCTCCCATCTGTCTCTTAACACCATCCATATTGGATTTCTATTTGCCATATATTTTTCCACTGTGCTGTGATGCTTCACAAAAGTTCTGAACCTTCTAATAATTTCTACAGATTGTAAATAAAATATTTTTTTGCCAAAAGTATTATTATATGATTGATCGATTGACTATGACTTTTTAAATCATCCAGTATTGCTATGTGCAGCGTTAGTTCCAGTTAAATGTTGCAATTCTTCAGCAATTCCTGGACCAAAAACAAGCTACATATGGACAGTACCAAAATAAATGATCTAATGACTCTGTCTCTTCACAGAAAAATGTGTAAAGCTGGGACGGTTGTATATATATTGGTTGCAAGAATTTAAATAAAAATAAATATACGTTTTGAATCTAGAGTCATTTTGCATATCAGTTCCTAAACCATGTGCCATGGAATCGGTACATCAAAAATCTCTTCCCAAATATTTTGCAATCTATATGCCACAGAGGTCCATTTTTTGGTCCTTAAATGAAACTGGTTGATGGTGTTGATGTGAGCCATGACCAGCCTTTCAAAGCACTTCATGGCTACTGACGTGAGTGCTACAGGGCGGTAGTCATTTAGGCAGGTTACCTTTGCTTTCTTAGGCACAGGGACTATGGTGGTCTGCTTGAAACATATAGGTATTACAGACTTGGTCAGGGAGAGGTTGAAAATGTCAGTGAAAACACTTGCCAGTTGGTCCGCGTACGCTCTGAGTACATGTCCTGGTAATCTGTCTGGCCTCGTGAATGTTGACCTGTTTTAAGGTCTTGCTTAAATCGGCTACGGAGAGTGTGATCACACAGTCGTCCGGAACAGCGGGTGCTCTCATGCATGCTTCAGTGTTGCTTGCCTCGAAGCGAGCATAAAAGGCATTTAGCTCACCTGGTAGACTCACGTCACTGAGCAGCTCGTGGCTAGGTTTCTCTTTGTAGTCCGACGAGCGTGAGAGCCGGTATAGTAGGATTCAATCTTAGTCCTGAATTGACGCTTTGGCTGTTTGATGGTTTGTCTGAAGGCACAGTGGGATTTCTTATAAGCGTCCAGATTAGTGTCCTGCTCCTTGAAAGCGGCAGCTCTAGCCTTTAGCTCATTGAGGATTTTGCCTGTAATCCATGGCTTCTGGTTGGGATATGTACGTATGGCCACTATGGGGACAACGCCGTCGATGCACTTATTGATGAAGCCGGTGACTGAGGTGGTATACTCCTCAATGCCGTTGGTTGAATCCCGGAACATATTCCAGTCTGTGCTAGCGAAACAGTCCTGTAGCGTAGCATCCATGTCATCTAACCACTTCCATATTGAGTGAGTCACTGGTACTTCCTGCTTTAGTTTTTGCTTGTAAGCAGGAATCAGGAGGATAGAATTCTGGTCAGATTTTCCAAATCGAGGGCGAGGGGGAACATTGTACGCGTCTCTGTGTGTGGAGTAAAGGTGGTCTAGAGTTTTTTTTCTTCTGGTTACAAGTGACATGCTGGTATAAATTAGGTAAATGGATTGCAGTTTGCCTGCACAGGTGTGCTAAGCTTTCAGCATCATATCCAAGAAGACTCAAGGCTGTAATCACTTCCAAAGGTGCTTCAACAAAGTACTGAGTAAAGGGTCTGAATACTTATTTAAATGTGATATTTCAGTTTTTTATAAGTAATACAAATTCTAAAAATCTGTTTTTGCTTTGTTATTATGGGGTATTGAGTGTAGATTGATGAGGGTGAAAAAAATATTTAATACATTTTAGAAAAAGGCTATATAACGGAACAAAATGTGGAAATAGTCAAGGGGTCTGAATCGTTTCCTAATGCACTGGATTTAGTATACTTTTATCTAAAATAAATAACCTTTTTAGTGATTTACTCTTTTTATTTTTATGAAATTCAATGAGGAGGATGGTCCTCCCCTTCTTCTGAGGAGGAGCATCCACTGGTGAGGGTCATTCAATGTTTTGAGTTGATTTGTTGATCCAAACATGATGGAGATTCATCCAAGGATAAGGATGTTCATCGATGACTTCCATTATTTCCTATGTTATTCTCATTTACATTTGTTCAGGGGCATTGTAATGTATTCAGAAATTCTATACATGCATGCATGTTCACATACAGTGAGTGAGGCGACATGCTTCCACTGCGCGTACCAAACCTTACTCTAAAACCTTGACCTCAGGAAACGCGCTTTGGATCACGCCTTGTGTTTGTTTGTGTATGTAGCTACGTACCACAGTGTGACTGTGGGAGGGAGCTGTCGTGTTGTGAGGCTGCACATGAAACAAGGTGCTTGGAGCCTCAATATGGGAGGAAGTAATAACTCTTAATGTTGGGCACTTGGGAGCTGTACGGGGCCTCATTATCTCCCTAAACCCTTTAGGCTTTCGGATGTTCTCACCTTCCGCCCACCGCTGACCTATGACTCACCAGCCTCTGTATCCTCACGTTAAACCTTTATTAGATTACCTTAAATCACTAAGCCTCATATTATAGGCAAAGACACTTTTTTAAATCTGCGTCTCTCTCTGTGTTCTCTTCTTCTCCCTCTCTTCTGATGAAACTGTGCATGCCTGGCAGTGTCTGTCTATGTGTACAGATAAGTTTGCATTCATTACCCCACCACTCAATGTGAACCACTGCAGGGTGAATCAAACACATTCACATCAGTACTGTGCTTGAGTTTGTGCTGTGTAGAACTTGATTCTAGGCAATAACATGGAGGACAGTGAATAGAATCACCTGAGAAGCAGTGAGCTAATGGCTACATATTTTACATGGGCAGCATGTAAAAGCAAGAACTGTCATCTCTCTACCTGGGCAGAGCCCTCCATAAGGCAAATAAAATAGAGGTTGACTCTTCCCATCCACTCCACCCTGAATTCCAGCTCCTTCTCTCTAGCCGCGGGTACAGACTACCTAAGGTTAAAAAAAAGGGCCAAGTATTCAAAATGCAGTTCTGTAATTTAACAAAATGTTGGACTAATTACACTTAGCACTTGCACTATGAAACTGCACTTACCCTGCCTATTTGTTTGTAAATATCTTTTGCTATTTATTTATTTTTGTTTATATGTGATATGTTTTATGACTGCAGCAAGATGAATTGCGTCTCTGAGGACATTAAAGTTTTCTTAATCTGAAGGGGATTTAATGACAGAAACGATACCAGACACACTCAGCTGACGGAAGGCAGGCTACATAGGACAACCCCTTTTGAAAGATTAAAAAGTGTTATACCTGGGATGCACAAGTCAGGACTACCTAATTAGTTACTGCTATAGTTAGGTAAAATAGACATGTGGACTAATGATTGACGTTAATGGATTAGCACCAAGGCAACCAAAAAATTGCCTGGTGGGTAAAGCCTTTGATTTTGGACTGATCTCTGTGTTATTCAAACAACATTTATTACATTAAGGAAATCATCCGTTGCAAGAGAGGTTATGACGATATCTTGATATCAGTGATTGTCAGTTGCAAGTGACCCACAAATCAGCAAAGATAGAATCTACTGGGACTATATCATACTGGTAGTCATGCGAAGGGCTGAATTTACACAATGAGTCATTTCCCCATGATCCTCTCTGATTTATGTGATAATCACTGAGTGGGCCTTAATTACTTTTTAAATATTTTATAGTATGCAACAAGGGACATGACAAAAAGAGTAATATGATCCAAAAGTCTGTTTCTAAATATGCGTAACAATTTCCTGGTGAGATGAGACTTTAAAGAGGGATGTGCTCCAAAATAATTATATTTAACTGTAATTTATTTAATAAAATGTACTATTGACCTATTGTCTGAATGTTAGCCAAGTACTCAACTACTGCCAATGCTGATTTGGGCCGCTGATATGAACCTTTATACACTTTATAAAAATACAGAAAATATAAATATATAAAAAAAACTGACATTTCCATCCCTAACTATAACATTTTCCCACAAGATAGAACTGCCAAAGGGGGCGGTGTTGCAATCTACTGCAGAGATAGCCTACATAGTTCTGTCTTACTATCCAGGTCTCTACCCAAAAATCCATCTTTCCAAAAACAGGTCTCTCACTGTTGCCGCTTGCTATAGACCTCCCTCTGCCCCCAGCTGTGCCCTGGACACCATATGTGAACTGATTGTCCCCCCATCTATCTTCAGAGCTCGTGCTGCTAGGTGACCTAAACTGTGACATGCTTAACACCCCGGCCATTCTACAATCTAAGCTTGATGCCCTCAATCTCACACAAATTATCAATGAACCCACCAGGTACAACCCCAAATCCGTAAACACGGGCACCCTCATAGATATCATCCTAACCAACTTGCCCTCCAAATACACCTCTGCTGTTTTCAACCAAGATCTCAGCGATCCCTGCCTCATTGCCTGCATCCGTAAGGGGTCTGCTGTCAAACAACCACCCCTCATCACTGTCAAACGCTCCCTAAAACACTTCAGCGAACAGGCCTTTCTAATCGACCTGGCCCGGGTATCTTGGAATGACATTGACCTCATTCTGTCAGTAGAGGATGCCTGGTTATTCTTTAAAAGTGCCTTCCTCACCATCTTAAATAAGCATGCCCCATTTAAAAAATGTAGAACCAGGAACAGATATACTCCTTGGTTCTCTCCAGACCTGACTGCCCTTGACCAGCATGAAAATATCCTGTGGCGTTCTGCATTAGCATCGAACAGCCCCCGTGATATGCAACTTTTCAGGGACTTTAGGAATAAATATACACAAGCAGGTAGGAAAGCTAAGGCTAGCTTTTTCAAGCATTCTGTAGCACAAACTCAAAAAAGTTCTGGTACACTGTAAAGTCCATAGAGAATAAGAGCACCTCCTCCCAGCTGCCCACTGCACTGAGGCTAGGAAACACTGTTACCACCGATAAATCCACAATAATTGAGAATTTCAATAATCATTTTTCTACGGCTGGCCATGCTTTCCACCTGGCTACCCCTACCCCGGTCAACAGCCCTGCGCTGGTTAGACTGTAAACTCTCCTTCCAGACTCACATTAAACATGTCCAATCTCAAATTAAATCTAGAATTGGCTTCCTATTTTACAACAAAGCCTCCTTCACTCGTGCTGCCAAACATACCCTCGTAAAACTGACCACCGATTCTCGACTTCGGCAATGTCATTTACAAAATAGCCTCCAACACTCTACTCAACAAATTGGATGCAGTTTATTACAGTGCCATCCGTTTTGTCACCAAAGCCCATATACTACCCACCACTGCGACCTGCATGCTCTCGTTGGCTGGCCCTCGCTTTATTCTCGTCGCCAAACCCACTTTCTCCAGGTCATCTACAAGTCTCTGCTAGGTAAAGCCCCGCCTTATCTCAGCTTACTGGTCACCATAGCAGCACCCACCTGTAGCACGCGCTCCAGCAGGTGTATCTCACTGGTCACCCCCAAAGCCAATCCTTCGTTTGGCCGCCTCTCCTTCCAGTTCTCTGCTGCCAATGACTGGAACGAACTGCAAAAATCTCTGAAGCTGGAGACTCTTACCTCCCTCACTAGCTTTAAGCACCAACTGTCAGAGCAGCTCACAGATCACTGCACCTGTACATAGCTCATCTGTAAATAGCCTATCCAATCTACCTCATCCCTATACTGTATTTATTTATTTATCTTGCTCCTTTGCTCCCCAGTATCTCTACTTGCACATTCATCTTCTGCACATCCCACTTATTCCAGTATTTAATTGCTATATTATAATTCCTTCGCCACCATGGCCTATTTATTGCCTTACCTCTCTTATTCTACCTCATTTGCACATGCTGTATATAGATTTTTCTACTGTTTTATTGATTGTATGTTTGTTTATTCCATGTGTAACTCTGTGTTATTGTATGTGTCAAACTGCTTTGCTTTATCTTGGCCAGGTCGCAGTTGCAACTAGCCTGCCTGGTTAAATAATGGTGATTAAAAAAAATATGTATATAAAAACATTCAAATAGAAAAGACATCAGAGACAGAAGAATAGAGGCCTTCTATTTATCTCATGTCTGTTGCGGTGGACTGTCACGCCCTGACCATAGAGAGCTGTTTATTCTCTATGTTGGTTAGGTCGGGGTGTGATTAAGGGTTGGTTATCTAGGGGAATGTCTATGATGTCTATGTGGGCCTGGTATGGTTCCCAATCAGAGGCAGCTGTTTATTGTTGTCTCTGATTGGGGATCATATTTAGGTAGCCATTTCGCCATAGTGATTTGTGGGATCTTGACTACCTTTTAGTTTTAGTTGCCTGTTCGCACTATATTGTCATCACGTTTAGTTTATTCTTTATTTTGTATTAGCTTAAGTTTCACTTTCATTAAAATATGTTGAACTTGAAGTACGCTGCGTCTAGGTCCGACCATCATTATTACGAACATCGTGACATGGACAGATAGATCAGTGCTGTCATTAAATACCATGTTTAAGGATAAACTGACTGACAACAAGTCTGGTTTCTGTTCTCCCTTGTTACAACAAGATGCTAATGCTATTTATAGTGATTTAATAGACTTTTGATGGAATATATGATATTTTTAGAAAGGTGATAAATTATGCGCCACGAATGTGTCTGGCTTAATTACCACTTTCATCTAACACTTGCCTTGGATGTTTCAACATGTGACTTTGCACTCCATGAAGCTCTTTTTCATTCATTAAACCAACACAGGAATAGGAGAGTAAACCAGCTCTGAAATAGAGCAGGGATTGTTACTCATGGGTCAATTGACCAGGGGTTGTAGCTGAACAAGTCTCTGTACTAAACGATATCATAACCGCCATCGATAAAAGACAGTACTGTGCAGCCGTCTTCATCGACCTTGCCAAGGCTTTCGACTCTGTCAATCACCATATTCTTATCGGCAGACTCAGTAGCCTCGGTTTTTCGGATGACTGCCTTGCCTGGTTCACCAATTACTTTGCAGACAGAGTTCAGTGTGTCAAATCGGAGGGCATGCTGTCCGGTCCTCTGGCAGTCTCTATGGGGGTGCCACAGGGTTCAATCCTCGGACCGACTCTTTTCTCTGTATATATCAATGATGTTGCTCTTGCTGCGGGCGATTCCCTGATCCACCTCTACGCAGACGACACCATTCTATATACTTCCGGCCCGTCCTTGGACACTGTGCTATCTAACCTCCAAACGCGCTTCAATGCCATACAACACTCCTTCCGTGGCCTCCAACTGCTCTTAAACGCTAGTAAAACCAAATGCATGCTTTTCAACCGTTCGCTGCCTGCACCCGCACGCCTGACCAGCATCACCACCCTGGATGGTTCCGACCTTGAATATGTGGACATCTATAAGTACCTAGGTGTCTGGCTAGACTGTAAACTCTCCTTCCAGACTCATATCAAACATCTCCAATCGAAAATCAAATCAAGAGTCGGCTTTCTATTCCGCAACAAAGCCTCCTTCACTCACGCCGCCAAACTTACCCTAGTAAAACTGACTATCCTACCGATCCTCGACTTCGGCGATGTCATCTACAAAATTGCTTCCAACACTCTACTCAGCAAACTGGATGCAGTTTATCACAGTGCCATCCGTTTTGTCACTAAAGCACCTTATACCACCCACCACTGCGACTTGTATGCTCTAGTCGGCTGGCCCTCGCTACATATTCGTCGCCAGACCCACTGGCTCCAGGTCATCTACAAGTCCATGCTAGGTAAAGCTCCGCCTTATCTCAGTTCACTGGTCACGATGGCAACACCCATCCGTAGCACGCGCTCCAGCAGGTGTATCTCACTGATCATCCCTAAAGCCAACACCTCATTTGGCCGCCTTTCGTTCCAGTTCTCTGCTGCCTGTGACTGGAACGAATTGCAAAAATTGCTGAAGTTGGAGACTTTTATCTCCCTCACCAACTTCAAACATCTGCTATCTGAGCAGCTAACCGATCGCTGCAGCTGTACATAGTCTATCGGTAAATAGCCCACCCATTTTTACCTACCTCATCCCCATACTGTTTCTATTTATTTACTTTTCTGCTCTTTTGCACACCAATATCTCTACCTGTACATGACCATCTGATCATTTATCACTCCAGTGTTAATCTGCAAAATTGTAATAATTCGCCTACCTCCTCATGCCTTTTGCACACAATGTATATAGACTCTCTTTTTTTTCTTTTTTCTACTGTGTTATTGACTTGTTAATTGTTTACTCCATGTGTAACTCTGTGTTGTTGTCTGTTCACACTGCTATTCCTTATCTTGGCCAGGTCGCAGTTGCAAATGAGAACTTGTTCTCAACTAGCCTACCTGGTTAAATAAAGGTGAAATAAAAAATACATTAAAAAGTGAGAAGATAACTACATGTATCCATGGGAAACCTTGACATTCACCCCCTCTCCCCGACATGATTCCCCATCAACCTTATGGAGCTTGTAAAGATAAAACATGATAGCCCTTAAAGGGCAATTCCGCCACTTCTCAACCTCATATTCAGGATCTCCAACACCATACCAGAGTCTACATGTGTCAAAACGGCGTGTTTCTATGATCTGTGTTGAAAAAGATGAGAAAGATCCTAAAAAATGCTGGAAAAACTGTGATTTTCAAAACCTGCAACGAGTTTCTATCTTGCTCCCCAAGTCACTATGAATATTATAGTGTTTGAAAATCACAGTATCATCGGCTAGATCTTTTTAACTTTATATATTTTTTGTACAAAACGTAGAAATATGCCATTTTCACATATGTAGACACTGGTATTGTGCTGGAGATCATGAAAATTATGTTGAAAAGGGGATGGAATTGCCATAACATTGATCACGACGAGTGGGAGGCTATTGCCAGCGCTACAAGTATGACAATAGCTAACAACATGCTCCCCCTTCCTTTAATACCAAGTGAAATCCACAGAACATCACACTACTGCATGTGTATGGGCTCATGTAGAAGGTCAAAACTATTTTGAATGTGTAACGCTAAAATCTCTTCCCCTGTTGTATCATAAAACAACAACTATTTAGTATTTATTTTATTTATTTAGTATTTGTTGTTTTACAATACAACAGGGGAAGAGATTTTAGCGTTACACATTCAAAATAGCTTTGATCTTCTACATGAGCCCATACACATGCAGTAGCGTGATGTTCTGTGGATTTCACTTGGTAAGTAAGAGTGTCCATGATTGAGTCTTTGAATGAAGAGATGGAGGCAAAACGGTCTAGTTTGAGTGTTTTTTGCAGCTCGTTCGTTCCAGTTGCTAGCTGCAGCGAACTGAAAAGAGGAGCGACCCAGGGATGTATGTGCTTTGGGGACCGTTAAAGGAATGTGACCAGCAGAACGGGTATTGTATGTGGAGGATGAGGGCTGCAGTAGGTATCTCAGATAGGAGGGAGTGAGGCCTAAGAGGGTTTTATAAATAAGCATCAACCATTGGGTCTTGCGACAGGTATACAGAGATGACCAGTTTACAGAGGAGTATAGAGTGCAGTGATGTGTCCAATAAGGAGAATTTGTGGCAAATCCGATGGCTGAATGGTAGAGAACATATAGCCGCTCGAGAGCACCCTTACCTGCTGATCTATAAATTACGTCTCTGTAATCTAGCATGGGTAGGATGGTCATCTGAATCAGGGTTAGTTTGGCAGCTGGGTTGAAAGAGGAGAGGAAACCAAGTGTAGATTTAACCTTAGCCTGCAGCTTTGATATGTGCTGAGAGAAGGGCAGTGTACCATCTAGCCATACTCCCAAGTACTTATATGAGGTGACTACCTCAAGCTCTAAACCCTCAGAGGTAGTAATCACACCTGTGGGGAGAGAGGCATTCTTCTTACCAAAGCACATTACCTATGTTTTGGAGGTGTTCAAAACAAGGTTAAGGGCATATAAATATTGTTGGACACTAAGAAAGCTTTTTTTGTAGAGTGTTTAACAGAAAATCTACGGAGGGGCCAGATGAGTATAAGACTGTATCATCAGCATAGAAATGGATGAACGAGCTTCCTACTGCCTGAGCTATGTTGTTGATGTAAATTGAGAAGTGCGTGGGACCAAGGATCGAGCCTTGGGGTACTCCCTTGGTGACAGGCAGTGGCTGAGACAACAGATGTTCTGACTTTATACACTGCACTCTTTGAGAGAGGTAGTGAGCAAACCAGGCCACAGACCCCTCAGAGACACCAATGCTCCTTAGCCAGCCCACAATAATGGGATGGCCTACCGTGTCAAAAGCTTTGACCAAGTCAATAAAAATAGCAGCACAACATTGCTTAGAATCAAGGGCAATGTTGACATCATTGAGGACCATCAAGGTTGCAGTGACACATCCATAACCTGAGCGCAAACCAGATTGTATACCTGAGAGAATACTATAGACATCAAGAAAGCCAGTCCGTTGATTATTGACAAGTTTTTCCAACACTTTTAATAAACAGGGCAAAATAGAAATTGGCCAATAACAGCTTGATTTCCCATTTAAATAAAGAACGAACCATGGCTGCATTCCAAGCAATGGGACCTCCCCAGAAAGGTGAAATGGGTTAAAAAAGGTCAGAGATAGGCTTGGTGATGATAGGGGCAGAAACCTTAAAGAAGAAAGGGTCTAAACCATCTGATGCAGATGTTTTTTTAGGGTCAAGTTTAAGGAGCTCCATTTGCACCTCGGACTCAGAGACCGCCTGCAGGGAGAAACTTTGTAGCGGGGCAGGGAAAACAGAGGGGAGGAGCATTGGGGCTAGTCGCATTGTGGGAGATGAGGTGGGAGATGAGGTGGGTGGGAGATGAGGGAGAAGGAGATGAGGAAATGTTGGATGGGCAACTTGTGACTTGTGCTCTGATATCTGGGCAGCAGGTAGCCTAGTGGTTAGCGCGTTGGACTAGTAACCGAAAGGTTGCAAGATTGAATCCCGGAGCTGACAAGGTAAAAAATCTGTCGTTCTACCCCTGAACAAGGCAGTTAACCAACTGTTCCCAGGCCATCATTGAAAATAAGAATTTGTTCTTAACTGACTTTTCTAGTTAAATAAAATAAATCTGCTTCACTGATTTCTGCTCTTGTAAAAGCCTGGGTTTTCTGCATGTTAACCTGAAATGTATCAATTGAAAGTATGGGTTTACAGCTCCAATCCAGATGTGTTGGTCATTACTGAGACGTAGTTAAGGAAGAGTGTTTTGAGTACTGATGTTAACCTTTCTGGTTCTAACTTTTTTCATCAAGACAGATCTTCCAAAGTGGGGGAGTGTCAATCTTTTCCAACGATCACCTTCAGGGCTCGGTTGTCTCCACCAAGTCTGTCCCTAAACAATTTGATTTGCTGGTTTTAAGCAATCAACTTTCAAATAGCTCTTTGTTGACTGTTGCTGGGTGCTATTGTCCTCTATCTGCACTGACCTGTACCCTACCTGCCCTATGCTCTCTCCTGGCCCCTTACACAAAGTCTGAATTTGTCCTGCTAGGTGACCTAAACTAGGACATGCTTAAACCACATGACCAAGTCCTAAAGCAATGGGACTCCCTAAATCTTTCTCCAATTATTACCAATCCCACAACACCCAGAAAAGGCTACTCTCCTCGATGTTATCCTTACAAATAATCCTGATAGGTATCAGTCTGGTGTTTTCTGTAATGACCTTAGTGATCATTGTTTTACAGCCTGTGTTCGTAATGGCTGCTCAGTGAAACGACCTATCCTAATTTGTCATAGAAGCTTACTAAAAAACTTTAATGAGCAAGCCTTCCTTCATGAACTGACCGCTGTAAAACGATATAGAATCAGCTTGATCCCCTCTGTTGAAGACGCTTGGACCTTCTCTCTTGATATTTTCAGTGGTATTGTTAACAAACATGACCCCATAAAGAAAATTATAATTCAAAACAGGTTCAGCCCCTGGTTCGACCGTGATCTGGCAGAGTTACTCCACCTCAAGAATTCCATTTGTCAAAAGGCTCGGCACATGCATACTCATGGTGACTGGCTCTCGTTCAGGCAAATGAGAAATAAGTCCACTCAGGCTATCCAGAAGACCAAAGTTAGTTACTTTAAGGAGCCGTTCTCTCTCTGTGGGTCTAACCCCAAGATGTTTTGGAAAGCGGTTAAAGACCTGGAGAATAAACCCTCCTCATCACAGCTGCCCATGTTCCTTAATGTTGATGATGTGGTTGTTACTGACAAGAAGCACATGGCTAAACTCTTTAATCACCACTTCATTAAGTCAGGATTCCTATTTAACTCAGCCATGCCTCCTTACCCATCCAACATTTCCTAATCTC
This sequence comes from Oncorhynchus kisutch, assembly GCF_002021735.2. Classification (NCBI taxonomy): domain Eukaryota; kingdom Metazoa; phylum Chordata; class Actinopteri; order Salmoniformes; family Salmonidae; genus Oncorhynchus; species Oncorhynchus kisutch. The sequence goes on along the minus strand of NC_034181.2, from coordinate 71,377,772 downwards.
CCAAGCCTTCTAATGCGACTAGCCCCGATGCTCCTCACTCTTTTTCCTCTGCCCCGCTACAAAGTTCCTCCCTGCAGGCGGTCACTGAGTCCGAGGTGCTAATGGAGCTCCTTAAACTTGACCCCCAAAAAACATCTGCATCAGATGGTTTAGACCCTTTCTTCTTTAAGGTTTCTGCCCTTATCATCACCAAGCCTATCTCTGACCTTTTTAACCCGTCTCTCTTTTCTAGGGAGGTCCCATTGCTTGGAATGCAGCCACGGTTCGTCCTTTATTTAAAGGGGGAAATTCAGATGACCATCCTGATTCAGATGACCATCCTACCCATGCTATATTACGGAGACGTAATTTATAGATCGCCAGGTAAGGGTGCTCTCGAGCTGCTATATGTTCTTTACCAATCGGCCATCAGATTTGCCACCAATGCTCCTTATTGGACACATCACTGCACTCTATACTCCTCTGTCAACTGGTCATCTCTGTATACCCGTCGCAAGACCCACTGGTTGATGCTTATTTATAAAACCCTCTTAGGCCTCACTCCCCCTTATCTGAGATATCTACTGCAGCCCTCATCCTCCACATACAACACCCGTTCTGCCAGTCACATTCTGTTAAAGGTCCCCAAAGCACACACAGCCCTGGGTCGCTCCTCTTCTCAGTTCACTGCAGCTAGCGACTGGAACGAGCTGCAACAAACACTCAAATGGAACAGTTTTATCGCAATCTCTTCATTCAAAGACTCAATCATGGACACACTTACTGACAGTTGTGGCTGCTTTGTGTGATGTGTAGTTGTCTCTACCTTCTTGCCTTTTGTGCTGTTGTCTGTGCCTAATAATGTTGTTTTGCTACCATGTTGTTGTTATGTTGTGTTGCTACCATGCTGTGTTGTCATGTGTTGCTGCCTTGCTGTGTTGTTGTCTTAGGTCTCTCTTTATGTAGTGTTGTGTTGTCTCTCTTGTCGTGATGTGTGTTTGTCCTATTCTTTTATTTTATTATTTTAATCCCAGCCCCCATCCCCGCGCAAGAGGCCTTTTGCCTTTTGGTAGGCCGTCATTGTAAATAAGAATTTGTTCTCAACTGACTTGCCTAGTTAAATAAAGGTTAAAGAAAAATAAAAAATATATAAAAAAATATAATCATTTGGGGCCAGCCATTGTAAGTTCAGAGTCACTCGGCCCAAAAGTGTGTGTGTGCTGGAGGCGAGCAAAAGCTCGGGAGAGAGGGGGAAGTATGGTGGGGGTACTTGTACCAGACAGGGGGAGACAGGCCAGGGCAGACGGTGAACAGATCGCCAGGTGGAATCCAAGCAGCAGTGCAGTAGGCAACGGGAGTTGGTGTCACACCCACTTGGGAGAAGCATTTTTTGGGAGGCCCAGCTAGCTAGCTAACGTAACTAGCAAGTCTCTATTAATCGCTTTTTTCCACGTGGAAAAGGAGGTCGTTATCTAGTTATATCTCTTCAGTTCCGGCGAATGGTCTTTTACAACGTCCAAACAAAGTTGTCCTGTGACTGTTGTACTTTGGAGATTGTGAGCAGGATATTTTCTGATGTGATCAAAGCAACAATATTGTTTTATATTGAGGTAATTTACAATTGAAGTGTCCTGGCTACATATCAGTTCAAAATAGAGATGAATCCAGGGGGTCCTGTATTGTAATGACCTCTGCACAGATGGAGGGGGTTTCAAAGGCCTCTGCAATTGGGTGGGAGAGGTTGTGAAACTCTCCTGCCATTGTTGGGCTCAAGGGCTTTGACACCTCTCATTTCACACCTCAGTGCTAATTGATCTGATCTGCTGTGTCCTAGCAAGCTTGGTAGCCTTCATTTAGCGTGCAGTCCTTATAAAGTTTAATATATCATTGTAATTTATTATAACCAATATAAATCAATGAAGAGTGTGTATCGACACATCGTTACTGTAATCACTTTGGCTGTCTTTGTTCTGCAGGATCGTGTCTAATGCTCAGAAGTCTCATGTTTTCATCTCAGCGAGAGGCCACATAGTCTCCAGATTCCTTATTTTCATGCCTCGCTCCTGTGGATGACTCATCCCCCTACACCCCCTGCCTTATTCCAGACATAGAGGAGGACTCTGTCTCCATTGCCGGACTACAGGATACAAATTATTTTATTGCACATGCCATATAACAAAATAGGAAAAAGAAAGAGAGAAAGAAAGAAAGAGGGGGAACAGAATCAATAACAAATTGCTTTTGAAATGCTTCAAACATAGTTATGATAATGAGTTTCAGATATGAAGAGGTGAATTAAACTCTTTATATTGCGCTACACAGAAAAACGTGTTTAGTGGGTCTCTGAGATAGGAAGGCGATGAGGTGGTTGACTCAATGTGCTATAAATTCCTCTGGAGCTACATAGAGAGAAGTTATTTTAGTGCATTTGATTTCCTCTCCAGTGGAGTGCAGTGTTCTTCAATCAAATCAAGCAGCAGAAAAAAAGCTATATCAAAATCCCTAAGACTAGCAATGAGTGGCAATTAATTTCGGTATCGTCGTCCAAAGATCTGAAGAGTTGCTCTGTGGAGTCTGTTGCAGTCCTTAGGTTTTACCTACACACTAGATACAGGAGGATGTTTGAGAATATTGTATTGATTTGTGCCCCCAAAGTGTCAATATGGGCCACTTGAAGACACAAGTCATGCAGGGAGACAGACCACTGATCTGAATTAGATCATGAGCTGAGAAACACAGCCATCAATGCATTCCAGTATGCAGGACAAGGCATCACATGTAACAAACCAAAAATACATAAGCACACAATTATATTTCATAACCAAGCATGTCCGTCATGTTTTCTGAATTGGAAAACATTCAGGAGACGTAAGTGTTTCAAATAAGGTGCAGTGATTCGTCAGCTACATGAAAATAACTAGCCAGTGATGAGCGTTTGCATGTGATACCTTAATATCGATGGATAGAAAATAATTCACTGTGGAAGTCATAATCTCCATGGTTACTAATACTGATGCAGGTGTTAGCTTCACAGCCTGGTTAACTCCCCCTCCAAAAGTTTCACTCCTTATGACATGGATGAAACGTCACATGACGTCTGTATTTGGAGGTGGAGAAAAGGAGGGGGCTGGCATGAGAACTAATGAAACTTAGCTTTGATGTAAGCTGTTGTGCTTTAACACACTCACTGACGACCACACCAACTCCCTAGCTCCCCATGCACCAATCTACCTCTTACCTCCTAGCTTTAAATAGCCCCAGCCTTGAGAAATGTGAGCAAAGCTTTAGAAATACACCTTTATGTTTTATGGCCACCTGTGTGGCCTCCAGCGGCTCATTTTTGCCTCCTGTTTGTCCCAAAACGTGCGGGAGGCCAGGGGTGCTCGACAGAGCTCATTATTCTCATCCTTTACCTTTTAATCAGGGAGATTTGGCAAGAGCTTAATGATGGGGCCGATGAGTCAGCCAGGCTGCGGTTGCAGAAGCTGGAGGTAAGGGTTACACCAAGATGAGGGGGAAACAGGGAGAAACCAATAGAGAGAGATGGAGAGAAAATCAAATAGACCGAGTGGGTTGGAAGTAATGCAAAGAACATAAATATCTGCATTGACTTAAGACACTTTTCTGTTGCTGGCACAACCCCAATTTGTTGGTATAAATATATATATATATATATATATATATATATATATATAAATAAATAAATAAATAAATAAATAAATAAATAAATAAATATATAAATATATATATATATATATATGACTTGAATCCTTTCATTGACATTGTTTCCTTGCAATGTAAATGTTATCATTGGAAAGCCAACAGCCTTTGGAATGGGTGACTGTGCTCATTACTGAGAACCCTAGAATGTCACTACTAAAACTACTATGAGGTAAAGCCTTATTAGGAATGTTGGTTATCACTGTAAATGATTACTGTAAATGATGATTAATGTCAACAACGTTCATTATCTGACCATATAAGACATGCATGCATCCCATAACTCGTCCACCTGATTGATGAGGTAGTAGACTAAGGCATTCCAACTATGCCATCACAATTATAGCCAATGACACAACTTTCCATGCCTGTGTTTGGTTAATAGCGTCAATTGTTTTTCCAAACACTAAAAGTGATGTGATTTATGTGTCTTTTGGGGTTTGACATGCTGTTTTAATACTAGTGGTACTACAGCAACACTGTATGCATTTTGGTTCCAAAATGAAGGTCGTGGTCTGTACCTGACAAATAAATCACTCTGCATAAAAGTTTTTACCTTACCCATTCAATTACCATGTTTTGTTATCCTGAACTTGACTGGTGCATTGTAGTGATGAACCACAGAAGGTAAGAATGTAGTGAGAGAAAGATAGATGCAGGGTGCTGCTTAATGCAGTAGCCCACTGAGCTGTTGGATTGAGCCAGGCCTCAGCAGGACAGAGAAGAGAGGAGAGACAGAGCATGAACCTCTCAGTCATGGAGGGAGGAACTGCGTTTCACTTCCAGACAATACCTTAAGCAAGGCTTGGACGAGGCAGACAATGGCAGAGTGTCCTACAGTTTGACACTAGAGACAGACAGAGATGTGAGTCCGTAGTAAGACATACACCTACCAGTACAGTGTATGAGTCCCTCCATATAGTGTCTAAAACCTTGATAGAGCCCATTCAATAAGACAATATAAAAACAAAATGAAGGGACGTCATATCATGTAAACAAACCTCACATTGATAAAATAATCACACATCATAGGAGGACAGCGGAGACACAGTGTTGGAGAGTGGTAAGGTAATTATTTGTGTGGAGCAGGCTGATGTCTTAAGGACTGCAGAGGAGCACTCAAAACAAGCAGCAGCTGCTAGCTGATTTTATTGTCATCTGGAAAACCTTCCTCACTCTATTGCCTCTCCCCTCACTCTCCTCTCTCTCTGCCGGCTGTCAAATCAAAGATGCTGAGCCTTTGAAGGAATGACGTCAAAACAGTGCATCAATCATGATCCCTCAGATTTCTGAGGTATAAAAATGATGCATTGACAGGTCTCTGGCTCCCTCTGAATGGTAACCCTCTGTGGGGATAGGGAAACAGTCCTTTGAATACAGAGGAGCCGAGGATAAGGTTATGAATGAAATGTAGTTTTAGTTGATAAAATACAGTATATCTATTATTTGTATCTTGACGAAACTAAGTAACATTTGTATGAAAATTATAGGAGAAGCTGATGATGATTGTAGACCATCTTATCTCTGTGAGGAAGAACTACATTCATAAAGCACAGGATGATTGCAATAACCAAGACCTTTCCAAATGTAATTAAATAAACACCACTCTGTAAACATGACCTTGTTGACAATGCAAGTAACATATGCCACTTCAGGATAGGTATCTGAGGAATCACACTGTGACTCACTATTATGATAATCTCTCCTAGACTTCCTGGTCTGTGTTCAGTGGTTGCCATGCCATAGGCTGACATGCTCTCCTGACCTCACAGTGACCCTCTGTGAATAGGACAGTGGCACCTGCTCCGCGCTCCACTAGTGGGCTTCCTGTTTGGTGTGAGGCGTGGAACAGAGACGTTTAATTGTACCTTATTTCTATTGACAACCTGAGCCAGTGGCTTAATGAGTTTCAGGTTCAGGGCCCTGGGCAAAGCTATTCAATAGAGTGATTAATCATGCAACTGGAATTGATCCAAGACGTACCCCCTACCATGGCAGGGAAAGGCTGATGAAAGCCCTGGCAGAATGAATAACGGTTCAGGCAGGCCAACTTTTAAACAAAACAGAGCGGGACATTTGAAAGGGAACAGAGCTGGTTACATGGTGCGTGAACACAAACACCACTCCTCCTAAAATGTGTGTTGAAAGTGTTTGTGACTGTAGTTGCTTCAAGCCATTAATGATATAGTGACGAAAAATGTCCTAATGAGATTTTTTATTTAAAAAAATTATTTCACCTTTATTTAACCAGGTAGACTAGTTGAGAACAAGTTGTCATTTACAACTGCGACCTGGCCAAGATAAAGCATTGCAGTGTGAACAGACAACAACACAGAGTTACACATGGAGTAAACAATAAACAAGTCAATAACACAGTAGAAAATAAAGAGTCTATATACATTGTGTGCAAAAGGCATGAGGAGGTAGGCAATAAATAGGCCATAGGAGCGAATAATTACAATTTAGTAGATGATAGTGATCATTCAGCAATCCAAAGTGCTGGATATTACTGGATCAATATTGGAATCTATTGTTTAGTCAAAATTCATTGATTCAGTGTCAGGTACATTTTGGCATTGTCCCTTTTTTGTATTCATGGCATGAGCTCATATTTCGCTCTGAGGTCGGCCAGTCCAGGTGGAATTCAGTTTGGTTAAATTATAAGAAGCCAATTTTGTTCAAATTCCCTCAAGTTGCTTTACTTCGTCTCACCTGGGAAAGCTCAAATAAGTTATTTAGTGAGACTTTTTTATTGGATGTTGATTTGACTACATGAGCTGTAGGTAGATTTTGAACAGTTTTTGCAGTGCAACAGTTGGTTCCAAATGACCAAAGGATTGCTCATTCAGAACTGGAGCTGTCAGGAGAATAGATTGACTACTGTAGCTGTAACAGTATAACTTTAGACCGTCCTCTCGCCCATACCCGGGCGCGAACCAGGGACCCTCTGCACACATCAACAACGGTCCCCCACGAAGCATCGTTACCCATCGCTCCACAAAAGCCACGGCCCTTGCAGAGCAAGGGGAACTACTACTTCAAGGTCTCAGAGCAAGTGACGTCACCGATTGAAATCCTACTTAGCGCGCACCGCTAACTAAGCTAGCTGTTTCACATCCGTTACATAGCTACATGTTCTTTACTTCCAGGTGCTGCTCCGGCAGTGAACTGTGTCTGAAAATGATTATTCTTTTCTCTTTTTTTTTCAGAAATGTCTTCTTGAACATGTGAACTTTCATGTGCCTTCATTACAAACTCGTATTGGATCTGTATATATTAAATAAAATGTTTAATTATGAGCCTAGTTTAGCCAAGGAGAAAGCACTAAGCTATACAGGGAGAAAGACAGGATCCTTCCTGGCTAGCCATGATTGGCTGAGATAATGGGGGGTTGGTGATGCCAAGAGATGAGTCCTGATTGGTCTGTCACGTCACAGGCTTCTGTCTATAACAGAATGGGGGCTTCGTCTACTTGTCTTGGAAAAAGTACTCAAATGTTATACTTGAGTAAAATTAAAGATACCTTAATCGAAAGCGACTCAAGTAAAAGTGAAAGTCATCCAGTAAAATACTACTTGAGTAAAAGTCAAACATTATTTGGTTTTAAATATACTTAAGTATTAAAAGTAAATGGAATTGCTAAAATATACTTAAGTATCAAAAGTAAATGGAATTGCTAAAATATACTTATGTATTAAAATTATTAACAATTTCAAATGACTTATATTATGCAAACCATTGGCACACTCCAACAATCAGATATTAATTTACAAACAAAGCACCAGATTAGAGGCATTAGGGACGACCAGGGATGTTCTCTTGATAAGTAAGTGAATTGGACAATTTTCCTGTCAAAATGTAACGAGTACTTTTGGCTGTCAGGGAAAATGTATGAAGTAAAAGTAAAAGTTGTCAAAATTATAATTAGTAAAGTACAGATACCCCCAAAAATGACTTAAGTAGTACTTTAAAGTATTTTTACTTAAGTACTTTACACCACTGTGTGGGATAATAGGTGTATCAGCAGAATAACTTTCCCATGTTTCCTCCAACTACAGTGTATGATATACCATTTTGAAGCTCAGAGTCTATGCCTTTATAAAATGCAAAAAAGAGTTTTTAAAAAGTATTCCTGGTGTGTCATACCATGAGAAAGACACATCTCGTTCCTTCTTGGCTCTGCACTAAATATCGCCACCTGCTAGTTTATAGCCAGAGCTTGTTTTTTAATTAGATACACAGAGAAATTATCATTAAATAGTCTGTGTTGATCTTTGCAATAGCGCACCTGCGTCTCTGGGAGTCCAATGCAATCATTCTTTTATTGACGATAGGATAAGACAGGAGTGCAGGATTTCTTACAGCTCATTGTCTTGTCATGGCATCCCAGTGTGATACTGTAAAGGTCTAAGAGTCACCTAAACTGTTTTAAACCACTCCAAATATTTTTTAAAGACATCAAGGGCTTAGATATCATATAATTAAAATATGGACAGGACTAATATTCTGACACATTTCATTTGGGAGGGTTAAGCAGTAATAGGAAGCATATACTATCCATTGCATCATTGCATCATTACAGCAGGATATTGTATCCCCAATACATATCTGTATGTTTTTCAACTATAGTATGTAGGAGCTACAGTATATTGAATATTTCAAATTAGAAGCAGTGTGCAGTGCACTTCTGTGATCCCCTTTCTTCATTAAGTTCATGTCAGTCATTTCTAGTGATGAGAATTCAAAATCCTCAATGGGAAAACCTGATTAGTGATATTGTGTTGATGTGTGTGAGGTTGGAGGCTGTGCAGACAATTCATTAAAGGTGCTATTCACCTGGAACCCAATCTCTATAGAAACAGCATTGTTTCTGGGTCCTTGCACAAAGACTGCCTTTTGCATCCCTTTGATATTTTAAGTAGAAATTGTGCACCAATGTTGCATTTTAAAGGCCTTTATATTAAATGAATTGTTCTTTAATATGGAGCATGTGGAAAATTCAATAAATCCAATTTTTAATATGAATAAAAGACTTGCTGAAGTCCCAAAAATGTGCATTTTGACATGTCCCTGTAATGGCTGTCGTGGGTTGAAGAAGGTGAGGATCAATTGAACACTGAATGGAAAAACAACAAAAGAGAATGACTGAAACAGTTCTGTCTGGTACAGAATACAAAAACAGAAAACAACTACCCACAAAACCCTTGTGGGCAAGAGCTACCTAAGTATGGTTCTCAATCAGAGACAACGATAGACAGCTGTCCCTGATTGAGAACCATACCCAGCCAAAAACAAAGAAATGCCTACTAAATTAATCTGAATCAAAATACATCCGGTAGGATGTGTGTGTGTGTGTGTGTGTGTGTGTGTGTGTGTGTGTGTGTGTGTGTGTGTGTGTGTGTGTGTGTGTGTGTGTGTGTGTGTGTGTGTGTGTGTGTGTGTGTGTGTGTGTGTGTGTGTGTGTGTGTGTGTGTGTGTGTGTGTGTGTGTGTGTGTGCGTGTGCGTGAGAAAGACAGAGTGTGGGAGATGGTAGGACAGAGGAAGGGATTGGACTAAAGGGAAAATGACAAATATTAAAATGACATGGAATAATACAGAATTTCTGCACACATTGGCACAGAGCCTCCCCAGTTCCCAGGTGAAGGTGGTTGAGGGAAAGGGACTGTTTATGTGCGTGTGCATGCGCTTACATACTTGTGCGCGTGTATGTGTAGTGTGTGTGCTCATGTGCCTGTAGTGTGTGTGTGTGTGTGCGTGCATGTGTGTGTTTATGAGTGATTTAGGAAGGCACAGCTCCTCAGCTGGGAGAGATTCTTAATTACTCCATGAGGGGGTTCTCAGCCACAGAAAGGACAGAGCAGAGAAGCTCCTCCTATGCCAACAGCTGCTGATGCTGCCTTCCTTACAACAGGGTACATTTAGTGAGTTGGGAGGGAGATAGCTCTGTGTTCAGTAAAGATCTCTGTCTTTGTGTTTGTAAGAATATGTGTGTAAGGCTTTGAATAATATAGGTCTCCGATAGATTCAGATTTGATTTAAGCAAAAGTCACAATGTGTTTTCTTATTGTAGATAATTTCCCAGAACAGATATATTTATCTCTATTAGTCCCTCAGAATTTCTGCGCTTCACGGCGAACTAATAACACCAGCCATTACACCGAAACAAAAACAACAGCTCCCAGAGGTCTATGGAAAAAGCCTTGCTGAGATGCATTGGCAGGGATGTGCGTAAGAGAGGTCCAGTGGCGTGATCTGGCCCTCTGATGTGTTCTGGCGGAGCACATTGACTGAGAAATGATTCATTAGTTGGAGACAAGAAGGGTAGGTTGGATATATAGGCTGTGCTTAAGGCTACGATGAGCAAGGACTTCTCCTCTTACTGACAAAACTGGCAGTGAGGGGAAGACATGTTTATTACAAAACATCTGATGCTTATATGTGAATCTGTGTGTATGCCTAGCCTATGTGTGTGTGCATGTGCTTGCATTCATATCTTCAATCATATTAATACAAAACAATATTAATACAAAGGTAATTGGACAAGTATGAACATATGTGAAGATGATAGGAATGTACTGGTCTGCCTGATGAACAGTCATTAAGCAGCAGTCATCCGGTTTGTCTCACAATGGCCAGCCTTGTTGCTTACACCCAGCGGCTGATCCGGGAGGCTGCTCTGTTTACGCAGAGAGCTGTGGGGCAGCTAAAGGCTTCCGCTGCCTTGGGAGACACTTCTGCAGGTTGCAAGCCATGGAAGCTGGACATAAACAAAGAATTATAGATAACACCCTGGAGCTTCAAACCAAAACTGTCAGCACTACTAAGAGAAAAATCGTATTTCTTCTTTTTTTCTTTGCACTGGTAACGTTCTGGTCATGATGGTGAATGTAAACGGGGGACCAAATCCCTCAGTTACCATTATATGTTCTTCTCGGCTGTCGACTTATAAGGTTAACCTATTCTCTCACACTATTCCCCCTGAGCTGTCTGCCATTACATGAGTCACTAACATGACTGTGCTGCACACAACAACAAATGCTATGGCATTGGGATGAAACACCCCCTTTGACAAAAGTAGCCTATGAATACAGCATTCTTCTGATTCATACCCAAAATCCCTTTCAGTGTCAAAGTAATTCAACACAAGGATCTATCTTTTTCCAAGAAGTGCAGAAATTGTTGAAGAAATATGGATGAGCTGAGGTGTTGCCTATGAAAATAGGCTTCTAGGTGTGTTGAAACTCAGGGAAGAAGCCCACCCAAAACGACTCTCTAAAACAGCCAGCATACTCTTTCACGTTTTTATTTTATTTTTTATTTATTTCACCTTTATTTAACCAGGTAAGCTAGCTGAGAACAAATTTTCATTTACAACTGCGGCCTGGCCAAGATAAAGCAAAGCAGTGTGACAATAACAACAGTCATTGGCAGCAGAGAACTGGAAGGAAAGGCAGCCAAAGGAGTTGTTGGCTTTGGGGATGACCAGTGAGATATACCTGCTGGAGTGTGTGCTACGGGTGGGTGTTGTTATCGTGACCAGTGAGCTGAGATAAGGCAGAACTTTACCTAGCATAGACTTATAGATGACCTGGAGCCAGTGGGTCTGGCGACGATTATGTAGCGAGGGCCAGCCGACTAGAGCATACAGGTCGCAGTGGTGGGTGGTAACACATAAACAAACACTATCAAGTGTACATCCTGATAATATTATTGGTAACAACAATATAGCTTTAAAATAATTGTAATTCAAGTGTTCTGCCGTATGCATAGGGAGGTGTGGTGCATATTGGGATTGCAAGATAACGAGCCAGGAAATACAACAATTTCACTTGGGTGCTGTATAGTGACACATTTCGGGGAGTGTCCATGAAATAGGTGTTTCTTTTGCGTGGTGACTCACATCTTGTTGACTTGGAGACCAAAAAAGCAGCTGAATGGAAGAGGACATTCAGTCTACCCTTGAAACTCGGCACCATTGAGGAAGAGAGAGAGAGAGGCAGAAGGGAAGAGCTGAGAAAGCTTGAAGAACCATGAGCCTTGTGTTGCATAAGGCAATGAGTCACACTCACTGTTTGGATCTTGGGAACCGATAGGAAATCGTTCCGTTGTCTCTCAGTGGGGAGTGGGTTTTTTTATCTGAAAGAAAAAGGAATACTGGTGGTGATTTGAGAGGGATGCAAGAGATGTCTTATTGGGTAAATGTGTGAGAGAGAGAGAGAGAGAGAGAGACAGAGACAGAGACAGAGACAGAGACAGAGACAGAGACAGAGACAGAGACAGAGAGAGAGACAGAGAGAGAGACAGAGAGAGAGGGGGGGGGGGGGGGTGAGAGATACAAAATAAAGGTACACCAAATACAGGTAGTTCTCAGGAACATACAGTACTGTAATCTACATTTGGAGAGAGTTGGGCAAACAATGCATGAATGTTCTGTAAGCTGTCAGGAGAGCAGTGAGGGTCTAATGATGTACTTGATCCAACAGCATTCATAAGCTGTGATCATCATTAATAACAGAGGGAAAGCTATTGAGTAGTGAGTGTAACTGGCACTGACAGTATGTCTCTGTATGAGTACGTAAGTGTTGGACAGCCCACCGGTTTCCATCAATCCAGCAGTGGTAATATTCCTATAGCCAACTCAATTAGATTACAATGGTACTCTGATTCCACTCCCCACTCAAGGGTCTGGCTTCTTTTCTCTAGAGGCATTTGGTCAAGAGAAGTATTTCTATACATCAGTCCTCAGATATATCTTTCTGAAATCTCACATAATATACATATGTTAGAGAGAATATGTTTGTTTGATTGTATTAGAACCACCACTTTCTCCAAATGGCGTCACAATACAGTCTGATAGGCCATTGTGAGTCATTCTAAAACTCAATAGTCCCATAGAATGCTTTATGCAGCTCCAGGAGATGACGTCAATCTGCAGGCACTGTTATTTCATCTCTACAGGGTCTGTGACCATGAAAATAACATTACAAAGCAGCTGACTCACCTGATCTGTGGCCCTAAGAAGATTCACACCTCTTAGTGATGAATTGCAGTGTGAAGATGAAACCATTTCTTTCTCTTCGTCGGGCCTAAAAAAAAGCTGCTATTCCACCTTCAAAGCTTCTCATAGAAATAAAACGTTTTACCGCTGACAAAATGTATGTTTGAACATGTACGTACGACAACACAGAAAAATGGAAAAATAATCTGTCCAAACATTTTTGTGCCAGGGATTTTCTTTTTAGGCCAAGCATTTCCCATCTTCCATCAAGAGGGTAGGCATTTAAGTGAACTAGCATCCACTGCACTGATTCCACCCCCCTGCTCATTGCCATGTTAAAATTACACCAATGTTTCAGTTCATTGTCTACGGCCAGTGCACTTTGTGGGTACACAAAGGGGGAGCAGCATGGTTTTCTGGTGCTTCATCATTTCCAATGCTGTTTCACAATGAGCCGACAGGATTAGCCAAACCTACCCATCAGCATTCCTACCAGATTGAGAGGTTGGAAATTAATCTGACAGCGTGCTTTCAAAAAAGACCCTGGAGCTAAAGGACACATGGGCTTTGATATGTGTTTCTGCATCTCCTTGGTTTGCCTGTTTCAATTATTATTCAATGAGTTATGGTTCAGACTATTGGGGGTAAGTTTGAACACATGAACTCAGACACATTCTCTGTGGTTGCTGGGACTCACATTTGCATTTATCATGAATCTGGTATGGTTTTCACACTCCTTTGCCATTTCATCTGAGTAGATCTGTGACTGATTGGTGAATCTCTTTTTTGAGATGAAGCTGCAGTCAAACAGTAACTCACAAGTTGATGGCCAATTGCAGGGTAGCCTAGTGGTTAGAGTGTTGGACTAATAACTGAAAGGTTGCAAGTTCGAATCCCCGAGCTGACAAGGTACAAATCTGTCGTTCTGCCCCTGAACAGGCAGTTAACCCACTGTTCATAGGCCGTCATTGAAAATAAGAATTTGTAGTAAAATAAAGGTAAAAAATATATATAAAAAAATCTCAGTTGTCAATTCAGGAAGTGATTTCATTTTCATAACATAAAATGTTCATTTTTTCCAGAGGATTCATTATTTGAATTGTAGAAAGGCATGGCTGAATGGTACATGAATGGACAATTTCCACTAAGGACCAATGTTTTACCAAAAGGGCTCAGACTTGCTCAGTGGACCTGCTCTGACTTGGGGCCAAGTCCAGGCCACTGGCACTTTTCAGCTTTCATTTACATAACAATGGCTAACTGGGAACATGGATTAGCACCTTCCACGATTAACACCTTCTCACAAAGCAACTGTCTTGATGATGCAGAAGTTGTTGATTCTGCTCTTCACAAGTCCTCAGTGTCAGCCCTAGCTATGGAAACACATTTCCCACAGAATAACACTAGAACTAACATTAACCTAATCACTGGTGACACACTGATGCTGTATAATGGAAACCCCCTAGAATTGTGATGTAATATGAATATTTTGCTTGTATGAGTATGAGTCAGACATATTTTCATTACTGCCCTCTGCTACCACAAGCTGAAAATGTTCTCTGTCAAATAAACTTTACTAAATCAAACAAAAATATATAATTATCTGTTGTTCCATTGTATTGTTTACTGAACTGCCTGTTTCCTACAAAAAGGTTAGACAAATAGACAACTCATTTGACATTTCTATCTTGGTGCAAGCCCTCTATCCAGGAGTCCACATTAATAGAGTACTGTAAGTCATGAATTTATGATTTGGGCCAAATTCCTGTGTATTTTTGCAATTCCATAAATGTTTTATAGAGAATAATTCTCACAACATTATGCTATAACTGCAAACCAGTTAGTAACTTCACCACACATTCTTATTGCGGATGACAATCTGCACCATACATCCCATTACAACACAGACAGTTGAAGAGACAGACCAGGCTTATAGCTGAGGTCATCAACTCATGTTAAACAACAGCGTTTATTGTGTTGATGGTGTAAATGTCTGATGATATAAATCACTTGAGGCGAGTAACACAACAGCCATTCATACCCAGTCATACCAGGCTTAGAGAATGAATGACAGGACCACACTAGTTGACCATCATATGCATGTAAAATGGACCGTCAAGACTCTTTGAACTCTATGGCGACAATGACAGATATTTGCTTTGTAAAAGTTGTGGTTTCACTACCATCGCTATCCAAACCACAAGCCCCATTCCATTTCCATCTCGGACCAATCAAATTCATCCTCTGTTTTGTTCCCTGACAACAGGTTCTCAGTCAATACGGCTCTCTGAGGGGGCCAGTGGATGATATAATTGGTCCAGCAGACACACATTGTGATGTAATTGGTCCAGCAGACACACATCATGTGAGCAACAACGCATTGGCAACGACCATAGCCTCAATGCCTCCATTGACTGGTTACAAAAACAGACAATGCCCCAAGGTTATTTACGTAATGATGCCTGAGCAATACGACAAATATCTGTGCTTTCTGAAAGAAATTCATTTCCTCATAAGTGAATAATAGTTGTGAATTTATTAACAAATTTGTGTCTGTTTTGTTCTCCCATCCTGTTTGTCTGTGATGTCCTTCTTATGCCAGCTGTATTCCACAGACAACCACTGCTTTATGATGGCCTGACAGTGATCATTGACCATCTACAGGCCTTTCATCAGGTGATCATCATGGACACATCTGTGAGGACAGACTGACAGCGTCATCTGGTGTTAATGCCTTCCTTTGCTCCCTGCTGCCAATATCTTAGGTCTTACACTCCATAGGCCCCTAAGGGGACTGTCTTCCTATTGAAAACTATGGCTGAAGGAAGAAAAGAGAAAATGGTTGTCGGTGACACATTTTCTGCCACACAAAGAATCCTATTGGAGTTGACTGTGAGGACTGGACGTCTGTAGAGCAGAGTGGAGATAACATGACTGGGGCACAGCTCATTAGTGTAAACTGGATCATCACAGTGAGGATAAATTGACATTTTGGCCTGTCCACCTCCAATATGGAGAGCAAGTGGAGCATTTGGAATGAGACCAATTTAGAAGCTTAAGATAACCAGCATACACAGATGCAATAATCAACTACCTTCTTCAAAACAACTTATTTATTTCACTCAGTTAAATTAATCCTTTGACATGAAATACATTTGAGTGTTATGCAATAACAATGTATTTCTGCAGTGCAGTTCCCAGCCTGTCTTTTCTTCTCCTTTAGGCCTACATGGGAGACAAAGAAAAAATCTTAGTAGAACTTTTAAATACTCACCACTAAGTGGTACTATTTCTCTACAGAAGAGTTGAGCCCTCTGTTTCCCTCACATCGGGACAAGATGTGGTGATATGAGAAAACAAGATACTAAATGTGCAAAAGATATCATGACATCTTATGTCACTGAATAGCATGTATCAAGGCAGTGTCATTTTCCATGTATTGGAAATAGTTATGATAGGTGTATGACATATAGTACCCATCAAAAGTTGACACACCTACTCATTCAAGAGTTTGTCTTTATTTTTATACACCATAGAATCATTTCAAAACTATGAAATTGTTACACCCTGACCTGTTTCTCCTGTCTTTGTGCTTGTCTCCTCCCCCATCCAGGTGTTGCCCATCTTCCCCATTATCCCCAGTGTATTTATACCTTCTCTGTTTGTCTGTTGCCAGTTCATTTTGTTTGTCAAGCCTACCAGCGGTTTTCCCCTTGCTCTTGTCTGTTTCTAGTTCCTGTTTTCTAGTTTTCCCAGTTTTGACCATTCTGCCTGCCCTGACCCTGCCTGCCGTTCTGTACCTTGTCACATCACACTGGATTACTGACCTCTGCCTGCCCTGAAACTGCCTGCCGTTCTGTACCTTTTGAACTGGATTACCGACCTCTGCCTGCCTGTTGTTTTGCAAGTAATAAACCTTCGTTACTTCGACACTGTCTGCATCTGGGTCTTCCCTAAAACGTGATAGTACCAAGAACATGTCCACCCAAGAACATGTGCGCCACATCCGACAGGTCCGCCAACGCCTCCTGGAGAACCAGCTTTTGGTGAAAGCAGAGAAGAGCGAATTTCATCGCTCCCTTGCCGTCCCTGGTCTCACATATTCCTGGACTTTGTCACGGGTCTCCCCCTGTCTGATGACAACACCGCCATCCTGACAGTAGTGGACTGGTTTTCCAAAGCTGCACATTTCATTCCTCTCCCCAAGCTACCATCTGCCAAATAGATGGCCCAGCTCATGGAGCAGCAAGTCTTCCAGATCCATGGACTCCCATGGACATGGTCTCCAACCGGGTTCCTCAGTTCTCGTCCCGGTTCTGGAAGGCGTTCTGCACACTCATTTGGCCGTCGGCCAGCCTGTCCTCCGGGTTCCACCCCCAGTCCAACAGCCAGTTGGAGCGAGCCAAACAAGACCTGGAGATGACTCACTCTGCCTGATCTCTGCCAACCCCACCAGAGCCAGCAACTAGTGTGGGTTGAATATGCCTGCAACACCCTTCTTTACTCTGCCACGGGTCTCTCGCCCTTTGAGTGTCCTGGATTATCAGTCCCCGCTTTTCCCCAAGGAAGAGGATGAATTTGGCATACCTTCGACCCAGATGTTTTTCCGCCGTTGTTGTTGTACCTGGAAGAGAGCCCGGTCGGCCGTTCTCAAGACCACCTCAGCTCCCTGGTATCATCGCGGGCAGAAGGTATGGCTGTCCACCTGGATTCTGCCCCTCCGGGTGGAGTCCCGCAAAATTTCCCCCGGTTTATCGGCCCTTTCCCCATCTCCAAGGTCATTATTCCCTCTGCTGTTCATCTTCTTTTGCCCCCTACCCTCCGTATACATCCCACTTTTCATGTGTCTAGGATCAAACCCATGTCTCACAGCCCTTTGACTCCTGTTTCCAGGCCCCACCCCTCTTCCCCGTCTCATCAACGGCCAATGGCGTACACGGTGAGGCGTCTCCTGAAGGTTCGACATCGGGGCAGGGGATTCCAGTACCTGGTTGACTGGGAGGGTTATGGCCCGGAGGAGAGATGCTGGGTCTCCACTAGGGACATTCTGGACCCAGGCCTCATCGCTAATTTCTAACGCCGACACACCGATCAACCAGGTATGCACCCAGGTAGGACGCCAGGTGGTGCCCCTAGAGGGGGGGGGGGTAGTACTGTCACACACTGACGTGTTTCACCTGAATTTGTACTTGTCTCCACCCCCTTCCAGGTGTCGCCCATCTCCACATTATCTCCAGTGCATTTTTTTTTAATTATTTTTATTTCACCTTTATTTAACCAGTTAAAACCTCTAGTGACTCCCCATCCCGCATGAGGGAGTGTAATCATCGCCTGACACTAATTAGCATAACGCAACAGACATAAATTCTCCTTGAAAATATTCCTATTCATGAAAATCACAAATGAAATATATTGAGACACAGCTTAGCCTTTTTTTAATCACCCTGTCATCTCAGATTTTCAAAATATGCTTTACAGCCAAAGCTAGACAAGCATTTGTGTAAGTTTATCGATAGCCTAGCATAGCATTTTGTCCAGCTAGCAGCAGGTAACTTGGTAACGGAAATCAGAAAAGCAATCAAATTAAATCGTTTACCTTTGATGAGCTTCGGATGTTTTCACACACGAGACTCCCAGTTAGATATCAAATGTTCCTTTTTTCCAAAAATATTATTTTTGTAGGCGAAATAGCTCCTTTTGTTCTTCACATTTGGATGAGAAATCGCCCGGAAATTGCAGTCACGAAAACGGCGAAAAATATTCCAAATTAGCTCCATAATATCGACAGAAACATGGCAAACGTTGTTTATAATCAATCCTCAAGGTGTTTTTCAAATATCTATTCGATAATATATCCATCGGGACAATTAGTTATTCAGTAGGACCGATTGGAGTAATGGCTACCTCTGTATTTTACGCGATAATCTCTCTGGGAGCATCAGGTGACCACTTGCGCAATGTAGCCGCTTACGGGTATTCTTCAACATAAATGAGTAAAACTACGTCACAATGCTGTCGACACCTTCGGGAATACGGAGAAAGAGTAATCTGGTTGATAGCCCATTCACTGCTCAATAGGGACTCATTGGAACGCAGCGCTTTCAAAACAAGAGGCACTTCCGGGTTGGATTTTTCTCAGGCTTTTGCCTGCAACATCAGTTATGTTATACTCACAGACAATATTTTTACAGTTTTGGAAACTTTAGAGTGTTTTCTATCCTAAGCTGTCAATTATATGCATATTCTAGCATCTTCTCCTGGCAAAATATCCCGTTTACTATGGGAACGTTTTTTTTCTTCAAAAATGAAAATACTGCCCCCTAGTCACAACAGCTAGTTGAGACCAAGTTCTCATTTGCAACTGCGACCTGGCCAAGATAAAGCAAAGCAGTTTGACACATACAACAACACAGAGTTACACATGGAATAAACAAACATACAATCAATAAAACAGTAGAAAAACCTATATACAGCATGTGCAAATGAGGTAGGATAAGAGAGGTAAGGCAATAAATAGGCCATGGTGGCGAAGGAATTATAATATAGCAATTAAACACTGGAATGGTAGGATGTGCAGAAGATGAATGTACAAGTTGAGATACTTGGGTGCAAAGGAGCAAGATAAATAAATAAATACAGTATGGGGATGAGGTAGATTGGATGGGCTATTTACAGATGAGCTATGTACAGGTGCAGTGATCTGTGAGCTGCTCTGACAGCTGGTGTTTAAAGCTAGTGAGGGAGGTAAGAGTCTCCAGCTTCAGAGATTTTTGTAGTTCGTTCCAGTCATTGGCAGCAGAGAACTGGAAGGAGAGGCGGCCAAACGAAGAATTGGCTTTGGGTGTGACCAGTGAGATACAACTGCTGGAGCGCGTGCTACAGGTGGGTGCTGCTATGGTGACCAGTGAGCTGAGATAAGGCGGGGCTTTACCTAGCAGAGACTTGTAGATGACCTGGAGCCAGTGGGTTTGGCGACGAGAATAAAGCGAGGGCCAGTCAACGAGAGCATACAGGTCGCAGCGGTGGGTAGTATATGGGCTTTGGTGACAAAATGGATGGCACTGTGATAGACTGCATCCAATTTGTTGAGTAGAGTGTTGGAGGCTATTTTGTAAATGACATCGCTGAAGTCGAGGATCGGTAGGATGGTCAGTTTTATGAGGGTATGTTTGGCAGCATGAGTGAAGGATGCTTTGTTATGAAATATGAAGCCAATTCTAGATTTAATTTTGGATTAGAGATGTTTAATGTGAGTCTGGAAGGAGAGTTTACAGTTTAACCAGACACCTAGGTATTTGTTGTTGTATGGCATTGAAGCTCATCTGGAGGTTAGTTAACACAGTGTCCAAAGAAGGGCCACAGGTATTCAGAATGGTGTCGTCTACATAGAGGTGGATCAAAGAATCACCAGCAGCGAGAGCGACATCATTGATGTATACAGAGAAGAGAGTCGGCCCGAGAATTGAACCCTGTGGCACCCCCATAGAGACTGCCAGAGGTCCGGATAACAGGCCCTCCGATTTGACATATTGAACTCTATCAGAGAAGTAGTTGGTGAACCAAGCAAGGCAATCATTTGAGAAACCAAGGCTGTTGAGTCTGCCAATAAGAATGTTGTGATTGACAGAGTCGAAAGCCTTAGCCAGGTCGATGAATATGGCTGCACAGTAATGTCTCTTATCGATGGAGGTTATGATATCGTTTAGGACCTTGAGCGTGGCTGTGGTGCACCCATGACCAGCTCTGAAACCAGATTGCATAGTGGAGAAGGTACGGTGAGATTTGAAATGGTCGGTAATCTGTTTGTTAGAAAGGCAGGTGAGATATAGGTCTGTAGCAGTTTGGGTCTAGAGTGTCTCCCACTTTGAAGAGGGGGATGACTGCGGCAGCTTTCCAATCTATGGGAATCTCAGATGATAAGAAAGAGAGGTTGAACAGGCTAGTAATATGGGTTGCAATAATTTCAGCAGATAATTTTAGAAAGAGAGGGTCCAGATTGTCTAGCCACGCTTGATTTGTAGGGGTACCGGTTTTGCAGCTCATTCAGAACATCAGCTATCTGGATTTGGGTGAAGGAGAAGGGGGAGGTTTGGGCGAGTTGCTGTGGGGAGTGCAGGGCTGTTGACCGGGGTAGGGGTAGCCAGGTGGGAAGCATGGCCAGCCGTAGAAAAATGCTTATTGAAATTCTCAATTATTGTGGATTTATCGCTAGTGACAGTGTTTCCTAGCCTCAGTGCAGTGGGCAGCTGGGAGGAGGTGCTCTTTTCCATGGACTTTACAGTGTCCAGAACTTTTTTGAGTTTGTACTACAGAATGCAAATTTCTGTTTGAAAAAGCTAGCCTTAGCGTTCCTAACTGCCTGTGTATATTGGTTCGTAAAGTCCCTGAAAAGTTGCATATCACGGGGGCTATTCGATGCTAATGCAGAACGCCACAGGATGTTTTTGTGCTGGTCAAGGGCAGACAGGTCTGGAGTGAACCAAGGGCTATATCTATTCCTAGTTCTAATTTCTTGGACAAGAGGAATACCTATGTGAGAATGCTGTTCATCGACTACAGCTCAGCATTTAACACCATAGTACCCTCCAAACTCGTCATCCAGCTTGAGACCCTGAGTCTCGACCCCGCCCTGTGCAACTGGGTACTGGACTTCCTGACGGGCCGCCCCCAGGTGGTGAGGGTAGGTAACAACATCTCCACCCCGCTGATCCTCAACACTGGGGCCCCACAAGGGTGCATTCTGAGCCCTCTTCTGTACTCCCTGTTCACCCACGACTGCGTGGCCACGCATGCCTCCAACTCAATCATCAAGTTTGCGGACGACACAACAGTGGTAGGCTTGATTACCAACAACGACGAGACGGCCTACAGGGAGGAGGTGAGGGCCCTCGGAGTGTGGTGTCAGGAAAATAACCTCACACTCAACGTCAACAAAACTAAGGAGATGATTGTGGACTTCAGGAAACAGCAGAGGGAACACCCCCCTATCCACATCGATTGGACAGTAGTGGAGAGGGTAGTAAGTCTTAAGTTCCTTGGCGTACACGTCACAGACAAACTGAATTGGTCCACCCACACAGACAGCACCGTGAAGAAGGCGCAACAGTGCCTCTTCAACCTCAGGAGGCTGAAGAAATTCGGCTTGTCACCAAAAGCACTCACAAACTTCTACAGATGCACAATCGAGAGCATCCTGTTGGGCTGTATCACCGCCTGGTACGGCAACTGCTCCGCCCACAACCGTAAGACTCTCCAGAGGGTAGTGAGGTCTGCACAACGCATCACCGGGGGCAAACTACCTGCCCTCCAGGACACCTACACCACCCGATGTCACAGGAAGGCCATAAAGATCATCAAGGACAACAACCACTCGAGCCACTGCCTGTTCACCCCGCTATCATCCAGAAGGCGAGGTCAGTACAGGTGCATCAAAGCTGGGACCGAGAGACTGAAAAACAGCTTCTATCTCAAGGCCATCAGACTGTTAAACAGCCACCACTAACATTGAGTGGCTGCTGCCAACACACTGACTCAACTCCAGCCACTTTAATAATGGGAATTGATGGGAATTGATGTCAAATATATCACTAGCCACTTTAAACAATGCTACTTAATATGTTTACATACCCTACATTATTCATTTCATATGTATATACTGTACTCTATATCATCTACTGAATCTTTATGTAATACATGTATCACTAGCCACTTTAAACTATGCCACTTTGTTTACATACCCTACATTACTCATCTCATATGTATATACTGTACTCGATACCATCTACTGCATCTTGCCTATTTCGCTCTATACCATCACTCATTCATATATCTTTATGTACATATTCTTTATCCCTTTACACTTGTGTGTATAAGGTAGTAGTTTTGGAATTGTTAGTTAGATTACTCGTTGGTTATTACTGCATTGTCGGAACTAGAAGCACAAGCGTTTCGCTACACTCGCATTAACATCTGCTAACCATGTGTATGTGACAAATACATTTGATTTGATTTGAATATCGCAATTCATGTGTCCCTACCACACCTTGACAAGAAGAACACCTATGTGTATGCGAGAATGCTGTTCATTGACTACACTTCAGCATTCAACACTATTGTTCCCTCCAAGCTCAGGGCCCTGGGCCTGGACATCACCCTCTGCAACTGAATCCTGGACTTCCTGATGGGCAGACCACAGGCTGTGAGAATTGGCAACAACACATCCTCCACACTGACTCTTAACACAATGACCCCCAGGGATGTGTCCTCAGCCCTCTTCTGTACTCCCTGTTCACCCACAACTGTGTGGCTAACACCAACTCCATCATCAAGTTTGCTAATGACACCACAGTTGTAGACCTGATCACTAACAATGACGAGTCAACCTATAGGGAGGAGATAAGTGAACTGGCATTGTGGTGTCAGGACAACAACCTCTCCCTCAACGTCAGCAAAACAAAGGAGTTGATTGTCGACTTCAGGAACCAGAGGAGAGCAGTTTTAAGTTCCTCGGCATCCACATCACCGATAACTTGACATGGACCAACAGCACCACCACTCTTGTCAAGAGGGCGCAACAGTGCCTCTACTTCCTAAGGCATCTGAAGAAATTTGGCATGCCCCCCTGGGTCCTCTCGAAATAGTACCACTGCACAATTGAGTGCGTCCTGATCGGTTGCATCATGGCATAGCAAGGGAAATGCTCCACCCATGAACGCAAGGCCCTCCAACGGGTGATGAACATCTCTGAGGCCGTGCTCCCACCCATTCATGACATCTACTCAAAACGGCGCCTACACTCTTAGAATAAAGGGTTCTTTGGGGTTCTCAGGATCTCATCACGGTATTGCTGTGCGTTCAAATTGCCATCAATAAAATGCAATTGTGTTTGTTGTCAGTAGCTTATGCCTGCCCATACCAAAATCCCACTGCCACCACTGGGCAGTTGTGAGGCCGGTTGGACGTACTGCTAAATACTCTAAAACAACGTTGGAAGTGGCTTATGGTAGAGAAATTAACATTCAATTCTCTGGCAACAGCTTTGTTGGACATTCCTGTGGTCAGCATGCCAATTGCACGCTCCCTCAAAACATGAGACATCTGTGGCATTGTGTTGTGTGACAAAACTTCACATTTTAGAGTGGCCTTTTATTGTCCCCAGCACATGGTGCACCTTCTTTATATGCCACACCTGTCAGGTGGATGAATTATCTTGGAGAAATGCTCACTAACATGGATGTAAACAAATTTGTGCACACAATTGGAGAGAAATAAGCTTTTTTCGTGTATGAAACATTTATGGGATCTTTTATTTTAGCTCATGAAACATGGAACCAACACTTTACATGTTGCATTTATATTTTTGTTCAGTGTACAGTAGTGGCCAAAAGTTTTGAGAATTACACAAATATTAATTTTCACAAAGTCTGCTGCCTCAGTTTGAATGATGGCAATTTGCATATACTCCAGAATGTTATGAAGTGTGATCAGATGAACTGCAATTAATTGCAAAGTCCCTCTTTGCCATGCAAATGAACTGAATCCCCCCCAAAACATTTCCACTGCATTTCAGCCCTGCCACAAAAGGACCAGCTGATATCATGTCAGTGATTCTCTCGTTAACACAGGTATGAGTGTTGACGCGGACAAGGCTGGAGATCACTCTGTCATGCTGATTGAGTTTGAATAACAGACTGGAAGCTTGAAAAGGAGGGTGGTGCTTGGAATCATTGTTCTTCCTCTGTCAGCCATGGTTACCTGCAAGGAAACACGTGCCGTCATCATTGCTTTGCACAAAAAGGGCTTCACAGGCAAGGATATTGCTGCCAGTAAGATTGCACCTAAATCAAAAATGTAGCGGATCATCAAGAACTTCAAGGAGAGCGGTTCAATTGCTGTGAAGAAGGCTTCAGGGCACCCAAGAAAGTCCGGCAAGCGCCAGGACCGTCTCCTAAAGTTGATTCAGCTGCGGGGTCAGGGCACCACCAGTACAGAGCTTGCTCAGGAATTTGCAGCAGGCAGGTGTGAGTGCATCTGCACGCACAGTGAGGCGAAGACTTTTGGAGCATAGCCTGGTGTCAAGAAGGGCAGCAAAGAAGCCACTTCTCTCCAGGAAAAACATCAGGGACAGACTGATATTCTGCAAAAGGTACAGGGATTGGACTGATGAGGACTGGGGTAAAGTCATTTTCTCTGACGAATCCCCCTTCCGATTGTTTGGGGCATCCGGAAAAAAGCTTGTCCGGAGAAGACAAGGTGAACGCTACCATCAGTCCTGTGTCATGCCAACAGTAAAGCATCCAGAGACCATTCATGTGTGGGGTTGCTTCTCAGCCAAGGGAGTGGGCTCACTCACAATTTTGCCTAGGAACACAACCATGAATAAAGAATGGTACAACACATTCTCCGAGAGCAACTTCTCCCAACCATCCAGGAACAGTTTGGTGACAAACAATGCCTTTTCCAGCATGATGGAGCACCTTGCCATAAGGTAAACGTGTTAACTAAGTGGCTCTGGGAACAAAACATCGATATTTTGGGTCAATGGCCAGGAAACTCGCCAGACCTTAATACCATTGAGAACTTGTCGTCAATACTCAAGAGGCGGGTGGACAAACAAAACCCCACAAATTCTGACAAACTCCAAGCATTGATTATACAAGAATGGGCTGCCATCAGTCAAAATGTGGCCCAGAAGTTAATTGACAGCATGTCAGGGCGGATTGCAAAGGTCGTGAAAAAGAAGGGTCAACACTGCAAATATTGACTCTTTGCATCAACTTCATGTAATTGTCAATAACAGCCTTTGACACTTATGAAATGCTTGTAATCATACTTCAGTATTCCATAGTAACATCTGAAAAAAATATCAAAGACACTGAAGCAGCAAACTTTGTGAAAATTAATATTTGTGTCATTCTCAAAACTTTTAGCCACGACTGTATATAACCAATGAAAGCAAAGAACCTTGAGCATTCTATCCCTACCTCAGATGGTAATGGGGATTTTAGAAAAAACGAAAGCTAACCCAGTCACATCAAACTCTGAAATGACAGCTATTGTTCCCTTTTAATTTGTTTAGGCTGTTTTGCATTGATATTTACAGTGGGGCAAAAAAGTATTTAGTCAGCCACCAATTGTGCAAGTTCTCCCACTTAAAAAGACGAGAGAGGCCTGTAATTTTCATCATAGGTACACTTCAACTATGACAGACAAAATGAGAAAAAAAATCCAGAAATGCACAGGAGTTTGCTTTGGCGTTTAGGACCTTGGCTGCCGGAGCTGGATGGAGTGACAGGGCCCTGATCGACCATTACCGTTGTAGTCTACGCGAGGACGTTCGTCGGGAGCTGGCCTGTAGAGACACCACCCTCACCTTCGACCAGCTGGTGGACATGTCCATCAGGCTGGACAACATGCTGGCTACTCGTGGATGTCTAGATCGGGGTCTGGTTGTTCCATCCTCCTGCACCCTCTCTCCCGAACCTATGGAATTGGGGGGGGATGGTGCGCAGGGTGACCGGAGGGGGTTCCCTCTCGAGCACCATCTATGGTTGCAGAGAGCACACTGCTGGTCGGTGCCGGGTTGGTTCCTTTGGGGATAGAGAAGGCAGGCAGGGCACTCTGGCATCACCCCAGGTGAGTAGGCACCATTCTCATCCAGAGCCCTCTGTTGCACTAATGTTTGTCTCTGTCACTTTCCCAGATTTTTCTGCGGTCTTATTGCCAGGACCGGCCGGGGGAGTGGGCGAAGTTCGTGCCCTGGGCAGAGATGGCCCAGAACTCGCTACATCACTCCTCCACTAACCTTACCCTAATACACATTGAAAAGGAGTATCAGACGTTTCTGGCTCCTTGGCATCAGAGTCAGACCGAGGCTCCTGCGTTGGACAATTGGTTTCGGCACGCTGAGGAAACCTGGGAGGCAGCCCACGTCCACGCCATAAGGCGACCATAAAATTGGCGCAGACCGTCGCCGCAGTGAGGCCCCGGTGTTCGCACCAGGGGACAGGGCCTGGCTCTCGATCCGAAACCTGCCCCTCCGCCTGCTCTGCCGGAAGCTGGGTCTGTGGTTTGTGGGGCCGCCCTGAGGAGAGTGAACGAGGTATGTTATAGGTTACAACTGCCCACTAATTACCGTATTAACCCCTCGTTCCATGTGTCTCCTCAGGCCGGTGGTGGCTGGCCCGCTCCAGGAGGCTGAAGTGCGTGATGCCTCTCCTTGTTCGGGCGGTGCTCGGCGGTCGACGTCACCGGTCTTCTAGCCATCATTGATCCATTTTTCATTTGTTTTGTCTTGTCTTCCCACACACCTGTTTTCAATACCATTCATTACCTGTTGTGTATTTAACCCTCTGTTTCCCCTCATGTCTTTGTCAGAGATTGTTTATTGTCAATGTTGTGTTTATTGTATAGGTGCGCGACAGGGTCCTCGTACACATGTTTGTTTATATTCTATTCTTATTAGTGTTATGGAGCATGTTACGTGGACATTCATTAAAAGACTCCACTTTACACTCCTGAATTCTCTGCCACCTATACACACGACTCTGACATTTATTTAACTAGGCAAGTCAGTTAAGAACACATTCTTATTTACAATCAAATCAAATCAAATTTATTTATATAGCCCTTCGTACATCAGCTGATATCTCAAAGTGCTGTACAGAAACCCAGCCTAAAACCCCAAACAGCAAGCAATGCAGGTGTAGAAGCACGGTGGCTAGGAAAAACTCCCTAGAAAGGCCAATACCTAGGAAGAAACCTAGAGAGGAACCAGGCTATGTGGGGTGGCCAGTCCTCTTCTGGCTGTGCCGGGTGGAGATTATAACAGAACATGGCCAAGATGTTCAAATGTTCATAAATGACCAGCATGGTCGAATAATAATAAGGCAGAACAGTTGAAACTGGAGCAGCAGCACAGTCAGGTGGAAGTTGAAACTGGAGCAGCAGCATGGCCAGGTGGACTGGGGACAGCAAGGAGTCATCATGTCAGGTAGTCCTGGGGCATGGTCCTAGGGCTCAGGTCAGTTGAAACTGGAACAGCAGCATGGCCAGGTGGACTGGGGACAGCAAGGAGTCATCATGTCAGGTAGTCCTGGGGCATGGTCCTAGGGCTCAGGTCCTCCGAGAGAGAGAAAGAAAGAGAGAAGGAGAGAATTAGAGAACGCACACTTAGATTCACACAGGACACCGAATAGGACAGGAGAAGTACTCCAGATATAACAAACTGACCCCAGCCCCCCGACACAAACTACTGCAGCATATATACTGGAGGCTGAGACAGGAGGGTTCAGGAGACACTGTGGCCCCATCCGAGGACACCCCGGACAGGGCCAAACAGGAAGGATATAAACCCACCCACTTTGCCAAAGCACAGCCCCCACACCACTAGAGGGATATCTTCAACCACCAACTTACCATCCTGAGACAAGGCTGAGTATAGCCCACAAAGATCTCCGCCACGGCACAACCCAAGGGGGGGGCGCCAACCCAGACAGGATGACCACAACAGTGAATCAACCCACTCAGGTGACGCACCCCCTCCAGGGACGGCATGAGAGAGCCCCCAGCAAGCCAGTGACTCAGCCCCTGTAATAGGGTTAGAGGCAGAGAATCCCAGTGGAAAGAGGGGAACAGGCCAGGCAGAGACAGCAAGGGCGGTTCGTTGCTCCAGAGCCTTTCCGTTCACCTTCCCACTCCTGGTGGGACAATGACTTCCAAACTCTAACACAGACGACGCTGAGCCAATTGTGTGCCGCCCTACGGGACTCCCAATCACGGCCGGTTGTGATACAGCCTGGAATCGAACCAGGGTCTGTAGGGATGCCTCTAGCACTGAGATGCAGTGCCTTAGACTGCTGCGCCACCCGGGAGTCTCTCAGTGTCTGTTGGAAGGCAGACTGAACCAGGTTTTCCTCTAGGATTTTGCCTGTGCTTAGCTTAATTTTGTTTATTTTTTATCCTGAAAAACTCCCCAGTCCTTAATGATTACAAGCCATGGCATGATGCATCTACCACTACCTTGAAAATATGGATGGTGGTACTTAGTAATGTGTTGTATTGGATTTGCCCCAAACATAACACTTTGTATTTAGGACAAAAAGTTAATTGCCTTTGACAATTTTTTGCAGTATTACTATAGTGCTTTGTTGCAAACAGGATGCATGTTTTGGAATATATTTATTCTGTACAGGCCTCCTTCTTTTCACTCTGTCAATCAGGTTAGTATGTGGAATAACTACTGTGTCGCTTCATTCTCAGTTTTCTCCTATCACCGCCAATAAACTCTGTAAATTGTTTTAAAGTCACCATTGGCCTCATGGTGAAATCCCTGAGGGGTTTCCGTCCTCTCCTGCAACTGAGTTAGGAAGGACACCTGTATCTTTGGGTGTATTGATACACCAAGTTTAATGAATAACTTCACCATGATCAAAGGGATATTCCATTTCAGCTTTTTTTACCCTCTACCAATAAGTACCCTTCTTTGTAAGTCATTGGAAAACCTCCCTGGTCTTTGTGGATGAATCTGTGTTTGAAATGCACTGTTCGACGGAAGGACCTAACAGATAATTGTATGTGTGTGGGGTACAGAGATTAGGTAGTTATTTAAAAAATCATGATAAACACTATTGCACACAGAGTGAGTCAATGCAACTTATTATGTGACTTGTTAAAATGTTTTATTCCTGAACTTATTTAGGCTTACCATAACAAAGGGGTTGAATACTTATTGACTTAAGACATTTCATATTTTCATTTAAAAAAAACACAATTCCACTTTGACATTATGGGGTATTGTTTATAGGCCAGTGACAAAAACTCAATTGAATCCATTTTAAATTCAGGCTGTAACACAACGAAATGTGGAAAAAGTTAAGGGGAATGTGAATACTTTCTGAAAGCACTGTATCTATATATAAGAGCATAAGTATGGAGGACTAAATGTTTTGAATATTAAGGCACATACAGAAACTCTAAATCCAAACTGGTTTCCAGAAGGCTACTAAGAGAGGCACATCATATGTTTAAGATGGGGCTCTTTGCCCCTTTGCAGATTAAAACCGCACATTTATGATGGCTTAAAGTGCCTTCCTTTTTAAATAAAAGCCATACAGAGTTGGCTGCAATTTAAATGTCATCCTCCAGAAAAGGTAGATAAAATATTACAGCAAAACTTCAAGATTGCTTCGGTCACGTGGATTGGGATATGTTCTGGATAGCGGCGAACAACATTGATGTATACGCTGAGTCGGTGGGCGAGTTTATTAGCAAGTGTATCGGTGATGTTGTACCCACAGCGACAATTAAAACATTCCCCTAACCAGAAACCGTGGATTGATGGCAGCATTCGCGCAGAACTGAAAGCACGAACTACTGCTTTTAATCAGGGTAAGGCAACCGGAAACATGACCGAATACAAACAGTGTACCTATTCCCTCCGCAAGGCAATCAAACAATCTAAGCGTCAGTATAGAGACAAAGTAGAGTCGTAATTCAACAACTCAGACACGACAGATGTGGCAGGGTCTACAGTCAATCACGGACTACAAAAAGAAAACCAGCCCCGTCGCGGACCCGACGTCTTGCTCCCAGACAAACTAAACAACTTCTTTGCTCACTTTGAGGACAATACAGTGCCACCGACACAGCCCGCTACCAAAACCTGCGGACTCTCCTTACCGCAGCCAACGTGAGTAAAACATTTCAACGTGTTAACCTTTGCAAGGCTACTAGCCCAGACAGCATCCCTAGCCGTGTCCTCAGAGCATGTGCAGACCAGCTGGCTGGTGTGTTTACGGGACATATTCAATCAATCCCTATCCTAGTATGCTGTTCCCACATGCTTCAAAAGGGCCACCATTGTTCCTGTTCCCAAGAAAGCTACGGTAACTGAGCTAAATGACTATCACCCCGTAGCACTCACTTCCGTCATCATGAAGTGCTTTGAGAGACTAGTCAAGGATCATATCACCTCCAACCTACCTGACACCCTAGACCCACTCCAATTTGTTCACCGTCCCAATAGGTCCACCAATTGTGCAAGTTCTCCCACTTAAAAAGACGAGAGAGGCCTGTAATTTTCATCATAGGTACACTTCAACTATGACAGACAAAATGAGAAAAAAAATCCAGAAATGCACAGGAGTTTGCTTTGGCGTTTAGGACCTTGGCTGCCGGAGCTGGATGGAGTGACAGGGCCCTGATCGACCATTACCGTTGTAGTCTACGCGAGGACGTTCGTCGGGAGCTGGCCTGTAGAGACACCACCCTCACCTTCGACCAGCTGGTGGACATGTCCATCAGGCTGGACAACATGCTGGCTACTCGTGGATGTCTAGATCGGGGTCTGGTTGTTCCATCCTCCTGCACCCTCTCTCCCGAACCTATGGAATTGGGGGGGATGGTGCGCAGGGTGACCGGAGGGGGTTCCCTCTCGAGCACCATCTATGGTTGCAGAGAGCACACTGCTGGTCGGTGCCGGGTTGGTTCCTTTGGGGATAGAGAAGGCAGGCAGGGCACTCTGGCATCACCCCAGGTGAGTAGGCACCATTCTCATCCAGAGCCCTCTGTTGCACTAATGTTTGTCTCTGTCACTTTCCCAGATTTTTCTGCGGTCTTATTGCCAGGACCGGCCGGGGGAGTGGGCGAAGTTCGTGCCCTGGGCAGAGATGGCCCAGAACTCGCTACATCACTCCTCCACTAACCTTACCCTAATACACATTGAAAAGGAGTATCAGACGTTTCTGGCTCCTTGGCATCAGAGTCAGACCGAGGCTCCTGCGTTGGACAATTGGTTTCGGCACGCTGAGGAAACCTGGGAGGCAGCCCACGTCCACGCCATAAGGCGACCATAAAATTGGCGCAGACCGTCGCCGCAGTGAGGCCCCGGTGTTCGCACCAGGGGACAGGGCCTGGCTCTCGATCCGAAACCTGCCCCTCCGCCTGCTCTGCCGGAAGCTGGGTCTGTGGTTTGTGGGGCCGCCCTGAGGAGAGTGAACGAGGTATGTTATAGGTTACAACTGCCCACTAATTACCGTATTAACCCCTCGTTCCATGTGTCTCCTCAGGCCGGTGGTGGCTGGCCCGCTCCAGGAGGCTGAAGTGCGTGATGCCTCTCCTTGTTCGGGCGGTGCTCGGCGGTCGACGTCACCGGTCTTCTAGCCATCATTGATCCATTTTTCATTTGTTTTGTCTTGTCTTCCCACACACCTGTTTTCAATACCATTCATTACCTGTTGTGTATTTAACCCTCTGTTTCCCCTCATGTCTTTGTCAGAGATTGTTTATTGTCAATGTTGTGTTTATTGTATAGGTGCGCGACAGGGTCCTCGTACACATGTTTGTTTATATTCTATTCTTATTAGTGTTATGGAGCATGTTACGTGGACATTCATTAAAAGACTCCACTTTACACTCCTGAATTCTCTGCCACCTATACACACGACTCTGACATTTATTTAACTAGGCAAGTCAGTTAAGAACACATTCTTATTTACAATCAAATCAAATCAAATTTATTTATATAGCCCTTCGTACATCAGCTGATATCTCAAAGTGCTGTACAGAAACCCAGCCTAAAACCCCAAACAGCAAGCAATGCAGGTGTAGAAGCACGGTGGCTAGGAAAAACTCCCTAGAAAGGCCAATACCTAGGAAGAAACCTAGAGAGGAACCAGGCTATGTGGGGTGGCCAGTCCTCTTCTGGCTGTGCCGGGTGGAGATTATAACAGAACATGGCCAAGATGTTCAAATGTTCATAAATGACCAGCATGGTCGAATAATAATAAGGCAGAACAGTTGAAACTGGAGCAGCAGCACAGTCAGGTGGAAGTTGAAACTGGAGCAGCAGCATGGCCAGGTGGACTGGGGACAGCAAGGAGTCATCATGTCAGGTAGTCCTGGGGCATGGTCCTAGGGCTCAGGTCAGTTGAAACTGGAACAGCAGCATGGCCAGGTGGACTGGGGACAGCAAGGAGTCATCATGTCAGGTAGTCCTGGGGCATGGTCCTAGGGCTCAGGTCCTCCGAGAGAGAGAAAGAAAGAGAGAAGGAGAGAATTAGAGAACGCACACTTAGATTCACACAGGACACCGAATAGGACAGGAGAAGTACTCCAGATATAACAAACTGACCCCAGCCCCCCGACACAAACTACTGCAGCATATATACTGGAGGCTGAGACAGGAGGGTTCAGGAGACACTGTGGCCCCATCCGAGGACACCCCGGACAGGGCCAAACAGGAAGGATATAAACCCACCCACTTTGCCAAAGCACAGCCCCCACACCACTAGAGGGATATCTTCAACCACCAACTTACCATCCTGAGACAAGGCTGAGTATAGCCCACAAAGATCTCCGCCACGGCACAACCCAAGGGGGGGGCGCCAACCCAGACAGGATGACCACAACAGTGAATCAACCCACTCAGGTGACGCACCCCCTCCAGGGACGGCATGAGAGAGCCCCCAGCAAGCCAGTGACTCAGCCCCTGTAATAGGGTTAGAGGCAGAGAATCCCAGTGGAAAGAGGGGAACAGGCCAGGCAGAGACAGCAAGGGCGGTTCGTTGCTCCAGAGCCTTTCCGTTCACCTTCCCACTCCTGGTGGGACAATGACTTCCAAACTCTAACACAGACGACGCTGAGCCAATTGTGTGCCGCCCTACGGGACTCCCAATCACGGCCGGTTGTGATACAGCCTGGAATCGAACCAGGGTCTGTAGGGATGCCTCTAGCACTGAGATGCAGTGCCTTAGACTGCTGCGCCACCCGGGAGTCTCTCAGTGTCTGTTGGAAGGCAGACTGAACCAGGTTTTCCTCTAGGATTTTGCCTGTGCTTAGCTTAATTTTGTTTATTTTTTATCCTGAAAAACTCCCCAGTCCTTAATGATTACAAGCCATGGCATGATGCATCTACCACTACCTTGAAAATATGGATGGTGGTACTTAGTAATGTGTTGTATTGGATTTGCCCCAAACATAACACTTTGTATTTAGGACAAAAAGTTAATTGCCTTTGACAATTTTTTGCAGTATTACTATAGTGCTTTGTTGCAAACAGGATGCATGTTTTGGAATATATTTATTCTGTACAGGCCTCCTTCTTTTCACTCTGTCAATCAGGTTAGTATGTGGAATAACTACTGTGTCGCTTCATTCTCAGTTTTCTCCTATCACCGCCAATAAACTCTGTAAATTGTTTTAAAGTCACCATTGGCCTCATGGTGAAATCCCTGAGGGGTTTCCGTCCTCTCCTGCAACTGAGTTAGGAAGGACACCTGTATCTTTGGGTGTATTGATACACCAAGTTTAATGAATAACTTCACCATGATCAAAGGGATATTCCATTTCAGCTTTTTTTACCCTCTACCAATAAGTACCCTTCTTTGTAAGTCATTGGAAAACCTCCCTGGTCTTTGTGGATGAATCTGTGTTTGAAATGCACTGTTCGACGGAAGGACCTAACAGATAATTGTATGTGTGTGGGGTACAGAGATTAGGTAGTTATTTAAAAAATCATGATAAACACTATTGCACACAGAGTGAGTCAATGCAACTTATTATGTGACTTGTTAAAATGTTTTATTCCTGAACTTATTTAGGCTTACCATAACAAAGGGGTTGAATACTTATTGACTTAAGACATTTCATATTTTCATTTAAAAAAAACACAATTCCACTTTGACATTATGGGGTATTGTTTATAGGCCAGTGACAAAAACTCAATTGAATCCATTTTAAATTCAGGCTGTAACACAACGAAATGTGGAAAAAGTTAAGGGGAATGTGAATACTTTCTGAAAGCACTGTATCTATATATAAGAGCATAAGTATGGAGGACTAAATGTTTTGAATATTAAGGCACATACAGAAACTCTAAATCCAAACTGGTTTCCAGAAGGCTACTAAGAGAGGCACATCATATGTTTAAGATGGGGCTCTTTGCCCCTTTGCAGATTAAAACCGCACATTTATGATGGCTTAAAGTGCCTTCCTTTTTAAATAAAAGCCATACAGAGTTGGCTGCAATTTAAATGTCATCCTCCAGAAAAGGTAGATAAAATATTACAGCAAAACTTCAAGATTGCTTCGGTCACGTGGATTGGGATATGTTCTGGATAGCGGCGAACAACATTGATGTATACGCTGAGTCGGTGGGCGAGTTTATTAGCAAGTGTATCGGTGATGTTGTACCCACAGCGACAATTAAAACATTCCCCTAACCAGAAACCGTGGATTGATGGCAGCATTCGCGCAGAACTGAAAGCACGAACTACTGCTTTTAATCAGGGTAAGGCAACCGGAAACATGACCGAATACAAACAGTGTACCTATTCCCTCCGCAAGGCAATCAAACAATCTAAGCGTCAGTATAGAGACAAAGTAGAGTCGTAATTCAACAACTCAGACACGACAGATGTGGCAGGGTCTACAGTCAATCACGGACTACAAAAAGAAAACCAGCCCCGTCGCGGACCCGACGTCTTGCTCCCAGACAAACTAAACAACTTCTTTGCTCACTTTGAGGACAATACAGTGCCACCGACACAGCCCGCTACCAAAACCTGCGGACTCTCCTTACCGCAGCCAACGTGAGTAAAACATTTCAACGTGTTAACCTTTGCAAGGCTACTAGCCCAGACAGCATCCCTAGCCGTGTCCTCAGAGCATGTGCAGACCAGCTGGCTGGTGTGTTTACGGGACATATTCAATCAATCCCTATCCTAGTATGCTGTTCCCACATGCTTCAAAAGGGCCACCATTGTTCCTGTTCCCAAGAAAGCTACGGTAACTGAGCTAAATGACTATCACCCCGTAGCACTCACTTCCGTCATCATGAAGTGCTTTGAGAGACTAGTCAAGGATCATATCACCTCCAACCTACCTGACACCCTAGACCCACTCCAATTTGTTCACCGTCCCAATAGGTCCACCAATTGTGCAAGTTCTCCCACTTAAAAAGACGAGAGAGGCCTGTAATTTTCATCATAGGTACACTTCAACTATGACAGACAAAATGAGAAAAAAAATCCAGAAATGCACAGGAGTTTGCTTTGGCGTTTAGGACCTTGGCTGCCGGAGCTGGATGGAGTGACAGGGCCCTGATCGACCATTACCGTTGTAGTCTACGCGAGGACGTTCGTCGGGAGCTGGCCTGTAGAGACACCACCCTCACCTTCGACCAGCTGGTGGACATGTCCATCAGGCTGGACAACATGCTGGCTACTCGTGGATGTCTAGATCGGGGTCTGGTTGTTCCATCCTCCTGCACCCTCTCTCCCGAACCTATGGAATTGGGGGGGATGGTGCGCAGGGTGACCGGAGGGGGTTCCCTCTCGAGCACCATCTATGGTTGCAGAGAGCACACTGCTGGTCGGTGCCGGGTTGGTTCCTTTGGGGATAGAGAAGGCAGGCAGGGCACTCTGGCATCACCCCAGGTGAGTAGGCACCATTCTCATCCAGAGCCCTCTGTTGCACTAATGTTTGTCTCTGTCACTTTCCCAGATTTTTCTGCGGTCTTATTGCCAGGACCGGCCGGGGGAGTGGGCGAAGTTCGTGCCCTGGGCAGAGATGGCCCAGAACTCGCTACATCACTCCTCCACTAACCTTACCCTAATACACATTGAAAAGGAGTATCAGACGTTTCTGGCTCCTTGGCATCAGAGTCAGACCGAGGCTCCTGCGTTGGACAATTGGTTTCGGCACGCTGAGGAAACCTGGGAGGCAGCCCACGTCCACGCCATAAGGCGACCATAAAATTGGCGCAGACCGTCGCCGCAGTGAGGCCCCGGTGTTCGCACCAGGGGACAGGGCCTGGCTCTCGATCCGAAACCTGCCCCTCCGCCTGCTCTGCCGGAAGCTGGGTCTGTGGTTTGTGGGGCCGCCCTGAGGAGAGTGAACGAGGTATGTTATAGGTTACAACTGCCCACTAATTACCGTATTAACCCCTCGTTCCATGTGTCTCCTCAGGCCGGTGGTGGCTGGCCCGCTCCAGGAGGCTGAAGTGCGTGATGCCTCTCCTTGTTCGGGCGGTGCTCGGCGGTCGACGTCACCGGTCTTCTAGCCATCATTGATCCATTTTTCATTTGTTTTGTCTTGTCTTCCCACACACCTGTTTTCAATACCATTCATTACCTGTTGTGTATTTAACCCTCTGTTTCCCCTCATGTCTTTGTCAGAGATTGTTTATTGTCAATGTTGTGTTTATTGTATAGGTGCGCGACAGGGTCCTCGTACACATGTTTGTTTATATTCTATTCTTATTAGTGTTATGGAGCATGTTACGTGGACATTCATTAAAAGACTCCACTTTACACTCCTGAATTCTCTGCCACCTATACACACGACTCTGACATTTATTTAACTAGGCAAGTCAGTTAAGAACACATTCTTATTTACAATCAAATCAAATCAAATTTATTTATATAGCCCTTCGTACATCAGCTGATATCTCAAAGTGCTGTACAGAAACCCAGCCTAAAACCCCAAACAGCAAGCAATGCAGGTGTAGAAGCACGGTGGCTAGGAAAAACTCCCTAGAAAGGCCAATACCTAGGAAGAAACCTAGAGAGGAACCAGGCTATGTGGGGTGGCCAGTCCTCTTCTGGCTGTGCCGGGTGGAGATTATAACAGAACATGGCCAAGATGTTCAAATGTTCATAAATGACCAGCATGGTCGAATAATAATAAGGCAGAACAGTTGAAACTGGAGCAGCAGCACAGTCAGGTGGAAGTTGAAACTGGAGCAGCAGCATGGCCAGGTGGACTGGGGACAGCAAGGAGTCATCATGTCAGGTAGTCCTGGGGCATGGTCCTAGGGCTCAGGTCAGTTGAAACTGGAACAGCAGCATGGCCAGGTGGACTGGGGACAGCAAGGAGTCATCATGTCAGGTAGTCCTGGGGCATGGTCCTAGGGCTCAGGTCCTCCGAGAGAGAGAAAGAAAGAGAGAAGGAGAGAATTAGAGAACGCACACTTAGATTCACACAGGACACCGAATAGGACAGGAGAAGTACTCCAGATATAACAAACTGACCCCAGCCCCCCGACACAAACTACTGCAGCATATATACTGGAGGCTGAGACAGGAGGGTTCAGGAGACACTGTGGCCCCATCCGAGGACACCCCGGACAGGGCCAAACAGGAAGGATATAAACCCACCCACTTTGCCAAAGCACAGCCCCCACACCACTAGAGGGATATCTTCAACCACCAACTTACCATCCTGAGACAAGGCTGAGTATAGCCCACAAAGATCTCCGCCACGGCACAACCCAAGGGGGGGGCGCCAACCCAGACAGGATGACCACAACAGTGAATCAACCCACTCAGGTGACGCACCCCCTCCAGGGACGGCATGAGAGAGCCCCCAGCAAGCCAGTGACTCAGCCCCTGTAATAGGGTTAGAGGCAGAGAATCCCAGTGGAAAGAGGGGAACAGGCCAGGCAGAGACAGCAAGGGCGGTTCGTTGCTCCAGAGCCTTTCCGTTCACCTTCCCACTCCTGGTGGGACAATGACTTCCAAACTCTAACACAGACGACGCTGAGCCAATTGTGTGCCGCCCTACGGGACTCCCAATCACGGCCGGTTGTGATACAGCCTGGAATCGAACCAGGGTCTGTAGGGATGCCTCTAGCACTGAGATGCAGTGCCTTAGACTGCTGCGCCACCCGGGAGTCTCTCAGTGTCTGTTGGAAGGCAGACTGAACCAGGTTTTCCTCTAGGATTTTGCCTGTGCTTAGCTTAATTTTGTTTATTTTTTATCCTGAAAAACTCCCCAGTCCTTAATGATTACAAGCCATGGCATGATGCATCTACCACTACCTTGAAAATATGGATGGTGGTACTTAGTAATGTGTTGTATTGGATTTGCCCCAAACATAACACTTTGTATTTAGGACAAAAAGTTAATTGCCTTTGACAATTTTTTGCAGTATTACTATAGTGCTTTGTTGCAAACAGGATGCATGTTTTGGAATATATTTATTCTGTACAGGCCTCCTTCTTTTCACTCTGTCAATCAGGTTAGTATGTGGAATAACTACTGTGTCGCTTCATTCTCAGTTTTCTCCTATCACCGCCAATAAACTCTGTAAATTGTTTTAAAGTCACCATTGGCCTCATGGTGAAATCCCTGAGGGGTTTCCGTCCTCTCCTGCAACTGAGTTAGGAAGGACACCTGTATCTTTGGGTGTATTGATACACCAAGTTTAATGAATAACTTCACCATGATCAAAGGGATATTCCATTTCAGCTTTTTTTACCCTCTACCAATAAGTACCCTTCTTTGTAAGTCATTGGAAAACCTCCCTGGTCTTTGTGGATGAATCTGTGTTTGAAATGCACTGTTCGACTGAAGGACCTAACAGATAATTGTATGTGTGTGGGGTACAGAGATTAGGTAGTTATTTAAAAAATCATGATAAACACTATTGCACACAGAGTGAGTCAATGCAACTTATTATGTGACTTGTTAAAATGTTTTATTCCTGAACTTATTTAGGCTTACCATAACAAAGGGGTTGAATACTTATTGACTTAAGACATTTCATATTTTCATTTAAAAAAAACACAATTCCACTTTGACATTATGGGGTATTGTTTATAGGCCAGTGACAAAAACTCAATTGAATCCATTTTAAATTCAGGCTGTAACACAACGAAATGTGGAAAAAGTTAAGGGGAATGTGAATACTTTCTGAAAGCACTGTATCTATATATAAGAGCATAAGTATGGAGGACTAAATGTTTTGAATATTAAGGCACATACAGAAACTCTAAATCCAAACTGGTTTCCAGAAGGCTACTAAGAGAGGCACATCATATGTTTAAGATGGGGCTCTTTGCCCCTTTGCAGATTAAAACCGCACATTTATGATGGCTTAAAGTGCCTTCCTTTTTAAATAAAAGCCATACAGAGTTGGCTGCAATTTAAATGTCATCCTCCAGAAAAGGTAGATAAAATATTACAGCAAAACTTCAAGATTGCTTCGGTCACGTGGATTGGGATATGTTCTGGATAGCGGCGAACAACATTGATGTATACGCTGAGTCGGTGGGCGAGTTTATTAGCAAGTGTATCGGTGATGTTGTACCCACAGCGACAATTAAAACATTCCCCTAACCAGAAACCGTGGATTGATGGCAGCATTCGCGCAGAACTGAAAGCACGAACTACTGCTTTTAATCAGGGTAAGGCAACCGGAAACATGACCGAATACAAACAGTGTACCTATTCCCTCCGCAAGGCAATCAAACAATCTAAGCGTCAGTATAGAGACAAAGTAGAGTCGTAATTCAACAACTCAGACACGACAGATGTGGCAGGGTCTACAGTCAATCACGGACTACAAAAAGAAAACCAGCCCCGTCGCGGACCCGACGTCTTGCTCCCAGACAAACTAAACAACTTCTTTGCTCACTTTGAGGACAATACAGTGCCACCGACACAGCCCGCTACCAAAACCTGCGGACTCTCCTTACCGCAGCCAACGTGAGTAAAACATTTCAACGTGTTAACCTTTGCAAGGCTACTAGCCCAGACAGCATCCCTAGCCGTGTCCTCAGAGCATGTGCAGACCAGCTGGCTGGTGTGTTTACGGGACATATTCAATCAATCCCTATCCTAGTATGCTGTTCCCACATGCTTCAAAAGGGCCACCATTGTTCCTGTTCCCAAGAAAGCTACGGTAACTGAGCTAAATGACTATCACCCCGTAGCACTCACTTCCGTCATCATGAAGTGCTTTGAGAGACTAGTCAAGGATCATATCACCTCCAACCTACCTGACACCCTAGACCCACTCCAATTTGTTCACCGTCCCAATAGGTCCACAGACGGAATCGCAATCCCACTGCACTCTGCCCTAACCCATCTGGACAAGAGGAATACCTATGTAAGAATGCTGTTCATCGACTACAGCTCAGCATTTAACACCATAGTACCCTCCAAACTCGTCATTAGACCCCACCCTGTGCAACTGGGTCCTGGACTTTCTGACGAGCCACCCCCAGATGGTGAGGGTAGGAAACAACATCTCCACTCCGCTGATCCTCAACACTGGGGCCCCACAACGGTGTGTTCTCAGCCCTCTCCTGTACTCCCTGTTCACCCATGACTGTGTGGCCATGCACGCCTCCTGTCACGGTCGTCCTCCTCTTCATTTGAAGAGGAGAGGCGAGAAGGATCGGAGGACCAAAATGCAGCGTGATATGTGTTCATCATGAATTTTAAAGAAAACACTGAAACACTATACAAAAACAGTAAACAAAATAACAACCGTGAAGCTAATGCGAGCTGCGCTGAAACAAGCCATCAACATAGACAATCACCCACCAACAAACAGTGCAACCCAGGCTACCTAAGTATGATTCTCAATCAGAGACAACTAATGACACCTGCCTCTGATTGAGAACCATACTAGGCCGAAACATAGAAATACCCAAATCATAGAAAAACAAACATAGACTGCCCACCCCAACTCACGCCCTGACCATACTAAATAATGACAAAAGAAAGGAAATAAAGGTCAGAACGTGACACCTCCAACTCAATCATCAAGTTTGCAGACAACACTACAGTGGTAGGCTTGATTACCAACAACGACGAGACGGCCTACAGGGAGGAGGTGAGGGCCCTCGGAGTGTGGTGTCAGGAAAATAACCTCACACTCAACGTCAACAAACAAAGGAGATGATCGTGGACATCAGGAAACAGCAGAGGGAGCACCCCCCTATCCACATCGACGGGACAGTAGTGGTGAAGATGGAAAGTTAAGTTCCTTGGCGTACACATCACGGACAAACTGAAGAATAAGAAGGCGCTCTTCAGGAGGCTGAAGAAATGTGGCTTGTCACCAAAAACACAAACTTTTAGAGATGCACAATCCAGAGCATCCTGTCGGGCTGTATCACCGCCTGGTACGGCAACTGCTCCACCCGCAACCGCAAGGCTCCCCAGTGTAAAGGGTGCGTGTTGGTGGCAGGAAAGTCAGGCGCAGGAGAACGAACTTAGTAAAAACGGAGTTGTTTAATAAATGCTGATAAAACTCCAAAAACCAAAATGTACAAAATAACAAAAGTGGATACAAAACCTGTCGCACACCAACATAATACATGTACATCACATACAATCAAACAATCTCCGACAAGGACATGAGGGGAAACAGAGGGTTAAATACACAACATGTAATTGATGGGATTGGAACCAGGTGTGAAGGAAGACAAGACAAAACCAATGGAAAATGAAAAATGGATCAGTAATGGCTAGAAGGCCGGTGACGTCGACTGCCGAACACCGCCCGAACAAGGAGAGGGATCGACTTCGGCGGAAGTCGTGACACCCAGAGGGTAGTGAGGTCTGCACAACGCATCACTGGGGACACACTACCTGCTCTCCAGGACACCTACACCACCCGATGTAACAGGAAGGCCAAAAAGATCATCAAGGACAACAACCACCCGAGCCACTGCCTGTTCACCCCGCTATCATCCAGAAGGCGAGGTCAGTACAGGTGCATCAAAGCTGGGACCGAGAGACTGAAAAACAGCTTCTATCTCAAGGCCATCAGACTGTTAAACAGCCATCACTAACATTGAGTGGCTGCTGCCAACATACTGACTCATCTCTAGCCACTTTAATAATAAAAAATGTGATGTAATAAATGTATCACTGGTCACTTTAAACAATGCCACTTTATATAATGTTTAAATACCCTACATTACTCATCTCATATGTATATACTGTACTCTATACCATCTACTGCATCTATGCTGTTCGGCCATCGCTCATCCATATATTTATATGTACATATTCTTATTCAATTCCTTTACACTTGTGTGTATAAGGTAGTTGTTGTGAAATTGTTAAGATTACTTGTTAGATATTACTGCATGGTCAGAACTAGAAGCACAAGCATTTCGCTACACTCACATTAACATCTGCTAACCATGTGTATGTGACCAATAACATTTGATTTGATTTGTAATTTTTTTAAAATTGGTACAATTGTCACACAAGCAACTAACAACAGAGTATGGAGGTGTATGCTCAATACAAAATGATAACCAACTGCGGCTCTGCCACAAAATTGGAAGAGGCAATTACTTAAGGAAGAAATGTAAGAATTAGTGTCTGCCACTCATTTAAAACCATAAATGGCTTAAAATGATTAGTATAAATAAAAATTCTGTTTGACTTAGAGTCAAAAGAATAGACAGCTATGCCGCATAGAATTCCAGTCAGTTGGGAACAGGTCTTTGATGTCCTAATAC
Organism: Oncorhynchus kisutch; assembly: GCF_002021735.2. NCBI lineage: Eukaryota > Metazoa > Chordata > Actinopteri > Salmoniformes > Salmonidae > Oncorhynchus > Oncorhynchus kisutch. The sequence goes on along the minus strand of NC_034181.2, from coordinate 71,334,805 downwards.
CTTGGCATTGGGTCTATGAACTAACATATAAAACAACAATTAACACATCAATCTGTTCATTTCAATTTATGTTATTATATAAAACACTTGCTACAAAAAGAATGTTCAATATATAGGGCATTGAACAGTCAGCCCTGTGCAGACTGCCACAAGCAAACAGAATCAATAGAATATCTTTTCTGGTACTGTCCATCTGTGGCTCACTTTTGGAGTCAGGTCCAGGAATGGTTGTTATGTCATAATATCAGAGTTCAGATGGATCTGCAAACTGTATTGTTCGGGGATCTGAAAAAACACAATCAATCAATGGGAAATATCATTATACTTTTGGGTAAAATGGAGGGATTGCAAAAGAAAATAGCAAAATGGTATTATACTGGGAAATATAGGTTAATCTGTGGACATTGGAGGGCTGGAATTAAGATAAGAATGGATAGTGGATTGTCCACTGTGGGTGGAAATCTAGCACTTGCAGAAAGAGTAAATTAGGAATATATGCATAATTAGTTAACTATATGTACTGTATACAGTATATGAGTGAAAATCACTGTAAGTAGCAGTAGAATGTATTGTTAGCTTACTCCAATCAAAGGAGGGGTGGTAGTGATGGGGGGATGGGGCGTGCATTGGTAAATGTGACAATCTAATATTGTATTACATACTCCATTTAACATCAAGGGATCCAAAACTTGTAAAATGTGTCACTTAAAACCAATGCTTTGATAAACCTGCTATGTTACATAGATATTTGCTTTGTCAATGTGCTTCTGCTTGGACAATTTCCTTCTCAAACAATCTATCATAACATGTGCCTTTGCACCTTTCACTTGCAAAATTATGCAAATGTATTTACATGAAAACTGACAACCTTGCAGGATCTTCCTCTCCATCCGAACAAACTTAGCTGCTGTTGCGTTCACACACAGTGGCGGAATGTATGTTGCATGTTATAAGTATGTCCCCATCATGTGCACTACTAACAGTTAGAACTAATTGGATGACATTGTTGTGACTGTCATTTTGGGGCTTGAAAAATGTATGGCTTTTTGAAAACACTACATTAATAACCGACTCCACAATACCATGACTCTTTGACGTAAGAGAAACTTCAATTAAAAAGACAGAGTTCTTAATATTTTGTTGAGCAACATATTGATCAAACACATATTCTAAAAATGTCTATGTTGTGTTTAAAAAGCACTGATTATCATATGGGTATGACAAAAACTGTGTTATGAGTAATGTACAAGAAAAGGTCTTGACAATGAATGCTCTGAGCTCTGTGATGTTATTCATGCTGATGTCACTGTGGACCCAAACAACAAGCATCATGAGCGGAATCAGTATTTCTCTCAGGTATGAAACAGAACACTGCCCTGATTCCCATGATGCTCAGAGCATGATGTGTACCCCTGTGTCTCTTTCAAAGCTGGTATTGCCGATTGTCACAATAGTTTGTAGAATTAACGGACCAAGGAGCAGCGTGTGTAGAGTTCCACGTTTAATTAATGAAACTCACCAAAACAATGCAGAACAAATTAAACGTGAAGTCAAATGCAGTGCTCACAGGCAACTACACACAAACAACAAGATCCCACAAAAACCCAGTGGGAAAAGGCTGCCTAAATATGATCCCCAATCAGAGACAGCGATAGACAGCTACCTCTGATTGGGAACCATACCAGGCCAACATAGAAATACAAAAACTAGAGTACCCACCCTAGTCACACCCCGACCTAACCAAATTAGAGAATAAAAGGCTCTCTAAGGTCAGGGTGTGACACCGATGGTGGCATCCTTCTTCGCTGGCTGCTTAGTTCGGAGAGATGGCTGGTTCTACAACGTTTATCAATGATATCATACACTATCCACATCAATATCATAATCTATCCATATGTTTGTATGTTGAACAGGCTGAATGGCACTTTGGACAGCACCTTCTGTAGGTCGGCATGCCTCTGGGGAGCTCGCACTGGTCACCTCTGTGGCAGAGGCTCTGCCACAAGTTACAGAGGATTGCCTGCCCAACCACAAAGAAGAGCAACACTTGGAGGAGGGAGCTGGGGACAAGTAACAAAGTACCTTGCCCGCCACCCTTTTGGTGAAAATAGAGTCCTATTTAGCACAGCGACTCTTAAACCATTGAGAGAGAAGTGTCTACTCTACTGGCTGGATTGTTCACACACTTTCACATTCCCCCTTGTTGGAGGCAGGAGTCAAGCAGAAATCCTGAGTGGCGCAGCAGTCTAAGGTATGGCATCGCAGTGCTAGAGGCGTCACTACAGACCCGGGTTTGATCCCGGGCAGTATCACAACCAGACGTGATCGGGAGTCCTACAGTGCAGCACACAATTGGCCCAGCGTCGTCCGGGTTAGAGGAGGGTTTGGCCGGGGTAGGCCGTCATTGTAAATAAGAATGTGCTCTTAGAAACTGTTTGTTACACTTTATTTTAGGCCTACAGTATTATTGGTAGAAATCATATGGTAAAATGTAAATAACCTGACAATTAGGCCTATCTAATAATAACAACTACATTTCAGTCAGTTGGAATTCATTAAAATAATAATGGTAAGCCTACCATTATATCAGATATTGACCAATTACTACCAAAGGACTAACCTGAGATGGTATCACACTCAAAGAAATGACCGAGGTGGAAATGAATTGATCATTTAAATTAATTGTTACACAATTACAAACGTATTAATTGCAGTATGTTGCTTACTAAAGCAAAAGTGTGACGTTGTGAAATCATTAATATGTAGGTCAATATTAACATACTGTATTCAGCAGATCGTGTGGCAGGTTGTCCGGCAGGGTGCTTACCGAGTGAGCAAGAAAAAGCGGGCTGCTGGTGGCAGGGAGCAAAGGAAGGAAACGTGAGGAATGGCTGAAAGCTGACTGTGTTTTTCTACAGGAAACAAATCAGGAGGGAAACAATAGCAAAAAATAACGCACCAAGTGTTTCCCATTTCGGTTGGAGGATTGTACTGAGGCTTCTTATTTTGTCCACGCACGGTTCCGTCTGGTTTGCTGATTTAATGGGACAACGAAAACGGAAAAAAGCAAAAGGTGTCGATTTTGTCGTCTGTGTGGACGGGTGAGACTTATTTTTATAGGACCAACACTCCACACGGGATGAATATGAGGACACTTAGTGCAAGGTAAACCGCATTGTTTGAGTAAAGAAAATGTCCCAGACTTGACAGGGGTAGTTAAGGATATATGTTTGGTGGGACTGATGCATTAACATGTTATATCCTTGAAGTGGTCGACTACCTATCAATAATAATACGTATTCAAGCTTCTTGGACAAGCCATCACAACCGAGCAGTCACACGAAACGTAGCCTACATGTCCTTGTAAGAGAAACGTAAAGCCATTTTTGCTTAGTCTGAACAGAAGAAAAACATGCGCGTGTTTGTCATCTGGATATTTTTGCGGTTGTTTTCACTACGGGATGGTGCGGCTGGTCAAGGACAATCCACTCCGGCTATTTGTTCGTCCTCATGCAGCTGCGACGAGGACGGAGGCGCCGATTGTTCTGGGAAAGGACTGACCACTGTCCCAACTGGTCTAAGCGCCTTCACCTACTATCTGTAAGTATCAACAGATATTGAAACTGTGTAATAAAACACGATTAAACCTATAATCAATCTCTCTCCCTAGTTAGGAGGTGTTTGTAACGGTAAGGTCGGCCACTACTTACTCGAGAGGGGCACCTCTCCACGTCAGTACTGGAGCAAACTTTTGCACAATGGCTGTCAATTAAGCAAAATAATCGAGTGCGTATTACAACTTTGGGCTGTGGATCAGTTATTCAACTGATAACAAACACATTATTGTGGTTGGTATGAGAGAGCAAACACAAAGAATGATGAACAGCCAGAGGAAAAGTAGGCCTTAAAATTAAAGGTTGGTACAGTATATACAGTATTGGCTAGGCAATGGTTGCCAAATGGTTCATGCTGGTCCAAACTCATTCACTTGCTGACCTTTCCTTGATATGACCCCTCTTATACCCTAGTCTTTTACTCTACTGAAAAGCATACAAGCTATAGCATATTCCTTGGCCTGGGACCTGGACTTTCACTTTCTTAGACTACAGCCATGATCTTTTACACTTATATTCAGGGACATGTGGAATAGTAGCCCATCATCCATGTAAAGCAAGAAGGTCTTAATTTGCTGATTCTTCGGCCTGTCTTGGCTCTGTAGTCTGGACTGACTCTTTGTTGAGATTTAAAGGAATAGAACTAAGAAGACATTTTGTGCCTACTGCTGTGAGAAGTCTGAGGTTTGATCCAGCACAGGCATTGACACAGGGAACCTCATGATGCTTTGGTGTAATCCTTTTCATTTGGCCTTTATAAAATTGGAGATCAGACATTAACAGATCCCAGAAATACCTGCCTGAGACTGTTTATCCTGAATGTGACTCCACTCACCAACTCACATCATGGCAGAGAAAGTGTATGCCTACCCCTAAAAGACAACACTTTGGACACACTTACCCATCTCAGAGACAGTTGTTGTGGTTGGTTTTCTGATATTTGCATTACATGTCCTTTACAAAGTGATGCAGGAAAACCTTTCAGATTCATCTTACAGGGAATTCAGAATGACCCAGAATTCACCCCAGAATGTGTCAGTTCAGTAACACATTACTGTAATAATGAAGTCTCATTGACTTTCCTTCCAAAGTTTCCTAAGTTGCAATATTGTGACTCAAGCAATTTATCAACATGGGGAAAATGTTCAATGTTAAATTATTTGTAGACTATATTTTCAACCAAATAAAATGTTCTGAATCTTGTTCAGCAACCGCCGAAAGGAAAAAGCTGTTGTGATCAACACAAAATAACAACTAAACCAAAAGCCCTTTGACATGGGTCTTTTAGTTAGCCTACAGTTGATTTTAAGGAATGGTCATTGTTTCTTTTCTGTATTCCCTGTGATTCTGCCATCATATCTGTCTTTGTCTCTGTACCAAGAAAAGCAAGTTGCTCTGCACTACCTTACTAAAGAGAGAGAGCATTACTAACTGAGGAGAAACTGAGACTGGGTCTACATAGTTAATACATTTCTGGTTAACTAGCCTTAAAGGTTTCACAATGTCTTAGTTAATGATAAACAGAGCAGCCGCCCAAGGGCGTCAAAGGGTCTATGTGTTATTTATTGAAGGTGGATGAATGAAATGTGCTTCCTAATGTGGAAAAGAAGGAAGGATCTGACCTTGAGAAGACTACCCTCTGGGCACACACTGGTTGAATCAAAGTGGTTTCCATGTTGTTTCAATGAAATTACGTTGAACCAACGTGAAGTAGATGTTGAATTGACGTCTGGGCCCAGGGGTATTGATACAGAACAGTTTCATATCCAAGACTGAATGAGACATTTAAATATATACAATATCACCATCACCTTTATTTACATAACATAACATCTGAGGGGTTGGTTTTTACCTTTGTTTCCACCTAGGTGCCTGAACATTACACCACATTGACTGTAAGTACATTTTATTGACTTCTTGAGTTCATTAATATCCAGCAGAATTGTAGAAATACACACGCTCTAGAGTTGACCCAATAAACTGTTGTGTCAGGTAAAATGAAGAGAAACAGTGGTATTTACCAATATGTCAACCTAGACACAGTGTAGTGTATGTATGCTGTTATCAAACATCATGATCTTTTCAGACTTACATGTAAGTTACCAACATATCCCCAAATATTGTATTACAATTATGATGTCTACTTATTACGATTGGAAGTGTGGGCTTGAAGGCTTCTTGTGCACCTACACTGAGCAAGGGTTAACCAAATGCTTTGTGACAGCTTTTTAGCTCATAACTACGTGATATATTCAGTTCAAGCCCTCAGAGTATTTGACGGGTTGCATTAGAGCAATTCCACGCCAACAGAGTGATTTCTCACTTTAAAATGCATGTCAAACAAAAACCAATTATTGCAAACAAATGATACAACTCCATGCACAGGGACTACTTAGCAATTTCCTCTGACAATTCAAGTAAATGTGTTTTTGTAAAAGGTTCAGTGGAAATTGTTAAATGTGGTCAATCATTGGTTTTTGTTTGAAATACATGTTAAAGTAAAAATATTTGTCTGTTACTGTGGAATTGACCCATAGTGCAGCTGTCTCTATTTCTCTCTCTTTGTATTTCTCTCTCTCCCTCTCTCCATTAATGTCTCTTCTCCGTCTCTTATTAAACTCCCCTTCTTTCCATTCCTTCTGTGTTTTGGTGAGTAGAGAGGGCAGGGGTCATGATGGATTAGTGCGACACATCACAGCTGTAGAAATACTTTTTTTGTCAGTGTTAATTCACAGGGAGGCTGTGCTGAGCTGGTAATGCTCCTAACCAGAAGTGAGCTAATGTTTGTTTAAATATTCACCTCCATAATGTTAATTTAATCCCAGTTAGCGCTCATCAAAGGTGGAATTACATCCTTAGTACTCTTCTAGAAATATATTTTGGTAACACTTTACATTAAGTTGCTTGTTTGTTGGCATACTAATATATTAATTGGGGTACACATTATCTGCTGTGACATTTAGTGGAAATTATAAGCTTTTTTGCTCAAACAGCAGAAACACAGGGATCAATCAGCAAGACGGGCAAATAGTGAAGCTTGATAAATTGAGTAAGGGAAATTACTGAAGGGAGAGATTAATGGACAGAAAGAGACAGTGAAATTGACACACACATAAACACACACAGAGAGAGAGAGATAATGACGGAAGCAGACAGGTCCAGCAGTCTTACAAGAGACACATTGCAGGCCCTGCTGTCCCCAGAGGTGGGAGAATGGTTTCCCAGAAGGTTGGCTTTGTTTGTGATTTTCCTCCTGCTGTGATTCCATCCAGTACATTCTGCCACCCCATGAATGTACTGAAACTGTTGTAAATGGAAGGCAGCAGTTCTGTTATGAAGAGAACTTACAGAAATAGGAGCACAAACATTAACTTCATCTTTTGAAAGTCAGGCCTTGGAATTCTGGAATGTCTTCTTAAATTGGAATAGTTTCAGACAGTTATGACTAGACCTGCTCTTGTCCTGGATTTGTAGTTATTTAGAGCGGTACTTCAAGTTTTCATGTGTGGTCATTCTTAAAAATTATTAACCCATATACTTAGTCACAAAATAATATACAGTACTGTACATTGCCACTTTCATTGGCAATATCCTACAATACTTTAACATTTATGCATCTGTTGATTTACATAATCTTACGGAATTTGACACAGACAGGAATTGGCCTGTGCCCTTTTTTATCAGTCCATAAATCAGAGTGTTGGGTTGGCACCAGCCAGCAGCCCAGGGGAAGGTTGGAGAGGTGGGCTGGGGGGTGGAGCTGCCTGCAGCATGTTGGTGTGTACATTACGTTTTTTATTGGCAGCTGAAAATGAGACTCTCCTGCCTGAGGACAACAGGTGGGGAGAAAGAGAAATACGTTCTGGAACCCCCCTCACCCTGTACACCAATTTCCCCTCTGACAGATACGAGTGACGAAAGAACATCTCAGTCTCTTGAGGGCTTGGTGACTGTGTGTGCACTCTTGCTCTCATGTGTGCGTGCGGGGGGCATGAGGGTTTGGGATAGGAGGGGGTCACTTCTCACATCTCATCTCAATTGAAGTCCTTTCATAGTGTGAACAAGCACAAGTTTAGGGGAGGGAGGGGATAGGGGGACTAATGCCCTTTCACTCACTGGTCCAGCTAGCTCACTTGCCATTGGTGCCCTCTATCCATCTTAAGCTGAATGATACTTTTGTTCATGGTCAGCAGAGGTGAAAGGAGCCAGTCACTGGTTCCCGCTCCCAAACAGGATGACTGCAAGATGGTAGAATGTTTACTTCTCCCCCCCCCCCCCTTTTTGCTCTGTCTCTTTCTCTCTCTCCCTTATACACAACTCTCACTCCTTTTTTACTTCTAATCACTTACTCATCTTCACAATTTGTATCCTCTTTTTCCATAGTCCTCTCCAACTCTCTCATCATCACATTCTCTGTCAATCTCTCTCTCTTGGTTCAATTCAATGTTGTTAATTGGCATAAAAAGCATACATTTGAATAGCAAAATAACTAAGTTTAATGAAAGCCAACGACAACAACTCCCATACCCATATCAATCACTTCTCTCGCTCGGTCTCTCACCGTTTTAGGACTGACATGTTTGCCTTGCAGGCTGGTTGTTTGCACTCTAGCTACAGCGAATCAGTCTCCCCTTGTACCCATGTGGTAAATGCTTGACCTTCTCTGCACTCCCATGGTGGAACACTCTGCCCGTTTGTGTATACAAAGTGCCCTTGTTCCTTTCCAGTATGGCAGCCAGGGAACCTCAGCCATCTTCCTCAATTCTCACCACCTTCACCTCTTTAATCAATAAGAAACAGCCGGCTGAGAAAATAGTTACCCGTTACCTGCATTTTTTCCCACAACTCTGCTGTCAAGGGACCAGGGGGCTAAAAAGCCAAAGCATTACTGTGTTTGCTTTACTTCTGAGGTAGTCAATGGTAGCAGGTGGTTGGGTTGGTGCCCGGTTTGGCTTCTCTACCTCAACAAATGACGTACCGGCAGGATATCGATTTTCATTCAGATGACATTAGCCGGCTAAATAAACACTGCCAAAAGGTATTGAAGAAGTGAAGTTGTCCTCCTTTTGAAGATCACCTTGGGATTCATGGTACATCTGAACTAAGGCTATGCCTCCTTGAAGCATGGCCCTTGCTGAGACTACATCAGATACTTTTTACACTTGCTACCTTCAACGCCCTCCAACTCATCATCCAGAGATCTTCAAAGGACAGACATAGTAACCTTTTCCCCCAAATCTCTATCTTAGTTATCTGCCGTTGTCCTGTCTGTCAATCCTTGCTGTTCTTGGCACGGTAGCTTCCCCTCCCTCTCATGGCTCCATGCCAGCCAGTGTCTGATCCGCCCACACACATACCACATATACACGCCTTGGTTTTGGAGTCGCTTTAAGTTGAATCTCTTTTTGGTCTGCCTTTGCCAAGCAGTACAATCTTTCCATGTATAGTTCTCTGTCTGTAATGTGGAGCTCTGTGGTTGTTGTGTGGCTTTGCTGAGCTCCTTGTCTGGTCTGTGGACAAACACCAGTGGCCTGTGTAATTGTGAGGGGAAAGCTAACTCCGAGCTCAGGTTAAAATCATTCTGACCAAGATTTGTTTCGGATCAAAACGTTGTCAATAAATCAGTGAATTGGGAGCATAAACAGTGTGCAGGCCTTCTTTATTAGCCCTCCACCAAAGTCTTTTAAGGATGTGCTTATAACCACAAGCTTTTCTAAAACCATGCTCCAACCATCAGAGACCGCACAATAAGCAACTAAATAACAAGTATAATTTCTCTTGAACAGGGTTGACCTCTTTTTGACCCTCTTACCATGGAGAGATTGTGGATGGCTTTGAGATAATGCTGAGATAATATATTTATTCTCATCTTGCATCATAGCAGATTAATTATTGCTTTTTTTTTATTGTTTCAAAGGTATAGATTTTGTCTTTGACATTGACCCCAAAAGTGAGTTTGGAAAGGTATCATGTCTTTTAGCAGACATTTGTTTCTGAGTAAAGATGATCTGTGTGTCTCTGTTTACTTGGATTGGCAGTGAATTCCCAGGGAGTTTTAAAGGTGCTCTGTTGAGTCATGACAACAGCCTCTGCTGCCTGCTCCCCATACTTTCCTCTGCTGCCTGCTCCCCATACTTTCCTCTGCTTTCTGCTCCCCATACTTTCCTCTGCTTTCTGCTCCCCATACTTTCCTCTGCTTTCTGCTCCCCATACTTTCCTCTGCTGCCTGCTCCCCATACTTTCCTCTGCTGCCTGCTCCCCATACTTTCCTCTGCTTTCTGCTCCCCATACTTTCCTCTGCTTTCTGCTCCCCATACTTTCCTCTGCTTTCTGCTCCCCATACTTTCCTCTGCTGCCTGCTCCCCATACTTTCCTCTGCTCCCTGCTCCCCATACTTTCCTCTGCTGTCTGCTCCCCATACTTTCCTCTGCTGCCTGCTCCCCATACTTTCCTCTGCTTTCTGCTCCCCATACTTTCCTCTGCTTTCTGCTCCCCATACTTTCCTCTGCTGCCTGCTCCCCATACTTTCCTCTGCTGCCTACTCCCCATACTTTCCTCTGCTGCCTACTCCCCATACTTTCCTCTGCTGCCTGCTCCCCATACTTTCCTCTGCTGCCTGCTCCCCATACTTTCCTCTGCTGCCTGCTCCCCATACTTTCCTCTGCTGCCTGCTCCCCATACTTTCCTCTGCTGCCTGCTCCCCATACTTTCCTCTGCTGCCTACTCCCCATACTTTCCTCTGCTGCCTGCTCCCCATACTTTCCTCTGCTGCCTGCTCCCCATACTTTCCTCTGCTGCCTGCTCCCCATACTTTCCTCTGCTGCCTACTCCCCATACTTTCCTCTGCTGCCTGCTCCCCATACTTTCCTCTGCTGCCTGCTCCCCATACTTTCCTCTGCTGCCTACTCCCCATACTTTCCTCTGCTGCCTGCTCCCCATACTTTCCTCTGCTGCCTGCTCCCCATACTTTCCTCTGCTGCCTACTCCCCATACTTTCCTCTGCTGCCTACTCCCCATACTTTCCTCTGCTGCCTACTCCCCATACTTTCCTCTGCTGCCTGCTCCCCATACTTTCCTCTGCTGCCTGCTCCCCATACTTTCCTCTGCTGCCTGCTCCCCATACTTTCCTCTGCTGCCTGCTCCCCATACTTTCCTCTGCTGCCTGCTCCCCATACTTTCCTCTGCTGCCTGCTCCCCATACTTTCCTCTGCTTCCTGCTCCCCATACTTTCCTCTGTTGGATGTCTTTGTCACTGATCTCCTTTTTTTCTGTAGGGAAATCTCGCTTGAGAAGTGAAACTTTTGTCAACTCTTGCTAGAAATGTGATTCTTTCCGTTTCCCACCAAGGCTGATATGAGCCCAAAGTGACACCTTTGCATTATTTGATGTCATGTTGACATTTCATACCCTCAGAACAGTGGGCATGTAACTGTTTTGCTTCAGAAAGAGTGCTGTTTTTTCTATATGTATCACTGTATTTCTATGTAGAATAGGCAGGTCCCCTGATGACTAAAGCAGCTGGGAGGGAGGGTGACAGCATTCACATACCACCCTTTCATCCTGTCCCTGTGGCTGCCTGCACTCTTGACCATGGCAGCCAACAGCCTGCGGAAGATGGTTACAGAGTGCGGGTGTAGGGGTGCTGTCAGCAAGACAGAATGTATCCAAAGGAGGGACCACCGGGAAAGCCTTCCAAATAGTGGCCACACAACGCCCCAAGGAGAGTCCGTAGGGGGGTGGATCAAGGTGGAAGCTCCATTGTACAGCACCTAGAAGGCAATTGGATAAGCTAGGTAACCTGGAGATGGGGAAGATAGATGGCAGGGACGATGAGGGCCTTTGTAGTTAGAAACGTGGGGGGTGGGATTGTGGCGGGCGATATTATCCTTTAAGGATCCAAAGTCCTACATGCACACACATGCAAGACGTTGAGGAGCCCAGGTGGTGGCCCTTTTATTATTATTATTATTATTATATATTTTTTTGCCACAATTTCGTAGTATCCAATTGTTTCAACTCCCGTACGGGCTCGGGAGAGACGAAGGTCGAGAGTTATGCATCCTCCGAAACACAACCCAACCAAGCCGCACTGCATCCAACCCGGAAGCCAGCAGCACCAATGTGTCGGAGGAAACACCGTGCCCCTAGCGACCTGGTCACGGAAGTCTCTAGTGCGCGATGAGACAAGGATATCCCTACCGGCCAAACCCTCCCTAACCCGGACGACGCTAGGCCAATTGTGCGTCGCTCCATGGACCTCCCGGTCGCGGCCGGCTGCGACAGAGCCTGGGCTCGAACCCAGAGTCTCTGGTGGCACAGCCTTAGACCACTGAGATTGACCCTTTTTGGGGGTTTCGCTTCATTATCAAAAGCAGGATGTTTTTTCAGTCCTGTTGTGGTTCAACTCTAACATCTGATGTCTATGGACTCCTCTTTGAAACCAATGAATGGATTCCTAATCAAGATGAGAGTGGCCCGAAGTTAAAGCTACTCTCTGTTGTGGAACACAAGGGAATTGTTATGGTGTCATACCATTTTTGCTGTCTTTTTATACTATAGCCTGTGTCATTTTTATTGGAAGTAAAGATGATCTGTACTAATCTGTAGGCTGCTTTATAGGATCATTCTAAAAAACAGTTTACAATCTTTACTAAACCTGCCTATATAACAATCTCTCATCAATTCCTAGAACTTTAGTTGGATTCTATGACAATTTTTTCCTACGGTTACTCTCTATGTATTACATATGTAAGTCACATACTGGATTAGTCAGGTGGGGAAGAAACGTGAGTGCTGTCTGCATAGTTGTCGTGCTGCTACATGCCTGTCTTTCTCTGCAGTGAGTTGGAAAAGTGAACGTCCCCTGGGCAATATGAGGAGGGTTTCTTCAAGGGTTTACAGTATTGCTGGGGACCTGTTTTGGCCCAAATGAATCATTATACTGCTGGGGAAGATGACAGTACTTCCCCTCTACCAATCTACAGGAAAACCAATGTAACAGTGTTGAAAGCATGCTTCTGAGCAGTTACTTCCTAGTTATGCCTCCAAAAAGATACATGTGTTACACACTACCATGGCATCAAACATTATATACTATTTCTGCAATTCTCTGTTGTTGTGTCTTTAAGAGTATAAATCCAGCTTGATTGTTTGAGATCTGAATTGGAATCAGGGCTGTGTTCTGTTTCTAACCTGAGAGAAATGCTGATTCACTCATGACACTTGTTGTTTGGTTCCAGTGACATCAGCATGAATAACATCACAGAGCTCCCGGCATTTGTCTTCAAGAACTTCCCCTATCTAGAAGAACTGTGAGTATTCATCTTTTCTAGTACATTACCCACAACAGTTTGTCACATGCATATGATAATCAGTGATTTTTCAACCACAACAGACCAGTTGTATTATGTGTTTGATCAACAAGTAGCTCAACGAGATATGAAGAACCTTGTAGTTTCTCTTACACCAAAGAGTCATGCCTTGTGTTTTCAGAAAGGGCAAGTTACACCATGATGACTATCAAAAAGTACCATGACTATAGGCTACGTATGATTCCAGAGAACATGTATGTGAGATGCATCACATTCTTTCTTTCATTGTATTTCTTTGAGAATTTACAGGGTGGCAACCGCATGTCTCAGTTCTGGGGCCCATTCAATGAGCATATCTAATCTTAGTATTGTATAATTTTTTTAAACTCTTGAAATACCCCTCTGTCTGGTTCAGAGCTAGAAGTAAAGATAAGATCTGTCTACCTGATATCAGGTAACATGTCACCCTGAGAATGCAAAATGACCAGCTAACATTATTCTGCTTCTGTGCCCATGTTATTTTAGCCTGTCTGTGTCTATCATCTCGAACAAGTCTTTGCTCCCTTCTCTTCTGAACACTAGGTCTACTTCATCTGCTTTGTCAAAGGGCAATTTACTTTTCATCGCATTGTAAGTGGAGGAATGCAAGGCAGGAAGGAAGAAGGCAAAACAATGGTTTCCATGACAACCCAGCTAAAAAGGCACTCTCGCTGCACTCCACCACTCAACATTACCTTTCAGGCAGGGGCAGGAGTCTCTGCCCAGTGTCATATATACTTAGTGAAACCTGTTCTCTGGGTTCCATCCTGCTCTGAAGCTGAGCAGTAGGCTTGGGAGATACCATATACCGGGATATTTTTCAAAATACTGTCTATCATTTTCAATACTGTTTAAAAAAAGATGGGGTGCGTTTTATTCATTTATTATAATTTTTTATTTCACCTTTATTTAACCAGGTAGGCTAGTTGAGAACAAGTTCTCAATTACAACTGCAACCTGGCCAAGATAAAGTATAGCAGTGTGAACAGACAACATCACAGAGTTACACATGGAGTAAACAATAAACAAGTCAATAACACAGTAGAAAATAGAAGAAAAAAAAGTCTATATACATTGTGTGCAAAAGGCATGAGGAGGTAGGCGAATAATTACAATTTAGCAGATTAACACTGGAGTGATAAATGATCAGATGGTCATGTGCAGGTAGAGATACTGGTGTGCAAAAGAGCAGAAAAGTACATTTAAAAAAATAGTATGGGGATGAGGTAGGTCAATTGGGTGGGCTATTTACTGATAGACTATTTACCGATGGACTATGTACAGCTGCAGCTTTTAACTATAAGAAATCCTAAGATGTGTCAAAATCAATTATATCCGGCGGAGGGCTCCAGCTACGCATTTGGTTTGCTAACTTGCAAGCTGAGTGGCTAGATTTCAAGGTCAAGCTTCTTGGTTACAGCAGAGACATTCAATCCCCTCCTGGATCAGGATCCCTGTTGCCTAAATTGTTCTGTACCCCCAAAAAACTAGTTTTGTTTTGTTTGAATTAGCTCCCCTTGTGTACACTGCCGATAATACCGTATACCCCGGTATGGTACAGAATCGGTATCTCGGTATGAAAATCAGGATACTGCCCAACCCTACTGAGCAGCGCTGTAGGGCCTAGCAGTTATTTTCATGCTTCGGAATGCTGTTTTGTTGACAGCTGTCTAGAGTTTTTAATTTGTGTTTGTTTAGCCTTATCCTTGAAACAAATCATACAGTTTCATTGAGTGAACTGAGAGGATGGCGTGGTGGTGTTGTCACTGAACCACAGCTCCAGCCCTGAGGGCTTACTGAGAAGAGAGGGGGACATGCCCAGAGAGAAACATTCCCTCTCTGATAGTCACGCAACCCTCCTTCATACACACCTCCCATCCTGAACAAAGCACAACACAGCCTAGCTACCATGCTGACCGATAAAGAGATGTAGGGGAGTCGTCCCCCTCAATTTGTGTTTGTATGTGTTTGTCTGTCTCTGTACACATTTGTCTCCATGAGCGTGTGTTCCTAGTCTCTTTACCTTCTGATGTTGAAGTGTATGTTGTCTACCAGTGAGTTTCTTAGTGAAATAGAATGGTTGTGGGAGTGGTGCTACAGAAGGGAAGGATTTAGTCTTTCCTCAACAAGGCTTAGCACATTCTTCTGCCTTCATCAAAGCCTAGGGGGACGTGTTCTGAATTTGTTGACAGAAAGGGAATGGGTGGGGAGGTTCTTCACCCTGAAACATGAAGGATGTCTTAGCAATTTGTTAGCAGGCCGACGTGTGGTGGCTGGGCCGTAGACATGTGGGCGTTGACCAGCTCCAAGACTGGACGTAAAGTTTACAGTACCATATAAATGTGGCAGACACACTAACCACATACCATTTGCACATGAATCCTACTCTGCTTTCAAAACTGAAGCTTTGTTACTTGAGTCCTAGATTAATAATTAATACTTGTCAGTAGTTGGGCTTGCAGTTGCAGCAAACTTAGTGCAAGAGAGTCAACAGGTAGGCTTAACGTATGTGCATGAAACTGGCCCCTTTGACTACAAGTACTTCAACAGTTCATTTACTGCTGGGAAACAATAAAAATGCTGTCAAAAGGAAACAATTCTGTCAATGAATAGTTGATAAAGACGCATGAGAAGCCAAATTGATGTGGGTGTTTGATGGTGAAGCGTGTCCTGTGGAATCCTGTGGTTTGAGCCAGAGCCAAGTCAAGTTGTAGAGCATGTACCATTATATAACCTTCCAAATCCAGCCATGTTTGTCAACCACAACAAATATTATTTTAAACATGGTCTGCCATTGGATCACAGTGGAAGTCTGCCACTAGCATTTGTGTGTTTAGACTAGAGACCCTGTCATATGATGCTGTCTGGTTGTTAAATGATGGACCAACCATGTTCGACATCCCTGGAAGTGTGTCCCTGAGTAGGCCCCAGTAAGGGGGTGCATTGTGGGGTTGTATTAGGGCATGGTGGGAGTTGTTACTCAGATTCCCCTGGCTCTCAGTCTCACACCCAGCAGCTATTGGCTGCAGGGGAATCTAATACCACCCAGCTCAAGTTGCAGAGGGTGATAAATCTGGTGCTAATCTCCCAGGCCAGATTTGGTGGAACTATGAGTCCCTGACATCCCGCCCCCACATGATTATTCACATTGCCAGTTCTTCCTGATATCCTGGCTGGAAGGGAAGGGGAGGTAGACCAGGCCCAGGAGGGGAAACCTAGGCCCAGTCCTAATGTGTCCACTCTCCCCAGAGGGTCTGGTGAAGTGACAAAATGCCGTCGCACTGACACGTCTCTCTGGCACCCCAGGCGTTATGTTATGCTATGCTATGCCTGGTGACACAAACTGGAGCCTGTGGGGTGTTTTCATTCGGTTTTTTTGGTCAATGATTTTCAATCTTGTATGTATTAACATTTCAAAGTGAAGCTGTTAAATTGAGAGCTTTGAAAGTTGTACCAACAACATATAGATTACTATATGAATCATTGCTTTCGATGCAATCATGAATTGATCACCATCTTTTTCTCTCTCTCTTCCTCTCTCTCTACCTCAGGCGACTGGCAGGAAATGACCTCTCATTCATCCACCCTGACGCTCTGTCTGGACTGCATCAGCTCAAAGTCCTGTTAGTGTGCCGCTCATTGGTCCTCCACACAAACAACACGTACACACAGACAAACACTCATATAATACCTGTATGTTCTGTGACTGTACATTGAGCCAAGGGTTCAAAGACCAGTACTGGTGAGTGCTCGGGCACAACCCACACAAAATCAAACACACAGACATTCACATGCACACACCTGTAAATAAAACTGGTGAATGAAATACAGGTGAATTAAATAAAACGGAGGTATTCACTTCCTTCCCAACTAGCGGTTGCCATGTGACGTGTGTGAAGAGGCAGGAAACCAGAGGGCCTGTTCCCCTGGGCCCTAGCCTGCTTTGACGACAGAGACTACTGATAGTAGAGAGGAAGGGAGATAGTCACCATAACCACATCTGTGTCCAGTAGAGACTAGAATCCACAGATGGATACTAACGCTCATCACTACATGGTCAAGTACTCACATGCCACATAAAAATTACTACAGTTGACTGTTTACTGTAGAATACTACAGTACTTACTGTATTCTGTAGTATACTATACTACACACTGTAGTATCTCTTGATCATGTGTAGTACGAGTAGTATATAATGTTGTAGTATACTGTTGAATACTATAGTATATACTACAGAATTATCCACAAAAAAACACTAGTAAATATTGCTGAAATGTCAGTCAGCCAAAACCTATTTTTTTTACTATATTAAATATTACAGTATTTAATTTGCATATACCCTGCCCATTCCACTCCCCATATCCCAATTTGTGCCACCTGTAAGTGAGAAAAAAAATACAGGCCAAGGATAGACCATATATACTGAGTGGACAAAACATTTCCAGGTAAAAGCTATGGCCCCTTATAGATGTCACTTGTTAAATCCACTTCAATCAGTGTAGATGAAGTAGATTTTTAAGCCTCGAGACATGGATTGTGTATGTGTGCTAATCAGAGGGTGATTGGCCAAGACAAAATATCTAAGTGAATTTTGAACTTGTTATGGTAGTAGGCGCCAGGCGCACCGGCTTGGGTGTGTCAAGAACTGCAATGTTGCTGGGTTTTTCACGGTCAACAGTTTTTCCAGTGTACAGTGCCTTGCGAAAGTATTCGGCCCCCTTGAACTTTGCGACCTTTTGCCACATTTCAGGCTTCAAACATAAAGATATAAAACTGTATTTTTTTGTGAAGAATCAACAACAAGTGGGACACAATCATGAAGTGGAACGACATTTATTGGATATTTCAAACTTTTTTAACAAATCAAAAACTGAAAAATTGGGCGTGCAAAATTATTCAGCCCCCTTAAGTTAATACTTTGTAGCGCCACCTTTTGCTGCGATTACAGCTGTAAGTGGCTTGGGGTATGTCTCTATCAGTTTTGCACATCGAGAGACTGACATTTTTTCCCATTCCTCCTTGCAAAACAGCTCGAGCTCAGTGAGGTTGGATGGAGAGCATTTGTGAACAGCAGTTTTCAGTTCTTTCCACAGATTCTCGATTGGATTCAGGTCTGGACTTTGACTTGGCCATTCTAACACCTCATATGTTTATTGTTGTTGATTCTTCACAAAAAAATACAGTTTTATATCTGAAATGTGGCAAAAGGTCGCAAAGTTCAAGGGGGCCGAATACTTTCGCAAGGCACTGTATATCAAGAATGGTCCACCACTTGAAGGACATCCAGCCAACTTGACACAACTGTGAAAAATTTGCTCTTTTAGTATTTGTCCAGTATGTTTTGTCAAAGAGAGAGCCCCCCACTTCTATGTCATAGATGATAAAACAAAAACACTTTAGTAAATACTACAGTAATGACTGCAAAAATACTATAGTATAAACTACTGTTTTTTATTTTGAGGTTGAGAGGCTGTAACACTTTGTGATCCTTTTGTGTTCATTTTACATGACATTTTAGTCATTTAGCAGACGCTCTTATCCAGAGCGACTTACAGTAGTGAATATATACATTTTCATACTGTGTTCACACTTTAACTCAATACAGAGCTGATCTTCTCATTCTCGTACGCACCATGTGACTGCTGGTTGCATCACTAGCCGGCTACCACCTGGTTACTCAACCCTACACGTTAAAGGTTGCTGCCCTATATACATAGACATTGAATCACTGGTCACTTTAATAATTGAACACTAGTCACTTTAATGATGTTTACATACTGCTTTACTCATTTCATGCCGTATGTATTCTACTGTATTTTAGTCAATGCCACTCCGACATTGCTCGTCCTAATATTTATATATTTCTTAATCGATTCTATTGCTTTGAAATCTGTGTATAGTTGTGAATTGTTAGATATTACTGCACTGTTGCCACTAGGAACACAAGCATGTCACTACACCCGCAAT
This sequence comes from Oncorhynchus kisutch, assembly GCF_002021735.2. Classification (NCBI taxonomy): domain Eukaryota; kingdom Metazoa; phylum Chordata; class Actinopteri; order Salmoniformes; family Salmonidae; genus Oncorhynchus; species Oncorhynchus kisutch. The sequence goes on along the minus strand of NC_034181.2, from coordinate 71,315,874 downwards.
AACATCCGCTAAATATGTGTATGTGACCAATAAAATGTGATTTGATTTGGTTGTGCAGAAATTGTAATGAGGAGGCATGTTGGTGCGACCACAGTTCAGGTTATAAAACTGTGTTCTCTCCCTCAGGATGTTGCAGAATAATCAGCTGAAGACTGTTCCAAGTACAGCTATAAAGAACCTCTACTCTCTACAGTCTCTGTGAGTCCCCCTATCTCTTCACCCATCTGGAATTACACACACACCTTTTAGAGACTTGAAATGGCAATACTCATGGACATCGCAAGCATAATCATGACATTTACAATGGGAAGCATTCACTCTACAATCCAATTGACCTATTAGCTTCCTCTAGACTGGCCTGCATCATTGCACTGACCTTTACACAGCTCACACATAACCATCTGGTTACCATGCTGTCTTTACCCCCCACCACGTTACATTTACCAACAGTTAGACATCATCTATTTATTTATGTGGTTGATTTTTGCCTGTATGTGTACAGGCAAAAATCACCTGACAGTCAGAATCACCTGACAGCTGCCTCAGGCAGCCAAGCCTATACAACACCCCTAATCAGCCGCGATCCCAAATACTAAAACACAAAACACTAAGACCAAGGCGTGACAGTATGGGTTTGAAAGGGATGTGTGTGGGTTATATTTCCTAAACACTGCATGGCTCTCCAGTGCGGCAATTGTAATTATTGCTGTGTGACCTGAAATTTTAATTCAGGTACCAGTATGCCTAGAAAAATTAAGGATTCTAGCTTTAATACCTCAAATATTTTTCATTGTGCTCCTAATGGTCTTTGTGTCTGCCTACATTTTTCAACTTAGGCGCGCACATGTGCTCCTTGTAAAAATGGTCCGCGTAGAACCCTGCACTGGTTTCCAAATCCCCAGCTCCTCAGCGTCTCTTTCCTTTGACTTTAACTTAGTGACTCTTTGACTACTGCATGTCACTCGACGAGGGACTATGACTGAGCATTACTCCATCTTTGTTTCCCTGTGCCTCTTTTGACTCTGACTGTGAATAGTGTAGGATGAGTTCCAGCTGGAAGCCTGGTCCGGGATGTGCTGAAAATCCAGCTTTCTGCCATTTATCACCTCTCCAGATCCTTTCCCTCAGTCCCACGTTTTCCCTCTTTTTTTCCCTTCTCTTTTTTTTTTGCAGGAGTCTTTTCTCTCTTAGGGGCTAAGGTCTGTAGCTGAAGTAATATGTTTTGGCAGAGCCTAGCTGGGTTTGTATAATGCCTTTGAGAGTTAGATGTCAATCATCGTGCCTTTCTGCTTCCAACACAGACTCGTAGGGAATTTAGAGGGAGAGAGAGATATGGAGTCATGGAGGTGGAAAGAGAGCGAGGGAAGAGGAGATTGAAACTTAGAGGGAGTCTGTGAAGGGAAGAGCAGAATTACAAAGGGATAGAGCTTTTGTTGCGAGGGAGAGTGAACGTTGTGATACTACATTAAGGAGCAGGTTTCATGAATGAGGAACAGAATGTGCCGCACCAGCTAGAAATTAATAGAAATAAATGAAATAAATGCAGAATATTTATAAGAGTAATGAAATTCCAATTTGTATAGTAACGCCATACTTTCTATACATACGTTGTAATGTAGTTGTAACGGTTTTCCTCCTCTTCTGAGGAGGAGTAGGAAAGATCGGACCAATGCGCAGCGTGATAAGTGTCCATATTTTAATGAAATATATCCGAACACTGAAAACAAAAGAACAAGAGAAATAAATGAAAACCGAAACGGTTCTGTATAGTATAACACAGACACAGAAAACAACTACCCACAACCCATAGTGGGAAAACAGGCTGCCTAAGTATGGTTCTCAATCAGAGACAACGATCGACAGCTGCATCTGATTGGGAACCATACCAGGCCAAACACAGAAATACAAAACCTAGAATACGAAACATAGAATGCCCACCCCAACTCACGCCCTGACCAAACTAAAACAGAGACATAAAAAAGGAACTAAGGTCAGGGCGTGACAGTAGTAGGCTATCCAATGGCTCATTCAAATATTTGCAGTTGATAAGATTAAGGGCAATGGAAAGCTGTTAAAAATGGAAGTCCGTAGTGTTAATGTTTTTCTACTGAGGCAATAGAAATACCTCATAAATACCATTCCTTACATGGCCCTTGATTCTCTCTCTCTCTCTCTCTCTCTCTCTCTGTTATGTGCTGTATCAATATGAAATGTCCTCAACGTGAGAATGTTAATGGTGGTGAATGTATGACAGGATTCACATATTGGTGTGACATAACTAGTAAGATAAAGGTTTCTAAAATCTCTTTTCCCCCCCTCCCTCTGCAGACGTCTGGATGCCAACCACATCACGACGGTGCCTGAGGATAGCTTTGAGGGCCTGCAGCAGCTCCGCCACCTCTGGCTGGATGACAACAGCCTGACTGAGGTCCCAGTGGGCCCCATGAGACACCAGGCTAACCTGCAGGCTCTCACCCTGGCACTCAACCGCATCACCCACATCCCCAACAATGCCTTTGCCAACCTCTCCAGTCTGGTGGTGCTGTGAGTGCTGCAGATTTATCTATTCCAGACCTGGGTTCAAATATTATTTTAAATCTTTCAAATACATTTAGCGTTTGCTCTAGTCTCTCTGGAGTGCAAGAGGGGCAGGGTTTGGACTCCTTGTGATTATTCTATTGGTTCCATTGTGCCAGGCAAGCTCAGTAAACTCAAGATAGTATTTAAACCCATGTCTGAACTATTCAAGTCAAAACAGAGGATCTGTTCTGTGCTCCTTCCCATAGGGGAGAGTTTGGGGGGTTCAACTCAATGGTAGTATACTGTAGATTCAGATGTAGCACAGACATTAGATATTTTTGGTGGAGATTTGCATCTGTTGGAAGAAGAAAATGTAGGAATCATGGGTGATAGAATATAACTTTTATTATGAAAGACAGTTACATGTAACTATTTTAATATTTTTAAACAAAGTGTCAAAGGAACTAACCCTCAGATTACACTTCTCTACCATTCAAACATTGCAGATGTTCAAATCCATTCCACTCCAAGTCAAATTAAATTCTCAGTTAAGTACATCAACATACTGTATGAAGCCATCACTTACTGTGGAATGCCCCTACAAACACAAACGCACGCATGCACACATGTGCACGTGCACACAAATGCACGCACGCGCGTGCACACACACACACACACACACAAGAAAAATGCTATTGTTGCAGGGCCCATTTGGAGGGAAAAAGGACAGAGCTGTGTCCCTAGTGGCTGGCAAGAATAAACAGGAAGAAAATACCTTGAATCCATCAGGCTTCGACACACCAGCACTCACAATGATACCTGACTTACCAATCACTGTGGTCTCTGGTGATAGCTGCAGAGGACATTTACCTTATGAATAGATTGAATTGGGTCTTACTATCAGGCAGGGAGTGTGGGAGATGTGAAAAGTGCTGCGTTGTTCATCCACAAAGGATGGGATGCCATGTGGCAGATTGAGCATTTTATTTTTATGTGTGTTGTATGTCAATAAGAATTGCTATATTATATCCTGCTTAAAAATCCAGACAGGTGACCTCTCGAGTGGTGCAGTGGTCTAAGGTACTACATCGCAGTGCTGTGCCACTAGAGATTCTGGGTTCGAGTCCAGGCTCTGTCGCAGCCAGCCGCAACCAGGAGACCCATGGACAGGGAGACCCATGGAGTGGTGCACAATTGGCCCAGTGTCGTCGGGGTTAGGGAGGGTTTGGCTGGCAGGGATGTCCTTGTCCTATCGCGCATTAGCGACTCCTGTGGCGGGCCGGCTGCAGTGCACGCTGACACGGTCGCCAGGTGTACAGTGTTTCCTCCGACACATTGGTATGGCTGGCTTCCGGGTTAAGTGGGCATTGTGTCAAGAAGTAGTGCGGCTTGGTTGGATCGTGTTTCGGAGGATGCACGGCTCTCGACCTTCGCCTCTCCCGAGTCCGTACGGGAGTTGCAGCGATGAGACAAGACTAAGTACCAATTGGATACCATGAAATTGGGGAGAAAAAGGGGTAAAAATATATATATATATAATAAATAACCCAGATGGATGTTCAATGTTCAACCACACAGACTAGATATCCTATACATGTTCCTTCTGTTGTTCAATGTCCCTTTTGGCTCGTCTGCAACAGTGAAGTCTAATTTGAGCCGGGAATGGAATATAAATATATCCTTTATCTTCCAGGCATCTGCATAATAACAGAATTAAGGAGATTGGGGAGAGCTGCTTCACGGGGCTAGAGAACCTAGAGACGCTGTAAGTGCATTTGAATACGAACTCATTAACAGTGTGTATGAGCCACTCACCCCCCCCACACACCCAGAGCAGCCGGGACGTCAGTGTGTATGAGCTACTCACCCCCCCACACACCCAGAGCAGCCGGGACGTCAGTGTGTATGAGCCCCCCCACCCACACACACACCCAGAGCAGCCAGGACGTCAGTGTGTCCACTTCCTCCTGTAATTGCTCCAGGATAAATGGAGCGGAGTCCATGATGGCTATCTGCACTACCCTCCCATTGTTCGCTTCCTCCTGCGTCGCCAGCCTGAACAGTGACACAACATCTTTAGTCCGGAGGGGACAGAGACATTCTGACCTATGGTTTAACAGCAGCCATATTAGACTGTTATTAGGCTGTGTCACTCAACGTTGACACTGATAAAGCATAAAGAGAATTGTCTTACTTACTATAGGAGCCTACCTTATATTATGAGCACTCCAGTCTGTCATGGGAACGACAGTACACTTGGCTATTTTATAGTGTAGTGCCTGAAACTGGAAGATCAATATTTTACTATCGTTAAGGTGAGCGTATGTTTGCACAGCACTGCTAGTGAATGGTTACAGTATGATTGAGTGTGCTGTGGTGTGTGGTGTAATGATTATGAAACTCCCTGCTCCTTTTGGCCCCTCAGGGATCTTAACTTCAACAACCTGATGACCTTCCCAGAAGCAATCCAGGCACTGCCCAAACTGAAGGAGCTGTGAGTACTGTCCCATGACAAACACATGCACACACACACACAGTCACAAATGGAAGCACACGCACACGCGCCCGTCACTGACACACAGGGATGCACATGCGTACACAGATTCCCTTTGTGAGATTTTTAAAATCTGAAATGTCAACTTTGAGTGATTAGGTTGTTTAGTCAGTCAGTAAGTGACATGTGGCCTAAAGGTGATATCATTTTCTGCAAAAAGAGGAGACCCCTCGTCTTTTCTCCAGTGTAACTGTGGTTGCGTGCAGGCTGCAGTGTTTTTGTAGAAATGTGAGCTGTTGATGTGTCTCGGTGGAGCTGTGAACCTTGGCAGGGGGAGCTGGGAGATTAATGATGGGGTCTGACTAGTGCCCCCAAGAATACACTCCTCTATCTGTTTTCCTTACCTTTGTTGCTCTCCTCTCCTGTCTGTCAGCGCTGTAGTAGAGAGAGAGGCTGTCTTAATGTTCCTGTACAATGGTTTCTTGATCCCTTGAACCTGTGATGGATATAAGGGACCTGTCTACTAGATAAAGACGCAGGCACCTTACCTGGCCTTTGTTTTCACAGTGTCACTGGGACATCTTGAACAATAGATCATGACTTCACAACATTTCATGTGGACAGTAACAACTGTTCTCCAGGTGGTGTCCTTTCATATTTCTGATGGAAAAACAATATTAAACAGATATGGAATTGACCATGTTTTATGACAGCAGTATAGATAAATTAGCAGTAAAACCTTCAGGCAAATAATTGACATGCACTAGATTGAAAGATGCCATCTAATGGTGAAAACTGGAATTAGCCACATTAAGTGCAGAAATCAGGAAGCTGTAGCACACAGAAGCTGTGCATACAGAATTAGTGGTAATTTACATATTGGCAACTATAACAGTTTACTTTATTTGGACCTCTCGCTTTTCCTAATCACAATTTGTCTCTTGTTCAGCTGTTGCAACTGTATCGTTGCATAATATTCCACCTTCATCCCAAAGATTGTGGTTAGAATGATTGTTTCATTGTGTATATTTTCATTTTCCTCCAGTGGATTTCACAGCAACGACATAGCAGCCGTACCTGAGGGAGCCTTCCACAAGAACCCTTTGCTCCGCACCATGTAAGACCATACTTCAAAGCCAGTCCGACTGTCAACAAATACTATAGAATAGAACCTTAAGCCTTCACACATTCATGTACTAGCACAGTGTTCCCCAACTCCAGTCCTCCAGTACCCCCAACAGCACACATTTTGGTTGTAGCTTCAGTCAAACTCACCTGATTCAACTCATTGAGTGCCTGATGATTAGTTGACCAGTTGAATCAGGTCTGCTTGTCCGGGGCTACAAAATATGTGTACTGTTGGGGGTAGTTCAGGACAGGAGTTGGGAAACACTGTACTAGTATGTACAGTTTATCATATTTACACACATAACTGTCTCAGTGACTGACTGACTGACTGGCTGACTGCACCAAGCTGGTAATATAGTGACTGACTGACTGCACTAAGCTGGTAATATAGTGACTGACTGACTGCACCAAGCTGGTAATATAGTGACTGACTGACAGCACCAAGCTGGTAATATAGTGACTGATTGACTGCACCAAACTGGTAATATAGTGACTGACTGACAGCACCAATCTGGTAATATAGTGACTGACTGCACCAAGCTGGTAATATAGTGACTGACTGACAGCACCAAGCTGGTAATATAGTGACTGACTGACTGACCGCACCAATCTGGTAATATAGTGACTGACTGACTGCACCAAGCTGGTAATATAGTGACTGACAGCACCAATCTGGTAATATAGTGACTGACAGACAGCACCAATCTGGTAATATAGTGACTGACTGACAGCACCAAGCTGGTATAGTGACTGACCATGGGCCCTATAAGATAAGATATTTGTCCAGAAGATGGTGCCATTCTCGCATAGTAAATAAGTTTACTGTCAGTGTCCTCTTCTCTTATCCTCCCCAGCCACCTGTATGACAACCCCCTGTCCTTTGTGGGAACTTCAGCCTTCCAGAACCTGTCTGACCTGCACTCCCTGTAAGTCCCTGTCCATACCTGTTGGAAAGCCAAGTCTGGTACTCTGAGCATTGTATTCATAGTGTTGTAAGGATCTCTGAATTAACTGCTTTACAATAACAGTGTATGAAATCACCATGTGATACAATACACTGGATATCGCTGATGCTCAGGTGCTTTTTTCATACCATGATCTAATGTTACGAGTGGACAGTTATTCCGACTAAAGTTAGGCTCTGGTCTGTCATACCTGTTTGTGTTCTAACCCTGTGAGGTATGTGTTTCAGGATGCTACGTGGAGCCAGTATGATGCAGGATTTTCCCTGTCTCACTGGGACTAACAACCTGGAGAGTCTGTGAGTACACAATACAGCAGATGCTTTATATCAACATACACAACTGACACTGACCAACAAAGTTAGAATGATAGTGTTTGTGTTAGACAGATTGTTAGTGATTAGATTTTTTCTGCCTTGTTTGAGGTTAAATGAGACCGCTTGTCAGTGGTAATTAAATCAGAGTGTTTCTTTCTCAGTACATTGACAGGCACAAAGATTGCTGCCGTACCGGTTGAGCTCTGTGAGGATCTCAAGGTGCTGCGGACTCTGTAAGTATCCCCAACCTCACCTCTCACCCTTATCCTACCTTATTAATATGTTTCACATAAATGCTGGTGACATTCCAGATGACATTATTTCATCCTTTTGCCCATCAGAGACCTGTCCTACAATGAGATTGAGGAGCTGCCTTCCTTCCAGGGCTGTCTAAAGCTGCAGGAAATGTGAGTAAGGTACATTGTGGGGAATGTGAGCAAGAGCACAAACACATTTTTAAACATTACACTCAAGATGACCCCCATCTTCTATCTTTTTCTGAGTGAATATTCTGTGTTCTGCCCTAATTATAGAAGCCTGCAACACAACCACATCCAACAAATCGACAGGGACACATTCCAGGGTCTGTCTGCCCTGCGCTTGCTGTGAGTACACACACACACACACACACTTGAAGCCTATAGTACATTGAGGCTTAAAGGTGAAGGGCCTAAGTAGATCTCATTGGAAATGAACTCAGTTCTGCTTTCACTAGCTCATGCCAGAGGCTAATTTTAAAAAGCATGCTTAATTTGCTGCCCTGATTCTGAACACATCATTAAGTAATTTTCTTTACTACAGGGACCTGAGTAGAAATGAAATGAAAACCATCCACAGAGATGCTTTCCTCTATTTGACGGTGCTAACAAACCTGTGAGTAGGACACTGTACTGTGGTAAAAACTAAATCCGTTCTCATACAAGTCATGATAACAAATACATTACTGTTTAAACAAATATGTACATATGCTACTAGGGTGTTCCAGGAATGTATGTATGCTAATATGTCCTGTTTGTTTTAGAGACCTGAGCTTAAACTCGCTGACCAGCATTCCAACAACTGGACTGAGTTCACTGAACCAACTGAAACTCACAGGAAACCTGCAGATGAAAAATGTATTTACTGCAAAGAGCCTCCCCAAACTCAGGTCAGAATCCCAGTAATTCATCCAAATGTCCTCACACTGTCCTGAACTAGATGTGAACTCACTGTAGTGCCAAACCCAATTCACTTACAGTAACTAAACTTAAGTCCAACTGTGAGGTTGGGGTCATGCAACACTTTGAATGATAATGGTCCTATTGTGGTCTACAGGTCAGTATCAGTTCCCTATGCTTACCAGTGCTGTGCATTTGTGGGATGTGATTCTTCAACAACTTCCACTGATGAGGAGGACATCAAGAAGGTTACAGGTAAAATATGTCGTCATGACTGGTGATTAGACCACTCTTGGAATAAAAAAAAGTATTATTCAGAGGAGGGATAAAAAGTATATTGAAATTGATTAGCTAATTAATCTTTGTGTTCTAGGTGGAGAAGAAGTGGAGAGGATATCGATGGTAATGCACTGCTCTCCCTCTCCAGGTAAACCACAGTCACTTTATTGTCATCTACAGCATTGAATTCGGTACATCATCACATCTCTTACTAACTGAAGGCTGACTCTGTCTCTCTCCTCCAGGAGCCTTCAAGCCCTGTGAGCACCTCCTGGGCAGCTGGATGATCCGTCTGACTGTGTGGTTCATCTGCCTGGTGGCCCTGATCTTCAACACTCTGGTGCTGGCAGCCACCTTCTCCCGCCGGGCCTTGGCCCTCTCCCCTGCCAGGCTTCTGGTTGGCCTCCTGGCCCTCACCAACCTGCTCACTGGGGTCTATGTGGGGGTGCTCACTGTCCTGGATGCTGCCACCTGGGGCTCCTTTGCGGAGTTTGGGGTCTGGTGGGAGACGGGGGTGGGCTGCCGGGCAACAGGGGCCCTGGCGGTGTTGTCCTCAGAGTGGGCTGTGCTGCTGTTGCCCCTAGCGGCTGTGGAGCGCAGCGTGGCGGTGAGGGCACACCTGGGGAAGGCCATCTCACCCAGGAGGAGCAGCGAGAGGGGGGTCGGGGACCGACGCTTCACCCTGGCGGCTGCTCTCCTGGGACTCCTGGCGGCTGCAGCAGCCTGCCTACCCCTCTTCAGTACCAGCGACCCTTCAGCCTCCCCTCTCTGTTTACCCTTCTCTGGCGGTGAGGGCCCTGCGCTGGGTGTCACTGTGGCCCTGGTGCTGCTCAACGCTCTGGCCTACCTGTTCACAGCAGCAGTGTACACCCAGCTGTACTGTGGCTTGGGCAGGGTGGAGCTAGCAGACCAGGAGCAGGCAGGGGCCGTACGCCACGTGGCATGGCTCATATTTACCAACTGCATCTTCTTCTGCCCTGTTGCAGCCTTCTCCTTCGCCCCTCTACTGGCCAGGTCTGGCACCGCAGGGGGCCCTGATATCGCCAAGTCCATCACGCTCATCTTCTTCCCCCTACCGGCATGCCTTAACCCCGTGCTCTACGTTTTCTTCAGCCCCGCCTTCCGGGAGGACTGGCTGCGGCTGCGGGGCCATGGAGTTGTGGCCCGGGGGGTGAAGGCTGGGCAGTGTGCAGGGGGCTCTGGGGTCGTGGATGGGGACGGAGACTCCTCCACACGGCTGGGCTATGACTGTGGGGTGTACTCCCAGCTCTGTGGGGAAACAGGCATGTGTGAGCGCTGCCAGGCGGCTCTACACGCCAGGACCTCTTCCTCCTCATCATCAGTCTGTAGACACTTGGTGAAGTCCCACAGCTGCCCTACCCTCTCAGCCGGTGCGGCAGAGGGCCAGCGTACGGGGGGATACTGGGCAGACAGCGGCACCCTCTCTGCCCAGTCAGAGTACGCTGACGAGGGGGACTCGTTTGTATCCGACAGTTCAGACCAGGTGCAGGCCTGTGGACGAGCCTGCTTCTGCCAGAGCCGAGGGCTCCCTCTGGTCCACTACGCATACAACATACCTCGCATCAAAGACTGAGAAACTCTTCAGCTGTGTGTGTGCATCTGTGTTTGTTTGTGTGTGTGCGTGTGTGTGTGTGTGTTGGACACTATAACAAAAAGAAAGGTTTGTGATACACAACAAAACATGTGCAGGGTCCCTGCACACATCATTCAGGAAGCACTTCTTTAATCACTGTGTGAACCAGACTTAACCGTCACAAAAAGGGAATCTGGCATTAAATGAGACTTCTTTGAGACCTGAGACTTTTGGTCAACTCGTGTTTTGCCCTTCAGGATTTACAACTGATTCCTGTGTGTGATAACACCAAACTGGCTGTCAAATGTGTAACAAAAGAGGAAACCTTGCCACCAGTGCCTGCTTCTTGGTTTAGAGCAAACTCATTGTCAAGGTGTTACAAGCCTGAATTGATCTGTCACGTCTCTTGCTAAGGCAAGGATCTATGTGCCATCCTTTTGTAGTTTGTTTTGTGTTACATGTATATTGTGTTTATATGTTGTCATTCCCTGGTCTGTCGATTTTAAAGCCTTGCCATAATCGCTATTCATTTGTATATGTAGCAAATGTAATCATAATCCTCATTCTAGGGTTGTTTTTCATATGAGAATGTAACTGAAAGGAGAATTGTATGGAAGCGGCTTTAAATTAAGGGGTACTGACAATGTGTTAAATATAATCTGACAGCTGCATTTTCAGCCCTCCCTTTGTGAGCCAACTGAATCTACAGTCTGAATCTGTTCATGCATCTTCACATGCCCTGTGTTCATTCCTCAAGAGTACAAGACAATGACTTAAATGTTTATTATCTTTGACAATAAGTGTCAACAATTCTTCCTCGCTATGAGTGATACAATCTTGGATGTCACGTGGGAATGGAAAAGAGCACTGTTTTATCAACAGTCTTCCCAGGTTGTTGTGGAGACTTTGTTTTGTCTCTTGGACTGAAAATCATTTAGTTGAACTGTGCTTTACCCCCAGGGTCATGGACAAGGTTATTTCAGGTGCCAGGAAGTTGGCTTTGAAAGGTGAGTGCAGCATGTACCAAGTGCAAGCTAAGCCTCTGGTGCTGAATGTTGATGGCACACAAAGGCCTTCATTTCTGGATTGTTCTCTGAGACAGATCGCATTATAGTAAAATATATATATATTTTTTTCTTCTCTTAAAATGGACATAATTGTTACTCACAACCCATTAATTATGATCAAGATGCACACAAGCCCACAGCTCAGCAGTGTTGCCAGTGTAATGGATATCATGGTGTATGTTATGATATAATAACAACATATAATGTTTCACTATGAAACATTTTATTGGATCAGGTTTGACTGTAGGGGAATATCTGTTTGATGTACACGAGCATGACTTTGCGTATGGGGCCTGCACCATACCACACCCTAGGAGCCTGTATCCACATGTGTATTTCATGTGAGCGCTCAGGAAATGAGGCAATGTAGGGAAGCCTAGACTCCCCTCAACACTTTGTTAATGTGTCCATATTATCAAGCTCATTGGCTTTTGAAATTATATCACAAATTTTCTTATTTTTGAATGGATTTGTCAATGTTTTGACTGATTGTAATTTTAACCCCAACCAACTGTCCAGATTGTATAGGAGATGTTTGAAGCCCGTACATGCAAATTCCAAATCGGTGTGTATTGCTGTCTGTTTATCCATATGTAAATTATTTTTGATAGAAAAACCAATAATCAAGAATGGGATGCATTGACTAACCATGGAAGCTACCTCTTCTACTTTAGTGGCTACCAGCAGTGCTTTGTAAGGTGTGTGTTCTTATGCTATTGTTATTTTGGTTTGAACTGTAGGCTTTGTTTGTAAATACATCTGGTTGTACAGCACCTCTGAATTTAAGTCATGCTTTTAGTGGGAGGAATGTACAGTATGTACTGTATACTGTGATTTTTGTAAACCAAACTATATAAAACCATTTGCTTAAAAAAACAATGCTTTATCTACAAGATTTCTGACACACACACTCTCACTTATGCTTATAATTTATTTGCCCCACAGTGACACACAGTTGAGTTGGACTGATTTCGACCTTATCAGGACGGTCAGTGTTTTTCTTTGCCTACAGTGTTAGGTTCTGTCTGACTGACTGACCATAGTGCCACTCAAGGGTGCTGTTGAAATTGTCAAGGCTATAAATGTCCCACAGGGCACTGGCACCTCTCCCAATTGGCTCCTCTGGCTGAGTTTCAAATCAAATTGTCACATACACATGGTTAGCAGATGTTAATGCGAGTGTAGCGAAATGCTTGTGCTTCTAGTTCCGACCATGCAGTAATATCTAACAAGTAATCTAACCTAACAATTTCACAACTACCTTATACACACAAGTGTAAAGGAATGAATAAGAATATGTACATAAAAATATATGAATGAGTGATGGCCGAATGGCATAGTTTGTTCATAGTATTGTTTAAAGTGGCTAGTGATACATTTATTTTTCCATTATTAAAGTGGCTAGAGTTGAGTCAGTATGTTGGCAGCAGCCACTCAATGTTAGTGGTGGCTGTTTAACAGTCTGATGGCCTTGAGATAGAAGCTGTTTTTCAGTCTCTCGGTCCCTGCTTTGATGCACCTGTACTGACCTCGCCTTCTGGATGATAGCTGGGTGAACAGGCATTGGCTCGGGTGGATGTTGTCCTTGATGATCTTTTTGGCCTTCCTGTGACATTGGGTGGTGTAGGTGTCCTGGAGGGCAGGTAGTTTGCCCGCGGTGATGCGGTGTGCAGACCTCACTACCCTCTGGAGAGCCTTACGGTTGTGGGCGGAACAGTTGCCGTACCAGGCGGTGATACAGCCCGACAGGATGCTCTCGATTGTGCATCTGTAAAAGTTTGTTTTTGGTGACAAGACAAATTTCTTCAGCCTCCTGAGGTTGAAGAGGCGCTGCTGCACCTTCTTCACCACGCTGTCTGTGTGGGTGGACCATTTCAGTTTGTCCGTGATGTGAACGCCGAGGAACTTAACTTTCCAGCCTCTCCACTACTGTCCTGTCGATGTGGATAGGGGGCTACTCCCTCTGCTGTTTCCTGAAGTCCACGATCATCTCCTTTGTTTTGTTGACATTGAGTGTGAGGTTATTTTCCTGACACCACACTCCGAGGGCCCTCACCTCCTCCCTGTAGACCGTCTCGTCATTGTTGGTAATCAAGCCTACCACTGTAGTGTTGTCTGCAAACTTGATGATTAAGTTGGAGGTGTGCATGGCCACGCAGTCATGGGTGAACAGGGAGTACAGGAGAGGGCTGAGAACGCACCCTTGTGGGGCCCCAGTGTTGAGGATCAGCGGGGTGGAGATGTTACCTACCCTCAATACCTGGGGGCGGCCCGTCAGGAAGTCCAGGACCCAGTTGCACAGGGCGGGGTCGAGTCCCAGGGTCTCAAGCTTAATGACGAGTTTGGAGGGTACTATGGTGTTAAATGTTGAGCTGTAGTTGATGAACAGCATTCTTACATAGGTATTCCTCTTGTCAAGATGGGTTAGGGCAGGGTGCAGTGTGATTGCGTCGTCTGTGGACCTATTGGGGCTGTGAGCAAATTGGAGTGGGTCTAGGGTGTCAGGTAGGGTGGAGGTGATATGGTCCTTGACAAGTCTCTCAAAGCGCTTCATGATGACGGAAGTGAGTGCTACAGGGCAGTAGTCATTTAGCTCAGTTACATTAGCTTTCATTGAGAACAGGAACAATGGTGGCCCTCTTGAAGCATGTGGGAACAGCAGACTGGGATAAGGATTGATTGAATATGTCCGTAAACACACCAGCCAGCTGGTCTGCGCATGCTCTGAGGACACGGCTGGGGATGCCGTCTGGGCCTGCAGCCTTGCAAGGGTTAACACGTTTAAATGTTTTACTCACGTTGGCTGCAGTGAAGGAGAGCCCGCAGGTTTTGGTAGCGGGCCGTGTCAGTGGCACTGTATTGTCCTCAAAGCGAGCATTATGGGTAAAAAATAACCCTGTTGATTGTTTCCATGCCACCTGATTCACACCGAGTGCCCCTGTTCCTTTAACACATCCAAACCTCACGGGGTGTGTAACAACATCATGATGGGGGCTTACTGGAAGTGTATAAGTGCACATGAACTATGGTCTTGAATGTGACCTATCAAATCTACACCAAGTTTGACAATAAGAATGTGTTTATGTTTAGAAAATGTGTTGTGTGAATGTATGCTAGTGGATGAAGGTAGGGGGTTGGCAGTGGACCTCAGAAACCAACAGGGGCAGCCTTATCTCTCACACCCTGTTTGGAAATGGACTTGGCTTGACCAAACATTTCACCTCCCAGCGATGCACCCACAGGGGGAATGGGACATTCCAGCTGTTCCAACCCTCCCCACACCTCATCGCTGGGCCTAACACATTAAACATATTGCTATATCCTCTTTTGGGCTTAGTTAGACTTTGTTACGTTAATCCCCAGCAGGTTTTGTTCATTCCCACTGGCATTTAAGCGCCAGAGCATCAACTGTTTGTTGACCTCATAGTGATCATGTTCTGTGGGTAGGGCAGCATGAGGCACATGAGTGCTGCTCCACCTGTGTATTCATCTCTGTGTTAACCCCTGTCCACTGTCTGTTTCCCATGTTAAACAATGGTGGGGTTTTATAAGGCCTCACTAGCGAACAGGCCATACCAGAGATAGTGGTTTACTTAAGTTGCATTATAACCAGTTTACAGCTGGGAATATGAGTATGGTTGGGTACCCTACAAACCTGGGATAGACTTGTATTGGAATAAGTGAGAAAAAAAAGTGCCCACTGCCCGATGACAAAGCTTTGAATTTATTTTTCAGACATAAAATAAATATTCTATGCCACTGATACTCAATAACCCTTTTCTACAAAGAATGCTAGAGTGAATCAAACAATGCAGTCCTTTGCTACTCCTCAAATTATTCCATTAAATAAATAAAGGTACAATAACACAATGTGGATGAATGTAGTGTCTTGGATGACCTATGTAAGATGATTTCACAACAGGGAACGGGGAAGATTGACATGTGCACATAACGGGGTGGTAGTGGGACACAGGGTAATGAAAGCTAATGGATTATCTCTGGTCTCTTCACATTGAGCTGTAGTCTGGCCAGGGTCCCAGTGGAGGTCCGTGTAGGATGAGAAAGGACATCCATCCTATCTTCAACCGGCTTCTTTACACCTAATCAGCCTTGTTCATCTGCTTATCCCTCTCCTCTTTGGTGATTTGAGCTGCAAGGCAATTAGTCTAAGTCGTGAATCATATTTCCAATTAAAAAATCAAACATACTAGAACGTATTTGTTGGTGATTAATGTAGGACTGATAATACTTCATTATTTTAGACTTTATTCAATCGAATTATTGTCTTTTTACATTTTAATTCTAGACTAAATCAATTTATAATATCCATGCCATTTGATAAATAAATACCACTGAGAAAATGACTGTTACTTCAATAACATTGGGATTAGAATAACATCTCCAGTTCAATTTGTTAATATCAAGATAGATTTTTCTAAAAATCTATAGTGTACAGATGAGGTAAAACGTGTCTTATCCTTTCACATTATCCAATATTTTGTCATATTTTACCTTCTCGTACCCTTAAATTTGGTGAGATGGACCATGCACATTGTTACATACAGTAATGTATAGTACATTTACATTTGAGTCATTTAGCAGATGCTCTTATCCAGAGCAATTTACAGAAGCAATTAGGATGAAGTATTTTGGCACACCTTTTATTATTTTCTAATTAATACAAATGAAACAGTTCTATAATAACGGGTTTGACCTCAGTTATTACTGAGTGTGGGGGCTTACCTTGGGGGAAAGTGCCAGGTGCTGGGAATAAAACGGGTAGAAGCATGACAGGACACAGCATGGTGGGGTTACAGACAGAAGGAGAGACACACGTCAGAGGAGATGGATCATGTAATGGTGGCAGGATCCATTTAGAACCTTTACATGTATTCCAGTGTACATTCCAAAGGTCCGCCAGGGAGTTAATATACCCTTATGAAGACATAACGATATGTCTGTATATGTTAACATGAAATCTCAAATAGGAAGAATAGATTTACTGTATTTGCCCACTAGAACATACTATGATTACCATGATACATGTTCTAGATTTGAACATGCCATTCAACACGTACAAGTATAATTCTTCCATCTCAGATTTGATGTCCAAATGTAATATTTCATAAGGAAACCCCCAAACATGTTTCAAATATGAGTTGGGGAGCATTCATATATTATGACATTTTCAGACATTTATATATGACTTCATATTTGATGGACACATATGTACTAAGGTTACCTGTTCCAGACAGGAAACAGAGTGAAGTACACAGGAAGTTGGAAACCTTGACAATTACATCCCTATTTACGGTGGTCATAACTGTAACAATCACCATGTACACTCAGTGGCCAGATTATTAGGTACACCCATCTAGTACCGGGTCGGACCCCACTTTGCCTGAATTCTTTGGGATATGGAAACATTGCTGAATTGGTTTCAAGGGCCCTAACGTGTGCCAGGAAAACATTCTCTACACCATTACACCACAGCCACCAGCCTGTACTGTTGATACCAGGCAGGATGGGGCCATGGACTCATGCTGCTTACGCCAAATCCTGACTCTACCATCAGCATGGCGCAACAGGAGCCGGGATTCTTCGGACCAGGCAATGTTTTTCCACGCCTCAATTGTCCACTGTTGGTGATCGCATGCCCACTGCAGCCACTTCTTGTGTTTAGCTGATAGGAGTGGAACCCGGTCATCTGCTGCAATAGCCCATCTGTGATAAGCACCAACGAGTTGTTCATTCCGAGATGCTGTTCTGCACACCACTGCGCCGTTATTTGCCTGTTTGTGACCAGCCTGTTAGGTTGCACCATTCTTGCCATTCTCCTTTGACCTCTTATTAATGAGCTGTTGTGTACAATAACCCAAAGGACTTCCGCTGACTAGATGTTTTTTGTTTGTTGCACTATTCTTGGTAACCTCGAGACACTGTCGTGTGTGAATAGTCCAGAATGCCGGCCGTTTCTGAGATACTGGAACCGGCGCACCTGTCACCAATGATCATATCACGCTCAAAGACACTTCGGTCACATGTTTTAACCGTTCTAAAATTCAATCGACCAGTAACTGGAAACCTTGATGCCTGTCTGCCTGATTCATATAGCAAGCCATGGCCACATGATTCATTGTCTCTAGGAGCGAACCATTTTCGTGAACAGGGTGGTGTACCTAAAAAACTGGCCACTGAGCACACAAGAATGACAATGGAGTTGGCAGTTGGTTGGCAGGCCAGGTGTGTTAAGGAGCTCACCAGCAGAGAAAAGGTGAGTAGTGTTAGGGATACTTACGGCGAATCTCCAGCTTGCACTCCACTACATCTTCTCCACTGGCGTTGACTGCTTTGCACATGTACACTCCCCCGTCAAATGAGCAGGGCTTGCGGATCTCCAGGGTGAGTACGCCCTGCCTACTGAACATACGGTACTTGGCCTCGTTGGAGATGTCCATCTTGTTTTTGTACCATGTCACTTTGGGCTGAGAGAGAGAGGTTACAATGTGAACTAGATTTGCCTAGAGTAATGCATATGGCAAAACAATGAAATAATGTCTATCTGCTATAACTAAGGCTCATAGTTTTTACTGGTCAGGACATGCTTAACATCCACCTACAGTATTAGTAGCAGACATGATGATAATGTAATAGTCGTACTGATTTGATGGTCGTTCTGATGGTGATAAATCACTATATCATTCATGGTTAACAGCATAGCCTTTGTCTCTGTCATTCTCGCTTGTATAGGGACACCTCACCTTGGGGATGCCTCTGACAGAGCAGCTGAGGGTGGCGTTGTAGCCTGCTATGACTGAACGGCTCACTAGAGGGTGTGTGAACTTAGGCACCTCGGAAAAGTCATGCTCCTTGTAAGTTGGAGGCTTGTATTCGAAACCTGATGAACAGATGAACAGGTGCAGTGCTCAACTTATGTTCAGAAAGTTTATGAGTTTTTACACAGGTGGCAGCAGGCAATCTTTATTTAAATGAATTTCATGTGAATCCTAATCCTACATAAACTCAGCAAAATAAAAAAAAGTCCTCTCACTGTCAACTGCGTTTATTTTCAGCACACTTACCATGTGTAAATATTGGTATGATCATAACAAGAGACATAAACTGAACAAGTTACACAGACATGTGAGTAGCAGAAATGGAATAATGTGTCCCTGAAGGGGGGGGGGGGGAGTCCAAATCAAAAGTAACAGTCAGTATCTGGTGTGGCCACCAGCTGCATTAAGTACTGCAGTGCATCTCCTCCTCATGGACTGCACCAGATTTGCCAGTTCTTGCTGTGAGATGTTACTTACCCCACTCTTCCACCAAGGCACCTGCAAGTTCCCGGACATTTCTGGGGGGAATGACCATTCGGCCATGGCAGAACATTGACATTCCTGTCTTGCAGGAAATCACGCACAGAACGAGCAGTATGGCTGATGGCATTGTCATGCTGGAGGGTCATGTCAGGATGAGCCTGCAGGAAGGGTACCACATGAGGGAGGAGGATGTCATTGCCTGCAATGACAACAAGCTCAGTCCGATGATGCTGTGACACACTTCCCCAGAAAATGGAGCCTCCACCTCCAAATCGATCCCGCTCCAGAGTACAGGCCTCGGTGTAACGCTCATTCCTTCAAAGATAAATGCGAATCCGACCATCACCCCTGGTGAGACAAAACCGCGACTCGTCAGTGAAGAGCACTTTTTGCCAGTCCTGTCTGATCCAGCGACGGTGGGTTTGTGCCCATAGGCAACATTGTTGCCGGTGATGTCTGGTGAGGACCTGCCTTACAACAGGCCTACAAGCCCTCAGTCCAACCTCTCTCAGCCTATTGCGGACAGTCTGAGCACTGATGGAGGGATTGTGCGTTCCTGGTGTAACTCGGGCAGTTGTTGTTGCCATCCTGTACCTGTCCCGGATGTTCGGATGTACCGATCCTGTTGCGGTGTTGTTAGACGTGGTCTGCCACTGCGAGGACGATCAGCTGTACGTCCTGTCTCCCTGTAGCGCTGTCTTAGGCGTCTCACAGTACGGACATTGCAATTTATTGCCCTGACCACATCTGCAGTCCTCATGCCTCCTTGCAGCATGCCTAAGGCACATTCACACAGATGAGCAGGGACCCTGGGCATTTTTCTTTTGGTGTTTTTCAGAGTCAGTAGAACGGCCTCTTTGGTGTCCTAAGTTTTCATAACTGTGACCTTAATTGCCTACCGTCTGTAAGCTGTTAGTGTCTTCCATAGGTCCATGTTCATTAATTGTTTATGGTTCATTGAACAAGCATGGGAAACAGTGTTTAAACCCTTTACAATGAAGATCTGTGAAGTTATTTGGATTATTACGAATTATCTTGGAAAGACAGGGTCCTGAAAATGGGACGTTTCTTGTTTTGCTGAGTTTACATACACAATGACCATGTTAAATGTATAACTATTGTTTGTTTATAGTTATGATGTCAGGGTGGTATTACTGTCATGAACAGTGTGCCAGGTATGGGAGCCCACCTGTTTTCTGGATGTAGGCACTGTCTGCTGAGAAGCAGGGCTCTAGGCTGAGGCCTACCATGTTCACAGCGTAGATACGGAAGATGTATTCATTCCCCATGATGAGATCAGCCACCACACAGTTAGTTCGCCTATATAGCTCATAGACAGTGTACCATTCCTGAAAACCAACCACATTTGAGTCAAACTCTTCATTTTTAATTGAGACCACATTTTAGGGCTACCAAAATACTACAGAACAGCTAAACCACACTGTCAGTGTAACGTGTCTTGAGAGAATGAGAATGCATGCCAACTCCTATGAGTGTTTGCCAAACAAAGGGGCCCAACTGGGTTATATTTAGCAATGGGGCATCTCTGATATCCAATTGAGATATTGTTCTTTGTAACATGATAATCTCATATCTCACAGCCTGCCATTGTGAGATGGAAGAAATTAATTGGGTCTAATAATGACTTGTGTGAAACCTGAACAGGGAGCTTTTTATTTAGCCACTAACCTTGCAGCTCAGAGGTACATTGGGTTTCCATCACTACACAGACAAGCCATGTCCAGTATGAGGCCAAAGCTAGGGGCTAAAAACAGGGCGTGCTTGGCTTGCTGTGCTCTGGGTGGCTGCCTGGGATGGTGGAAGGTGGCAGTTGGAGCTCAAACAAACAGGCCCAGAATGCAGTTCTCCTTGCCCACAAAGACTCTCTGCCTAGCTGTGGCTGACTGTGTGTCACAAGGGAGGGTAAAATCCCCCTTGTGACCATGTAGCATTCTTCCCATCACATAGTGTACATACATTAGTCAATTATGGCCATGTGTCAGAGAGCTTAGCTACCTTGCCTTGGCAATGGCATGGTTATTAAACCCAACGTTCTAACACTCAGAGCTTGGCATAGTTCACTCTGAGCCCAGCCAGAGAACTAACAGATAATTATCAGCCAGCTCGCCCTCTCTCACACACACACTGGGATGACCTGTGTGTGTCAGTTAGAAAATAAATATTAGCCTAATCATAATTTAGAATATAGATCATGCTTTCCTGAACCTGCCATGTGTGGGGCAGTGTATGATCTTCGTATAACATTACTCATCTAGTATTAACATTTTTCTAACATTTTCTTGTTAGACACTGCCCAGCAGATTGACTCTCACCATGGTCTTCTTGTCAGCCTTCTGAACCATGTAGCCGGTTATTTCACAATTTCCATTGTCCTTGGGTGGCTTCCACTCCAGAGCCACGTTAAAGCCCCAAACATCCATGATCTTCAGTTTCTCTGGAGACCCAGGCAAATCTAAAGATAAGAAATAATATTTATTGAGTCAACATACTGTACAATAACTTTACCTTAAACTCCAATTCAATCATTCACAGAGAAATGTAAACCACACGGTGGGTACACGTAGAATATTGTTTACGCTGTATTTTAGGAGCAGGTGTGGTTTTGTTTCAATATCCAATGATAATGTCGGCAAAGGGACCAGCTTGCGGGATGTATCGGTTTCATAGTTAATAACTCAGATACAGCATAAACCCATTATGAGTGAACTGATAGTGCCACTGATCAATCATAAAACATTTATATTCCAAACTATTAGAGTTGTGAGGAGTCCTCACCGACTATTTGAATTGAGATGCTGGCTGTGTCCTCAACATTCTCAATCTGCAGCTTGACTTCATACTTCCCAGAGTCCTTCCTCTCTGACTTGCGGATGAACAGGATTGTGTCGGTGTCGCTGTTCCGGACGCTGACCTGCTTCGGGTTCAGATGCTCCCCATCTTTACTCCAGGTGATCACAGGCCTAGGCTTGCCCTAAAATAAAAAATACTTGAGATTGGAAATTAAACATTCTAATATTTTTAAGAAAGAAAGATTCTGGAGGACTGCAGTACAAGTTAATATGTGTGAAATATTGGTTTTCCTCAGTAACCTACGTATACTAAATTATCATTACAGTTCCAGGGGTGATGATGATTTCAGTACATCTCCAGACCAAGACATTTGAAATATTATATTGTTCAGATATTTTTATGGCAGATTTGAACCTAGATAAGTGTGCCTAATAGATACAGTAGATGGTGGTACATTTGGCGGTGGCCCAGACTCCTTGGCTTGTGGTTTTCAGCAGTTACTCACTATGAGCTGCTTAAGAGAATCATGTCTGTATCAGTTATCAGTCTGTCAATTGCATGTGTTACTAGGATACAGTTTCAAAACTGAAGCTGTATGTATTTATAGTCTTGAGGGAAAAGCAGAAACAAATAAAGAGAGAGTGATTTACTGTAGTATTTTTGCAGACTGTAGTATCCTGTAGTATTTACTGTAGTGTTTTTGCAGTCATTACTGTAGTATTTACTATAGTGTTTTTGTTCAATTATCTTTGACATACAAATGGGGGTTTTCTCGTTGAGGAAACCTACTGGACAAATACTAAAAGAGCAAATTTTCACCAAAACATGTAGGTAGGTAGGACTGGGGTCTGAACAAATAGTTCACAGCCTCTGCTCTTTTCTATAACCTGTAGTGAACACAGTATGATCTATACTTGGCATGTAGGTTTCTCACTTGCAGAAATTGGGTTATGGGGGATTTTTAAAAGTTTTAAAAAAAAATGTTACCCCTTTTTTCTCCCCAATTTCGTGGTATCCAATTGTTGTAGTAGCTACTATCTTGTCTCATCGCTACAACTCCCGTACGGGCTCGGGAGAGACGTCCTCCGATACACAACCCAACCAAACCGCACTGCTTCTTAACACAGCGTGCATCCAACCCGGAAGCCAGCCGCACCAATGCGCCGGAGGAAACACCGTGCACCCGGCCACCTTGGTTAGCGCACACTGCGCCCAGCCCGCCACAGGAGTCGCTGGTGCGCGATGAGACAAGGACACCCCTACCGACCAAGCCCTCCCTAACCCGGGCGACGCTAGGCCAATTGTGCGTCGGACCTCCCGCGAACCCAGGGACTCTGATGTCGGTAGGGGTGTCCTTAACCACTGTCCTTAACCACTGCGCCACCCGGGAGGCCCGGGGAAAATTAACATGAAATACTGTAGTATTACTACACATAAAAAACTGTAGTGTTTTGCAGACATTACGGTAGTATTTACTACAGTATTTTTTGGGTGCGGATAAAACTTGTGTTTACTATAGTATTCTACAGTATACTACAAAATGCTATAGCAAATACAGATGTAGGATCTTATTTGGGCCTGTTTGCTACAGCAGGAAAATAATCCTGCTGTATCAGAACATGTGGATTTAAATGAATGGACATTTCTGTTGAAGAATTAAGCCTTTTTAAACCTCAAATACACTACAAGTGTTCAATATCCTGCATTCTAGAAAAGTTATCCTAAAACAGGGTGGTCAAATTAAGATCTGTACTACACATGACCGAGGGATACTACAGTGTGTTTAATTCTATAGTAAGTAGGCCTACTGTAGTATTCTACCATAAACTGTAGTATTTTTAATGTGGGTAGCACCATTCCATAACTCAATGTGCACCAAAGAAAAGGAAATAGCAATTTCTAGTTCCTAAATCATTCAGCATATTTCTCTTATGGGCAAGGGCACCAGCATATATACAGTTCATTCATCCTATAGAGTGTGAAGGGTGTACTCTAGCCCATACCTGGAAAGGGATCACAAGGTTGATTGTCTCCTCCACTTTCTTGATGAGGGTCTGGCGGAGATTTCTAGGAATCCAGATTTTGGGTTTCTCTGTGAACAAAAAAATCATAAGATGTCAATTAATAAAGTTGGGCTGGCTTTAGGACCATGCAGACACCTCGGTGTGGGCGGGAAGACTGTTTGCCTGACTGCAGTGAACAGCACGACTTTTCTCGCAAAACAGTGCAGAGGTGGAAGATGGCAGTAATTGACTAGGTAACAGCTTGAAACTAAACTCTACTTTTGAATTCCGGTGCTGAGCTAGTGCGTAGCAGCTAATTGCTCTAAGACATGTTGCTGAAGAATGTTATTTATGTCCCTTATCAACTGAGGTGAATGAAGCTACAGCAGCCAAGGTGATAATGGCTGGAGTCAATTGTTGTCAATTGCTTGTTTTTGTTGTTCTCTTAATAGCATTAGGAATGTAGGAATGCAGTAAATAGAATAAATAAAGTTACTTTGTTATAGCCTACCCTCGGTTGACCTGAAATTATGCCAATGCCATCAGTACCCTAAAGCTCGGGGCCTACTCCACTGGGGGGGTAGGCCCCGATACTTTTTCAGTATCTAAGATGTGCCAAATAAATGATCTCCAGCTATACATTTGGTTTGCTAACTTGCTAGCTAAGTGTCTAGCTCGCGAGATAAAGCTTCTTGGTTATAGCAGAAAAAATCACATTTCTTTGTGTTTGCCAAACATTTCTTTGTGCCGCAGCAAACTGATTAGCGCTTTTGAGATACTGTAGTTATAGAACTTTATGAGCTGGGTTGTCTGTCCTTGCAATTAGTTATGTTCGCTTGCGCTTGTTAGCATTTAGCTAGCGTCCGCTATGGGATTTTTTTTGGGGAAAAAATACTGGCCATTGTCTGCACTGCCAGTAATACCGTATACCCCGCTATGGTACAGGAACGGTATGAAGGTATGAAAATCTGCATACCGCCCAACCATAGGTGGTTCATGACTCAGACTTTTCCCTGAGACTGGGAGTACCACAATACCTTTCAACTATCACTTTTAGCTTGATGGCACCATTACTGGTCTAATGAGTTACTGTTCATGTACATTGACCAACTGCCTGTGAGGTAATAGTAAATGTGAGTTGACAACATCAAGTGCTTGTCAGTGCAATTCCATGGTAACAGTAGCACAGACTTTCACTTTAAAATGTATGTCAAACAAAAACCAATAATTTGAGAGTTAAACAAACCATATAACTCTATGCACAAGGACTACTTTTAACAATTTCCACAGAAAATGTTGCAAAAATGCATTTACTTGTAGAACAGTGCAGATGCAGAGTTTGGTAACAGAATGAGAATTTGTGCCATCATTCTGTTACCAAACTTGGCATCTGCACTGTTCTACAAGTAAATGTGTTTTTGTTTAACTTTGCAATCATTGGTTTTTGTTTGACATATATTTTAAGGTGAAAAATCGGAGTCTCAGTGTCACTCTGTTACCGTGGAATTGCCTTACTGCCAATCAGCATTTAGTGATAGTATCATCCTGTCAGCAAGCGGAAAGGCCGGGGGCTTCAGTGTGCATCTGAGACCTCAAAATACATCTCACAGCTAATCTGTTAGGTGCTGAGAGCGAAATAGCTGATGACCTTGGCAATGTATGTATGTTCCCAAACATGATCTGTGAGCCCTGAGATCCATGTAGGGTAGTGGAGGCTAACTTCAAGCCTCATCAGCTAAATATCTCAAACTGTAGAGAAATAGGAGAGAGGAGACAACAGCAGGACACCCCACTTACTTTCCTTTTCTACCGTCGGGTTTTGAACAAACTCATGTCTCACTCTTACAGTGCAAGTGTTTTAGGAACTTCCCTGGTAAAAAATGTATGTTTTGTACATGTTTGGACTTTACTCTCATTGTATGGGAGGGAGGGTAAAATGGAAAAATTGGGATTTGTTTTAGTCAATCATGGGGGAATGCTTACGCATGATCTCGCGGATAGTGACGGCCTGTGCTAGGGAGGTAGGTGCACTGGGCCCTGCCATGTTGTAGGCTCTGACACGGAACTGCATCTTCTCCCCTGTCGGCAGGTCCCGGATGATTACAGATGTCCTCTCTGTCAGACCCTCGAAAGCTGGCACCCATTCATCAGCTGTGGGCAAGAGATGGCCAGACAGACTTGTCAAAACGCAACATCCGAAGAAATCTCAGTGCCCCATCCCTATATGTCATCACAACTAGGGCTGCCTGCATGGATTGAGTTAGAACATTGACGTGCAGCTGGCCAGCATAGTCAACCCTGAAGGGATTGCTTTAATTACATAAGCATTGTGCTAATGGTCCCTGGCTCAAACCACTCTTGACAATTTAGGTCCTTGGTGTTGTCAGACTTAAACCAAAGCTTTTTACATAATGGCTCGTCATGGAAAGTGTGATACAGCTAGCAAGGTAGAGGATGTCGTTTTATGTAAGAGGGTCAAATGTTGGACATTTTGCTGCATTTGGATTTATTTGACAGTTTTTCTATATTGTTAGGTTGGTTTTTAAATAATGTGTTCCTAACTGAAATACTCTCTTCAACAGCTTTCATGCCATCCTCCTTATCTACCCAGATATTGTGTGTGTGTGTGTGTGTGTGTGTGTGTGTCAGGGATCAAAATATTGAATGCCAGACCCTCCTGGACCCCAGTACTCACAGCCCTCCTTGCAGTACTCGACCCCATAGCCATCCAGCTCAGACGAGCCCAGATGCTCTGGGGTTCTCCACTTCAGTGAGACGGTAGTGTCACTGATGTCATCCACGCACAGGCCGACAGGCTCACTGGTTGGGGCTTAGAGAGAGAGGGACACAAGAAAGGAAGAGAGAGGGACATCAGCAACATTATTCTAGTCTAAATAAGAAATAAATGACAACAAAAAAGACATCAATAGCTACATATGTTATGTGACTGTAAAGAAGACATGTTGCAAAACAGAATGAAACATTTCAGTGTCAGCAGGTGTCAAGGCATGATATGTTTTATTGTGGATTTACTGCTACCTGTCACTGATGCCTCAGCATCAAGGCAGCTTAACTTCGCTGCAGATAAAGTGTAGTGTTGCTACAGGTAACAGCCATGTAAACTAGGGTCCTCCAATAAAAGCATGAGTCTCTTCCTGAAATACTGTGTCTATAACCGCAACCCATGTGTTAAGCTCCCATGCAGGCTAGCTGACATGGAGCTAGCACATTGGAGATTAAGTATGGAGCTAGCACATTGGAGATTTAGTATGGACCTTGCAGGCTCCCGAGTGGCGCAGTGGTCTAAGCCACTGCATCTCAGTGCTTGAGGTGTTACTACAGACACCCTGGTTTGAATCCAGGCTGTATCACAACCGGCTGTGATTTGGAGTCCCATAGGCCAGCGCACAGTTGGCACAGTGTCGTCCAGGTTTGGCTGGTCATTGTAAATGAGAATTTGTTCTTAACTGACTTACCTAATTAAATCCAGGTAAAAAAAATGTAAATGCTGGACAGGGCTTTCAACCTGGTCTTAGAGCATTTTGTATTATTCTGTAGGCAAATCCAAGCCACTCCATTTAGGATGGTATGTATTCATTTGTGGATGTCCATTACCCATTTCATATGACATGTTTACTAATTACAATTCGTATTACATGTTACGAATTTCTAAAACGAACAATGTGTTATGAATTTGCGACACGTACACTATATTACGAATTTGCAAAACGTATGATATGTTAGAAATTCTAGCTAGGTGTCTGGGGGGTTCACGTTAGCTAGCTGGCTAACTTTAGCTTGGCTAGGGATTATGGTTTGGGGTTAAGTTTATGAGTTAGGTTAAAGGGTTAGATCAGGGGAAGGGTTAGCTAAAAGGGTTAAGGTTGTGGTTAGGGTAATCTAACATGCTTAGTTGCAAAGTAGCTCAACAATCGTAAGTAGTTGAAAAGTTGCTAAAATGCTAAAGTTATCCATGATGAGATTCAAACTCACAACCTTTGGGTTGCTAGACGTTTGTGTTATATGCCTACCCATCTACCCCGACCAACCACCCAACTTTTTTTTTTTCCTTAAGTAACCATCTGTCTTATGTAACCATCAGTGGAGGTTGCTGAGGGGAGGCCGGCTCATAATAATGGCCAGAACAGAGTAAAAGGAATGGCATCAAACACATGGAAACCACGTGTTTGACGTATTTGATACCATTCCAATTATTCCGCTCCAGCCATTACCATGAGCCCGTCCTCCCCAATTAAGGTACCACCAACCTCCTGTGGTCACCATACCAAACGTGACATATCATACTAATATCAGTGTTCTGGATTTACCTTTACTATGTTACGTCTAGTCTATGAGACAAGGCTACAATACTAGACTAGCTGCATCACTGCTACTATGGAAACCATTCAGTCCCTATAAATCTTAATGTCATGTTCAAGTCACCATTTTTCTTAGAAAATGGGTAAATAACAATGGAGAAACAAATGGAGAGTATCTAACATTTTTTGTTTACATCCAAGAGTAAAGATTTATTTCATGAATAATCCTCCAAATATCAAGAGAGAGAACTGAGGTCATTTGTAATTTGTCTTGTCATAGCTGATTTGTACCACATAAAAAGTTTGTATGTAACAACACATTAGCACATAGAGACAACCTGCAAAAGCAGCCTAAAATATGCTCAAGCTGACAGTCATCAGAGGTTGAGTTACAGAGTTGCCTTGCCCCTGAGCCCATGTCACAGGTTAACCAGAAAGGCGGCCATGTAGGCACGTACTAGAGGTCAGAGGTCAGTCTGTGTTTAAAGGGACTGAATGGGAAAGACCAACCGGCGTCTACGGGCAGTACAGGAACACAGCAAACATAATACTTTGATAAACATCCTTTTCATATTTTTAGCCAATACACAAACAACAACACAGGAAAGTCTGTTAGTATAACTTTTGTTCTTCTCTTTTGCGCCTGTGAGTTTTAATACAGAGAGACAAAATATACATTAAACAACAAACATCTCTGATTTACCAATGAAGGTGACACTGTCCGTTCCTACTTATATTGTCCCTTACAATAACAGTAAAAAGGAGAACAGAACCACAGAAACCACAGCCAGGGTTTACCTTCTATCTTATTATCATCATCACAGTATTTATTACAGCACAAACCATGCCCCTAATAGTTGACCCTAGCTTAGAGGAAAATAAATCTGCCTACTCCTTGGAGGTTCCGGCTCTGGTACGGGCTCTGGTGCCGGTGCAGGCTCTGCTGGGGCACCCTCTGCAGGGGGAGCTCTATCGGCGGCTGGTGGGTCTCCTTCTGCCGAAGAGGCCCCATCCTCAGCTGGGGGTGCCGGAGCTGGGGCTCCTTCTGCTGGGACTGGCTCTGCTGCGGGTGCTGCTGGCTCAACAGGGGCCTCTGGTGCTGGTTCATCTGCTGTCTCTGGCTTGGCCTCCCCCTCTGTCGGTGCCTTTACTGCACCATCCACTGGAACCTCTTCCGTCGCCGGCTTCTTCTCGGCCGTCTTTGGCAGCATTGGCTTGGTCATCCTTGAATAAGGTTAAGATAGTGCTGTTCGAAGTGAGTTTTTTTCGTACTCCTCCTGTTCCTTGTCTCCCACACGCCTCAATCTACTCTGCTGCTGCTCCTCTGTCTCTCTGTCTCTCTCTGTTCTGCCTCAGTAATAACACTCGACAGCAGCAGTTCAGCTGGGTCAATGTCCTCCCAGAGCAGCCTCAACAGTAGCAGCTAGCCCCTGTGTTCTAAGCAGCTGGTCCCAGCCCCGCCGTGCGCTTACATGCCATTATTTATAGAGGGGGATGCCACGGATAGTTTCCTAATCAGCTGTCTTACGAGAGATGGGTCCGTCCGGATACCTCGATGTTCACACTCACATCCCGGAGAAGGTAGAAGGGGACCCAAGGTAATAGAATAAGAGACAAAGCAAAAGAGAGCCCCTTAATTCCACCAGACTCTGATTTCTGTCCTGAAAACACTTCCAGTCTTATTTTAGCCAGCATCTACCCAAACATGTTTTCCTTACAAGCACAAGTCTGCATGCCATGGGAACCAAATCTCAAGATGACCATGTGTTGTTGTTGAGTAGTTAGAGGTGCCCGTTGTGATTGCATAGCAGACCTTACATGGCTTAGGGGATATGTAAACTTAACTCTCAGTAGCCAAACCCCCAAGACAATTCACTTTAGTGATAGACCGCACTGACGTCAATACTTCAAGATGAAAACAGTTTTGCACATTTTCAATTAAAATACTTTAAAAAATACATACAACTTGATACATCAAATTGGGAATTTTGTGACATTAATGCAACTGTATTATCAAGGAAGTAATATCAACATTATCTTGAGAATACAGGTATGTAGCTGCAGTCAGAACAATGGGGTTGTTTCGTCTGTTTTTACGCTCTGTTTATGTTCCTTGGTCAGCTCACAGCAGGTCAGTGTGAGTGTAAATCAGACATCAATCATCTCTGCCAGGACAAAATTTGTGTTATGTGACAGTGTGACAATACTTGCACACAATAGTATGATTATTGTGAATAGTCAGATGAATATAATAGTTTGATTAAAACGTTTACATGCAATGCAAGAAGAACGATTTCCATTATAACTATGTTTACATGCAATGCAAGAAGAACGATTTTCCTAATAATCCTGTTTACATGGACATATCTGAAATCAGGCTACCTGAAGGGACTTTAATAAATGCACAAAATCACCAATCAAAATACATTTTCTACCACAAGCCTATTTGATTCTGAGTCCGGACATATACAGTTTGTATGTGAAAACTATTTCTAAGATGCACACTTTCAGTTTGCACACACAGGTCATTACTTCTCTGCATTATTCATCTACATGGGCTAGCTCAGGCTGTGTTAGGTTACAGCATGTGAGGTGAATTGTTTCTCATAAGTAATGGTTTAATTGAATTGATTTGGCATTATACATGATTGCGTTGTAAATATACATTCTTTCAGACCACTGTGCCCTCTTGTGGTAACTTCCCTCGCGCATAAGAGGGATGATTCCGCTTGCTGGTGCTGGCACTTGTGCAGATTAAATGCACTGCTGGAACTCTGATTAAGCCGTTTACACATGTCCTAATAATTCAAAAGATTGCTTAGAAAACCCAATGTTTTAATTGGCGTATGCTTACTTCGATTTTGACCTTACGCCAATTAAGAGTAAGATATTTACCTGACTATTACCATACTGGTCCTACTGCCATAATACATTTAATATCGAATTATTAGTGTGCATGTAAACGTAATCATATGACTGGCAAGTGACTGATACCTTTTGCTGACCTGGCCCCACCAGAGCACGCATCATTCTCCACCGCTCAAAGTTTACACCAACAAGTTTTGAAAGCTGACACCTATCTGTTTGCATTTTTTTATAACCTGATTGTATGAGGCGCTACATGGAACAAAATGTATTTACCCATCCCTCAAACAGGCAAGTTCAATTTCATAGATGTACATAAAAGAAAATCACATAGGAGGGGAACTCACCCACTGGGATGAAGGGTTGTGAGGCAGCGCTGTGGCATGACATGCCAATGGCGTTCACTGCATAGACACGCATCTCATATTCCACACCTTCTATCATCCTCTTGGCCTCATAGGTAGTATCAGTGTAGGGGTCAAAGTTCAGCCTCATCCACCTGTAACTCTTCTTCTTCTTCCTCTCCAGCACATAGCCTGGGAAGAAAAAGTCAAACATTGTTACTATAGACATCACAGGAGGTTGGTGGCACCTTAATGGCTGCAGTGGAATGGTGTCAAATACATCAAACATGTGGTTTCCATGTGTCTGATGCCATTCCATTTGTTCCGTTCCAGCCATTATTGTGAGCCGTCGTCCCAGCAGCCTCCACTGATAGACATGTGACTGTACCTATCAATATACTATAATCAAACTACTCATATTTTTCTCTGTACATGTTCGCATTGTGTATGCCTGAACATAAGATCTGGTAAGACATTATGCACGCTATGGTATATCCTCACCAATGATCGGGTTGCCACCATCTGACTTAGGGGGGTCCCACTGGACAACGCAGGAGTCCTCTCCAACACTGAGGATCCTTGGGGCCGAGGGAGGGTCTGGCGCATCTGAGGAAAAGAAAAGGCCATTAAAAAAACATGAATAAGATGACTTGGGACTATAAGGTTCTATCTGCAAAAAGATGATTCTGAGATAGTTGGCTTTAAAGTTTCAAACCTTCATTGGTTTGAATGGTGTCTGCAGTTGTTTTTATCTAGTATTCTTTTGAACTTAACAAAATGCATTGGGAGTATTTAGAGTACTAAATAGGTAGAGAACATTGAACAGTATAAGGCTATGACAAAAACTACATTTGGACAAAAATGCAGATAGAACCTTTGTCCCAATCTCCCGAAGTGTAAAATACAGAATAAGCAAGGTACAACCTGATTCAACTAATGTCTCTCATCTCTTTGACTAATGACCGAAATAAAAATGTGTCAACAAAAATCATTGTGGACAGTGGTTGTATCTTACCAACAACTTTGACGTTAATGTCAGCTTTGTCCTCCCCAGCAGGGTTCCGTACAATCACAGAGTAGAGGCCCTCGTCCTGTTTATCCGCTCCCTCAATAGTGAAGATACAGTGTCCCTTGGTGCTCTCCACGTGGAGCCTTCCATCTCCCTCTGTCATCACCTGACTCATCAGGACAGCAGATCATTAGTGGAGTCATTCTCATTCAACTGAACTAAAGGGATCAATTCCAATTCGTAATGCAACCGTTTATATCATCTGATCTGGGGTGTATTCATTAGTGCACACCGTTGCAAACAAGAGTTTCTTAATGGACAAATTCAGGTAGGTCCCTCCTTGTTTCGGCTTGCTTGCTTCCAGTCTGTTGTAGTGAACATACCCTTGATGATACTGTTTATTGTCAAAGCCAAAAAAGGATGAAATACACTTTCCCAGACACATTGGCTGGAAAGGATTTACCTGGTCATGCTTTTTGGCATGAAAACCAACCACACTGGGAGGTTTACTCGTAGACTCAGCTGAAATGTTCATGCAGAAGCAGCTATAATACTTACAGTTCTGCCCTGGTGTCACCCCTTCGATGTCTTTCATTTCAGCAAAAGATTTCGAACATGCTCTTACCTGATCGTCATGAAGTATGAAACTGCATGCATTGTTTAATTAGCATTGAATGCTGTGGTAAGTTATCAGGCAACATGTTGCCACCCAGGCCTCTATTGGCACAGACAAGATAAAATCATTGATGTATTGAAGTGAACAGTGTGAGAGCATGAGGAATAAAAAGTAACAGGGATGTCAGAAGAGAAAGGACAGCATGAGACTGACAAAAATGCACAAAACGAAATATACATCGGAAAGAGATGCATTTTTTGGAACCCAGGTGTTATGGAGAGAAGTAGTAACACAGAGATTGAAAAGAGACATGCACAGGTCTCAGCGTTGGTGTTTAGGGCCACACTCACATCCCCATCCTTGATGCTCCATGTTTCTGCCGCCACCTCAGAGCCAGCCTACATGAGCAGAGTAAAGCAGTAAGGGTACTGAAGAGGAGGCCAGAGGGTATTCCCCTCTTGTTCTCCCCAACTAACCTCCCGTTCCCAGCAATCAACCAGTCACCTGAGGGCATTTAGGTCATGCGATCACCTGCAGCCCTCCTACCTGTTGGGATGGGTGAGGAAGGGACATTCTCACCATGAAAGTGAAACAATTAGTCAAGACATAAATTAAAAAGGTTGACAATGGAGAACATGGGAAACCACAGAGTTGAAAGTGGAAAACAAGGTCAATCCCATAGCTGATAGTGAAAAAACATGGAAAGAAGCATTAATAATTAAGCTAGTCAACAGTACGTGGCCACTAGGTAGTGGAAGAGTTAATTGTATGAGTGAACATACAAAGTATCAGACATGGTTCAGTCTTCTCACAGCAAGCCTTACCTGAACATCTGTACAGTCATTGGAACTGAGGTAGTCTCCCCTAAACATCCACTGGCCAGAGGCCAGCGTTCACACAAGATTTGGTTCTGGGCTGCCAAGATTGGAATAGAAGCTATGTGCTAGCCTGTTTGGCTACTGAGGAAAACCAGCAACTTTACCTTTTCTCCCTTTGTCCAGACCACAGTAGGCGCTGGGTCTCCAGTGATGGGCACGTCCAGTCGCAGCTTGTTCCCAGCCACCACCACTATGGTGGAGTCGGCCGTGTGACCCATGCAGTCCAGGTGGATCTTTGGAGGATCTTCAGGAATAAAGAATGATGGATATGCAACATATGTAAATGTATTCTTAATCCGGCAATCCAAGATGTATAATCCTTGCAATTGAGTAAGAGGCTGCGAGGATGAAGAATAAACCATGGCATACCTTGGCGAGGCACATAATCAATCTTGACCTCTGAAAAGTAGACAAACACGCAATTAATTTATTAGATGAAAATGATCATTATGAAATGACATGGTGTAATTGTAAAAGTACCCAGGAAGTTGAGTTTGGCTGAGAGGTTGAATGCGTATCCCTCTGGAACAAAGGTGTAGTCACCCTGGTCCTCGGGTTTGACGTCATCGATAGTGAGTTTGTGGATCCTTCAGTGAGAGAACATCATTTTCACTAGTATTTGTCCAACTACTCAACAAACCTTCTGATCCTACCCAGTACAACAGTATGGATACCATATTCTCACCTGCCAATGTGTGTAATATGGGTCCTGGCATCAGCCTTCACTTCCACTCCGTTCTTGTACCAGATACCCTTCACAGTCTCATCTGAGACCTCACACTTAAACACAGCCTCATCCTTTGCCTTCACCGTGAGGTCAGCAATGTTCTGGTACACCTCCAGTTCCTTCTCTAAAGAGTCAGAGGTCAGAGATGATTCACAATGTATGTTGTATATGAAGTATTTCAGAGTATGGTGTGTTCATTATGATTCTATGTTTTTCTGGGAGACTTTTACTAGGGAATCCTAGGTGACATGGATATACTGTATAACTTATACAGTATATAACAACACCAGATGCATAGAGGATAGGGCATCTGATCCACACAGGAAACTAATACTGTTAGACATCAATGGAGGCTGCAAGCTCAAAGTCTATCAACATAAGAGAGAGTACGAGACAGTTAAGGGTAGTGGACAGGTAGTGTCCGCAATGATCAATGTAAGCTACTCCACTCCTAGTGAAGGTTACAGCAGAATGAAGTTAGCTGACAGGAGAAATGAGAAGCTGCTACCGAGAGCATAATGGGATTGGCAGCTGGTAATTCTTGGCAATGGCTAAATTTGAATAGAGGTGCAGATAAACTATTGTTGCGAGGCGGGCCAGACACCAGACATCATCTTTAAATTCAACTACACGCAACACCCCCTGAGCGACAAAATAATACACACAAGATACTTGTGTATTCAGGGGTTTGTGCTTAGTCCCCTCCTGTACTCTCCGTTCACCTATGACTGCGTGGCCACGCATGACTCCAACACCATCATTAAGTTTGCCGAAGACACAACAGTAGTAGGGCTGTTCACCAACAACGAAACAGACTGCAGAGAGGAGGTCAGAGACCTGGCAACCTCTTCCCCAACGTGAGCAAAACAAAGGAGCTGATTGTGAACTACAGGAAAATAAGGGCCAAGCACTCCCCCATTCACATCGACGGGGCTGTAGTGGAGCGGGTCGAGAGCTTCAAGTTCCCTCGTATCCACATCACTAAGAAACTATCATGGTCCAGACACACCAAGACAGTTGTGAAGAGGGCACAATAACTCATATTTCCCCTCAGGAGACTGAAAAGATTTGCATGGGTCCTCAGACCCTCAAAAAAATCATACAGGAGCACACTGCAACACACACACACGGACACACACAGATGCATATTGATGCCACACACACGCACACACACAGACATACATTCACATTCCACCACACTCCACATACGCTGCTGCTGCTCTCTGTTTATTATCCCTACCTACATGTACTGTACATATTACCTCAATTCCGCGACTAACCCGTACTCCTGGACATTTACTCAGTACCGGTACCCCTTGTATATAGCCTCATTATAGTTATTTTATTATTTTTCCTTTTGTCCATGTAGCAGAAAATTCTTACTTCATTTTTTAAAAACTCTGCATTGTTGTTAAAAGGCTCCTAAGTAAGCATTTTATGATAAAGTTGTATTTGTACTTGGACCATGTGGAAAACAAAATGTGATTTGAATTTGTTTTGGTTTAATAAAACTATATATACAAACATACATGTCTGTTTATATAC
Organism: Oncorhynchus kisutch; assembly: GCF_002021735.2. Taxonomy (NCBI): domain Eukaryota; kingdom Metazoa; phylum Chordata; class Actinopteri; order Salmoniformes; family Salmonidae; genus Oncorhynchus; species Oncorhynchus kisutch. Next base: position 71,279,920 of record NC_034181.2, on the reverse strand, counting down.
AGTACCAGTCAAAGGTTTGGACACAACTACACACTCAAGGGTTTTTCTTTATTGTTGACTTTTTTCTACATTGTAGAATAATAGTGAAAACATCAAAACTATGAAATAATGCATTTTGGAATTATGTAGTAACCAAAAAAGGCTATTTGACCAAGAAAGAGAATGATGGAGTGCTGCATCAGATGACCTGGCCTCCACAATCACCTGACATCAACCCAATTGAGATGGTTTGGGATGAGTTGGACCGCAGAGCGAAGGAAAAGCAGCCAACAAGTACTCAGCATATGTGGGAACTCTTCAAGACTGTTGGAAAAGCATTCCAGGTGAAGCTGGTTGAGAGAATGCCAAGAGCGTGTAAAGCTGTCATCAGGCAAGGTGGCTACTTTGAAGAATCTCAAATATAAAATATATTTGGATTTGTTTAACTATTATTCTATTATTCTAAAATGGTAAAAATAGAGAAATACCCATGAAGGAGTAGGTGTGTCCAAACTTTTGACTGGTACTGTACATCTACATCCAAAATGTTCCCCAAAAAATTGCAGGTCTAACTTTAGGACAGCAAAACCAATGTCTGCACTCTGCAGCTCTTGCCATCAATGACAGAGAATTTATGGCCATGTTAGGATTGTAAAACTTAAGCTGATGTTTAGTTAAGAGATGGTGGAGAATGGGTGTTTTTAGACATCATAATGACATGGCTAAGGTTCTGTCACAGTTGAAAATGCTGAAGTGACGTTGTTAATTGATGGTTGTTGTTCAATCACGTAATAGTTTAAATTGATGTTGTTATTTAACTTTTGTCCTACGTTGGTTTAGATTGAAAGGTCATCATCCAACGTCTCTACCACGTCTCCTGTGGGTTGATTCTCTATGCTCGCTGGAATAGGACACATTTTTTAGTTTGCTGTATTCCCTATCTTTTTTGAATATCCCTATAAATATACACCTATTGGCACGAATTAGATATACAGAAGAAGAAGAATATATATATATATAGAGAGAGAGAAAACAGAGAGAGAAAACAGAGAGAGAAAACAGAGAGAGACAGAACCCATACAGAGAGACAGAGAGAAATAGAGAGAGAGAGAGAGAGAGACAGAGACAGAGACAGACAAAGACACATATAGACAATTGAAGGTCACCTGCGCCAGCCTGTACCCATCAGATAAAATATATGGGCCATGTCTTCTAACTTTAGCTGGTATTTCAACAGACTTGTGTTTGTGCTGTAACCTAGACATAGTGACATGTTTGATGGCATGGGCAGCCACGTTTCAAGGTTAGGCAGAACAGGGGCTTGCTTGGAGTGACAGGAACATAAGAGTAGGCTTGGTCTCGGTGAAGGGTGAGGAAGATGATTCACATTGTTTTTTTGTTTTTTTAATCTTCAGCCCAGTACTATAGTTCAAAGATTGCTTTGTCTGTCTTTAAACTGGACATGCTTTATGGACTGCAGGTGGTTGGACCCCCGGATACTAGCTATCATGTTCAACATTGTTGAGCAGAGATGTATTTCAATCTGTTGTGTTGTCTGACGTAAGCACTTACCCGACACCATGAGTTCAGCCATAGATTCACCACCATTGGTTTTAACTGTGTAGTGGCCACAGTCCTCCTTAGTTGCCTCATTAATGATGAGGACGTGCTTGCGCCCATCTTTCTTGAAGCGGTACTTGAAGGACTCATCCCTTGTTAGCTCCACACCATCTTTCTCCCTGCATAGACAGAGCACCACATGAGCACTAGCAGTCTCAAATTCTCCATTATTGTCTGATTAATTGAATCTACATTTCTACATCAACATTTCTATATATATATATATATATATATATATATATATATATATATATATATAAGCAACACTATATAAAGACTTTAAAAAACAGTCAGAGGTGTCACTATAACAGCTTTGATTTGAGGTTATGTTAGACAGTATCTAGTGAATATGTTACAGAGTTGCCGATGTAACACTGTCAGCCCTTTTGCATTACAAATCGGCACTGACAAATGTTCTCAATATGTAACTTTTCTGAATGGTCATCACTTTACCACAACTATTTAATTTTCACCAATGAAGGCACCGTTGCACAGGTATTAATTAACAGTGGTATCATTGCAATCTGATACTGTATGTTTGCTCAAAGAAACAAATTGGCGGATAGATATTTATTTATGTGCCCATGGTTAGGCCCAATTCCAGGAACAGCACAATGTTGTATTTTGGATGGGTGACCATAATTCACGATTGCTTTCCCGCTAAAGGACAGAGGACGTGCTAACAGCCCTGTGTGACCTTTCATGTGGCTGATAATTTACTGCATGTTGTGATATCCAGCCTAGCCCTGTGTCAGATATACTGTGACTGAGATACTGTGGCAGAGACCCTGTGGCAGAAACCCTGTGACAGAGACATTGTGGTGGAGACAATGTGGCAGAGAAGCTGTAATATATAGCCCAGCCCTTTGGCAGAGACACTGTAATATATAGCCCAGCCCTTTGGCAGAGACACTGTAATATATAGCCTAGCCCTTTGGCAGAGACACTGTAATATATAGCCCAGCCCTTTGGCAGAGACACTGTAATATATAGCCCAGCCCTTTGGCAGAGACACTGTAATATATAGCCCAGACCTTTGGCAGAGACACTGTACCTGAGACACTGTGACAGGAAGGTCAGCATCTGTCTGTCAATCAGGGAAGTCACAGCCTGGGGGTGACTAACACGTTAAAGCCATGAGCGACACAAATGCCATCTACCGGACATGTGAGGAATGTGCACCATGCAGCGCAGACTCAAAAACTACATCTGTTTCAACCCTTACAACCAGAATAATGTTATCCTCAAACCAAGATCTGATGTGTGGATTAATTCTAACAAGGGAAACACAAAATACATTTCCTATATGAAACCTAATGTATCACAATGTCACCATATTAGTTATTACAGCCATCTGTTGTGTCTATCCGAGTTGTTGTGAAGTGACGTAATGTGAACAGTATGCCAGACCATGCTTTTGATGTCCTCGGTCAGGGACTTGGCACTTTGTAAATCTTAAAATACTGTCTGGTATGGCACCCATTGTTAACCTCCTCACACCTTCTATGGTATGGAAGTGTTGGAGTTTGATTTGTGGGTTGAGGGAACGTCTTACCATTTGACAGTAGCCCCTTCTTCTGACACCTCACACTCTAACTCCACCCGCTCACCCTTCATGACCATCTGGTCCTCCAGATGACTTGTAATAGTGACAGGAGGCTCTGCAGACACACAGAGAAAGAAACAGTAAGAACCACCATTATACCACCAGGCACTTTAGCAAATAATCATATTTCCCTTGTTGTGTTATGATGCTATCTTAATCATCACGCAGGCTCAAATATAATGTCAGTGTGAAATGCATTCAAACTGGTGTACAAACGAAACATTGATGTTGGACCGTTGATTTTCCACTTTCAGTTGTCTCACATGCACCTTTGACAAAGAGCTCTGTGGTGCACTTCTCATTTCCGACCACACAAGTGTATGTGGCATCGTCTGACAATGAGCAGTGGTTGATGGTGAGGTATCGCTTGTTGCCAACACTCTCAAAGATGTACCTGGTAGACGGACAAGAACCTTCATTATCCACTCAATTATTCACCAGCACCTTTCATAATGAATGTTCCTTATTGACAGATATAGACAACATTCAAACCACGATAGCCTTCTGTGTAACACTCTTCCTGTTGATGATACATTGTATAGATAGTTGGTAAATTGGTTGATAGCCTAACAGTTTAACATCAGTCATCATCATGTTTTCAGAGTAGACAGCAGTGTGGAGACCCCAAAAAGCTTCCATATTTACAATGGTTGACAGTCATATTCCTGTCTAGCTTATTTCAGCCTTTGCTACTGTCGGTACCTAGCAAAACAATCTCAGATGTGTTGCTTGACAAGATGAAAGTACTTACTTGCTGTTCATGAAAGGTCAGAAAGATCAGCACAGTCCATCCATGTGTTGTGTCGGGGGAGAGAAGAGGAACGTTAGCATGACATAATATAGCAATCTGAGAGATAGCTAATTGTATTGTTGCTGAATAAACATGTGTTGTACACACATTTGTAAGAGATGGTACATCAGTAATTCATTCTAATTGAATGCAAGCTCAGAAAACCCTCTCCGCTGATGGCTACCTTCCAGTTGATTGAATCTCTTGCCCATTCTTCAGCCATTTTACATCTACGTCTTCATTGGCCACCTCAATGCATAGTTTCATTTTATGCCCTTTTTCTACCTGGTAGGCAGGGTCCAGCTTCTTTAGGAAAGCTGGGGTTTGGAGACACAAACACGTGAGCAATTACTTTTCCTATAGTTAACAATACTGATCTGCAGAGGTAACATTTAGCTGTAAATACAGATACAGTAGCTAGCTTCTACAATGGAGGCTTGCATGGAGGGATGACTGAAGGGATGAGTACCTAAATGGATATTTGCGGTGTCCATTTTAGGGCGGGTTCAATCTCAGGATGCATAATGTATGAGCTGAAGGATAAGTGTTGGTTTCACAAAGATAGTGATACCAACCTTCACTCTTCTTTTCCTCCTTCTTCATCTTCTTCAGCCTCTTCAACATCCCACGCAGGTCTGTTATGCCATACTGGAAGGCGATCTTCTCATACTCACTGGCTGGAGCCTTCTGGAGGATTTCCCATACATCCTCATCAGGCTCACTTTTCACCTGGGACTTAGAGGCACTGGCACAGAAAGACGACACAGGGGGACAAGGTAAGCCACTGCCTGAAGCCATCACTTAGCATTATCATTAGGCTACATTACTGACCATGCACAGTAACAGTTAGGTATATCCATGCTCAATAGGCCTACTTATACATTTTCTTCATTACTTGCAATTTTCCATTACAATTTTCTAAGTCACGTTTGCATTCAGGTTTCACTCAAAAACTCATTGCAGTTTTCACATAACAGTCAGAAAGCATATTATTACATCGACAACAATTGTTTCTTACCGATGACCTGGTGAACCTTTAAAAAAACTGCTGCACTCATTCCGAAGCAGAACCCAAGCGACAAACCAAACAGATTAATACACACATCAAATATGCATTGCAGTACCCAAAATCGAATTATAGCACCCTAGAACCCACCCGTGAAGACCGCAAACAAGCGCAACAACTACAACAAATATAATTTATGCTGCAATAGTCTGCAGACAGACAGAAAAGTGTCATAATTATTGTAAAATATTGAAAATGAATTCCGATTAATCAGAATAATATAGAACATCAAATCCAAATAATTTATACTGCATTATGAATTTAGAAAAAAACATTCACATTTTCAACAAACAAGAGACCCTAAAACAATGTGCTTGCCAGTATAGGTCAATGCATGACATCAAGGTAAATGCCAGGGCATGAAATCCACTAGACTAGGAGATGGGTTTGACATTAAGGGATTGAGTGAGATGGAATAATGTCTGTGTGTGATGGGGCGGAAATAAACCATTGCTTTGAAAACAGGCGGAGTTGTGACTGGATATCGAAGGAAGGTCTGGAGAGTCAGTAATGACTCATTGTGATGATGCAGTGACACTCATAGGGAAGAAAGAGATGCAGACCACAAAGTGTTGTGAAAGCTTCTGTTGCATTCAGATGTGTGCTAAACCTCCTACACTCTTAGAAGAAAATGTGCCATCTACAACCTAAAAGGGTCCTTTTTCTGTCCCCGTAAGATAACCCTTTGAAGAATCCTATTTGGTTCCAGAGAGAACCCTTTTGGGTTCCATATATAACACTCTCCACAGAGGGTTCTACATGGAATCCAAAAGGGTTTTACCTGGATCCAAAAGGGTTTTACCTGGAACCAAAAAGGGTTCTACCTGGACCCAAAAATGGTTCTCCTATGGGGACAGCCAAAGAACTGTTTTGGAACCTTTTTATCTAATAGTGTAATGTGTTCTAGCTTGTGTGGTAGAAGTGACAGAGTCTTCTACATGGCATGAGGTATGTGAGTGTGCTAGGCAGAAGTAGTTTGGGACCAGTGTGAGATTAGCAGGAGGACTCAAGATGCATTGTGAGTAGGCAGCAATACTGACCTGAATTCAGGTTAGTGAAAAAGTAACTGGGAAAACATGTCCATTAATCCAATCTGTTGGGTAAACTAGTAGTAGTCACTTACTCTCTGTATAGGGAGGGGGGGGGGTGACAAAGAGAGATGGACACAGTGAGATAACATGCCCAAGAGAAACAAGCTTACTGATTTGGAAAATAATGATGTTACTCAACGTTTTGTTCTGAAATAATCAGAGATAATTCACACTCACCTTTTCTTCAACAAGGCACTGAAGTCCAACTCTCCTGCTTCCTCACTTCCATCCACACTGCTGTAGAAATATCAGAGCCAATAACACAATGTCAGTACTCTATCAAAGCAATGTATTCTGACAGTTTGGTTATCATCATCACCATAAGAGATGAGCGGCACCCTTAAAAACAACAGCAAAAATGTTGTCCCCCACGAATGATGCCAAAATCAAAATCCCCATGAAATCTCTATTCCACACTGATCAATGGGACGAGGGATCTCAGGGAGAGGACAGCCGTTTTAAATGTGGCTGGAAGTGTTCATCTCCTCCCTCTGATCTCTGAAGCGATCAGGATTAAACGAGGGCCTGGTGGTTTATGTGGTAGAATTACAACACACGGCGGTGACTTCCTCCAGTGATATCTCTCATCCGACAGCCCTGGAGAACCAGTGCCACAGAAAAGCCTGTGTGTCTTAACACATCCTGGCACTTTCAATGCCATCAAACCAGGGGCAAGACCAAAACTCACTACGTCGGCTCACTGTTTGTGCAGCTGGCTCCGCTGTTTTGATAAAAGACCCTGTGGTAGATCAGAGAGAGAGTTTGAGTGACATAGAAAGTTGGTGTGCTGTTAAGCTGCTTGTTAACCCAGCCTATTGTACTCTCACCTCCAGACCAGAGGCTGGTTCTGTCAAAGTTGACACAATGACAGTGTTCAAGCTGTCAAGCTAAAGGATGACCCAGTGTATTTAACATCTATGGTGGTCTCTTTAAAAGATGAGTTAGGTCAAACCTTGTCTCTTTCACACCATGGCATGTCTTCTCAAAATTCAGCAAGGAAGTTACATATTTCCATAAACTGGCTCTGTTTGACCCAAAGGGAAAGCAGAGAAAAAGAGGAGAAGACTGAAAAGCTTTCCCTGAAGTCTTATTGGTAATCAGAGGCCCCAGTGTTTGGATATGAACCCCCAAGTTGCAGCAAACCCTCACTACCTTCCTGATGGTACACTTCTCTTCCTAGTAGCTCCACTCCTGACAAGTTGGCATTGCCAGATAGTTATTTCTCTCACATATCCAAAGGACTGTAAAGATACTATTACACCCCATTTACCTTTTGTGTATTGGCACATACTGTATACAAAAAAGAGAAGCATTTAAATAACCATCCAACAATATGCACAGACTGCTAGTTTGGGGCTGTCTAAAAATGCTTTAGATAAAACCATTGTACAAAGTTGATTTGTGTTGTTTTGTTGATACAGCTTGCTAAACAACAACTTGATATACTTTTCCTTCAATCCTTCTCACTTTCTCTCAAGCACACACACGAACACACACACATGAGTAGAGGCTGCTGAGGGGAGGATGGCTCATAATCATGGCTGGAACAGAGAGAATGGAATGGCATTAAACCATGTGTTTGATGTATTTGATACCATTCCATTTATTCAGCTCTACCCATTACCTTGAGCCAGTTCTCACCAATTAAGGTGCCACCAATCTCCAGTGACACACACACACACACACACACACACACACACACACACACACACACACACACACACACACACACACACACACACACACACACACACACACACACACACACACACACAGATACTTTTTTTCTTAGCTTACGTGCGCCTGAAAGCTGCCCTGATGTCAAACCCTTCCACAGCCCGGGCCTCTGAAACATGATAGAATAATCAGTTATCTCTTCTCTATCATTGATTTTTATACCACAGGTACTATAAAAAATAACTGATATTTACTGTATGCTTTAGCAAGGAAAGGCACTAAGGAGAAAATAAGAACAATTGTAGTTTCTGTTAAGCTGCCCCTAGTGATTGTATTGTGTGAGGGCACCCACCATGCACAGTTAGGTCAAAGTTGCAGCTGTCGAACTTGTCCCGGGATGACACCTCACACCTGTAAGCTCCAGCGAAACTGGGCTTGGCTGCAATGATCTGCATCTCAAAGGTGTAGACCTGAAAACAAAGGTAAAAAAATTCCTGGTAATAATAATGTCAGCCAAAACCATAAAACCTCTGAAGTCTTTTGCAAGGTGACCTCTAGGACTTTCCTGAACAACTTTTAACAGCTCATTGCAGTGTCCAACCTGTTCTTGTATCATGATGTTCAGAACTGTACATTGGTGACAACAGTATGTAACATGCTCATGTATGGGACAAAAGTCTAACCTTAGAGTTACGATCATAAAGCTCCTTGAGCTGCAGGTTCTTTCCAGACTTGCTAGCCAGGTCCATCCACTTCCCCTTAAACCACTTGATGGTGGGCTTCTTCAGCAGTGAAGCAGCATTCACTTTAGCCACAAAATTAATGTTCTCACCTGGACACAACAGTAGGGAAACATGCCTTGACATGCCCATAACATCTTTATGAATGGCTTGCATGAATGGCTATGATCTCTGGGGTGCTGTTCCTCACTAAGTTTCTCTGGAGGAGAGAGTCTCCTACATGGTTAAAATGTAATGGTGTCACTCACCCACAGCGACCTCCCCACTCTGGGGTTTCTCTGTAAACAGGCCAGTGAGGTCTGTCTTCGTGTCAGGGGCTTGACTTTCTGAGAAGGGAACAGGAAAATGTTAAACAGGACAAAGCAAGGGAGAAGCCGGGAGCAAGTAAACTACCAAGGATAGTTTCTACACAGAACCTCTGTGAAGGCTGATACAAAGCTAAATTGTGATACTGGCAAGTGCAGTGCACAAGTTTTTCAGTGAAGTATCTTACAATGTCTCCATTGTCATGCATTGTGACCCTACAACATCACCACAAGCGTGTATCCAGTAGCTCAAAGGATCGGTGGAAACAATCTGTAAACATTGGTCTAACCATCAAATCCTGGAGTGTCATGTGTCTGTATATTGGCACCTGGCTGAGGTGCTACTGGTGTAGTGTCCGCTGCTGCAGGTGTCTCTGCTGGGGCTGGGGCCTCCGCTGGAGCTAAAGTGTCTGTAGCAGCTGGATCTGGAGCTGCTGGGTCCCCACCCTGGGCTTCCTCTGGTAACAAAGAATTTACCATGAGAGACTCATAGAACTGAATGTTTCTCGGACTGTAGGCCACACACACTGAGTCTACAAAACATTAGGAACACCCCCCCCCACACAAGTTGGCTGGGTGTTCTATGGTGGTGGACCCCCGAAAAACTCAGATAATACTTTAATTCCACTCGACTCACATTTTAATTGCATAGACAATCCTGTGAAATCCACAATATCAAAAGTGTCACACAAGCAGGAAGATGGCATGCTTGGGGGGAGGCCTTCATGCAGGAACCAATGGGATGATCGAGGGGGGGCATCATGCAGGAACCAATGGGATGCTCGAGGGGTTACATTTTGTGGTGAAGCTTAGCCTTTGCACATGTTCTCTTAACTCATAAAATGTCTTAACATTTGAGAGCGCTTTGTTTCCATAGGCACATGTTTGATGTTGTTTTCCCAAATTGATAAACATGTTTGTTAAATCTATGTTACATATAAACGTACAGTAATTGCTAGCATTACAACATGTCATTCCCTTACCGTTTTTTGCAACATTGCACACATTTTGATTCATGTTTGGTATGCCTACGATATGTTGTTGCATTTCATTGACTATTTCTTCACCTCTGAGTGGGCACAATGTTTATAGCGCATATGGACTTTTGCAAGACTCACAAGGCAAGAGATCATTTTATTTCCATAAAAAGTGTTTGTTAGCTGTTTGTCCATGGCACTCCCCATCTGTTTCAAATGTGCAGTAGTCAATGAGAGAGTGTTGAATTTGGTTAACAAAAAATGGAATTGCTCATTTGCTACGTGAGGCTTATTTGATTGAATAGAAGTTCCGTAATGGTTAGGTTGTTACGAATGCATTACGAATGCACTAATATGAGTGAATGCACGTGGCATTTCGGCAACTTTGAAAAAAACAACTTTATATCAGTTGTGCCTGTTGTCATAGAGATAGATAGAGGACTCATCATGGATATAACCCGTTTTAACATGGACATTGCCATTGAGGGTTCCACCATTTTAAATTTCTCAACTAGGTGGGGATTCCTAAGAGTTGGGAGAAATCAGCCAATAAAGAAGAAGAAAATTGTTTACTTTAAAATGGAGACAGCCTCAATGGTGCTGCCCAGATGGTCACAGACGCTATAATGGCACAGATATACAGTACATCTCTATGGCCTGTTGTTCATACAAGTATCTTCACTCTCATTGGCTAGAATGGTTCCACCTGATCTCACCTCTTCCTGCCTGCCTTCCATCTTTAAAGGACATGTATTTTTGTTTGTTGGAGCGGTCAATCGACTATCTTGTCAATATAATAGACAATATTTTGGTAGATGGCTCTGAGTGGGCCTACCTGTAATGCATTTGTGTGCGGGTGCATTCTAATAGTTGTAGGTGGCCTTCTTGCGAGGACGTCAATATTATGAAGGATTCGACTGTGAATTAAATAAGTTCTGATGATTATTATGTCTGCTTTAGACTATTATTCCACACTGTAGAATAATTAATGAATATGCATTTTACATGACCAGTTATGGGTGAACTATCATTTTGACAGAGGTATGTCCCAGGGGGAGCTAAGAGAACATAATCGCCTGTTTGTTTACTCTATTTTTTGGGGGGCAGTTTCGGTAATTGTTAGGAGGCTGATGTGAGTCTGTTATACCCTAACCTGAGTCTGGAGTAGACATATTTGCCTGCCTCAAGGCATTTTCTTTTTCATTATAAGTGTTATGAGAAGTTTGGAAATATCTATTTTGGATTACTTTGTCAGTATTGGCAATTGAATGTCTGGATCACCATTGACATAAATAAAAGCATAACTTCTGCACCTGAACCTGCCTGCCTCTTGCAACATTTCTGCCCTTACCACTGCTACAAGGTCCCTATTTTACACATTTGTCTACGCTTATCTTGCAAATATTTCCATTTATCAACTTTGAACGGATCAAGTTTCCATGTGCACTGTGTTATCTCCTGTCAGATGCCTCTTGTGACTATCTATCCTGAGCACTTGCTGCTGTGGTTACTCATGAGGAAACAATCTGTTTGTGCCAGGCCAGGGTGAAGGTCATCAGGGAGGGTTTTATGTGAATCACAGCAGCCCTGGACAGGCTGGAGCTGCTCCAAGTCTGAGCTCTCCACAGCCACTCTCTGACCCCAGGCATTTTATCAAACCCCACACAGCTCCTACTGCCAGGCTGAAAGGGTTGCTGTGTGGTCAACTATGAAGGTAATGTTACAGTACACACTGTGCTCTGAGCTTGATGAAATGAAACATACTGAATAATTGTCTAAAACAGACTGTGATTGAGGTGATAACAACCAGCAGTGCAACAAACAGTGCTCAGTGTTCAAAACACATGTTTATGGTGTTTGGTGGCCTCTGTGCTCGGTGCTCCTCACACTGTGCTCATAGGTGAGTATGGCTCTGGAAAAAGGTCTACATCCTAACAGACTCCCACCTTCCTTCTCCTTCACTTCCTCCTTCACTTCCAATTTGACTTCCTCCATGACTTCTTTCTCTTTCACCTTAAGGTCAAACTTGACTTTTGACCCTCCGGCAATCACTGCATAGGCAGTGCCGTCCTTCTTGGTGACTGCTTGGATGGTAAGTGCTTGTTTCCATCTGCCTTGATCACATACTTGTTGCCAGAGGCAAGGTCCTTTGTGTTGCTCTGTCTTCTCACCTTCGCATCAGGCTTCCCTGTCTCTGTCTCAAAACCACTGTTGCCCCTTCCTCTGCCACCTGTGTCTTTGGTTTCTTGGCAAATGTTGAGACTCGAGAGGGAGGGATGGGTCAGAATGAAAGAATTCAGTTTAAGATGCCCAGTTTGTCATGGATTGTTGCAGTAAATTGTGATGTAAAACCTTTGAAGTGCACTATGATTATACACCATAGCAGTTCCATTATCAAAAGGAAGCTCTTCAGACAAATTACAAATAAGGTTATACAGTGCATTCAGAAAGTATTGTGACCACTTTCCTTTTTCCACATTTTGTTACATTACAGCCTTATTCTAAAATGTATTCAATATTTTTTTCCCCTCATCAATCTACACACAATACTCCATAATGACGAAGCGAAAACAGGTTTTTAGAAATGTTTGCAAATGCATAAAACAAATTGTAGGATTCAGACCCTTGGCTATGAGACTCGAAAGTGATCATCCCGAGATGCTTCTAAAACTTGATTGGAGTCCACCTGTGGCAAATTCAATTGATTGGACATGAATTGGAAAGACACACACCTGTCTATGTAAGGTCCCACAGTTGACCGTGTATGTCAGAGCAAAAATCAAGCCATGAGGTCGAAGGAATTGTCCGTAGAGCTCCGAGACAGGATTGTGTCGAGGCACAGATCTGGGGAAGGGAACCAAAACATTTCAGCAGCATTGAAGGTCCCCAAGAACACAGTGGCCTGCATCAATCTTAAATGGAAGGTGACCAACAACCCGATGGTCACTGACAGAGCTCCAGAGTTCCTCTGTGGAGATGGGAGAACCTTCCAGAAGGACAACCATCTCTGCAACAATCAGGCCTTCTATGGTAGAGTGGCCAGACGGAAGCCACTCCTCAGTAAAAGGCGCATGACAGCCTGCTTGGAGTTTTCCAAAAGGCACCTAAATGACTCTAAGACCATGAGAAACAAGATTCTCTAGTCTGATGAAACCAAGATTGAACTCTTTGGCCTGAATTCCAAGCATCACATCTGGCGGAAACCTGGCACCGTCCCTACGGTGAAGCATGGTGGTGGAAGATTCATGCTGTGTGGATGTTTTTCAGTGGCAGGGACTGGGAGACTCATCAGGATTGAGGTAAAGATGAACGGAGCAAAGTACAGAGCGATCCTTGATGAAAACCTGCTCCAGAGCGCTCACGACCCCTGACTGGGGTGAAGGTTAACCTTCTAGCAGGAAAACAGCCCTAAGCACACAGCTAAGAAAACGCAGGAGTGGCTTCAGGACAAGTCTCTGAATGTCCTTGAGTGGCCCAGCCAGAGCTCGGATTTGAACCCAATCGAACATCTCTGGAGTGACCTCAAAATAGCTGTGATGTGACACTCCCCATCTAACCTGACAGAGCTTGAGAGGATCTGCAGAGAAGAATGGGAGAAACTCCCCAAATACAGGTCTGCCAAGCTTGTAGCGTCATACCCAAGAAGACTGGAGGCTGTAATCGCTGCCAAAGGTGCTTCAACAAGGTACTGAGTAATGGATCTGAATACTGATGTAAATGTGATATTCCCATTGGTTTTTAAAATACGTTTGCAAAAAAAGAAAAAAACTGTTGCTTTGTCATTATGGAATATTGTGTGTAGATTGATGAGGGGGGAAATGAAATACATTTTAGAATAAGGCTGTAAAGTGTCAAAATGTGGAAAAAGTCAAAGGGTCTGAGTACTTTCCGAATGCACTGAATAGAGCCTTAATTGTACCACAGTCTTGAATTCAGTTGAATTAATCTATTGAAATTGATAAATGCTGAAAATGCTGATTTTATCATTGCAATCATCTCTGCATTGCAGTGGGTTAATATCAGAGCTATCCAATGTGTTTTGATTGTCTAATACATTTCTCCTCTCTGTGAGTCGTATCAGGTGTTTTATTACCCTCTAACCAGAGAATGGTTTCCAATCAGCCCATTACATCTCGAATGAAATGACCTCCACATAGAGCAAGATGACCCTATGGGTTTAAATACAGAATGCATATGTGCCCCACTAATAAATGCACTCAGCAGGCGACCCCAGTGACAGGGACACAGGTAGCACAGTAGAGGGATTAGTGAGACTATTTTAGTTGTGAAGCGAGCATAGAAAGAATGTTACACCTTTGCTGGGCTTCCAAGTGTGCTTCTTTTTTCAGGCTAGTGATGACTGGTATCTCCTCCTTAACCTTAACAGTGTATTTATTGGGCCTATTTATATTACATTTCACTCCAATTCCTCCATATAAAGTACAGTAAATCAGAAAAAATATGAGGGTTGAAACATAATTTTAATGAACAACAGTTATTGTAAAAAGAAAAGCAAAGCAGCTAGCTAGCATTAGGACCAGGAAGTGTTTACCCAATGAACTTATATAGTTCACCTGTATCTTCTAGTTCTTGTTTTATTTCAGTCCAAATAGTTCACCACAAACAATTTCTTCATCAGTTGGGGAATTCAAAACCACTTTGCAGTGCAAAGCATCTTTGTATCAGTAGAGAGACTCATTCTTCATTTAAAAGATACTTCAATAAAAATCTGATTTACAGAATAATTATCTGTTGATAGCAGGGTCTTGATGCTAATACTAAATGACTTTGGGAGATCTTGAACACTAGATGTCTTAGCGACATACTGTATCTGAGTAACTGATTCTGGGAGGAGGCTGCATTGTCATCTGATCTGTTGAGTTGCTCTTTCCACAGTGAATGGCAATGCATTCCATGTGACCCAAAAAAGTGGAAAGTAATTTGTCGGGTTGGTATCCTGTGAGGCATTTCTGGATCATCGGCACATGAGTGATGTTTACACATGAACTCAGTGGTGCATGAGATGATGCACTCAATGTAGAACTTACTCTTACATACACTCCCCTATGTATTTATTTGGACAGTGAAGCTAAAACTTTGAGATAAAATGTTATATGAGGCGACAGTACAGAATGTCGCCTTTTATTTTGGGGGTATTTTCATACATATCTGTTTTACCGTTTAGAAATCAATGCACTTTATGTATCTAGTCCCCCCATTTGAAGGTGTCATAAGTATTTGTACAAAATCACTTGCAGTGTATAACATTTTGTCAAAAGTATTTGCTTCCATATTCGTAGCACGTAATGACTACATCAAGCTTGTGACTGTACACATTTATTGGATGCATTTGCAGTTTGCTTTCGTTGTATTTCAGATTATGTTGTGCCCAATAGCAATGTATGGTGAAAAATGAGTTGTTACATTTTGGAGTCACTTTTATTGTAAATAAGATTCAAATGTGTTTCTGACCACTTCTACATTAATGTGGATGCTACCATGATTATGGATAATCATGAATGAATCGTAAATAATGATGAGTGAGAAAGTTACAGATGCACAAAGATCATGCCCCCAAAACATGCTAACCCTTACACATTGTTTGGGGGGGTATGATATTTATGCCTCTGTAACTTTCTCACTCATCACTGTTCATAATTCAGCAATTATTATTCTTAATCAAGTGAATTGTTCCAAATACAAATACTGACACCTTCAAATGGGTGGACTAGATACATAAAGAGCTTACATTTCTAAACTGTCACGGTCATCATAATGAGGAGACCAAGGCGCAGCGTGGTAAGCGTACATAACTCTTTAATGAAAGAGAGAACACTGAACAAAACTATAAAAAACAACGAACCGTGAAGCAATATGGCTCGTGCAGAACAGGCAACTAAACATAGAAAAACAACCCACAAAATACCCAAGGAATATGGCTACCTAAATATGGTCCCCAATCAGAGACAACGATAAACAGCCACCTCTGATTGAGAACCAATCTAGGCAACCAATGACATATAAACCCCTAGACTAGGAAAAACCCTAGACAATACTAAAACTAAACAAACCACTGACCTAACCTGACCTAACCAAAATAATGAAGAAAACAAAGATAACTAAGGTCAGGGCGTGACATAAACGGTGAAACAGATCATATCTGTATACTGTATATATATAATACAATATAAAACTACAAATCAAATCAAATGTTATTAGTCACATGCCCGAATACAATATGTCGAACATCTCTGGAGTGACCTCAAAATAGCTGTGAAGTGACACTCCCCATCTAACCTGACAGAGTTTGAGAGGATCTGCAGAGAAGAATGGGAGTAACTCCCCAAATACAGGTGTGCCAAGCTTGTAGCGTCATACCTAATCTTACAGTGAAATGCTTATTTACAAGCCCCTAACCAACAATGCAGTTAACAAAAAAAATACGGATAAGAATAAGAAATAAAAGTAACAAAGAGCAGCAGTAAAATAACAATAGTGAGACTATATACAGGGGGGTACCGGCACAGAGTCAATGTGCAGAGACACCGCCTGGTATAGAGGTCCTGGATGGCAGGAAGCTTGGCCCCAGTGATGTACTGGGCCGTTCGCACTACCCTCTCTTTTGCCTTGCGGTCTGAGGCCGAGCAGTTGCCATACCAGGCAGTGATGCAACTGGTCAGGATGCTCTCGATGGTGCAGCTGTAGAACTTTTGAGGACCCATGCCAAATCTTTTCAGTCTCCTGAGGGGGAATAGGTTATGTCGTGCCCTCTTCACGACTGTCTTGGTGTGCTTGGACCATGTTAGTTTGTTGGTGATGTGGACACCAAGGAACTTGAAGCTCTCAACCTGCTTCACTGCAACCCCGTAACGGGATTTCTTATAAGGGTCTTCTTTCAGGGTTAGAGTCCCGCTCCTTGAAAGTGGCAGCTCTAGCCTTTAGCTCAGGGCGGATGTTGGCTGTAATCCATGGCTTCTGTTTGGGGTATGTACGTACGGTCACTGTGGGGACGACGTCATTGATGCTCTTATTGATGGAGCCAATGACTGATTTGGTGTACTCCTCAATGCCATCGGAGGAATCCCGGAACATATTCCAGTCTGTACTAGAAAAACTGTCCTGTAGCTTAGCATCTGCTTCATCTGACCACTTTCTTATTGATCTAGTCACTGTTGCGTCCTGCTTAAATGTTTTGCTTGTAAGCAGGAATTAGGAGGATAGAATTATGGTCAGATTTGCCAAATGGAGCGTGAGGGAGAGCTTTGTATGCGTCTCTGTGTGTGGAGTAAAGGTGGAGTTTTTTTCCCTCTGGTTGCACATTTAACATGCTGATAGAAATTTGGTAAAACAGATTTAAGTTTCCCTGAATTAAAGTCCCCGGCTACTAGGAGCACCGCCTCTGGGTGGGAGTTTTCTTGTTTGCTTATGGCGGAATACAGCACATTCAATTTTGGTCTTAGTGCCAGCCTCAGTCTGTGGTGGTATGTAAAACAGCTACGAAAAGTACAGATGAACTCTCTAGGTAGATAATGTGGTCTACAGCTTATCATGAGATACTCTACCACAGGCGAGCAATAGCTTGAGACTTCCTTAGATATCGTGCACCAGCAGTTATTTACAAAAATAAATTCAGCAAAAAAAGAAATGTCTCTTTTTCAGGACCCTGCCTTCAAAGATAACTCGTTAAAATCCAAATAACTTCACAGATCTTCGTTGTAAAGGGTTTAAACACTGTTTCCCATGCTTGTTTAATGAACCATAAACAATTAACGAACATGCACATGTTGAATGGTCGTTAAGACACCAGCTTATAGACGGTAGGCAATTAAGGTCATAGTTATGAAAACTTAGGACACTAAAGAGGCCTTTCTACTGACTCAGAAAAACACCAAAAGAAAGATGCTCAGGGTCCCTGCTCATCTGCGTGAACGTGCCTTAGGTACGCTGCAAGGAGGCATGAGTACTGCAGATGTGGTCAGGGCAATAAATTGCAATGCCCGTACTGTGACATGCCTAAGACAGTGCTACAGGGAGACAAGACGGACAGCTGATCGTCCTCGCAGTGGCAGACCACGTGTAACAACACCTGCACAGGATCGGTACATCTGAACATCACACCTGCGGGACAGGTACAGGATGGCAACAACAACTGCCCGAGTTTACACCAGGAATGCACAATCCCTCCATCAGTGCTCAGACTGTCTGCAATAGGCTGAGAGAGGCTGGACTGAGGGCTTGTAGGCCTGTTGTAAAGGCAGGTCCTCACCAAACATCACCGGCAACATTGTCGCCTATCTGCACAAACCCACAGTCGCTGGACCAGACAGGACTGGCAAAAGGTGATCTTCACTGACGAGTAGGGGTTCTCTCTCACCAGGAGTGATGGTCGGATTCACGTTTATCGTCGAAGGAATGAGCTTTACACCGAGGCCTGTACTCTGGAGCGGGATCGATTTGGAGGTGGAGGGTTCGTCATGGTCTGGGGCAGTGTGTCACAGCATCATCGGCCTGAGCATGTTGTCATTACAGGCAATCTCAACGCTGTGCATTACAGGGAAGACATCCTCCTCCCTCATGTGGTACCCTTTCTGCAGGCTCATCCTGACATGACCCTCCAGCTTGTCAATGCCACCAGCCATACTACTCGTTCTGTGCGTGATTTCTTGCAAGACAGGAATGTCAGTGTTCTGCCATGGCCAGCGAAGAGCCCGGATCTCAATCCCATTGAGCATGCCTGGGACCTGTTTGATCGAAGGGTGAGGGTTAGGGCCATTCCCCCCAGGAATGTCCGGGAACTTGCAGGTTCCTTGGTGGAAGAGTGGGGTAACATCTCACAGCAAGAACTGGCAAATCTGGTGCAGTCCATGAGGAGGAGATGCACGGCAGTACTTAATGCAGCTGGTGGCCACACCAGATACTGACTGTTACTTTTGATTTTGACCCCCCCTCCCCTTTGTTCAGGGACATATTATTGCATTTCTGCGAGTCACATGTCTGTGGAACTTGTTCAGTTTATGTCTCAGTTGTTGAATCTTGTTATGTTCATACAAATACTTACACATGTTAAGTTTTCTGAAAATAAACGCAGTTGACAGTGAGAGGATGTTTCTTTTTTTGCTGAGTTTACATAGCACGCCACCCCTTGTCTTACCAGACGCCACTGTTCTATCCAGCTGGTACAGCGTATAACCAGCCAGCTGTATGTTGATAGTGTTGTCGTTCAGCCATGACTCCATGAAGGATATTACAGTTTTGAATGTCCCGTTGGTAGTGTAATCTTGAGCGTAGGTCATCTATTTTATTCTCCAAAGATTGCACGTTTGCTAGCAGAATGGAAGGAAGTGGGGGTTTATTCAATTGCCTACGAATTATCAGAAGGCAGCCCGCCCTTTGTCCCCTTTTTCTCTGCCTCCTCTTCATGCAAATCACAGGGATCTGGGCCTGTTCCCGAGAAACAGTATATCGTTCGCGTCGGGCTCGTCAGACTCGTTAAAGGAAAAAAAGTATTCTGCCTGTCCGTGGTGAGTAATCACAGTCCTGATGTCCAGAAGTAATTTTTGGTCATAAGAGACGGTAGTGCCAACATTATGTACAAAATAAGTAAGGAAATAAGTTACAAAAAAACGCAAATAAACGAACAAAAAACCACAATCGATTGGGGACATGTAAAACAACATCCTCGTCTTCCTCTGAATAGGTGAAACAAGGATCAGACCAATACGCAGCGTGGTAGTTGTCCATGGTTTTTAATAAGAAAAACTGAACATGAACACATATACAAAATATTAAAGTGAACTAACCGAGTGGCACAAACACTGACACAGGAAACAATCACCCACAAAATACCCAAAGAATATGGCTGCCTAAATATGGTTCCCAATCAGAGACAATGATAGATAGCCTCTAATTGAGAACCAATCTAGGCAACCATAGACATACAATTTACCGAGACAGGAAACAGCCCTATAAACATACAAAACGACCTAGAAAGGACACAGCCCCATAAACATGCAAAACCCCTAGACAAGGCTAAACACATAAATCCCCCATGTCACACCCTGACCTAACCAAAATAATAAAGAAAACAAAGATAACTAAGGCCAGGGCGTGACAATCTGCCTTCTTCTCCGGCTTTATTATAAATACCCTAAAATAAAAGATGACATTCTGTACTGTCGCTTCATATAAAACACTTGATCTCAAATCCAAAATGCTGGAGTATAGAGCCAATTTAAAGTTTAGCTTCACTGTCCCATATGTAGGGGATTGTAAATATGCAAAGCCCATGCAGACTAATTTGGTAACAATAGGCTCCATAACGATCCAGAATAAAATGACAGTGGGCTGTTTTCAATATAACCATAACCATGTTTGTGTAGTAGCTCTGTTTACACAACTCCTGCCACAGCACATATGTGCATTATTCTGAAAATTAGAATTCTGTGAGAACATTTTACAGGGAAAAAAGGCTTGTTTATAAGGTGATGCATAAACACTGCAATGTGAGATGATGGTTGGACAACTGTCTTCATGAGTTCATGGGGATGAGTATATAAGTGGTCTGTACTTTTATGTTAATCCTACTGTTGCTCTGCTTTGTAACCAAAACTGGGTTGGCCTCTACTGTATGTGTTTTAAAACATTGAAAGACATACATTGCTTAGCACATGGACCCTTTTCCCAAGGGCTGGAGGATGGAGGAGGGTGTGGTCAAAGAAACACAGTATGGAGACAGTGTTACTTTTCTCACACAGGAAGAGGGGGTGTTACTTCTCTATTTTTAAAAAGGCTTGGAAGTAACCACCAGTACATTGCATTCGGAAAGTATACAGACCCCTTCCATTTTTCCACATTGTTTTTACGCAACAGCCCTATTCTAAAATGGATTCAATTAATTAAAAACAGAAATGCCTTATTTACATAAGTATTAATACCCTTTGCCATGAGACTCGAAATTGGGCTCAGGTGTATCCTGTTTCCATTGATCATCCTTGAGATGTTTCTAAAAACTTGACTAGAGTCCACCTGTGGTAAATTAAATTGATTGGACATGATTTGGAAAGGCACATACCTTGTCCGTAGAGCTCCAAGGCAGGAATGTGTCGAGGCACAGATCTACGGATGGGTACCAAACCATTTCTGCAACATTTAAGGTCCCCAAGAAAACAGTAGCACTCCATCATTTTTAAATGGAAGAAGTTTGGAACCACCAAGATTCTTCCTAGAGCTGAGCAATCAGTGGAGAAGGGCCTTGGTCAGGGAGGTGTTCCTCTGCGGAGCTGGGAGAACCTTCCAGAAGGACAACCATCTCTGTAGCACTCCACCAATCAGGCCTTTATGGTAGAGTAGCCAGACAGAAGCCATTCCTCAGTACAAGGCATATGACAGCCCGCTTGAAGTTTGCCAAAAGGCACCTAAGGACTCTAAGACCATGAGATGGAACCTGTTCTGATGGAACCAAGATTGAACTCTTTGGCCTGAATGCCAAGCATCACGTCTGGAGGAAACCTGTCACTACCCCTACGGTGAAGCATGGTGGTGGCAGCATCATACTGTGGGGATGTTTTTCAGTGGCAGGGACTGGGAGACTAGTCAGGATCGAGGGAAAGATGAACGGAGCAAAGTACAGAGAGATGCTTCAAAGGTGCTTCAAGAAAGTACTGAGTGAAGGATCTGAATACTTGTGTAACTGTAATATTGAATTTTTGTATTTTTCATACATTTGAAAATCCTTCTAAAAATCTGTTTTTGCTTTGTAATTATGTGGTATTGTGTGAAGATTGATGAGGGGGAAAAACTATTTAATCAATTTTAGAATAAGTCTGTAACATAACAAAATGTGGAAATAGTCTGAATACTTCGAATGCACTGTACACTCCCTTTACAGTTTCAATGGATCAAATAGAGAGAAGAACTGCACAGAAGACATGCATAGCTAATATGAAGCTGAAGAGGCAGGCATTGGTAAAGTTCACCCTTGTAACAGCAACAACTTTCAAATGTCACCTCTCTGAAATGCAACTGTGAAGACAAGAATCTATGACATGAGATGATCAGTGATCAAAAGTCCCACCAGTCCCACAGGTTGGGGGGGATTTGTTATTATAGAGGGAAAAGGGAGAGGAGGTTAAAAAAAATCCAGTGACGTCTTTAGATAGCAGCTGGAGATGCTGCAGTTAAACAAGTCTGATCAAGCACACTTACCTGTTTTTTTGACCGGCTCTGGCATCCTGATTGAACGTTTCTTCCAGAAAGTAACCAACAATAACTTACACACTCCTTCCTAGCTCACCCCTTGCGTTTAATAGTGGGGTTCCTGAGCAACCCCTCTTCACAACAGTACCAACCCACCCTCTTTTGTCACGATGTCTAGACCCAATCCCCTTTCTGTCCGGCAATGAGATAATAGACGTGCATCCCCTCATCCCTCCCTATCCTTCCACCCCACACTCATACAACCCCAGACCTCTCTGACCTCCTGCAGACCATATTTCAACCATCCCTTCTCCCGACACCGCAGCTGCATGACAGGCGAGGCGAGGGAGGGAGGGAATGGGAGGTGGGGGGTTAAATTTAGAACCTGAGTCCAGCAACGTCTCCTGCTCTTTCTAGATTTGTGCTGCTGCCTGGCCTTGCATAAAGTAGTAGCTGCTTCAGAAAACAACAGACAGGAGGCTAGAGTAATCCTTTTATCTGTTGGCAGGAATATGACTGCTTTTCCCCTGGTGAACCAGGACTTCCAGGAATCCTTCCATGGCTGTCCGAAGCCTCTGCTTGGTGGCATAGCGAGGACATGATAGACTAACAGACTGACTGGAGTAAAGTATTATGGAGTGTTAACTGTGGAGGCGGTTGAGCAACCACACCTTAGTGGAGTATTTTGGGATAATAAGGGATGTCTGACCCTGATCGTTAACATTACATCCTGATCATTTTAGGACTTTTTGTGTTTTACCTTGGCCTTGTGTCTGCCCAGTTTTCTGAATTGTCCCAGCTGTTATTGCAAACTACCTTGTACTTCCTAAAAACAATACAGTAAAAGTCAAATGTTTGGACACACCTAATCATTCCAGGATTTTTCTTTATTTGTACTATTTTCAACATTGTAGAATAATCGTGAAGACATCAAAACTATTAAATAACATATGGAATCATGTAGTAACCAAAAAAGTACAAATATATTTGAGACTTTTCAAAGTAGCCACCCTTTGCCTTGATGACAGCTTTGCACACTCTTGGCATTCTCTCAACCAACTTCATGAGGTAGTCACCTGGAATGTACTTAAATGAACAGGTGTGCCTTTTTAAAAGTTAAATAGTGGAATTTCTTTCCTTCTTAATTGAGTCAATCAAATCAAATCAAATCAAATTTATTTATATAGCCCTTCGTACATCAGCTGATATCTCAAAGTGCTGTACAGAAACCCAGCCTAAAACCCCAAACAGCAAGCAATGCAGGTGGAGAAGCACAGTGGCTAGGAAAAACTCCCTAGAAAGGCCAATACCTAGGAAGAAACCTAGAGAGGAACCAGGCTATGTGGGGTGGCCAGTCCTCTTCTGGCTGTGCCGGGTGGAGATTATAACAGAACATGGTCAAGATGTTCAATGTTCATAAATGACCAGCATGGTCGAATAATAATAAGGCAGAACAGTTGAAACTAGAGCAGCAGCACAGTCAGGTGGAAGTTGAAACTGGAGCAGCAGCATGGCCAGGTAGACTGGGGACAGCAAGGAGTCATCATGTCAGGTAGTCCTGGGGCATGGTCCTAGGGCTCAGGTCAGTTGAAACTGGAACAGCAGCATGGCCAGGTGGACTGGGGACAGCAAGGAGTCATCATGTCAGGTAGTCCTGGGGCATGGTCCTAGGGCTCAGGTCCTCCGAGAGAGAGAAAGAAAGAGAGAAGGAGAGAATTAGAGAACGCACACTTAGATTCACACAGGACACCGAATAGGACAGGAGAAGTACTCCAGATATAACAAACTGACCCCAGCCCCCCGACACATAAACTACTGCAGCATAAATACTGGAGGCTGAGACAGGAGGGGTCAGGAGACACTGTGGCCCCATCCGAGGACACCCCCGGACAGGGCCAAACAGGCACAATCAGTTGTGTTGTGACAAGGTAGGGGTGGTATACGGAAGATAGCCCTATTTGGTAAAAGACCAAGTCCATATTATGGCAAGAACAGCTCAAATATGTAAAGAGAAACAACTGTCCATCATTACTTTAAGACATGAAGGTCAGTCAATTAGAAGAATTTCAAGAACTTTTCAAGTTTATTCAAGTGCGGTCGTAAAAACCATTAAGCGCTATGATGAAACTGGCTCTCATGAGGACCGCCACAGGAAAGGAAGACCCAGAGTTACCTCTGCTGC
Organism: Oncorhynchus kisutch; assembly: GCF_002021735.2. Lineage (NCBI taxonomy): Eukaryota > Metazoa > Chordata > Actinopteri > Salmoniformes > Salmonidae > Oncorhynchus > Oncorhynchus kisutch. The sequence continues at coordinate 71,255,692 of NC_034181.2, read as the reverse complement.
AGAGGATAAGTTCATTAGAGTTAACCGCACCTCAGATTGTGAAGCATTCATTTGGGCTGCAGAGTTCAAGTAACAGGCACATCTAAACATCAACTGTTCATCAAAGACTGCATGAATCAGGCCTTCATGGTCGAATTGCTGCAAAGAAACAACTACTTAAGGACACCAATAAGAAGAAGATACTTGCTTGGGCCAAGAAACACGAGCAATAAACATTAGACTGGTGTAAATCTGTCCTTTGAAAAAAAAAATTATAAGACACAGGGTTTTCTTTATAAGACACAGAGTAGGTGAACGGTTGATCTCCGCATGTGTGGTTCCCACAGTGAAGCATGGAGGACGAGGTGTGATGGTGTGGGAGAGCTTTGCTGGTGACACTGTCAGTGATTTATTTAGAATTCAAGGCACACTTAACTAGCATGGCTACCACAGTATTCTGCAGCGATACGCCATCCCATCTTGTTTGTGCTTAGTGGGACTATCATTTATTTTTAACAGGACAATGACCCAAACACACCAGGCTGTGTAAGGGCTATTTGATCAAGAAGGAGAGTGATGGAGTGCTGCATCAGATGACCTGGCCTCCACAATCACCCGACCTCAACCCAATTGAGATGGTTTGGGATGAGTTCGACCGCAGAGTGAAGGAAAAGCAGCCAACAAGTGCTCTGCATATGTGGGAACTCCTTCAAGACTATTGGAAAAGCGTTCCAGGTGAAGCTGGCTGAGAGAATGCCAAGAGTGTTGAAAGCTGTCATTTAGGAAAAGGGTGGCTACTTTGAAGAATCTAAAATCTAAAATATATGTTGATATACAATATAACTTTTGGGGGGGTTACTACATCATTTCATAGTTTCTATAATGTAGAAAGTAGCAGAAATAAAGAAAAACCCTTGAATGAGTATGTGTATCCAAACTTTTGACTGGTACTGTATATGCTTTTATTTTCAACCTTGTTTTATTGCTCAGTCAGTAATAAATGCCGGAGGGTTCACTTAAATCAACCCTCACTGTTTCTATGATTTTGCATTATTCAATTGAATTATTCTAACTATATCCCTGTCCTTTATGTCTCCTCAGTTGTATTTATTAATTGATTTATCCCAGAGGAACTGTAGGGAAAATACACTTAAAACTATTATCTGTCTCTTGATGGTGTCCTCCCTGGATACCTCACTTTGTGTCACTTTTCACAGCAGACTGTGCCCTGTGCTCCCATCATAGAGCTGTGTCAGCACCCAGAATTATTTACACCTACAGGCTTCAGCTGCCACATAACTGGGTTGGGGGTGGGTGGATGGTGGGGGACGGGGTGGCCTTGTCTGCTGCCAGCGGGCCCAGTAAAGTCTCCATGGCTGCCCACATGTCTATATATTATCTGGCTCGGCCACTGGGGTTCTGCGTAGATGGCTGTGATTCCCAGAGGATTTGCTAAAGCCAGTCTGTGATGTGCTGGAACAATGCGAGGATGAGTCGACTAAAACCACATGGCGTGTGAGAAATAGAAATGCTTTCGAGTTCCTCACATGCAGATATGTAACTGAGTCATGCCAACATCCAAACATGCCAACATGTGTTATACAGAGAGCACATAGAGTACGGAAGAACAACTGGTCATATACACTTTCATACAGTTCAAACAGGGGTCTATGATTGAGAGCATGGGAGAAATATCCCTGTGTTGGTATTCTTAGGCTAGGTATAGATTGCACCTTAGCTCAGAGGAGGCATGGGTCTGTGCTTCATTTTTGAACACAAGCAGACGATAAGGGCTGGGTCACAAGCCTCTTCACCCTCCCCCATTTCAGGAACAAGTCAATGGGATGTGACAGGGAAGTAATAGTCAAGGGGAGGATCCGGAAAGGTTGCAGGTCTCCCAATGTTCAGAAGGGTTTTACTTCCCAAAGTCTTGAGCTAACATGAGTTAGTATGTAATACACATGTAATACCATCATACAAAGATATAAGCTTTATACCACGGCTTGGCTGAATACTCAAATCTGATTAGCAAAAGCTAACGTATAATATGTTGTGTTTGTGTGCTGCTACAGCAAAGGTTAAGCAACAGGAATTGCTTATCCAAAGTCAGTGCATTTCAGAGTATCAAATCAATGTCATTAATGCTAAAGAGTTCTTTATCAGTCTTTTTGTTTGTTAACGTTGCATCCAAGTCTAATTGATGTCAAATGTGCACAATGGTCAGTGAGTCCAACAGTGCGTAGAAGAAAGGAGATCTCTGAGGACTTCTAGTGGTCATCTGTATTATCACTCCTGTAAGCATTCTGGTGATAATGATTGACAGTATCATTTAAAACAGCCCTATTTCTAAGTGCTAATGGAATGTAAAAGGTCCAGATGTGTGTGTGCAATCATTGAGTCAAAATGTGCTAATTGTCAGATTCCATTAAGTCACTGGCTTTGACGTTCACATAAATGCTTTTTACAAGAGCAGCAAAAACAGTTATTGTTGATTTGAACACAAACAATACTATATACAGTTAACTATCTCTCGCTGTCACTACCCTTTTCAGGACTTCCACTATGTTTCTCCCTCTACAAATGGGAATATGGCCTCCTCTCCAAGTGAGACCTCCCCCCCAGCACTTCACCACTGAACTGATAAGTCAGCTTCTTCTTGACCTTTTTGACCTCGCCTGTCTTGCCGTAGTTGCGAAGAGCCCGTGCCATCTTCTGGTAGGTCATTTTCTTGCGGTTGCCCTTCTGTACGCCCCACCGATGTGCCAGTGCCTCCTTGTGTTTCGAGGAGAACTGGAAGGTGCCCTTGTCCCTGTCCACCCACCAGATACTGTCCTTCATGTCCCCATTCCTCAGCAGATCCAGCAGGAACTGGTACAGACGGATCTTCTTCTTGTTGCCTATATTAATGTTGATAAAAGTACAAAATGGTTAAACATGCAATGAATCAGTTGAGGATGTTCCCTAACTATGACCTACATGGAGTAGGATTATTGGGACCTCAAAAATAAAAAAATATGTGAGATATTAGGTATGCATTTATGAATTAATTCCTTACCCAATTCTCCCCTTGTTACGTGGGCGATGTGGTCCCTCAGACACTCCTCATCGGACACTTCTAGTGGAGGGCTGCGGCCTCCTGGCTCCTCGTCGTCTGAGCTCCTCATCGTCTGAGGAGAGGGGTGCAAGTAGCCCATGGCACGAGGGTAATATGGCACCTTGGACACCACAAACAACAATAACCATGTAGTCATTACAATACAAAACCATCATTACAATTACAATACATTATTTTTGGAGCAGTATTCACTGAGAAATTACAACTAAACAAATTAGATACCATGCTGATCATGTTATATACACAGTGAGGCGCAAGTGTTATTAATGACGGCAACCATTTTTACTCCCCCAATCAACTTTCCCCACCACAGGTGGCTGGTAGCACCTTAAATAGGGAGGACTGGCACATAGTAATGGCAGAATAAATGGAATGGTATCAAACACTCCATTCCAGCCACCTGTGTTGCAGAACAAATCCGATTGGTTTTGAACTCTGAATCTTGTAAATAACTTTGAGTTACAAGTTGTAATGTTGTAAAATCATGTTTGTGTTACAGTAGTCAAACAAATGTGACAGTATCTCTAAGATACAACTGGTCTCCTGACTTGAAGCAAAGAGTAAAATGTAGAAAACTAGCAACCTTATGCTAAGCTAATTAGTCCAAGAAAGCTAGCTAAGCATTTAGCAACCTCTTAGCTACTCATGTTGAATTTATAAATATAATGTTGAGTCATAGAATATAGAAAGCTAGGTCTTGAATATACCTGTAAAACCCATTTACTTTATCAAAGTATTTAGTTGAATAAGCTATACAAACTTCTGGGGGAAGAAAAGTAAAATGCTAAGCTAAATGTAGCTTAGCTGAGCAGAGACCTACTGCCTTCTAATGTTGAATTATAAAATAAAAATAGCTAGTAAGTTAGGTCTCAAATATGCTAGCAGGTCAGTTAATACTTGTTTTATTAAAAGTGTAGTTGAATAAGCAATATCAACAACAAAAATGGAACAGACTGTTTATGCTACCCTGGGGGCAGAAATGGTAGTTTGGGTCAAGATCACTTGATGCCCTAAGGGTAGACTTTAAGCAGACTGGAATAAAATGTTTAAATTCTTCCCCGGGGGCAGTAATGTTAATTTGGGTTAAGATCACTTTGGTGCCCTAAGGGCAACCATGGACACATGGTCATTTCCATGTAAAAGGACCCATGAACAACAACATGTGAAGTTCATAGGAGAAATTAAGACAGATATACATTTTTCAACCATTTTCCATTTTCCAATTAAAATAATTTTGAAGTAAAGACCCCTGCCAACTAATATCAACACTTTCATATTTATATGTTTCTGCCTTCTATAAGTTTAAGAACATTGCCTTGTGCTTTGAAATTCCGTTACCAAAACCCCACATATGTTTAAGATATTTTCTAATTTCTCTCCTTCATGAGGGAGGATAGTGAAAGTTCACAGAAATAAAAAGTACACCTATCAATTATTATAGTGTTTTTACTGATATCAATTTTGTTCATAAATTATTATGTGATAAAAACTCTAAATTCTGTTACCAAATTGGTAATGGAACTTCCCAAATATCAGTAATGGGATTTCTGCAATTTAATTGGCTACAATGGGAAATCACAGTATTTACAAACCACAGTTGGGTTCACAAGTTTGGAGAACACAGTACTATACAGTACTATTCCCAAATAAAAGTAGAGTAGAGTTCAGTACAGTAAAGAAAAGAAAAGTATAGTATAGTACAGTACCGTACTGTACTGTACAGTACAGTACACTATAACTCTACTCTACTGTTCTGTGCTCTGCTGTATTGTACTCTACTGAGCTCTTTGGTGGTGTACTTTGATGTCCAAACTTATGAAACATAGACGTCTATGACTAGTTCAGATTTGGTCCAGTTCGGACCAAGCAAATTTGGTCTCGTTTGGGGGCAGAGCTCATTAAAATAATAGCTGTTGTGTAGAATAATACCCAAATATGGATATTTGGATATTGCATATGTATACCTTTCTGTACCTATTTAGAACAGATCCCCATGAAGAGAATGACATTCATATCCATAATTTCTATGTAGTACAGATCAGGTACCCATGATGAAACTTTGTTACCGCAATTCAATTACCCGGTGTAAATCCACTTCACTTGTAGTTCCATAACCAAAATAGATGTTTTCAAAGTCAAGGTGACTTTAGCTGACACCCCATTCTTTCTGCAGATATTGTTGAATCCTAATTCTGAATTCTTAATTCTGAGTTTTTGGAAAATGTGGACACATAAAAAACTGAGGGAGATTTTACAGAAATTCTGTTACCAAACTTTGAATCTGTACAGGTCTTCCAGTAAATGTGTTTTTGTTAAATTTTCTGTGTAAATTGTTAAATGTAGTCCTTGTGCATAGAGTCCTTGTGCACTGTATGGTTTGTTAAACTTTAAAATAAATCAGTTTTGTTTGGCATACATTTTAAGTGAAAAATCTGAGTTGTGGAATTGCCCTTTTCTAAATGCTATGGTTATCTTCACCCAAACTATCATTTACTGGCATATTTGAGACCTAGCTAGCTAGCACTATTCTTTGACTCAACATTAGTAAAATATAGCTATCTGCTAGCCAACTCGTTCTGTTTAGCTTAGCATTTTATATTGATGCCCCTGGAGTAGCATAACTATCCATCCCTGTTGTGTTTTGTCATATAGCTTATTCAACTTAACATTTCAATAAAGCAAATGTTACCTGACTTACTTGTATATTTGACACCTAATTAGCTATAGTAGTTATATTTTTTCCTTCAACATGAGTAGCTACGGTTGATAAATGCTTAGCTAACTAGCTTGCTCTGATTATCTTAGCATGTCGCTGCTAGCTTGCTGCATTTGACTGTTTCAAGTCAGGAGACCAGTTGTATCTTAGAGGTATTGTCACATTTGTCTGACTACCCATAATAACAACATGTTTTATTTACATGATTCTCAGTTCAAACCTTCGCCATGTTTTTAAGAGCAGTATATCTGTTAACCTTGACCTGTTTCTTGACCATATAATCATCTCAAGTTAGCCCAGCGGTGGCAAAGATTATAGGGCACCTCCCCGCTGCATGAGGTGTGATGTGTGGTTGCTGTTACAGCAGTTTGAATGTTTGGCCGTACAAAATCCCGTCCAAGCATTCAGCACACAGTTCTAAAAACCCACTGTTTCTACTCTGAGGCAGTATGTCAGTTCCATTCACAAATAGAAAAGGCATCTTTAAGGATATTCTCATCCACTCTCATTAATTAATGCTCTCTGTTTAAAGTGTAATATTTACAATGTTACAATGTAAGATTTTACAATAAGAAGACTGACAATGATTTGTGTGTGTGTGTGTGTGTGTGTGTGTGTGTGTGTGTGTGTGTGTGTGTGTGTGTGTGTGTGTGTGTGTGTGTGTGTGTGTGTGTGTGTGTGTGTGTGACATAATGTTGGGGAGGTCACTTCTGTTTAAAAATATATATTATTTGTTCATCAGCCGTTAGTGAGTTGGCAGATTATAGTTCTGTAGCAACACCAGCAGGCCCCAGTTAGGAAAAGGCCACAATATCAAACCATCTGTGTGTAGGCGCACCCTACATCCTCCACGCAACACAGCTCACCAGTAACAAACAGTAGCCTAGATACACTTTTCATAGTCATATCTTTATCTGAAGCCAGATGGTTGATTTTATGTTTACCTGTTATTAAACCTTTCTGAAGCATTGCTATTGCACTAGAGGGGACATGTAAATCAATTATGCTACTTGCTTTAGTCCTGAACATTCAGAACATTCTCTATTAGTCATGTACACTACATCTGCTTGAAAAGAATGACCAACTCCAACGCTCTGTCTGTGTTAGAGGAAAAGAGGGGTCAGGGGGGTGGGCTCACCGGTGGGGGTAGGGCATGGTTGTGTCCCCCAAGGCCAGGGTCCAGAGAGAGAGTGTCAACATCGCTGTAACGAGCCATACTGGGTAGATGTAGTTGCTGGACACTCTGGAGCTCAGTGAAGTGGCCCCCTGGGAGGTTGTCAAAGTCCAGAGGATGGGCATGATGAGTGGTGTGATAGTCCCAGTGATCTGAGCAGAGAGAAACATTATAATTGTTCATAGAGTAAGAGGTACACTAAATGGCAAGGTTCAGATGGCATAGAATAGAGAGAACCTAGTTGAATACAGATTCCAAATACACAATGTATGCTATTTGTTTAAAAAGTGTTCAGCAAAATATTTTAGGCAGTTTCCTGTTCACACATCTTTGCTTTGGCAGTTGTCTTTTTCTTTCTTTTTAGCCCGAGTGTTAAAACGTTCCGCATGTACACATGTTTTAGTGATCTGTTGTGTTCGGTCCTGACACTGCACCAGAGACTTGCCATTATTATTTTGTAATAATTTAGTTTGTTAAATGGAGCAAAGCCTATATAATTCTACAGCTCGTACTAGTAAATACCAGTTTATTCTTGGCAGTAGGATCAGTTGATTACAGGAGAAAATACAACTGAACCTCTCCATTTCAATAAACCCCAGGGGGGGAAAGTTGTTCTACGACTGTAGGTTGAGTGCCTGACAGAAATGGCATCTGTTTCCTGTACTCCATGGGGGCAACATGGTTGGCTCCAGCTGCAGTGTCTTGATACCTTTTATGTAGAGTATTGTCTTTAATATAGCTATTGTGTGTGATTTCCTCAGGCCTGGTCAAACACATATCTAGTTGGGCCGGCACTTTTCACTTCCGTATAAGTGATATTCAGATTGTTTATTTCATCTACAATTATGTGATGGTAAGTTCATCAGAGAAAGGGAAATTAATTGAAAAAGTATATCATTGTATCATAGTTATGAAGATTATCAATAGATAATACAAGAGGTATTAATACTAGGGAAAATGTTGTAGTGTTTTAAAGCTCACCTCCTTGACTCTCTGCATCGATGACATACGGATATGAATATTCTGACATCTGTTGTCTATAGATGTCGGGTTCGTACATGTCTTCTGATGCCTGTTAAAACAACAATAATATCCTCAACTGAAATCATAACAAAACTTCACATAATGTTTTACTATTGTTTCCAAGGAACTGACACTCAACATCTATATACAAATTGCTTTCTTCCCTTGATAATGTTTGTTGATAATGACATTGCTGAACAACATTTTGAGCTTTTTAAACTTCATTGACATTTACTACAATACTTTTGCTGGGTTTTTTTTCATGGTCCGTCATAATCTTACAAAATTGATTTTTGTGAAACAAAACATATTGTTATATGTATAATCTATTATGTTAGAAATATTGTTCTTTTGACAGTATGTAGACCACAAAAGTACCAACATTGTGTACCAGTTTAAGAGTTTGAAAATGAATGACGTTACAGTAATCTATTAACATATTTTAATTCATTATCATAACTTGAAAAATGTAACGTTAATATGAAATTCAAACTTGAATTCAGTGAGCGTACAATGCTTGAGATGCATTTTCTGTATAAGTATATCCTGTGGTATATAAACAACTACATAAACACAACAAATAACCACATACCTGTATATACTTGGGCCTATAACTGAATTAACACAAATTGTTTGACACATTGTGTACTTACAGGACCAGGTGAGATGAGGTACCCCTCCATTCTGTACGGATGCAACATGAAGGCTTCTTCTTGAACCGACCTACTTCAGGCACTTAGCTTCAATTGTTTCTCACACTCTTTCAAAACTTTTCCCGCACCATTGCACAACGTTTACCAAATTTCCTCTCACCAAACGAAACCCAAAATGTCTCCCTCTGCCTACACAACTTTATCCACTTGTAAGCCAAGCTACTCTCTGGGACTCAAATTTTGTCTAATAAAATAAAATAAATTAGCCCTACTCAATGACTGAAAATTAAAAGGGAACCTGATATTTTGACTTCTGTATATCTTTGTGGGTGTACACATCTCAGTGTGTCTGGTGGCGGTTCCTGGTCATTGGTGATTTGTCAGGGGGAGATTCTAACATCTCACATTTATTAAGGCTCAATTGCGTCGCCTCCCAAACCAGCCAATCATTTCAAGGCCTGCCTCAACTGTCAAGTCTTTTAGCATAGCATCATCTGTCAGTGGGTAGCATCTTTGCATCTCATTGTGACCAAATTTCGCCAACCAAATTTAAAAAAATGTTTGTTTTTTTGTGGCTAAAGTGCAGGTATCCATATTCATATACCTTGCATACACTATGGAAATCTAAATGAATATTACAAATCTAATATTAAACCTTGTTAAATTAAACCATTAAACCATGTTTCAATGCCAGATACCTAAACATTGTCATTTCATATTTTAAACTGGTTTAATTCCTACTTCTCAGACCAGTATCAGTGTGTACATTGGATTTGGTGTTCAGCAAGGTTCGGCACTTGTACCCCTGTTATTCCCTATACTATGCTATCCCTTCAAATAAACGTAGTGGTGTAAATATGTCAATTAAAAAAACAAACCAGTAGTTCGAGTTGTAGCCATATCAATGAAATAATGACTCACATACATCGATGAATTCTGCTGCATTTCTATCCAAACAACTGTTTTATCTGTGTGTAGATTAGCTGGATAGATAAAATCATGCCACTTCCTTTTTGCAATCCTGCAACAGCTGTGGAGATTAAGGGAGAGGAGATAAAACACCTCCTGTGACAATAGTAGTGTTGGTGGGGGGATTCTTGAGAAATCGTAAATATAATATTTTCTGACCAAATGTGTTTTTCTCACCAAAATATTATTCCTCACAATGGGTACAGTGTACAGTAGCTCTGCTACTATACTCAGATTACCCTCTCTCCTGACCCTATGGTCTGGCTTACAGGACACAGTATGAGAATGCTTTTTTATCCAAGACTAGGCAGTGTCTGGGAAACCAGCCCTATCTGTCTCAGGTATCTCTCCCTGACACAACATCTCTGTTTAACTTGAAGAGAAGTGAGGACACAAGCCAAGCCTCCACTGACAGGCTTGTGTAGATTTTGGACAGCGGAAGAGTGCATCAGTCTGATAATGACCAGATACTTGAAATACTGTAGATAGTAAGATTCAAATCACACTGAAAATAATTTTGGAATGATTATTATATTCCCTTGGTTGTTCAAAGCTTGATATAACATACAACCAAAAACCCTGTAGTCAAATTTGTTTTTATTATAGATGTCCATGTATTCTATTGTTTTTCCTCTCCTTTATCTCTATCAAAGACTATGTTGAATTTTCTGTGAATTGTTATAACCTTATCTGATAATGTTTTGATGTGCTACGTAGCACCAAATACAATGCGTTCTTTGTTTAATAATCAACATTAACAAAGGCAAACAATCAGTTTGACTTACTGGTTGCAGTATAACAATCTTAATTTGGTAGACCTGTGCATTTGATGTTGGTGTACTTTGTTGGATTTTGATTTACGTGGATTTTCAGTTTGCCTTACTTGCATGGTCTGGGGTTATAATTTGAGTCCTCTGCATCCTTCTCTACCACTTGTGTGGCTGCTGAAACCACACAGCCTGTCCATGGCCCCCATGTTAATCACAGCTGTCTGAGCAAAACTGATGACATTTAGTATTAATACACTATGTGCGTTACAGCAAGCCCAGCACGCTATTTTCACCACGGCTATTTTCAGAGCACACAACGACTCTCTTTTTGAATATATATTTTTTAATATATATATTTTTCTCTAACACAAAAATATGCTGCTTTGTCAGAAATCATTCAGGTTTCCCAGATCTGTTTAAAACTATTAGGTGGAGATCGGTGGACATCTCAGTAAGAGGTCAGTCCTTCAGCCTCATGGACAGCACTATAGTTAGTTTGACGAGTATGATATAGTGTAATTTCTGTTCCCCTGTACCTTGCTTTACAGAGTACATCCACATACAGGTCTACTACATACTACATAAGGCGTCAGATTACTAGGCCTTCGAACAGCTAAGATGAAACCTAAACATGCATCATTGTGCTCATCCCATTTTGTGAAAGACAAGAACACACTTTCAATTCTGTGTTTGAATGAATGGCTCAATACATAAAATGTGTGTTTCTCACAATGCAAAAACTTACAGGAAATAGGCAGATAACATTCAAACACAATCAGGCCTATAATTTGGTTTAACATTTCTACTGTTAGTCAACTTCAGTCTTGACCATCATCATCATCACACACACACACACACACTATGTAAAAGAGGAACTGGGAAATTCAGTTCCTTATGGGGAGGGGGGTTGCTGTGAATGACTCCATTTGTGTGTCTAAACTTCAGTATGATCTAGGCCACAAAACTTAAAATATAAATCTACAGGGGTATTTCAGTGATTGTCTTGTCTGATCACATTGGGCATTTTCATACAGTAAGGAAACATAATACGTATCGTATCTTATCAGTCCCTGACAGATCAGACCAGCTTCTTTCTTTGGTAAAACACAGTAAATAAAATGTCTACTGTGTTTGGTTTCCACCAACGACTTGTGGACAAAGAGCCTGGACCCAGATAAAGTATTTTACTGGAATATAAATACTTAATTAATGTCAATACTTCATAAAACATGCTTTTTAATACAAGACTAGGTCTGGTAAACCAGCTACAGGCACGCGGATGCTGTTGTGTTTACTGTATCACATGCACCCATGGACACTTTGGTTTTAGGCTATGAAAGCGAGCGACTGAGTACTCAACAACTTGAGATGTCTGAATGCAGTTATGTTCACAAGATGCATATCTCTGATGGCTAAAGCATCCTTATAAGCAAGCAGTAATATTGACACCTCTTACTTCACAGCCCCCTATGTCTTTAATACCCTGAGTTCTCAGGGCCGCAGTGTGACATTAGTACTAATTTAGCAATACAGAAAATACACTGGAGGGGGACTCAACTTACTGTTTTGAGTTAGAATAGTAGAATACACAAGGTGCAATTTTGACATGTGGTTTTGCATCAGCAGTTTTTCTATTGTTATGTCAGTCACTGACAGTCAGTCAATTAGCCCCTGTCAGCTAAATATTTTTTGATTGTTATGAGTCTAGCGGCCAGCTACTGTATCTACATTTCTAGTAATCATGGTCCAATTACTAACTGGGGAGCCCCCATTGATTTTGTTTGTCACTCTTACTCAAATATCATGTTAAAAAACTACAACCATTTATCTCCACCCAATGGCAAAATTAGTAGAATTGCATGAAAAGTTAGATATTGCAGCTTACATTTTTTTCTCTCTGCTGCAAAATGTTTTGCTTGCAAAGGTGGCACCCCCCCACCCAAAATGTTTTTGCTTAGGGCCCCCAAAAGCCTAGAGTCTTTTGCAACTGACTGCATGTGTGGGTATGGATGTGGGTACGCAGACCCAGTTCAGATTTTTTGCGGACCCATCCCCATCAAAGTTGCCCATCCCTGGTCTAAACTCATTTGAATGTATTTATTTTTTATTTTTTACAGGCTACAGTTGAAGTCGGAAGTTTACATACACTTAGGTTGGAGTCATTAAAACTCGTTTTTCAACCACTCCACATATTTCTTGTTAACAAACTATAGTTTTGGCAAGTTGGTTAGGACATCTACTTTGTGCATGACACAATTTATTTTTCCAATAATTGTTTACAGACAGGTTATTTCACTTATTTTTTATTTAATTTATTTAATTTAACCTTTATTTAACCAGGTAGGCTAGTTGAGAACAAGTTCTGTGATACAACTCATTAATTCACTGTATCACAATTCCAGTGGGTCAGACGTTTACATACACTAAGTTGACTGTGCCTTTAAACAGCTTGGAAAATTCAAGAAAATGATGTCATTGCTTGAGAAGCTTCTGATAGGCTAATTTACATAATTTTAGTCAATTGTAGGTGTACCTGAGGATGTATTTCAAGGCCTACCTTCAAACTCATTGCCTCTTTGCTTGACATCATGGGAAAATCAAAAGAAATCAGCCAAGACCTCAGAAAATAAATTGTAGACCTCTGCAAGTCTGGTTCATCCTTGGGAGCAATTTCCAAACACCTGAAGGTACCACATTCATCTGTACAAACAATAGTACGCAAGTATAAACACCATGGGACCACGCAGCCGTCATACCACTCGGGAAGAAGATGCGTTCTGTCTCCTAGAGATGAACGTACTTTGGTGTGAAAAGTGCAAATCAATCGAAGAACAGCAAAAGACCTCGTGAAGATGCTGGAGAAAACATGTACAAAAGGATCTATATCCACAGTAAAACAAGTCCTATATCGACATACCTGAAAGGCCGCTCAGCAAGGAAGAAGCCACTGCTCCAAAACCGCCATAACCGGACTACGGTTATGTTTGTTATGTTATGTTTGGAGGAAAAAGGGGGAGACTTGCAAGCTGAAGAACACCATCCCAACCGTGAAGCACGGGGGTGGCAGCATCATGTTGTGGGGTGCTTTTCTGCAGGAGGGACTAGTGCACTTCACAAAATAGATGGAATCATGAGGTAGGAAAATTATGTGGATATATTGAAGCAACATCTTAAGACATCAGTCAGGAAGTTAAAGCTTGGTCGCAAATGGGTCTTCCATATGGACAATGACCCCAAGCATACTTCCAAAGTTGTGGAAAAATGGCTTAAGGACAACACAGTCAAGGTATTGACCTCAATCCTATAGAAAATTTGTCGGCAGAACTGAAAAAGCATGGAAGCCTACAAACCTGACTCAGTTACATCAGCTCTGTCAGGAGGAATGGGCCAAAATTCACCCAACTTATTGTGGGAAGCTTATGAAGGGCTACCCGAAACATTTGACCCAAGTTAAACTATTTAAAGGCAATGCTACCAAATACTAATTGAGTGTATGTAAACTTCCGACCCGCTGGGAATGTGATGCAAGAAATGAAGGCTGAAATAAATCATTCTCTCTACTGTTATTCTGACATTTCACATTCTTAAAATAAAGTAGTGATTCAATGACATTTTCAACATGTCCCTGATTGAGTCTATAATACCAACATGTTTCAAGCAGACCACCATAGTCCCTGTGCCCAAGAACAAAGGCAACCAGCCTAAATGACTACAGACCCGTAGCACTCACGTCCGTAGCCATGAAATGCTTTGAAAGGTTGGTAATGGCCCACATCAACACCATTATCCCAGAAACCCTAGACCCACTCCAATTTGCATACCGCCCAAACAGATCCACAGATGATGCAATCGCTATTGCACTCCACTCTGCCCTTTCCCCCCTGGACAAAAGGAACACTTAAGGGAGAATGCTATTCATTGACTACAGCTCAGCGTTCAACACCATAGTACCCTCAAAGCTCATCACTAAGCTAAGGATCCTGGGACTAAACACCTCCCTCTGCAATTGGATCCTGGACTTCCTGACTGGCCGCCCCCAGGTGGTGAGGGTAAGTAGCAACATATCTGCCACGCTGATCCTCAACACTGGAACTCCCCTGGGGTGCGTGCTCAGTCCCCTCCTGTACCCCCTGTTCACCCATGACTGCATGGCCAGGCACGACTCCAACACCATCATTACATTTGCAGACGACACAACAGTGGTAGGCCTGATCACCGACAATGACGAGACAGCCTATAGGGTCGAGGTCAGAAACCTGGCTGGGTGGTGCCAGAATATCCCTCAACGTAACCAAAACTAAGGAGATGATTGTGGACTACAGGAAAATGAGGACCGAGCACGCCCCCATTCTCATCGATGGGGCTGTAGTGGAGCAGGTTGAGAGCTTCAAGTTCCTTGATGTCCACATCAACAACAAACTAGAACGGTCCAAACACACCAAGACAGTTGTGAAGAAGGCACGACAAAGCCTATTCCCCCTCAGGAAACTAAAAAGATTTGGCATGGGTCCTGGGATCCTCAAAAGGTTCTACAGCTGCAACATCTAGAGCTGGTTTAATCACTGCCTGGTACGGCAATTGCCCGGCCTCTGACCACAAGGCACTACAGAGGGTAGTGCGTACGGCCCAGTACATCACTGCGGCTAAGCTGCTTGCCATCCAGGATCTCTACACCAGGCGGTGTCAGAGGAAGGCCCTAAAAATTGTAATAGACCCAAGCCATAGACTGTTCTCTTTACTACTGCCAAGTCTAGGACAAAAAGGCTTCTCAACAGTTTTTACCCCCAAGCCATAAGACTCCTGAACAGGTAATCAAATGGCTACCCAGACTATTTGCATTGTGTGCCACCCCCCAACCCCTCTTTTTACGCTGCTGCTACTCTCTGTTTATCATATATGCATAGTCACTTTAGCTATACATTCATGTACATACTACCTCAATTGGGCTGACCAACCAGTGCTCCCGCACATTGGCTAACCGGGCTATCTGCATTGTGTCCCACCCACCACCCGCCAACCCCTCTTTTACGCTACTGCTACTCTCTGTTCATCATATATGCATAGTTACTTTAACCATATCTACATGTACATACTACCTCAATCAGCCTGACTAACCGGTGTCTGTATGTAGCCTCGCTACTCTTATATCCTCGCTACTGTATATAGCCTGTCTTTTTACTGTTTTTTTATTTCTTTACCTACCTATTGTTAACCTAAAACCTTTTTTGCACTATTTGGTTAGAGCCTGTAAGTAAGCATTTCACCTGTTGTATTCGGCCCGCGTGACAAATAAACTTGAATTTGATCCTAACTGACCTAAAACAGGTCATTTTTACTAGGATTAAATGTCAGGAATTATGAAAAACTGAGTTTAAATGTATTTTGCTAAAATGTATGTAATCTTCCGACTTCAACTGTATAATAGTGGCAAAAGTATTCTTAAAGGATTGCAAAATAGTCACAATGTAGGCCTACATTTCTAGTCAGGACTATATCTGGCTTTAACTGATACCTTTGATTACTTATATGTCATAATCTGTCAGTTTAATTCGGACAGACAGAGAGCCTCTACCAGACCTCTGTGGCCTCACACTTTCGGGTCACGAGAACTACCCACAGACCCTCTCACAAGGGGATGACATGCAAGACCACTGACTGTGGAAAACAGGATACATAGACCGTCGCAACAGGAAATGTTGCACTTTGTCTATCTATTCTGTTTGACCAAAATTTCTCCAGATCAATGTCCACACTGTGCTGGTTTTGACATAAATTACGTAATCATCCTCTGACAAACTCTCTTGAACAACTAGAGTAATTTAGCTTCAATAGTTGGAAACATGTTATAGCCCAGTAAAACTTTCGCTCACACTTTATTTGGATAGTCCAGATTTTCCAACTCACTATGTTGATAAGCAACTTCTTGCTAAGGTCATGGTTAGGGTTAGGTTCAGAATAAGGGTTAGGATAATGGTTAGGTTTAGAGCTAAGGTTAGTAGATAGTTTGTTGAAATGTAACTGATAGTCTGTAGAGCATCTACAGATGGACTATCCAAATAGTGTTACCAAACATTCTTCATTCTAGTTATTATTTAAAGAGCACTGTTATTAGTTTTGATGTGATAACAACATATTCTAAACCAAGTAATTACATTTAGAAGAAACAAATGAAAACAAATGTGGACACAAAGTATTAGCTGCCAGTGATGACCATAGGTCTACTGCCTAGATGTTAGCTAAAGATAACTTTTAAAGGTACATTTTTAACCATTGACTCTCAGTCAAAGATAAAATATACTATTAACGATCAACAAGGGTAAATTATCATTTATTATTCAACAACTTATTATGCAAGACTATCAAATTATGCAAGACTATCAAATCAAATAATGGATAAGGATCAAATGCAAACAACTGTAACCCAGTGAAAGGCCAAATTGCCTCTGTCATTACATCAACTTTTTCCTTCATTCAATAAAAAGTAGCAAGAATACCAACACTAGTTATACAGATATATCTCTGAGCTGAAACCAGCAGAAAAACATATTTCATAACATTACAATCTGTATCAAAGGATGCTCATGGGAAGAAACGCCTCCTGTCTCTCTCAGTCCAGTCAGCCTCACTCTTACCGTCACTAAGTCTTCCAGGAGCAGCATGGATAGTAGTACTCTCTCTGTGAATGCAGGACAATCTCATTCAGTCGGTTAAAGCAAATTGCCAGAGGGCAAGACATCTGAAATTTCTATAACTCACTGAATTAACTAGGGAACTAAAAACTTCCTTAATTTTACCAATTTAAGCTGGAACTCAAAAGATTTTCTTCTTCTTCTCCTTCTTCCTTAAACCAGATGGTAACTAAACAGCTTGCCACAAAGAAAAGCTTGATTAGAGGTAGTGGTCGAGGTAGTCGTCTGTGATCTGATTTCTGCTCACTCTGTGGAGCCACTTGCTCCTTCCAGGCCTTATACTGCAGGTGCAATCCAGTAGTATGCCATAGACTCCATTAGATTACCATATGATGGACTGAACACCAAGGGCTCTTATTGATTTGGATGTATATCAGAGAGTTGTTTATAATAGAACGGAGTGGACACACTGCTACGGGAGTTATCCAAATGTAAGTCGTAGTTATTTGTTTTGTCTACTGTCTACCAAGAAAATAAATAACTGGTTGTATGCATATGTCGGAGGATAATCAGAATATCAGATCCCAAAAAAACATTCTCAAAAAAAGAGAGCAACTGTCAAGAAAATTATGGTTTTGAGGGCATGGCCAGAATAGACAGGCCGCAGAGAGGACCCTGACCCTGTTTTACTGCCTGACTGTCACCAGCAGTTTCGTTGGCTGTCATCTCTTTCACAATGTCATGGAGCCGCCCCTGACAGGCGTGCAAGGGGACATCCAGATTTCTCACTTCTTATTCCCGATTCCTCATTTTCCCCAATGCACTCGGCTTTACAAGATCCAACCATCAGACAAGGCTTGGATAGAAGATAAAGTTAAATCACATGGCCGATTGACAAGCACGCACACACGCACGCACGTGTGTGCACACTATGTTTTTCCATTAAACTCTGCTTCATGTACCCTTGTCCCACCAGCCATAAGTTCCTGTTTCTATATGCATTGCTCAAGTCAGGCAGGGTTGACTCATAGTGCGAACATTATTCATGTTTTCTGTTATCTTAACCTTTCACAAACAATCTGCATGTGTTCTCAAGGCCCTCGTGTGTCCATTGTGTTGCACAAAAAAAAGTAAAACATTTTTTTGAAGATGGTAGGGATAAAAACACAGCAAACAGAGGGCATAGAAGGCACAGTATGTGGGTATGTACGGTGTATTGTGGTGGAAGGTGGGGTGTGTGTTTTTTTGTTTGGAAAAGTTGGAAATGCCAGAGCCCATACGTGTCTGCAAGCAGGAGTTGTGACAGAGAGAGCTTTCAATTGTGCAAATATGGGATATACATTTGAAAATAGATTATAAATATAGACACCCACCTGAGCGACACACACACTAAGGAGAAATCCTTATCTGTTTTAAAGGCGTACTGAAAGTAGCCTATATGCAGCCAAGACAGAAAAACAAAGGTAGTTAGTGACCCACTAAAGCAGCACTGCCCTCTCTAGTATCTGAGCCTGCATGGCAGGATTGGTCCAATAAAGCCAAAGCCCCCGGATGGCTGAGCACAATATACAAGGAATTTCTCAAAGCTGCTAATGAGAACCTTGATGACCTTGTACCCAGTCGGTAGGGATTATGCTGGGGTGCCCCCACCCAGGTAGCGTCAGTGCTGGCAACATTAGCTGCAGTAACCCATGGGGAGGGGATCACACTTGAACAATCAGAGAAGGGGCAAATTATTGTGGCCCCTGTGGAACAAATTGGAAAATATTCTCAACAGGGGACCAGTGTGTGTATGTTTCAGGGTAGGGGGGTGTATCTGAACGCCATCAATTTGGACTTTACATTGGTTAATCATTCTCCCCATTGTTTCTCAATTTGCATGCCTTCTCAAACAGCTACAATTGTACAGTTGAAGTTAGAAGTTAACATATACCTCAGCCAAATACATTTAAACTCAATTTTTCACAATTCCTGACATTTAATCCTAGTAAAAATTCCCTGTTTTAGGTCAGTTAGGATCACCACTTTATTTTAAGAATGTGAAATGTCAGAATAATAGTCGAGAGAATGATTTATTTCAGCTTTTATTTCTTGCATCGCATTTCCAGTGGGTCAGAAGTTTAAACTCAATTAGTATTTGGTAGCATTGCCTTTAAATTGTTTCACTTTGGTCAAACGTTTTGTGTAGCCTTCCACAAGCTTCCCACAATAAGTTGGGTGAATTTTGGCCCATTCCTTCTGACAGAGCTGGTGTAACGGACACAGGTTTGTAGGTCTCATTGCTCGCACAAGCTTTTTCAGTTCTTCCCACAAATTGTCTATAGGATTGAGGTCAGGGCTTTGTGATGACCACTCCAATACCTTGACTGTGTTGTCCTTAAGCCATTTTGCCACAACTTTGGAAGTATGCTTGGGGACATTGTCTATTTGGAAGACCCATTTGCAACCAAGCTTTAACTTCCTGATTGATGTCTTGAGATGTTGCTTCAATATATCCACATAATTTTCCTACCTCATGATGCCATCTATTTTGTGAAGTGCACCAGTCCCTCCTGCAACAAAGCACCCCCGCAACATGATGCTGCCACTCCTGTGCTTCACGGTTGGGATGGTGTTCTTCGGCTTGCAAGCATCCCCCTTTTTCCTCCAAACATAACCATGGTCATTGTGGCCAAACAGTTGTATTTTTTGTTTCATCAGACCAGAGGACATTTCTCCAAATAGTACAATCTTTGTCCCCATGTGCAGTTGCAAACCGTTGTCTGGCTTTTTTATGGCGGTTTTGGAGCAGTGGCTTCTTCCTTGCTGAACGGCCTTTCAGGTTATGTCGATATAGGACTTGTTTTACAGTGGATGGAGATACTTTTGTACCTGTTTCCTCCAGCATCTTCACAAGGTCCTTTGCTGTTGTTCTGGGATTGATTTGCACTTTTTGCACCAAAGTACATTCGACTCTAGGAGACAGAATGCATCTCCTTCCTGAGCGGTATTACAGCTGCGTGGTCCCATGGTGTTTATACTTGCGTACTACTGTTTGTACAGATTAACGTGGTAACTTCAGGCATTTGGAAATTGCTCCCAAGGATGAACCAGACTTGTGGAGGTCTACAATATCTTTTCTGAGGTCTTGGCTGATTTCTTTTGATTTTCCCATGATGTCAAGCAAAGAGGCAATGAGTTTGAAGGTAGGCCTTGAAATACATCCACAGGGACACCTACAATTGACTCAAATTATGTAAATTAGCCAATCAGAAGCTTCTAAAGTCATTACATCATTTTCTTGAATTTTCCAAGCTGTTTAAAGGCACAGTCAACTTAGTGTATGTAATCTTCTGACCCACTGGAATTGTGATACAGTGAATTATAAGTGAAATAATCTGTCTGTTAACAATTGTTGGAAAAATAACTTGTGTCATGCACAAAGTAGATGTCCTAACCGACTTTCCAAAACTATAGTTTGTTAACAAGAAATGTGTGGAGTGGTTGAAAAATAAGTTTTAATGACTCCAACCTAAGTGTATGTAAACTTCCGACTTCAACTGTATATGCATTCGCATATCAAGTCTCTCTTGAGTTGGGCTCAGGGATGTTTGTGGGGGAAACGTGGGGAGTGTGTGTGTGTGTGTGTGTGTGTGTGTGTGTGTGTGTGTGTGTGTGTGTGTGTGTGTGTGTGTGTGTGTGTGTGTGTGTGTGTGTGTGTGTGTGTGTGTGTGTGTGTGTGTGTGTGTGTGTGTGTGTGTGTGTGTGTGTGTGTGTGTGTGTGTGTCTGTGTGTGTGACTGTGTGTGTGTGTCCCACGTCTGTTGCTATGGGGCAATGATGTTAGGGACAATACAGGAGGAATCACAATAATTGTTTGCCAAAATAATAATTACTTGCCAAAATTGAAATGTTTGTCATTTCAATCCTGGTTATAGGTAAAAATCCTTCATATGAACTGACAACATTATTACGCATATTATTTGTTAATTTTGGAAATAAATTAAGACATGTAAGAATTTTTAATATACATTATATTTACCCCCAAAATATGGGGAATTGGAAATGATGCAGACAATTACATTGATGGAAGCTACAATCTATCTGCAATATTAAAGCTAATCTACCCCCTTAAAAAATGTGTCTGCATCATTTAAAAAATATAGAATAAAAGAGTAGAAACAGTGTTATAGATTAATGTCATACTTTTTCTTGATACAATGTTTTATTCTAATCACACACTCACACTATCAGCACTACTCACCCATCCTTGGACAGGTGCTGTCTAAAGAAGTCATTGGCAGTTAGTTTGACGGCCTTCTCTGGCGTGACCAGAGTCAGGTTCACAGCAGCACCTATTGGTCAAAGAAGAGAGGCGCAGAATCACACACAAACATGTGGGCGCACATTCACACGCACGCACACACACTTCCATTGGTGTGTCAATCAGTATGGATCTCACAAATAATCTTACGGAAGAGTTATCATTACAGAGGAAATCTTCTGAATCAACAGAATATTTATGGCAATTCACCCTCATTCCCAGGCTCAAGAGAGAGAGAGAGCCGTCTGGTGGACGAGATTACTGAGTGCCATACCTTAGAATATCTAGAAACTTCTGTACTGTAACTGTCAAATGCACCATCTGCTGGTCGAACTAGAAAGGCATGATGATACAGCGTAGGCCGCATGACATTTTTGTCAGGAGTCAATTTGTATTCCATAGATCATGGCGTTAACTGCATCATGAATCATAACGCCTGGGTCCCCAATATTTACTTCACCATCCATCACTTTCCAGGTCACTGGTACAGTGTGAATACAACAACACAAGCCTTGAAAACCTTTTGACACAGAGGGTGCCTTTTTGCCCTGAAGGCACAGTTTCTGTCCCATTTGGCTGCATTTAAATAAGCCCTCCGATTTTGAAAGCACAATATGGATGTATAATCATATTCACAATGATTTCTTAATCAACATTAACGTGTTATTGCCCTGGTGGAATTATCTACCCCCTAAAAAAATTGTCTGCGCCATTAAAAAAATGTCATGTTTAATGACATTTCATTTTTTCACCATATAATAGAATAAAAGAGTAGTGCTGCGGTCTAAGTCACTGCATCTCAGTGCAAGAGGTGTCACTACAGTCCCTGGTTCAAATCCAGGCTGTATCACATCCGGCCGTGATTGGGAGTCCCATAGGGCGCGCACAATTGGCCCAACGTCGTCTGGGTTTGGCTGGGGTAGGCCGTCATTGTAAAGAATTTGTTCTTAACTGACTTGCCAAGTTAAATAAAAGTTTAATAACATAAATAAATACAAATTATCTTTCGATTTTCTATTGCGGTGACCTTATAGGCTACTATTTGGTGTAAGGTGTAAAGTAACTAATTACAAATATACTCTCGTTACTGTCACTGAGTACTTATACTTTTTTGGAGTATTTTTAAAGTCATTCATTTTACTTCTACTATAGTGAAATGTCATTTAAGTACTCGTTCCACAACTGTATTTAAGATACATGACTGATACAAACATTCACATGAAACAGAAGCATTATTACTGGACATAAGCCTACAGCACTGCAGGCTAATGTTAAACCTGGGGTGTAGCCATTACACCGATTCTGTTGCAAAGCGTTTGGCAACAGCAACCGTTCACTCTAAACGGAAAACGCAAAGGAGTTTATATTGGACAAATCCAGGTAGGTGCTCCCCGTTTGCGCTGTTTGGTTCTTAAACGGTCAACCGTTTCCGTAATGAATAGACCCCAGAAACCTCCATCGCAAACATAAGTGCCTAAACTACATTTTGTCATCCCTCCTGTCAGGAATAAAAATACACTTCCGGTGACGTGGCTCCTCTGGAAAAGGGGAAGCCGTGGCAGGAAAGTTAGCTGCGGAATCAGCTGGAGAGTGGAACAGCAGCGCCAGCCTACCTCACTGAGCTGGATGGCAGGGACACACTGGTGGAAGAACTTCAGGAATCACAACAGGGTAAAATATATTAATATCACATTACTTATGAACTTTTTCTTGTAAGTTGACTGCGTGATTTTAGCAATCCAAACTAACTGACTTCAACTTAAGGTTTGAAATGCTAACGTTAGGCTTGGCTAGTTAAGCGTGCTAGCTGAGTTTGTTTATAGACAGCCAGTTGGGCGTCACGACCATAACTTTCCAAGTAGCAGAGCGAATTAAATAGCAACTGGTTGCCAAATAAACATTAACCTTTATTAAGTAAAAACAGTCTCCTAGCTAGCTAAATAAATCCATGCGATGCATATCTAACGTAGCAGATACTGCTGTTGCTACTGTGAGTGCGATGTGTTACATTGTAATTAACGTTAGCTGGCACACAACTTGTTACTTTGTTACAATTAATCAAAATGTTACGTTTGGGCCTTTCCGGAACGTGTGCAACACTCGCTTGTGCTATGTCGTCTCAAATTTTACTGCGCGAGCTGTCTGGCATCACACAACAGCATATCATCAGCATCCCATATCTATCGTTGATGTAAACAGCATTTTACTCGTTCCTGCAAGCCATGTTTGCGAATTCTTCACATAGCCTCCAACTTTTTAGTGTTGTATTTCTCCCTTATATTTGTGGTTTTCGTCGACCGTGAACAGCGCTCTGATGAACTCATTCAAAATGCGACGCTGACGTGTAGATGGGGTACCGCAGGCCAAGGGGCTCGCGGGCATTATCACACACAACCATGTAAAGTTAAGATAATAAAATGTTTCTGAATTAAACGGCAACCATAGTTATTTGGTTTAGTTCAAGTCATGATGCTGTGTAATAGGTCCTCTTAGACACGTTTTCTTAGACATTAGCAGACCTAAGCAGTTGCTCATGGAGCACTTTTTCCATCTGTTTTGGTGGAATGACTACCCTACCAAGGGATTTATTTTGTCCTGTCCATTTTTACAGTCATCACCCATTACTGGTCACACACAATATCGCAACCTTAGCCAAAAAATGTCTATACAAACTGTTTGGCAGTGAATGTGCATTACATTTATTTGAGAAAGCATCTATGTTGAGTTAAGAATGCATGTAGGCCTATCTACGTTATATGATGACCTCTCCATCTTGCAACATTGTCCTTGTTGGTTGCAGGTGCTCTCTGGAACGAGGGACGGATGAAATCAAGAGGCGGTAGGCCCAGCTGGGCATTGGCTGCACTGTTCACTGGTGCTGCCCTGCTGGTCATCTCCTCCAGAGGGGCGTCCAGTGGGAAGATGATGTCCCAGGCAGCCATGGCTCATGCCACAGCCACAGCTGCTGGATCAGGCCCAGGGCTTCCAGATGGGTTCCTAGGCTTCCAGGCCTTAGCTGACTTCTTTGCAAGTGAACGTGCCGATGTCTGGCTGTGCTCTCTGGTTGGGTCTGTTGCTGTAGGCCTCACTGGAATTTTCCCTCTTCTTGTTATTCCTATTCAGGCAGGAGCGGCCCTCGAGACAGCGGGTAAGTTGTGACCTAAACTGATATGTAACCTTGCTGTTAGCCAGACTAATGTAGGCCTACTCTTTCTTCTGAAAATGAGCCACACTGGTTATGCCTTGATCACCACACCTGTAATTAGACATCCTGAGGTAGCCTACAGTGACTGACTTACCATTAAGCAGAAGAGGCAAATGCCTCACATCATCAAGGGGCCCTTGTGAGCTGGGCATAATTTATCATAAAATACAGTTCTGCACTGTTTCTTTCTGAAGAGCCATTTAAATGTGGAGCAATGGCACCTCTATTTTTCTCTGAGGAAACTGCTGCTTATGAGCTGAACAATGTGCTTCTGAACTCTGCCTGACCACACCCTTTTAAACACAGCCTTCAAGTAGAATATATAGAGGCCACAGTCACTACCTCCAAAGCTGCGTTGCTGATTTTTGTTGTTGCCTTTAACCATGTGAGATACCAGTACTATTTATCTGCATAAAGTTTTCAACTATAACATTTTGGTCAAATGTCAATGATTCCTTTGCACCATTGGGATTATGCTTTTGGCTCACACAAATCCTGCAGTTTGTTTAAAATAAAATAAAAAGACCAGAGAAAGTAATTCTAAAGGTATCACTGACATAAGCCTTGTTGGATAATGGATACATGTGTCAATGTGAATGGTGCTGAATTGTGTGTGTCCTCATTTCCATGCTGTATTCTTCACTCTCAAAGAGAAACTAGGCCACTATGTATTGCATTTCAACACCTCTCAGAAAACACAATTAACACTGAAGGCCATTGGCTTTGTCTGTTCTGGTCCTTTGTGCTTATTAGTATTGGTAAGGAGAAAGTCAGATCACTAATGCCATATTGTAATACAATAGCAATGGCAGTTGCATCCTCTGAAGCTGTTCATTCAGAAGTTTAAAAAAATCGAGCCCATATATTGAGAAATTACCCAGTAGGCCTATTTCTTTAATTGTCATACTTCATGCAAAGATTTTTTTTTTTTTTTAAATAGACAAACATGTAATGGCCCTTAATTTTAAAGCTAGAAATAGAAAATCACTTATTTTGCAGATTTATTTAAATGAAGCCTGTAAATGTTTTAGCTCAAACAGGGAAGAACCAGCATTTTTGTATATCATGGATGATACAGCCTACCTCAACTACACTTTTCATAATTGCCATCTCTTTCTCTCTTGTTACTCTCCGTGTTTCCAGCTGGCTGTCGGAAGCTAAAGCAGCTTCTGAGCTTTGCCATTGGTGGTCTCTTGGGTGACGTGTTCCTCCACTTGCTCCCGGAGGCTTGGGCACATTCCCACTCCTGCAGCCCAGGTGGGTCAACCTTCTCTCTCAGGCACCCTCCTGTTCTTTCTATACCCTTTATCCCTCCTGGAGACATCCTCATTCAAATTGCCTGTGCTTATTTCCCCCCACCAGTATACCTCTTCTGACCCTTCACACAGACCAGTGGAATGCCTGTGTCCTTAGGCTTGCATATCACTTATCTGACATGTCAGCACTATTGTAAAGAGTCTGTTTGCGAAAACAATTGATTGACATTTTTCAAACTGACAGAGACAGAGGGAATGACGGCTAACATTCCCAGTATACTACATTTATTTTTTCTAATAAGTTAACATTGGAAGTGCATATTCTCTTCAGTATTAACGATTTGTCAAATATAGCATTTTACAATGACGCTTCAAAGCAGTTTTAGTGCAAACATATACACTGAACAAAAATATAAATGTAACACTTTCAAAGATTGTACTGAGTTAGTTCATATATGGAAATCAGTCCACTGAAATAATTTCATTAGAGCCTAATTAAAGGTTAAATAAAATAAAATATATGGATTTCACATGCCTGGGAATACAGATATGCAGTTATTGGTCACAGCTACCTTTAAAAAAAAAAGTTGCGGGAATGAGTCAGAAAAGCAGTTAGTATCTGGTGTGATACTAACCATTTACCTCATACAGATCGACACATCTCCTTCACATAGAGTTGATCAGGCTGTTGCTTGTGGCCTATGGAATGTTGTCACACTGCTCTCAAATGTTGTTGTGGGTGGCTTATGGTAGAGAAATTAGCATTCAATTCTCTGGCAACAGTTCTGCTGGACTTTCCTGCAGTCAGCATGCCAATTGCACGCTCCCCCAACTAGAGACATCTGTGGCATTGTTATGACAAAACTGCCAATTTTTTGTGGCCTTTTATTGTCCTCGCTCAAGGTGCACCAGTGTAAGGATCATGCTGTTTAATCAGCTTTTTGAGATGCCACACCTATCAGATGGATGGATTATTTTGGCAAAGGAGAAATGCTCACTAACAGGGATGTAAACTAATTTGTGCACAACATTAGAGAAATGCCATTTTTGTGCAACATTTCTGGGGTCTTTTAATTCAGCTCATAAAACATGTGACCAACACTACGTGTTGTGTTATATTTTTGTTCAGTGTCTTTTTTGTTGATTTTAATTTAGGATTACCAGGGATGTGTTCAGAAGGATGCAACATTTTGGAACATTCACATAGAAATATATTTCTATGTATACATACATGCTTCTCTGTCAAGTATTGCAGTGTTTCCAAACTCCAGTACCCAGTCCTCCAGTATTTAAAAAAAGAAAAAAGAAAAGCACACCTGATTTAACTGAACTAATCATCAAACGCTCAATGAGATGATTAAGGTGTGTTTGCATTGGGTACTGGCATTGGGAAACACTGATGTATGCTCTATTCATGGCATTTCTATCTGCAATGTTTGACAACTGGATGTGGCCCAGGATTAAGTTTCCCAGATCTGAGGTCGTCTGGTTGTCATGTAGAAATACACGTTAAAATGCTTTGCTGACTTCTATGAAGTCCTCGGTGGTGATGAGCAACCCTAAGCAATGCCTGCATTCCACTGATCCATGTGAAAGGGGGTCTCCATACAATCCTAGAGAAAGTTTTCCAATTAGTTTGTCATCCCTGTTAAAATAGAGCCTATCTCACACGGTATGTCTCTTCCATCCTCCCTGTGTTCAGACGAGAGCCAGCTCCACTACAGGACCCAGGGCCTGTGGGTTATCATGGGCATGCTGTCCTTCCTTCTCCTGGAGAAGATGTTCCCAGATGAGAACAGTCAGGAGGACTCCATTGGTAACAGCCAGCATGTCACTGTGAGTAGTTCAATGCTGTTTTATTGTCCATGTCTACATGAAAAGTGCAATAGAGTCGAGTCAATGCACCGGATACAACTCTTTAATAGCCCCAAATTATTTAAAGAAATAGTGGGCAGGTCTTTCCAAAGAAGGTTAAGGTCATGCATCTAATTACACACCTCATCTCATATGCTGGAACCCTCACATATTTATTCAGGTGTGTCCAGTGCTCTTTAATCCCTTCACTGGTACCACAGTGACACTGCTCTTCCACGCAGTGGGGTGGCTAGTGGATCAGTTGGCTCTATCTAGGGCTTTCTGTTAGATCTGAGCTGTTCTTCAGTGGATAACTCTGACTTAAACAAGGCATATTAGATCATCTTGATGGTGTTGTAGCTGAAGAAACCACAATCAGTTTTTATTCCACTCTTCAGTGATGAATCATTAGCATTTTGACTTCAACAATCAACTTCTGAATTTAAGCCACTTTAAGGTAGTGCCATCACAGCACTGTTTAATCACTATGTCCTAAATGGGAATCTCCCAGAATTGTCTTATTTATAACTTTATAAGTGGAGTTGGATTCCAAATGGAAAATAAGAAATCTGAGTCAAACTAATCCAATTTTCTACAGATTTGAATGTGAATATTATAAAATATGCATTTAAAAAATATGCACGTTTTCCCACCAGAGGTTTGTTTCTATCAAATGGGTGTGTTGTGGATGAAAAGGCTGTGATGCAGTGTACATAGAAACCACTTGGTGCTAAAGTTTGTCATGTACCGACTAAAAAACATACGGTCAATGTGTTTCCATTGCATTTTCCACTCTATCGATTTGGTTTTTCACACAAACTGTTGCGATAAATGGCAAATGTGCCCAATCAAGTTTTGGCATATTCTCTATAGACAACAGCTTGCTGATGACGTGGACAGGTTAGGTTATAGGATTGGATGGATAAGATAATTTTTATTTGTTAATTGGCAGCTAAGCACAAATTATGTCACTGGCATACATAGTAAGATCCTCAATATTTATTGGAAAGGAGCATCGAGCTCATGACTGTGCACCACCCTGTGAAGTTCATCATAACTTCTTTCATCTGAAGCCTAATAAACTGGACAAGCTTTTTCAAGTTAGGACCACACATCATAGCATCGACTTGCCTTCAAACTGACCTCGACATGATGGTAATGCTATCAACAATTGCGCAATAAATAGTTTCCACCAATTTGTCGCATAATTAATTTTACAGACTCAAAAAGATCCCACCATGTCGAACAAGCAAATTGTCTGTTGACAATTATGAAATTGTACCGACACTTTTTCCATCCCAGCTGTCATGATTATTTTTTTTCACTCTAACTTTAATCTGGATTGAAACATGGTGACTGATGCAACTTTATCGATCCCCTACCTCCACAAGCAGGGACCCATTGTGCCATAGCCCTGAGTCTATCTGCTAGACACGCTTGGGATCAAAGCTGTATTCTATCTCCCCTCCATTTCTCTAATACCAGTGAGACCCTTTTCATATGGGATTTGGAGTGGGTATTAGTGCAGAGTATTAGCTTCGGGATTCTTTTGATGTTTTGGGGTATGGAGTGATTTTTGGTGGTGCATTGAGTGAGTTGAGATGTTCTCTGCTCTGTAGAAATGGGAGAGATTCTTGTGGAGTATGTAAAACAGAG
Source organism: Oncorhynchus kisutch (assembly GCF_002021735.2). Classification (NCBI taxonomy): domain Eukaryota; kingdom Metazoa; phylum Chordata; class Actinopteri; order Salmoniformes; family Salmonidae; genus Oncorhynchus; species Oncorhynchus kisutch. The sequence continues at coordinate 71,226,391 of NC_034181.2, read as the reverse complement.
GTACACAACTGCAGGCTTTTGAAGGCCTTAATGTCTGTAGGGTTCCTTTTTTATCCATTTTATTTCACTGATATAGTCAGCTCTAACTTGCTGATGAAAAGGTAAGGGTGAAAACCAGCACTTTAAATCATACTGCATTTGTGATCTGTTATTCAAAAGATAATCCTTAATTTAATTGCAGGTATTTGTTTCTTATCCTTGTGCCCCATACATCTTGCAAAAGTTGTGTGTGTGTGTGTGTACCACTTTCCTCTTCCTTCTCTTTTGCTCAAGAGGAGGAAGATTGGCATCCATGTCTGGTCTCATTCATTGTGGCTATTTATAGAGATGGGGAGGAAGCAGCTGCTACATCTACTTCAGAGAGGCCAGAGGAGTGTGTTCAGGTGTGGATAGTGAGATTCGGGGTAGATCAGTGCTCATTCCACAAATGGAGTCTTATCAAGCATGTTTCGATGTTGGTATCAAGATGCCCGTTACTATTCAATTCAGAGACATAGGTCATGAATCACGATCTCACTCGGTGTCAAACTCCCACTCTCCAATGAATTACCCAGCCCACTCACAAATTAGGGGACAGATTGATATTTAACATTTCCCAGCCACATTTAGAATCCAGCAGGCTATTTGCCTCATTTAATTTGACTATTAAATGCCGCTGTACTGTAAATGGCTCTAAACGAGGAAGGGACCAGGAAGTCGGCCCTGCTCTGGAAAGGAGAATGGCCTGGGGTAGAATGAATTTGTTTTTTGTTAAAAGCACGCAAATTCAGTGGAAGATGTGATGACTGCGACAGGAATTTTAGGCTGTAATGTGCAGTCAATGGTTGGAGTAGAGAGGCTATGGTTGACATAGAAGAAACACAGTACTGTAGGTTGATTCAATGGAATGTATAGGTGTAGTGTACTATGTAAACCTTTGCATGCTTTAGAATTTCCTGCTGATTGGGATAATACCTGTTTGTTTTCTTTGTCACCCCTTCTCCTCAGACCTCCCATAGCTCAGACTCCAGTAGTGAGGCGTTGTCCCACATCAATGGGCACCATTCTGATACGTGGAGCTCGTCCTGCAAGACAAAAAGCAGCTTGCAGCAAGTGCCAAAGAAAATAAAGGTAAGTTGGATCAAATGGGTAAAGTTTGCCTGACGGGATATTGTTCATTTTAACAAGCCATATGTAAATGACAAAAGGGAGAACAATCTGGAAATGTCCATTTGCTTAAGAGCCACCAAAATGAAATCCCCAGAGCCACCAAACTGAAATCCTTTGTACTAAGTAACCCCTTTTGCTTTGTGTATATGACTTCAGTGTGAGTCAGCTGTGGGATCCTGTATAGACTTGGTTCTGTGTCTCTATCTGGCAGACGAGTGGGTACCTGAACCTGCTGGCTAACTGCATTGACAACTTCACCCATGGCCTGGCTGTGGCAGGGAGCTTCCTGGTCAGCAGGAAGGTGAGTTAGTCTGCAGCACAAATATCAGCAATGAAGTCTGTCCAGGTGCTATATACTAAATAGTCCCCATGTGTGGGTTTTTAATAAATGCTAATTAAACCTAATGGCAGTTACTAATTTCAATGCAAGCATTTCAACAAAATGCACAGTGGTCATGAACAATGCATACAATACTTCAACTTACTGTAGTCTGTAATAAGTCTGCTCTATGTTATGAAAGGTGGTTGTTTTGGCATTTGAGGCTCGTGCCCATGATTGGCAGAGGACCCAACCCCCTTGGCAGACTTGTAGATAGCTGTATCAGCGCTCACTTAGCCATAACATTCACTATTCTCAGCTCAGTCCACTATGAGCATGATACTGCACCCCTGCTTAAGAGACTAGTTTCAACAACACAATTCTATGATTTTGATACAAAGTACGGTATTGTCATTATTTCAGAACATTGAATTCTACCTCGCTATTTTCTGAAGTATGATAATGATTACATTACCCACGGTTGTGGGTGAGAAAGTCCAGCTGGAGAAGCATAAGGCTAACAGCATGAGCCAAAGGGAGAGTTTGCCAGAGAGGAAGTAAACTAGCTAGATGTCTCTACATCGCTCACACACATGGGCATCCCACTTATTTTGGTTTCCATCTGCACTCATATTTCTATATGCAGGCGTGATGGGGTTTATCAAAGTAGAAGCCCAGTTGGATGCATGAAACAAACATTGTTATGTATACACACTGTAATGTAGTACAAGAGTCGTTATCAGAGTTTGAGTAGTATAGGATCGGAAACATGTCTTGTACATATATATTTTGCAGAGCCTGATCAGAGACATGTTCTATGTATTTCCTGACAGGTTGGGTGTCTCACCACCTTTGCCATCCTGCTCCATGAAATCCCCCATGAAGTAAGTTCAAACTTGCTATTTTTAGGGGATGTGACCTATTTTATTTGTAACATACTTCATGCATTTCTTACATAAATGGGCTCTGACGCATTGCTTATATGTGAATCTGTGACACATTGCTTACATGATGTTTGCTCATCTCTAGGTGGGTGACTTTGCCATCCTGCTGCGTGCAGGGTTTGACCGCTGGAGTGCCGCCCGCATGCAGCTATCCACAGCCCTGGGAGGCGTGCTGGGGGCCTGTTTTGCCCTGTGTGCCCAGTCTCCCAGAGGCACAGGTGAGCCACCTAGCATCCTCATATACAAAACAGCAGCAGAGCACTGAAACTACAGCTCCACACCAGGTGCTTGACTTGGACTGAAATAAGGAACAGTATTTATTTTGGGTGCCGGTACTGTTTATATTTAGGTGCAAGAGATCCACAATACTTTTGATTGAATATTCTATAAGCGGTGCAGGAGCTAAAGCAGTAGACCATTAAGTGCTGGTATTCTGCTCCGGTGAGCTCCTGCCCATGTCGAGAACTGTCCACACCCTTGGTATAGGCTATCAAGGAACCATAGTCTTCAGTGCTTTGGCAGCCAAGCAGCATGAAAAGCTTTGTTTAACTATTAAGCCAAACCTTTCATTCCACTTTATCCTGTGTAGAAAATGCAACAGCGTGGATCTTACCATTTTCCTCGGGAGGCTTCCTGTACATAGCCCTGGTCAACGTGGTGCCTGACCTCCTGGAGGAGACCAGCCTCGGGTATGTACACTGGTCAGTTTGGACAGCCACTGACCACAATGTGAATATCCACTAAGAGACTAAATATGCAGCGGGGGGAAAAGTGTTAACCTGTTATGGCTGCAATCCCGATACCGGGATCGATATGGCAACTACCAGTGAAAATAGAGAACGCCAAAATTCAAACCACAAATCTCATAATTACAATTCCTAAAACATACATGTGTCTTATATCATTTTAAATCTATTTGTTGTTCATCCTACCAAAGTGTCCGATTTCGAATAAGCTTTTCAGCGAAAGCACTACAAACGGTTATATGACCACCAAACCACAATAAGCACAGCCATTTTCCAGCAAAATATAGCCTTCACAAAAACCAGAAATAAAGAAAATTAATCACTAACATTGAATTATCTTCATCAGATGACACTCATAGGACTTCATGTTACACAATACATGCATGTTTTGTTTGATAAAGTTAATATTTATATAAAACAAATCTGAGTTTACATTGGCATGTTAGATTCACTAGTTCCAAAAACATCAAGTGATTTTGCATAGCCACATCATTCAACAGAAATACTCATTATAAATGTAGATAATATAGTTATACACATGGAATCCTTAATGCAACCGCTGTGTCAGATTTCAAAGATACTTTACGGAAAAAGAATTGCATGAAATAATCTGAGACGGCGCTCAATTTAAACACACCACAGCCGCAAAGATGGCGTCAACATAAACAAGAAATTACATGATAAATATTCCCTTACCTTTGATCTACATCAGAAAGCACTCCAGGAATCTCAGGTCCACAATAAATGTTTGTTTTGTTCGAAAATGTCAGTTATTTATGTCCAAATATCTTCTTTTGTTAGAGCGTTTGGTATACATATCCAAACGCTAATTCTGGTCAGCGGTATATCGGACAAAAACTTCAAAGTGATATTACGGGTCGAAGAAACATTTCAAACTAAGTACAGAATCAATCATTAGGATGTTTTTAACATATAGCTTCAATAAAGTTCCAACCGGAGTGTTCGTTCTTGTCTTCGTGACCAATGGAAAGCAAGTGACTACCATGAGGAAAAAGTTGGATCACAAAATGGCTGCTTGATGGACAGCCGATATATTCTGCTCTCATTCACTCCCACAACAACATAGCCTCATTTATAATTTCTATTGATGGATGACATCTAGTGGAACAAATAGGCAGTGCAACATCATTCATATCTCAAGGGGATTTCATTGGGGACTCTGAATACATATAAACTCAGATTTCTGACTTCCTGTTTTGATTTCAACTCAGGATTTTGCCTGCCAATATGAGTTCTGTTATACTCGCAGACATCATTCAAACAGTTTTAGAAACTTCAGAGTGTTTTCTATCCGATACTAATAATAGTATGCAAATATTAGCAACTATGACTGAGGAGCAGGCCGTTTGATATGGGTACCTTTTCATCCAAGCTGCTCAATACTGCCCCTGCAGCCATAAAAAGTTAAGCTAATATGAAAATGAATGGGCAGACACTGAAGCAAAAACATGTTTCTTATTTTTTTCCAGACACTCCCTGTTGCAGATCCTGCTCCTGTGCTGTGGCATTGCCGTCATGGCCGTCTTGTCTGCCGTAGTGGATTGAGCTCAAAAGACAAGCCTGCTTTACCAAAATATAATTGAAAACATCACCAACATTCACTGGACTGGGACGCAATCCCCCTTTCTATACAGTTAAGTCCTCAGATTGCATTCAGTTGCCCTTTTTTATTATATGGAACTTCTTGTTTATACTCCACCTAGTGCCAAAACATCCTATCAGCAGGGCCATCAACATGGAAGCGATCTGACAATCAGAACAGCACCTTGAATCATATCTGCTTTTTCTATCAGGACTCTAGACCAACTGTGTCCACCTTGTCTGCTGATCTCTGACTACTGTCTGTGTGGACACTGTGCCAAACCCAGACAGAGACAGACATTTTGAAGTGGCAAGAGAGCTAAAGAAATATTATTGAAGCTTTCATGGAAGTGACTGGACTATCTGAGAGCATCAGACCATAATGGGCAGACACTCAGTCTCATCCTGTTTTATTGCACACATGCACATACTCAAACAGGTCATATCAGACACATATGAGCAGCTCATGCATACTGTACAAACTTAATCTCACATGGCTTTACCATACTAAAATGCGTACACATTTCCTTACATTCTTCAAATTGTGTGCTGCTTTCTATTTGTCTCTTTCAGGCTAATTTATATTTATTGTGTCTTATTGGTTTCTCTATCTGCTTGTACTGCCTAGTATTTATTGAATTATTTCAGAAAGTAACATGGTGCAATGTTTTTGTCAAATTCTGTTGTGACTTCCATCACGCACCATTGCGTTTTCTGTAGGGTTAATCTGTTACATTGATGTATATTCAAGCAAAAAGAGCATGTATTTTTCAATTGCATACAATGCTAATTTGTTAAGAGACACTCAGACAGATATATTTGAAACTCCTTAATTATGAGAGCTTAATGATTTAGAAATGTTATAATAATATTATGCAAAATATTTTTGTGTGGTCTTGATTTTACTATATAGTCCTTTCAGAAAGTATTCACACCCCTTGACTTTCATGTTTTTTACAAAGTGGGATTGAAAACATATATTTTTTAAAATCAGCAATCTATAATACTCACGTCAGTTTAAAAAAAATATTGGAAAATAAATCACTGTCTTGATTAGTTAAGTATCCAACCCCCTGAGTCTGTTAAACTCCTTTGGCAGCGATTTACAGCTGCTTTTCTGGGTAAGTCTAAGAGCTTTGCACACCTGGATTGTACTATAGTTGCCCATTTTATTAAAGAAACAAATTTGGTTGTTGATCATTGCTAGACAGCCATTTTCAATTAGATTTAAGTCAAATGAAACTAGGCCACTTGGGAGCATTCAATGACATCTTGGTAAGCAACTCGTGTATATTTGGCTTGTGTTTAAGGTAATTGTCCTGCTGGAAGGTGAATTTCTCTCCCAGTGTTGGGAAGCTGACGGAACCAAGTTTTCTTCTAGGATTTTGTCTGTGCTTTGCTCTATTTAGTTTATTTTTAACCTAAACAACTTATTCCTTGCTGATGACAAGCGCATGTTGAGAATATGAAGTGCTACACTGTTGTGTTGGACCCAAACATAATGCTTTGTATTCAGGACAAAAAGTTAATTTCTTTGCCACATTTCTTTCAGTATTACTTTAGTGCCCTGTCTCAAACAGAATGCATGTTTTGAAATATTTGTCATCTTTTCAGTCTGTCAGTATTGTGGAGTAACTAAAGTACAATGTTGTTCCATCCTCCATTAAACTCACCATTAGCCCCATGGTGAAATCCCTGAGCGGTTTCCTTCCTCTCTTGCAACTGAATTGGGAATGGCGCCTGAATCTTTGTCGTGACTGGGTATAATGATACACCATCCAAAGCGTTAACTGCATCATGCTCAAAGGGATATGTAATGTCTGCCCTCCCGACCCTATTATTGCGCAGAGTCCGTGCAATTTATTTGACTTGTTAAGCACATGTTTACTCCTGAACTTATTTAGGCTTGCCATAAAAGCGTTGAATACTTATTGAGTCAAGACATTTCAGCTTTTCATTTGTAAATATTTTTTTATTCCACTTTCACATTCTGGGGTATTGTGTGTGTGTGTGTGTACATCAGTGACCCAAAACCTCAACTTAATAAATGTTTAATTTAGAATGTAACAAAATGTGGAAAAAGTCAGTGTGAATACTTTCTAATTGCAATGTATTCACTCTTGGTAGTTGCATGCACACAAGTTACACTAAGTGAAAGCTATGGAGATTATGCATCAATATGTTATGCAATCAAAACAAAATTCCACACTAAACATAAATGTTTTCTGTAAGCACATGTTCTGCAGCAAAGAGTCCGGGCTTAAAATGTAATTGGAGCCAGAGGGGGGTATTGATTGTTCACTCTTGACAAGAGCCCGTTGCCATAACGACTCCCTTGCAGATTACCTTCCTTAGTCCTGTGAGAAGCCTACTGTCTGTGGGAGCCTTCCTGTGAGATAAGATACTGAAGCTCTGTTTATACCTGGTTCTAACTCGCACCATTTATCCTGATGTTGTCCACATTCTGATTGTGCCCACACCTTTGGACAGGTGGAGATGATTAAAAGACGCACTGTGATCTGTTTGTGATCAGATCTTCCTGACCACCTCCTGAGGTAGTCAGGCACGAGATTCTCCCATAGTCACCAGAGACACTGGGTTCGCGCCCAGGCTCTGTCGTAACCGGCCACGACCGGGAGGTCTGTGGGGCACCGCACAATTGGCCTAGCATCGTCCTGGTTGAGGGAGGGCTTGGACGGTAGGGATATCCTTGTCTCATCGCGCACCAGCGATTCCTGTGGCGGGCCGGGCGCAGTGCGCGTTAAACAAGGTTGCCAGGTGCACTGTGTTTCCTCCGACACATTGGTGCGGCTGGCTTCCGGGTTGGATGCGCGCTGTGTTAAGAAGCAGTGCGGCTTGGTTGGGTTGTGTATCGGAGGACGCATGACTTTCAACCTTCATCTCTCCCGAGCCCGTACGGGAGTTGTAGCGATGAGACAACATAGTAACAATTGGATATCACGAAATTCAAAAAGAAATAATTACAAATAATAATATATATTCTCCCATAGTGTCTGGATATCTTACAAGTGTAGATGGATCTGGACTGTGAAACCATTTATAAATCATCAGTATCAGACCTTCTAAAATCATTGACTTATGGCATGTATTTGTGTCTTAAAATAAACACTATTTTGAAAGAAAGTCAAATATTTTACATACAGGGCGGGACCAAGAAATGTAGTCACAATGTGGACACATTGGACAGCTATGAGAGACATTTTAATTTCATATGTAGAATGTGGACTTGACCAGGACAAAATACACATGTTAGTGCCAGGTATAAATGAGACATGAATGACAACCTATACCGCAAAGCGAGAAAATCCATAAACTTAACACCGCTGACCTCGAGCATAAATCGCCTCTGACTGTCTATCGGAACATTGCACAACATATCTAACAGGAGATAGATAGGTCTTGATCCCATTAGGTCCTAGGAAAGACAAGTCCAGTTCAAGATCAGCGGACCTCCAAACTCAAATCTGGCACACTTTGAAAAATTATACACAAGCCTTGTCCAATGTAAATGTTTGATACCTTGTTGTATTTAAAGGGATCATGTATTGCACATGGTATACGCAGAGAAAACAAATGCATGTAAGTCTTTCAAGGACATCTATTGTTGCACTATTGAACAATGTGCTGATTTTCATTGCTATCTTTACCTCCCTTTACCTCAGATGAACAACTGAGACCCATATGCACAATTTTGAATAGGAATATGTTCCCAAAACTTCATTGGTAACACTTTACACTGTTGCTCTTATACTCGTAATGACAATGTAATTACTCTATTAACAATGTAGTTATTCAAGAAATAACATTTAATATGTACACCTTATTTCTTTGTATTGTAAATTAAAACCTATTCCTAAGTACTGATTGAATGTCTCTCCGAAGTTGTGTAAAACTTTTCTTTGATATACGTTAGCAGTGTTTTTGGATCAGCCGAGCCTGAGTATAGTTTTATTCATTTTAAATATTGATGTTATCATATAGCCCAAGGGTCTCCAACCTTCTTCCTGGAGAGCTACCCTGCTGTTGGTTTTTACTCCAATCCCAGTTGCAACTAACCTGGTTCAGTTTATCAAGCAGCTAATTATTAAATTAGGTGTGCTGGATTAGGGTTGGAGTGGAAACCTACAGGGCAGTAGCTCTCCAGGAACAGGGCTGTAGAGCCCTGATGTAGGCCTTGGGAATCCCTTGATCAGTGTGTCTCCATGTTGTTTTATACATTGAAACGTTCACTATATTGAAAGGCTGTGGGCTCAATTCAATCAAACCTGCATTGTGGAAGTTTGTAAACAAAGACACCAATCATTGCTGTGGTAGATCCAATTGAATGTCAGCCCGCACCTGTCTCAGTGCGTTTGTAAACTGTGCACAGAAAAGGCTTGTAATGAAATATGTTGGGTTGCAAATAGGTTTTGATCCAGCATGTGGTCCATGTGCATGTTTCTTCATGATACATAAAACATGGCCCAATATATATACTTAATATGATAGTAAAACAACTGTGTCAGGTCCTTACAGTTGTAGCAGATCACAATGTCCCAAATAATAACAATAATACTACTAATAATACATATGATAGAATTAGTATATTAACACAATGTATTCGTATTTGATCAATCATACATGTTTACCCCTAGTATTATTATTATTATTATTGAACAACCTGCAGGAGATATATTGCCAGTGCTTAGTTTCTTCCCATCCTACTGAAACCCGAGAGGAGAGAGAGTGCATTACATCACTACCCACTCTTCGCAGCATTGGTCGCCATCCATCCCCTCTCCTCTTTCCAGTACCAAAACAGATGGTGGAAAAATCATCACATCTGCCGGGACGCACGACAACAATAGACAGCATCTAGCCCAAGAGAACCGGGGCGTCCATCATGTTTGCTGTCCAGAGCTCCATGAGGGTGTGAGCGCCGTCGGGATTTTTGACACGGGGTACCATCACGGCAGCCGAGGATTCTTCTCGCGACTGTCTGGGCTCTCCATCGAGTGGGGAAGATGGCCGCCATGAAAATTTTAACCAGCAGTGGGCTGTTCTTAGCGTTCTGTGCGTTGGGGTTGCTAGCCATGGCAATCTGCACCGACTTTTGGTATGAGACAGATGCGCGAAGACACCGAGAAAGGTGTAAAAACTACGCCAACAAGAGAAACGACCCGGGGTACATCTATATCTCAAATAGCAATCTCCCCCTCCAGATGCCCCCAAAGGGCATTGAAAGGAAAGGTAACAGTCCAAGTGCCGGAGCTCAGCCTCTTATTAGGGAAAAACGGCACTTTCTGGCCGCAGCGTCAGCTATGGAGTCCCACTGCAGTCGCCAGTTCAATTCAACCATCTCTGGGCTCTGGAGAAAGTGTCATCGAGATGGATTTGACCTGGAGACAGAGGATCTCATATATAAAGGTAAGGGTGCTACAGCTAACAGCCTACATCAGGCCCTGGTGTGATGTGGTACTGATGCTGCTCACTGAGTGTAAGCATGATGCTCAGATCCTCAGATCCAAACTCAACACGATCATATTGATACAATGGACATGGTATTAATTGATGCTCCTAACTGCCACTGTAGGGCCGTTGCCATAATAATATTTTACAAGAGGGGCTTTTGTTCATCATTGTAAACTACAGTAGCAAATAAATAATCAGTAAATCATCTAGATGGAAATGCCAGTCGTGTACGTGACGCCGAAGACGTGGCACTTGCGTATTTTTTACGCTTTGTGTGTACACCGCTGTCCATGGTGCTGAATTTATTTTCAGGAGGAAGGGGGTCTTCCCTTGTAAAAGCGAAACGATTTGTCTCAGGTGCTATTTGGACTGTTCGATTTTGCTGAGTGCATTTGGCATCTGTTACATTAAAATACTAGATAATGTGTTATGGGTGATGCGTCGATTGTCACGGGGGAGACCGAGAGAAGACCAAGGACTGAATTATTGATAAACATCCTGCTTCGTGGGAATTTTGAGCTGTAAGAGAGGAAATCATAGTGCATGGAACTCTCGCAGAACGGCCTCGTCCGACACACGACAGCAGGGCTTTCTGTGCAATGCCATGAGGCGTTCATGCCTGACTACTCTGAGATTCTGACGAGTGATGAGAGAACAACAGCATTAATGTTAGCATAAACACAGTACCTTCGTTCAAGGAAATTCAGGACACTGAATATTTTTGAGAATTCCCCACAAATTATAGCGTGTTTGTTTACCAGGATGTTTTCCTAATGTATTCAATCAGATTCAAACTGTCCAGAGTAGGCCTAGAGGACATGTTCATGGGTTAGTTTCACCATATAAAAACGAGAGCTCAGTTCATTTTTCAAAACATTGAACATCTAATAGTTGAGTTGAGTTTATTTTATTTTTACAGGGACAGTGCATTCAATGGGACAGTGCACATTAATCAACGTTTCAGTAAAAGTGCCGGCTTTAAAGCACTTTTTTCAACCGTAGTCCCTAATAGATGGGTTAGCTGACAACGTCACGAAAACTATGCTCGCGATTCAATGGGGCAGAAGTCTGTGTTATTATTCTGGATGGCCAGCTAAGAACAATGACTAGCTGCCATGTGGTGTTTTGACTGATGTCATGTCTATGCCAATATGGCTAAAATTTTCTAGCTAGCCTTTCTGGGACTGGGGGCAGTATTGAGTAGTTTGGATGAATGAGGTCCCCAAAGTAAACTGCCTGTTACTCAGGCCCAGAAGCTAGGATATGAATATAATGGATAGACAACGCTCTAAAGTTTCCAAAACTGTTAAAATAATGTCTGTGAGTATAACAGAACTGATATGGCAGGTGAAAACCTGAGGAGAATCCATCCAGGAAGTGCCATTATTTTGAAATGGGTGTTTTTCCATTGAAAGCCTATCCACCATATAAAGGGATATGACTCAGATTGCATTCCCTATGGCTTCCACTAGATGTGAACAGTCTTTAGACATTGTTGTTTCATTGTTTTTAGACATTGAAGGAGAATGACCACTTTGAATGAGTGGACAGTGGAAAGTCCCAGAGCTGTTTGGTGCACCTTTATATTGACAACGCTATTGTCCGGTGTAAATATTATTGAAAAAAAAACCTGAGGATTGATTATAAACATTGTTTGACATGTTTCTACAAACTTTACTAATACTATTTGGATTTTTCGTCTGCCTGTTGTGACCGCCTTTGAGCCAATGGATTACCGAACAAACCTGCACCAACAAAACAGAGGTTTTTGGACATAAAGAGGGACTTTATCGAACAAAACAAACATTTATTGTGTAACATGGAGTCTTTGAGTGCAACCATTTGAAGATCATCAAAGGTAATTGATTAATTTTATCACTATTTCTGACTTTTGTGACTCCTCTACTTGGCTGGAATATGTTTGTATGGTTTTGTGTGCTGGGCGCTGTCCTCAGATAATCGCATGGTTTGCTTTCGCCGTAAAGCCTTTTTGAAATCTGACACAGTGGCTGGATTAACAAGAAGTTTAGCTTTATTTTGATGTATTACACTTGTGATTTTATGAAAGTAAAATATTTATAATACTGTAATTTGAATTTCGCGCTTTGCAATTTCACCGGATGTTATCGAGTTGTCCCGCTAGCGGCACGCCTTTCCCAAACAGGCTAGCTAACCAACAATTGTAACGATGTATTTGAGAAACAACAAGTACGTGCTCATTATTTTCAATAAACATTGGAGGGGAAATATAGTTTACGTGTTGTCAACAATCTAAGCCAACCCTGTCTGCTTTGCCCCATAGCTATGCAAGCATTTTGTTAAACAACCATCCCATCTATAGTAAAATCATAGTGTAAAAGCAGGTGAGCTGGCTCTCCTTTTTTTTGCCTGTTTTGTGGTGGAAAACTGAGCGGGTCGAGCATATCACGTCAACCCTAGAAATGTTTTAACAATGTCATTTCTTTGGGTGTAGCTTGCATTTAATTGCCATTCTCTGTTTCGCACAACAATCTTCCATTCCCCATGTCATACGTGGATGTATGGCTGACTTCAACCCTGTTATGGTCAAACCGGTTACTTTATTTGGCACTCATTAGGCACAGTAATTTTTTTTTTACTTGAGATTTTTATTTTATTAAGTTGAACATGTGGTCTTAATGACAGAATGTTACAAGCAAATAAATATATAATCCTGAAGTTACACATCTCAAAAGGCACCGAATTGGTGGAACGACCCTCATGCTGAGGTAAACGGTAACTGTTGTCAGAATTGTGGGAAAGTGAGCTGATTTCTTCGATAGAATAAGGTCATCTGTAGCATATCATAAATTGACAACAATATCCACTACACCCTCAGGTTGAATTGCATTGAGACACATAGGCCCACTGGACAACATGATATTCTCTCTAGTTGCTCCCTTGTTTATCAGAATGATGAGTTGGTCTGCATCTGCAGACACCTCACAACTCAAACCTTAAAGTGTCTCTAAAGTGAAGTTAGTAGGTCTGTATACCACCATCACAGTAATACTGATATAAGTAACCTGGTGGGACCAGGGGGTAGCCACTAGCCAGATATGTTTGTAATGCAATGCTACATCTATGGCATGAAAACAAATGACAGATGAGTTGGCTTAAGCACAAACAGAACTGGCTACCACCACACTATGAGACCACAACACATTGAAAGTGATTAATTTGGCCAATACTATAGATTCTCCTCAGTAACTGGGACATGGAACCCAATCCAGAAATGTCTATTTCTTCTCTCAGGCTGCTATAGTTCCATATCAGGGCGTGAACTGTTGGCTCCATGTTTGAGCCTGCATACAGTACTTTTGACTTCCTTAGCTTCACATAGCTGAATGTTTGCAGCTGATGTCCAGGTGTTCTAAGAGTGGAGCTTCACACTGTGACTTTTGACAACTCTATCACATTTGGTGCGTCAATACATTTGATTACTTGTTTTTGCTGCCTTTGACCTAAAATGTATCAAATAATATTAGCGAGTAGGTAGTCAGATCTGCTCCTGAGCAAGTGCTTAGTAAATTGATCTCCATCCATAGCTCTTGGTCTTGAGGCTCACACAATGTTAGATTTTGCAGAAGTAGTCATGGGACATAAATGTCTCACTGCTCATCTGGATGTATTGTGCTTCCCCAACGAACATGAGAACAATGAATTATGTATTTCTGTACTCTGAACTGAGTGAACTCAATATGAAATCCTTGTAAAACCCTTTTTTGAACATTCACACTAGTTCATCTTTTCCTTTTTGATTCTTCCTCTTGTTTATGCCAGAACCATATAGACTTTTCCATTCATGGTGACTGACTAGGCTTTATGGCAGGGGTCTTCTTCCACACGTACAAAACCATGTCATGAACATATTCCAACATAAATCTCCCTTCTCCCTGTTCAAACAAGTAACTGATTACAGTACACAATATCCAGGAATATGTGAAGATATTTGCAATAATTTGAGCATAGGTGGTCTATCTCATTGGAGTGATATGATGAAACAGTAATGCAAGACTCGTCTCTTCCTGTTGTTATAATTGGTCTGGATACCCACCTCGCACGGAGAGATAATTAGAGGCTGATCTACATGAATGATGCCGGATGCTGTTTCTGCTCTGAATCACAGCTAGCTGTCTCTCACTTTGAGAGGCACACTGAGGATATTGCACGATGACATCATTCACAGTGACACAAAGGACTCATAACAATTTTTCTCTTTTAGAACTACTGTAGTGTCTACATGCTTAACTGAGTCACCATATTCAGTGTGGTTGAGTTTATTGTCTACAAAGCAGCCTGTTTTATCAAGGTCTTATCAAGACTGTGTTTCTATCATAATCATCAACTCTTTTCTTCAGGATTGATTCAGCGGTGCATCCCAGTCAAGTATCACTACTCTTCCTCCATCCTTCCGCGAAATTTACCCATCAACATCACCAAGACCATCCGTCAGGATGAGTGGCATGCACTCCGTAAGTCTGAGCCTGTCTGTCTGACTGTCTGTCTGTCTGTCTGTCTATCTAATGGATGTCTTACTGGCTGTACAGTATGTCTGGACTCTCCGTGTTCAATCATTTTCTCTCTCTCTGTCTATCTCTCTAGTTCTCTTTCTCTCTAACTGTTATCTCAGGATCAAATACATTTAAAGTGGCGGCCATTGAGAGCAATTTCATCTTCTTCTTATCGCTGTTCACCCCTCCCTTTCGCCCTCTCTAGTTTTGATATCCTTCAAAAAGATAAAGAAGATTACATGGTTCTATGAAGGAAGTGACAGGGATTTGTAAGGGTGTATGGCTCTATTTGTGTCAGGAATATTCTATGTATCATATGCCGTGAATATGATTGTGCAGACATTGCATTTCTGTGCTGTGCATGCTGTAGATCCCACTGGGCCTCCTGCTCTGATCTCCACTGTTCTTTGTCCACTAAAATGACGGAGGTGTGTGTCTGTTGGTGCAGATCTACGCAGGATGACGGCTGGCTTTGTGGGCATGGCCGTGTCCATCATCCTGTTTGGCTGGATTATCGGAGTGCTGGGCTGCTGTCAGCAGCATGACCTCATGCAGTATGTAGCTGGACTACTCTTTCTCATGGGAGGTAAGTGCTGTCTCCTTTCTGTTTGGTGTGTGTGTGTATGTGTGTGTGTGTGTGTGTGTGTGTGTGCGTGTGTGTGTGCGTGTGCGTATGTGTGTCTTTGTTTGATGCATTGTATAGGCTACAGTAGTTGTCTATATATATATGCACTTGTGTGTGAAAGAGAGCTATATGTGTGAACACATATAGTTTTATATAATAAGATGTACAATAAATCATGACATGTCTGTAAATGGAGTGTGAAGATGTTACCATTTATTGTCTGGCTGACCCACTAGGCCTACCAACATAGGAATGACATAATACCGTATAAAGTTCATTGAAGTTGCTGTGAATCCCGTACATTTCCGTTTGTCTCCTTGTCCTCCCTCAGGAACGTGTTGTATCATCTCCCTGTGTACATGTGTGGCGGGCATCAACTTTGAGCTGTCGCGTTACCCACGCTACATGTATGGCCTCCCAGAGGATATTAGCCATGGCTACGGCTGGTCCATGTTCTGTGCCTGGGGGGGCTTAGGCCTCACTCTGCTGGCTGGTTTCCTGTGCACCCTGGCCCCATCCCTAAGCACCCCCTCCCGTACAACCATCCACAAGCCCAGACAGGAGAATGGAACCGTGTGATGGGACTGTGTGACTGGCCCACAAAGCGCACAAATAAGCAACACCCATCCAACTTCGTCCAACGTTTTTGTCCAACCACCATCTCACCTCATCACCTTCCCTGTCCATACCACCTCTGTCATCCATCTGAATCATGAGTGTACCAGAGAAATTGTACATGGGAGAACAGAGCAAAGACATACCAAACTGTACTATTTACTGTACATCTAAGACACACAGACATGGCAAGACCTTTTTGTTGTTAAATGTTTGACTACTAACTCTATGGCAGCCTAGAGGAATTGTCTTAAAAATGGTGCTCTCTTTTAACACACACAACACAGAACACAGTCCAAAAGCTTAGAAAGAAACAACAAGCATCTCTAAATGGAACAATCCAACAAACAAGGAAACATGGCAGAGCATCCTGTCATCATTCCTCTTTTAGTCGGTTGGTCTGTACTGTGTTCGCAACAAAATATTATGCTGGCATAAACTGTCCGTTGTTTTGAATCAGCTGACTGATGTCAAGCATTATCCCTAGGAAGGACTTTACAGTTTAAGCCTAAAACCTGCTTCTTGCAGCAGAGGACCAAGAGCACAACATGGAAATGGCAGGGGTGGAACAGCAAGATAAAATACAGAACTGCGCTTTTGAAGAGCAAATCTTTCAGCGCTTCTATGATTCAGTATGTACAAATGCATCTCTATGTAGATTCAGGTCATTGTTTGTATAAAGTAACTCTTGAATAAGATTTTTTTTCCTGTTTGTTTTCGAGGTAACAATGGCAATTTGGGTCTTCAGTGGTGTTGTTTGCTGGAATAAATTGTATGCTTCATGATTAGAAGAATAAGAGTGATTGCAAGGCACATTAAATACTGTTTGAGAGTAGCAGAGGCAGTTAAAGGTCCAGTGCAGTCAAACATGTGATTTGTCTGTGTTTTATATATATTTCCACACTATGCGGTTGGAATAATACTGTGAAATGCTGATAATGCCATTTTAGTGTAAGAGCTGTTTGATCAGTTCTCCCCTCCCCACTCAGACCACTCCCAGACAGTCCTAGCAAAATTCTTGCTTGAGAAATTGCTCTTTGCTAAGAAGCTATTTTAATTGAAAACAATCACAGTGAGCTACTTAATTATTACCCAGAAATGATTTGATATTGAAATAAAAAACGTCTGCATTGGACCTTTAAGGATCAGTAAATATTGTATGTTGAAGGATGGGGTTCAATGAAAAAAAATGTAACCTTCTAATAACACATTCAAACTTAGAAACAATGACAGACAGTAATTTACAGTTATAAGTGACAATACCTGCCATCTTGGATTTGGCAGGAATTGAACTGCAGACACCAGTGTTGGACTTGCATTTAATGTATTCTTGCACAAAAACCTTCACATAGCACAACACATTGTTTGTAGCAAGTATCAATGCATTAAGTGATTTGGTTTGTGTGAACTGCTGCAAAATGCAGGTATTTGCACAGCATAGATTCCCAAAGCTTCTGTTTAAGTTTATCATTGAATACATGTCTTATTCAACACAACATTTCTGTTAATATTCTTCTGTAAGTGAAAATGGGTAATGTTGAGATTTACATTGAGAGAGCAGTAGGGCTGTGAAAAGTCATACTTAATGTTTACATCAGTAACACCACTGGTATGTTGTTTTTTCCTGTCTACCAATCCTTCTCTCCTCACGTTTGATGCAGGGGTGTCTGCTCTTGCACATAGCTGTTCTCTGTATGCTTCCTCAGTAGGGGGAAACTAGGAGTCAGCTCAGGTCTCTTGGAGACAAGACCAATAATGTGGTATCTTGTAAGCAGACAACATGATGTCCTGTTAAAGCATCATCTGCGTCACTTCAGTGTGGATCCCTATTGAGTCGCCCCACTTTCCTGAATGAATTGAGGGAGCTCACCATTTCTTAATTTCAGTGCCACTTTTGCCCCAGGCAACAGGCAGTCTTACTGGCCCTTTGCAGAGTCCCGTTTGCAATTCGTAGAGACAAGGAGAGGTCAAAAGGCCTAAGGATTAATGTACTCTGTAAGTGCACAGTTCTCGCAAGACTTGAGAGGTGTAATAATGATACAAGCACACTTGTGTATTACATAAAGGTTCTGGGAGGAAACTCAGGCCATGTTGGGAGTTTGTTTGTGGCAGGTCTGGGTTCAGGCAGGCTTCGGAGGCTAGCACTGCACATGAATTAAGATGGAATTACAGGTAAGATGGAATTGATGTATTTTGTGAGTACAGGGTACTCAAGTAACACTGTTTTGTTACCTATATGTAAAAAGGCACTCATTGTGACACTTTTCCAGCAGTGTTATGAGGTGAGGTGATGAGCTATAACCTTTCCAGTGAATTAGTATTTGACTGTAGATAAAAACATTGCCTCAAAGTGACTACAAAGTGAAACATCCCAACATTGCTACTAAATGTAGCACCACCTCAGACTTGTAAAAGAGTTGTGGATATTGGTGGTGTTCTGCTGCCATTCTGAGCTCATCCACAGTCTTCTCCTCCAGTTTATATCAACACACATGTACAGGTTTTGTCCCTTAGATCTCTAAATTGGCCAATGGTATTGAATGCATGGATAATTGCTACAATAAACAATACATTTATTGCAATTGTGTTGTTTGAATAATGATAAAGGTTCTGTTGCTAAACCGGTTTATAGAGAAATATCTGGGTAGCGTACCAAGAGAATGCTGAAAAAGTAGTAAAATGGCCACATAAAAAAGAATGAGAGAAGGGTTAAGAACAATATACAACTTGTATGCAAAAGTGACAGAAAAGTAGTTCTCTTAGTGGGACTTCTAGTGTTTCATGAGGAACTGGAAAGTGTTCAGTGTGAGCAATGTGGGACACTGTGTACCAATGCCACAATTTCAAGTGGCACCTCTTTAAGTAGCACTGCTATGATTTTCTACAAGTCGTTTATACTGGTTCAATCCACGAGGATGGAGAAAGACGATTAAAATACATTATAGTCTTGCATGAGATCATTATGGTTCATTTCTTTTAATGTATTCAAACTTGTCCATTTTTTTATCTAATTTATTTTACTGAAATAAAATGTAATTAACATACTATTCTGAAGTCAACTGTGTCTGTATATTTCATGTATTCTAGATGTCTATGTCACAACAGAAAAACACTGAGCTTAGGTAAACATCTTCCTGTGTACTGCCCATCTGGGCTTACATCTACACTATTTCCCACTCATAGAGAGTATAATCAAATAGGCTATTATGGTTCTTGCAACCACTGCAGTAAAGTTTTGGTTGGACATGTGGCACATTTTTCAGAGGAATTACACGAATGCCATGATTTGACAATAAAAAATAAAAAAACCATCATCTCAGTTTGTCTTTCATCAGTATGTAGCACATATTCATTCTCCAAACTAATACAGCATTGATGAGGTTTTAAAACAATCACATGGATGTTGCTGTCAGTTAGTGAGCTGACACTGATTTAGTCCAAATGCTAGACTTACTTTAAGTGGACCTCAGTGAATGAATTCCCTGTAATAATATTAGGCTGCATTTAGACAGGCAGCCCAATTCTGATCTTTTTCCCCCTCCAATAGGTATTTTGACCAATCACAGATCTTTTCACATTAGATAATTTTTAGGGCTGATCTGATTGGTCAAAACAATATCGTAATTATGCCGCATGTCTAAATGCAGCCATAGCTGCTAAGAAACCCTGGGCTAGGTGTTGCTTGTACGATCTATTTCTTATGACACGATGCCACCTAGAGGAGAGTTGAGTATTTTCTGGCTGTGTCCTCAGTCATGTTTATTCCAGCAACTGAGGAAGAGTCAAGGCTGCAGGGTAGTAGCTAATCATCGAACAACTGACTAGAGATAAATTCATAGTTTGCATGGGCATGAAAAAAGGTACAAATGTGATGTCATTACATGATATTCAATCAGAGTACATTCCAAAATATACATAAAATACTGAAAAATAAACATTTAATAAATGATCCCTATATCGTCTTCTCTCAGGGTACTATCAAAGATATCTTATAGTACAATAAAACCATTCTTATAGAGAAATGACTGGACAGTCTTGAGATGAGCCCTCATCCAATATATTAAAATACAACTATAAACACCATTACCCCTCAGCTATACTAGCCATTCTGGATCAACTATTTTAAAGACTACAGGATAGATTTTTACAGATAAGATCACTTTTTCAAACTAACCTTAAAAATAACACCATATTTTGTTGAAATCCTTTAGATGATAAAATATACCTTTCTACATACATGTGAGCCACTAAACCCAACCTAACAGATAATAATACATCTCCAGAAAAAACCTTGATATGCTCAGTATAACCAGGAAGCTTCATTGCTAGGTTGTGGTGTCAGTTATCTGTTATGGTTGAACAGATTCATGTTTTATTTCTTGGCACGGTAGTGTGCCCCCACCACCATATAGTTGTCTGGTGACAAGTCCTTCATGTTGGGGGACTTTCCTTTGGCCCGACAGGTCCTGACCGGGGTGACCGGTGGACTCCGGCAGGGGTCATGCTTCAGCAGGTAACATCCCAAGGTCTCCCAGCCTCCCCCGATGCGCACCATCACATGACGTTCATTCAGCATCTGCAGGAAGAACAAGATGGAGGGGATAGTCAGAAACAGCAGGTACAATACAACCCATGACTGCTATTATATTTGAGCAACTTAACCAATTCAACCATATCACAACAAAAGTCCTTGTTTGTTGCTCAGTACCTAGCTTGGTTTTGAATCGCCCTTTACCTATGTCTGATTTCAAGTAGGCCAAGGCATAGTAACCTTGGAAAATGTTATGATCCACTCCCCAGACTGAAACTGCTCGTTGTATGACCCCCCTGAGCCAAGAGAAGATACCCTTCCAATCAAATATTGACCAGTTCCTTCTGCCTGTGTAACAGCCCTCATGAAAGTCAAATGATCTCTGAGCCATAGAAAGAGACATCTTTGTCAAAATCTCATTAAGCCAAATGAAACACTGCCTCATGACGCCAGCTGAGCACATGCAGTGGACTAATCCACAGACATGCACGCACGGGCACGCAGGCACGCACACAGCATTCATAAATGGTACGTTGGTGTGAAGTCACCATGTACATAGTTACACTTAGAACACCCGTGATAGCAGGCAAACACAGACATTAGCACTCTTTAAATCAAGCCCTCTGACAACTACTGCATAGACACCTTCCTCTACACATCACCTGCTGGTCTGGTGCAAACCTGACGCTACCATGGCAACAGCTCTCAAATAATACAGTCGGATTGTAAGAAAATTAAAGCAGCGAAATAGAGACCGCTGTCTCTTTACAAAGCTGTAGCTCCACACAGACATCTAGATTCCCAAGAGGCCTTGCCTGGCCATCCGTCCTGTCAACACCGGCCCAGCCCCTCCTTCCTTATCGCCCATAACCCCTTCATTATGGAACCATTAAGAATGTGATAATACAAGCAGATTTACACCCCTGCTATACGCCTCCTGTCCTCCACTATGCATACTAATGGCGAGATGGATGGTGGAGGGGTGTAAGTGAATACACACACGCACATACACAAGCACCCACGTGCACACAGACAATGCCTGGTAGTCCCATTTACCAACCCAAGAAGACCCTGAAACGTGATTTGCCTCAGCTGTCCACCGGTAGATTAAAATGTTATTGCTGACAGCGGGGTCAAGTTTGACATAACACACGAACACAAGGGTAAGAGGGTGGGAAGGAGGGAGGTAAACACCTATTTATGTTTTTTCCATTCATCAACCTTAGGTTAGGGCTGTCCATACAAATGTGGGATAAAATACTGTAGGCTATAAGGATTTGTCTTTTCAGTAGTCTCTCGAAAGCACTATATTTCAAGAGCTCTATGAGGAAAATATATTTGGATTACTGTATTTAATTAATTGCATATGTAACAGAACACTAGTCAACACAGAACACTAGTCGAAATACGTTATGACTGTTATGGCTCTCAAAACTCAATATTCACATAGTGGAATTATGCAAGTAGGCTTTCTCAGGAATTATGCACACAACCCCCTGTGGCAGACATCTTCTTCTATATAATCAGATTCATTCTAACAGCCCCTGCCCCCCCACCCCCCACACGTGTGCCTTTACTACAGCCCATAAGCTGACTGCTGGATTCCCCCGTGTCTTCCATCCCTGGCAGCTCTATTGATTCTCTCTCCTCAGGGTTTGTTGTTGAAAGATTCATGAGAATGAGAATGGAGGAAGAGGCCTTCACCCATCATCCACTAGGGGCCATGCTTAAACCATTCCCTTCTGAGGAAAGATTATTGTGATTGCATTGGTCATTACATGAGAGATGGAGTAATTGTATTGTAGACATTCACATGTATCTCACTCTACGGGAGGATCTTGTCACATGCAAAAAGGGCAGTGACTTTAGTATAACCTAACCACCGTCTCCTACTTATTCTTAAATTAAACTACTTTTTTCTTTTAGGTAATCCCATAGAACTTTAATGATTGCTTTAATGTATAGCAGTCAGACCACTGCTAAAATATAAAGCAAACCAAACAAAGCTCCTATGTGTTCTGATGGAAATAGGAAGTAATGGAAGTGAGATGATATTGTGAGAGGTTTTAATGTCTCCATTCTCTTCAGTGCCAGACACAGTTACCATCCCTGCTATAAAGCCTGGTGCTTAATTGGGCTTGGAGAAGAAAGGCCTTCCTTTCTTCAACAGCTGAGAATGCTGCATGGAGCCCTCCAGGGCTAGCATGATTGAAAAATCTCCAGTGTAGAGCGGGGGTGTCATACCAGGCCAGGCTTCAATGACCTGTCTGATTAAATCACACCACTAATGACTTGGTCTTAGTAATCAATAGATTCTGCTCTTTAAAAATTCAAGCAAACATCAATGTACTCATACATCCAAACAGACATACAGGGGTTATCAGGGCATCACTCCACACATTCACAGGTGTTCTATTCATACAGAGAAGAGAAGTGTGTTTTTTGTGATTGAGAGAAAGGACTGTGTATCCTACAGGTAGTGTTGTACAGCAGG
Source organism: Oncorhynchus kisutch (assembly GCF_002021735.2). Taxonomy (NCBI): domain Eukaryota; kingdom Metazoa; phylum Chordata; class Actinopteri; order Salmoniformes; family Salmonidae; genus Oncorhynchus; species Oncorhynchus kisutch. Next base: position 71,203,362 of record NC_034181.2, on the reverse strand, counting down.
AGTCGTCAACCTTTTCTTTCCCAGGAACCTCCTCCTAGGCAACCACCGACCCAGGGACCCCCATCATACATTAGGCGACATTAGAAAGAAAATAAGATATGCTCTTTTCTGGTGTGGATGACAATAATATATATTCTCTTCTTTTTTTGTTATTCACAATGCATTCATTCTGTTGTTGCTAGCGATATTATATATATATATTTTTTTACCCCTTTTTCTCCCCAATTTCGTGGTATCCAATTGGTAGTAGTTACAGTCTTGTCTCATGGCTGCAACTCCCGTACAGACTCAGGAGAGGCGAAGGTCGAGAGCCATGCGTCCTCCGAAACATAACCCAACCAAGCCACACTGCTTCTTGACACAATGCACATCCAATCCGGAAGCCAGCCGCACCAATGTGTCGGAGGAAACACCGTACACCTTGCGACCTGGTCAGCGTGCACTGCGCCCTGCCATAGGAGTCGCTAGTGCGCGATGAGACAAGGATATCCCTGCCGGCCAAACCCTCCCTAACCCGGACGACACTGGGCCAATTGTGCATTGCCCCATGGGCCTCCCAGTCGTGGCCAGCTGCGACAGAGCCTGGGCTCGAACCCAGAATCTCTGGTGCCTTAGACCACTGCGCCACCCGGGAGGCCGCTAGCGATATTCTTAAAAACATTGAATTAATCTAATTAAATACAATCACTTTATAGTGTTTTTTATGTATCTTTTCCTGGACCCCCTGCTGTACATGGGCTGCAGACCCACGGTTGAATACCTCTGTACAGTAATAACAGTTAAGATGGAGATGTTGGGCACACAGACAATCTAAAGTGAAAAAGGTAACGTAGCCTGGCACAAGTCCATGTTGCTGTAATTAAATCTGTAATTAGCAGTTATGCTCAGGAAACCACAGAAGACTAAAATAAGCCAAAGTGTGTTAAGGGGAAGGCATCTGGAATATCAGGAATAATACAGAGCTTCAACAGACAAGCGGTTCACATGCAACCAAACCCCAGTCATATGACCTTGGTTGCCGAGAAACACTGAAGGATGAAAGAAAGGAAAGATACCATGAAACCGTCAGGGTACGCATATTTCTCCATTTTGTAAATGTTCGTCCTAAACATACAGCCTCACTGAACTTGGCCATAAACCAACAGCATTCCTTGGCTATCCATTTTTATGACCTCCGTTTTCTTTGATGTGGCGTAAGGGCATGTTTTCCCGTGTCAGACATTTGACTATTACTGAGAAACAGGTGTTCAGTGAGTCTAAGGCAGCCATTATATCTAAATGGGCAGTAAAAATAAGGTGTCTGTTGCTCAGGGAAGAAAAATAGGAATGCAGTTGTAACAGCGTGTCAGCTTATTGACAAAGACAGCTAAATCACATACTGTTATTGAGTAACACATTCTAAGCCAATGGATTTCAATGAGATTAACTGAGCATTAAAATGGTCTTCTGTTGGTGACCAATTGTCCCCAAAAGATAAGAAACAACATACGATTTGGTCTGTCAGCTCAGTGTGGACAGCAGACAGACGATGCTACAGTGTCAGTCAAGGCCATATAGGGAACGCTTCCACTGAGGAAGCAATTGATGCATTTCTGGTTCATTGAGCCCATAGAGTGCGACCCCATCCAATTATTGGTAAATTAACTATGGAATTGAATAGTCCATTTCAGAATATATTAGATATGGAGCAACTGAGTAAGATGTGTATTTTGCATTTAATCAAGTATAAATGTTAATTTTACATTATAGCTAAGATTGAACTTTTTGTTTAACAAAATAATATAGAATAACTTATTTGTAAGACACATTCAATACATATTAGAACAAATCAAGTAATACAAACCTGGGCATGTTTTAATAATACCTTTTTCCCATTAGAGGGTGTGAACTCAGTCTACCGTTGCCAAGCAACCCTGTATCCCATGGGGCTTTGCCTGGAACAAGTCCTTCTCTATAGATTCCCACTTATTGCAGCTTAGTGCAGCAAACATACCCTCATTGCTCAATATATGTCAATCAACATTCTGAAATATCACATGATTAAAAAACAAACACATAAGGAAATGCAAAGAATGTAATATGTTTGTATTAAGTCAATACCAACAAATTAAATCGTCACATTTCCTCATGTGGTTGTTGGTTTAAATGAATGTTTATGTCCATACAGTATGTGTCCTATAAATGCTATCACTTACTGCTGTATAGAACAATATAAATATAATCTACTTCCATGGTTTCACGCAACTGCCTGAGGTTTATTAACCCCGGCAATTAGGGTGAAGGAAGGGGTTTTGACATACTCGTACGTAGAGGATCTTCTCCCCGACACGGTAGCATCCTTTAGGATGCTTCTCCACAGGGAACTTAGTGGGGCAGCTGCATGGCGTGTCCTCGATAATGTTTCTCACCTGAAACACAAAACATCTCTCAGATAAAGCAAGCAAAGACACAACCTCCTCCTACCCGTAGGCTATACCTACCAGCATTATCACCGCTAAGAATGTTTGCTAAACAATTGGAGAGGATGTCTGGTGTGCTAGACTAGGTCAATACTTAAGATCTTTCCTACGATACAGTCAGTGGGGCAAGATGACACTGATTAGCTACTGTATTTCTCATTACATTGATGGGTAATTCATGGTTACTTTAGGCCTATTTGAGAGTAGGCACTTACTATGTCATCCAACATGTTGCATGTGCTTGGCGTTTTCTTAGCAGATGATTTGCTTGGACGACGCGCCTTGGGCTTAGGTGAGGGAGAGGGTGAGGGTTGGGATGGAGGTGACGGCAGTAGCGGAGGATGTGAAGGAGGAGGTGGAGAGGGGGAGACAGGGGTCTCTGTAAGGCTCAGGGCTGAGATAGGATCTGTGGTTGGTGTTGTGGGAGGGGTCTGAGTGGAGGTTGTGACAATGGTAACAGATGAGGTTTGAGTGGAAGTTGTGCTAGTGGTGGTTGACAAGGATGAGATGGAAGTTGGAGGAGTAGGGTCTACTGGGGCTTGAGAAGGGGGTGGGCTTGCACTGGGAGGTGGGGATACAGAAGCAGGGGGTGTAGGAGCATGGAGCAGCGGTAAGATCAAGGGAAGAGTTGTGGGTGAGGGGAAGGGGAAGGCCAGAGGTGATGATGAGGTGAGAGAACCTCCCTCCTCCCTATCTATCTCTCTCTCCAGCTTCACCAACCCTGGGGGCTCCACACCATACCTAAAAGTGAGTCAGTGAGACACCATGACTGTTAGATGGTTGGTAAAGAAAGATTCCATGAACTGAGAATAGCGCAGTTGTGTAAGTCTCTGAGTGAATGATGTATACAGAGTCATGACAACTCACCTGGCTGAAATCCTTCCCAGCTCCATAAGACAGAGACACACCTCCCGAGGTTGTTTGTGGAGCACTGCCCATAAAGCACCCACAAGTTATGTGATGGCTAAACAAATAGTGTCATATTAATGTATAAAGCCTGAGGACATGAACAGCAGCTAAATGTGCGTTTACATGAACGCCCTTGACAAACCATACAGACTGTCAGGATGTCAGGACACAAACAAACAACCTTCATCCTGCACCACGCTATTTGAATTTCAGGAGGCACACAGACTAAATTGAATAAAGATCAAACCAATGTGTTTACATTTCAAGAACCACAAACATCACACATGCTACCGATTAACAACGATTACCATTCAGCTGCCAAAGAGATGCCTGCAAAGATATAACAGGACATTATCTGTGAGGAAAATGAAAACAAGAGCAGCATTTGGAATACGGGTGAATGTCAGTGAGGACTCAGGAGGGGTTATGCCTTTCTCCAGCCCAGCTATCCTTTAAGCTGAACTCAAATCCCTGCAGGCACCAGACACGTGGGTAAAGAAAACGTGGGCATGCAGGCTTAACACAGCACGCTCAATGCCTGTAATCATCAGTAGTCTTCAAAGTTAGGCTCTCCAAAGTGATTAAAATACTTATCAAAACACATCTTGTTCTAAACATGTCATTTCATTTCACAGTGACAGAAGGTGTGGATTTGTTTTGGAGGGGAAGGAATCATGGATATACTGTGTAGTGAAATGAACTTCTCTCAGTAGCCTAACATGAAAAGGAAGCACCACCAAAGCACAAACAAATGGGAAGAGTTATGGTATTATAGTTCAAATGTGAGACACATTGGTAACCTTTGATCTTTGAAATTGGCAATGAAGTTCCTTGTCATTGCTCCATTCTGTAAACCCATCACTACACCAGGGATGCAGCAGGGAAGAGGGAGGAGAGAAAGCAGGAATAGAGTAGAGCAGACATAATGCCACAAATACACAGTATACACTTACATGTAGTTGTACGTTGCAGTACAACAATTTAAGCAACTACGTACAAATATACAGTATGAATGACTTAAAAATTCCTGTGTCAAACATAAAAATTGAAAAATACAGTAGTCATCATGTACATGTCCTATCATTCTGAGTGCAATTCACCAATAAGCCAGTTGAGTCAGACTAGGGGGCAAACTGATGTGTATGGTAGTTAAACCTACACATGAACTCTCTCAGTGTCATGCATGCCCATGCAGGAACATGCCCAGGTGGAATAGGTATATTCCCAGGTGGAATAGGTATTCCGCACACACAGTTAATATTACTAAATGTGGTCAACATGCTATAACTAGTCTCCCATGTTCCGCAGTACTGAAGGCATCAAACAGAAACAGAGGTGAATGAGTGATACATGATCCTAAGACAAGACAATCCAAGTCCCAGAAGAAAATACATCATCCCACTATTCAGGGTACAGAGTCAGCTAGTGATGTGAGCTGACCTGCTTTCCAGCTCCACCTAAACATCTGTCTCTTTCCTTCCCTTTAAACCATCTCACCCACTCGCTAAATCCTCTACAACTAGTGAGGAAGCATGGCTGGCCTTCTCATAGTGACAGTCACAGATCAAAGCTAGGAAGTCAGTGGAGGACAAAGACAGGTGACACTGGAGTGTTTTCCAAGTGGGGCCATGCTTCTACAGGACAGAGAAGAGGACAATGGGACACAGAAGTCTTTCCACAGGGGACAGGCTACTAATCCAGAACAGGCACAAGAAAGAAACCATTCCAGAGACTACTGCCAGAGGCCTCCCATGGTCTGATAAGAGGGTATGAGAGTATATATATGGATGAGAGTAGAGATGGGATAGGGGCCGGGAACGTTTTAAAAGCAGATGTTCTTGTGACGTGTATTACGTGTACTGTTTCTCAATAAGATTATCTCTGGTAAATCTCTGGACGTCGCACATCCTGAGCACAGATTAGAATCGGCAGAAGTGTGTTATTAATGAACTAGGGTCTGTTGGTTCTGTTGCCAATTAGCCACATCATTTCAGTGTTCATGAGTTAATCTGGTTGACTCTGACAGAGATGTACAGATTCTCTCTTAGACAGACAACTTGATGGACATTGGCTGTTTAAGGACAGATTTGTGTCCTGTCAGTGCCAGACGGAGATGGACAAACAAGTAGGCACTCACCCAAACCTTCAGACTCAAACAGGTAGGTCTCATCCACACCAATCTTCCGACACCAGTAGAGGAAGTTGGCTGTGTTGTCCCGGGCAAAGAAAGAGCCAGAAGTAGCATCAGCTCGCCAATGAATTACCCTGCGGACGAAGGTCTGGGGAAAATACACAGGGACAATCACCAAGTCAGTGTCAATACTCCGATTCAGCTCAATACACTGAGTATACCAAACATTAAGAACACCTTCGAAATCCACAGGGATGCTGGCTCATGTTGACTCCAATGTTCCCCACAGTTGTGTCAAGTTGGTTGGATGTCCTTTGGGAGGTGGACCATTCTTGATACACATAGGAAACTGTTGAGCATGAAAAACCCAGCAGCGTTGCAGTTCTTGACAGAGCCTGGCAACTACTACCTACCATACCCTGTTCAAAGGCACTTATATTTTGTGTTTTGCCCATTCAGTCTCTGAATGGCACACATACACAATCCATGTCTCAATTGTTTAACATGGTATAATTCGTGCATTATAATTATTAATAACAGCTCTATTCTATTTTATTTTTTATTTAACTTGGCAAATCAGTTAAGAACACATTGTTATTCACAATGACAGCCTAGGAACAGGGGGCTAACTTCTTTGTTCAGGGTCAATCCCTGAACAATTTGGGGTCAATCCCACTACATTATCCTCTTGGCATCAATTATTTTCTTAAAGGCCCAATACAGCCATTTTTATGTCAATATCAAATCATTTCTGGATAACAATTAAGTACCTCACTGTAATAGTTTTCCATAAACAGTTTCAAAAAGAAACAGAAATAGCATTTTAGCAAAAAAACTATTTCTCAAGCAAGAATTTTGCTAGGACTGTCTGGGAGTGGTCTGAATGGGGAGGGGCAAACTGAAAACTAACTGTTAATGCCAGGGAGGTTTGGAACTCTCTTTGTTATTGCTCTATTAACTCATTCTGTTAATGCCAGAGAGGTTTGGAACTCTCTTTGTTATTGCTCTATTAACTCATTCTGTTAATGCCAGGGAGGTTTGGAACTCTCTTTGTTATTGCTCTATTAACTCATTCTGTTAATGCCAGAGAGGTTTGGAACTCTCTTTGTTATTGCTCTATTAACTCATTCTGTTAATGCCAGGGAGGTTTGGAACTCTCTTTGTTATTGCTCTATTAACTCATTCTGTTAATGCCAGGGAGGCTTGGAATTATCTTTGTTATTGCTCTATTAACTCATTCTGTTAATGCCAGGGAGGTTTGGAACTCTCTTTGTTATTGCTCTATTAACTCATTCTGTTAATTCCAGGGAGGTTTGGAACTCTCTTTGTTATTGCTCTATTAACTCATTCTGTTAATGCCAGGGAGGTTTGGAACTCTCTTCGTTATTGCTCTATTAACTCATTCTGTTAATGCCAGGGAGGTTTGGAACTCTCTTTGTTATTGCTCTATTAACTCATTCTGTTAATGCCAGGGAGGTTTGGAACTCTCTTTGTTATTGCTCTATTAACTCATTCTGTTAATGCCAGGGAGGTTTGGAACTCTCTTTGTTATTGCTCTATTAACTCATTCTGTTAATTCCAGGGAGGTTTGGAACTCTCTTTGTTATTGCTCTATTAACTCATTCTGTTAATCCCAGGGAGGTTTGGAACTCTCTTCGTTATTGCTCTATTAACTCATTCTGTTAATGCCAGGGAGGTTTGGAACTCTCTTTGTTATTGCTCTATTAACTCATTCTGTTAATGCCAGGGAGGTTTGGAACTCTCTTTGTTATTGCTCTATTAACTCATTCTGTTAATGCCAGGGAGGTTTGGAACTCTCTTTGTTATTGCTCTATTAACTCATTCTGTTAATGCCAGGGAGGTTTGGAACTCTCTTTGTTATTGCTCTATTAACTCATTCTGTTAATGCCAGGGAGGTTTGGAATTCTCTTTGTTATTGCTCTATTAACTCATTCTGTTAATGCCAGGGAGGTTTGGAATTCTCTTTGTTATTGCTCTATTAACTCATTCTGTTAATGCCAGAGAGGTTTGGAACTATCTTTGTTATTGCTCTATTAACTCATTCTGTTAATGCCAGGGAGGTTTGGAACTCTCTTTGTTATTGCTCTATTAACTCATTATGTTAATGCCAGGGAGGTTTGGAACTCTCTTTGTTATTGCTCTATTAACTCATTCTGTTAATGCCAGGGAGGTTTGGAACTCTCTTTGTTATTGCTCTATTAACTCATTCTATTAATGCCAGGGAGGTTTGGAACTCTCTTTGTTATTGCTCTATTAACTCATTCTGTTAATGCCAGGGAGGTTTGGAACTCTCTTTGTTATTGCTCTATTAACTCATTCTGTTAATGCCAGGGAGGTTTGGAACTCTCTTTGTTATTGCTCTATTAACTCATTATGTTAATGCCAGGGAGGTTTGGAACTCTCTTTGTTATTGCTCTATTAACTCATTCTGTTAATGCCAGGGAGGTTTGGAACTCTCTTTGTTATTGCTCTATTAACTCATTATGTTAATGCCAGGGAGGTTTGGAACTCTCTTTGTTATTGCTCTATTAACTCATTCTGTTAATGCCAGGGAGGTTTGGAACTCTCTTTGTTATTGCTCTATTAACTCATTCTGTTAATGCCAGGGAGGTTTGGAACTCTCTTTGTTATTGCTCTATTAACTCATTCTGTTAATGCCAGGGAGGTTTGGAATTCTCTTTGTTATTGCTCTATTAACTCATTCTGTTAATGCCAGGGAGGTTTGGAACTCTCTTTGTTATTGCTCTATTAACTCATTCTGTTAATGCCAGGGAGGTTTGGAACTCTCTTTGTTATTGCTCTATTAACTCATTCTGTTAATGCCAGGGAGGTTTGGAACTCTCTTTGTTATTGCTCTATTAACTCATTCTGTTAATGCCAGGGAGGTTTGGAATTCTCTTTGTTATTGCTCTATTAACTCATTCTGTTAATGCCAGGGAGGTTTGGAATTCTCTTTGTTATTGCTCTATTAACTCATTTACTGCCAAAACTCCATCCCACCAAAACAGGCTGTAATTTCAGGCAGTCTTTTCAAACAGCTCTTACACTAAAATGGCATTATCCTCATTTTCACAGTATTATTCCAACCTCATAGTGTGGAAATGTATTTAAACACAAGAAAATCACATTTTTGACTGCACTGGGCCTTTACCTAATTAACCGCCTGGTGATGTAACCAGGCAAGCCGAAACTCGACCCATGCAAAACATGATGATTACAAGGTCCTGTGTAGATTGTATTTTCAACCAGCAAATATCAGGAAATAACACTGATCAAATGTTTTCACACTTTTACAGTGTTAGTTTCATCAGCTGTTGAACAATATTTTAAAAACAATCAACTGTAAAAACATAACTTTGACAGCACTGGGCCTTTAATTAAATTCCCTCCAAATGTCTAGTCAGATGTGAACCATAGAAAGTAACTCCAACAACCAGCACTTGGGCAGATTCTGTGTAAGATTATAAACAATATTGAGTCATTTTTTTATGAACTTAGGAAACAGTTACTAGTAAACGCAATTCAAGAATGACAATGAAGCGTGGCTTTATGCAGTTCTCAGTCAGTATCAGTATCAGCAGCACTCTGAGAAGGGGTGAGGAGAACCACAGATGGTGACTTCAAAACCAGAGACTCTCAGTGAAACATTCTGTCCTTTATTGTCTACTTTATACACCAAATGTACACCAGAGATGGCTCAATTGCAGATCGTATCTTTAGACTGAGCCACTGAAATACAGACATCTGTATGGCATAAGTAAGTTGATGAAAGATCAATATTCTTAAACGTTAATCATGTAATGTATGCTGTCTATGGTCATATATGTTTGTATGTTACCTTGCCATTGCTGGCTCGGATCATCCTCTCCTGTAGCTCCTCGGCCAGCTGGCACAGCAGAACCCCATTATCCAGCCTGTCCATCAGGCTGTCAGCCGTGACCTCAGAGTCTGTGGTGAGAAACGTCAGTCACCAACACCATGCTAAACAGGCCACAGAAAGGGGAGCGCATTTGACATCAAATAGTTGTCTTACATCATTGTGTGCTTTACATCTAATAATAATGTTTTATAAAAAATTAAAAAAATCTGTACATGATAAGTGACTATATAGTGGCTACATACTGATCATGTAGGGCATATATGTCATTACACAGGTGTTTTTGTCCTGAGGTTACTACTCACTGTGATGACACAGATGTACTATACTGCTCCGGCATTATTTGTGAATAATGATAAGGGATAATGGGATCTTATTATTAACGACGTCATTCTCATGCAAACTTCCTGGTTGTAGACCTAGAAAATACCTATGTGTGGCTTTGCATTGTTGCAAGTCGATCCCTATGTGTGAGTGATGGATATTATCTAGTCATCTCGCCAACACAGACACACACAGGCTGTGAAATGTTCAGGCCCTTCCTGACTTCCTTCCAATAATATAATTCCAGGAACAGGGTTCCTTTCAATGACCAGACATGCAGGAGTATTTCAAGGATTTAGGTTCATGTGTGCCTTTCCAGTTCAGAACACCAACCAATAGCAAGGTCCCCCTTATCCAATATAAAAAGTATGATCCAGTTTCATGTCCTCACATAACCTGTATGTCATTGGGTGACATTTTTATTGATGTTCAGAAATGACAAAAATAGGCCTATGTTGCACAATAATTGAGCTAAACCAATGCATCACATTATCTTAGTCATAGTTCAGACACATTCCTTGTTAAAAGTGTTTTAAAAGCCCCAAACCCCAAGATGGTTACAGGTTTGTTGCAGGTGTTTCGTAACAACATAAAAACCATGTGAAAGTCACCCTACCCAGAAACATGTTGAGCCAGAGAGCCAGGTCCTCTCTCATAGGCAGCAGGCTGGCCTCGTGGCGGCTGGGGAGCCATTTGGTGTACTGCTGCGGGCTCTCCAGACCAGGCCCATTGTGGTGCTGTTTGGGACTGAGGGGGCAACATATTCCGAGCCCAGTGAGATGTATTGGACTGTATTGGTCGTCCTCTGTTTCCACCAGACTGTTCATGGTTCCCTCCTCTTTTGGCTTGCAGGACAGGAGGAAAAGAAGCTGTTAATATTATATTTCATTCATATTTAAAATATTTTGTATTGTCACTTTTCTAGATTTGCAACATTTGAATATGTCACATCAAAAGAGGGAGTTGGAGAGCTTATTTGTGGTGCGGCATTTCTATCTGTAAATCAGCTCTTTGTCAGAGGGGCGTCGACCTGTCTGTCAGCCTCTGGTACAGTACGTTTTCCTGGAGTTTCAATATTTTCTTCCCATTTCTAGTTGTATACATCAGGACAGCCATTCGGTATAAAGTTTTAATAGCCTACTACAGCAAGAGTTCAACCCAACTCAAACAAGCTCTAGCCTCTCGTTCAGTTGACAGTAAATCTAATGGTGTGGAACACTCTCATTGACCCTAACCAGGCCTAGGAGCACTCCACACCTTCCTCCCAGAGCAGGGGCCAGGACAGGGGCACTCCACACCTTCCTCCCAGAGCAGGGGCCAGGACAGGGGCATACAGCTGAGACAGGAGCCAAGCGTGGGCCAGGTCGGGGGGGGGGGGGGGGATATGAGAGTCAACAGAGCACAGTAGGAGGACTGTCCACCAGACTCCCACATGAGCGGAAAGGTCTGGAGTTGGTGGAGGTCCGGGCAGGAGAAGGTTTTGGCACAGGTAAAACTCGTAACGGTCTTCAGTGTGGAAACCAAAAGCATGGATGATACACATACAGACAACATACTAACCCACACAATAAACACATACACAAACACTATGGACCATGTATTCACAAACATACAAAATACACGTACTGACACAAGAGATCACACACAGAGCCTACATACACACAAATCTTCACACAAACATGAACACACACGCACCAACCTTTTGTCATAACTGTTAGTGTAACTGATGTCAGGGAAGGATTTAATAGACAAACATCTAAAGCCAATAGCGAATCCCCTGGCACTATTCTATGCCTCATTTCTCCTCTTTCCAGACAAGTATTCATCATAAAGGCCAACCCCATGCAGAGACATGCTTTGCCTTCCCATAATCCCCACAGAAAACAACACATGCACCGGGGTTGCAGAAAAGGACTGAAGAAAATATACTGGTCATCTTCAACAAACACTGTTACCATAAGATGCCCAGATTCTATAGTATGTACATAACTTCAGATGTGCCATTCATTTCAATTGCCAAGAAAATGTGAGTTCTGTTTAAAGTCACAGACTATCGGAAGGTTAAACAAACTGACTGCTGACAGGGACGTAACCCCTACAGAAGCCATCACTCTAATTGTACTGAAAATAGCATTTGTTGATAGCATACACATGTGCAAACAGCATAATTTCAAGGTAATGTCCTATTGTCTTCAAATATTGACTAAGGAGCTGTCATGCTGTCACATAGGCACCCACATGAAAAAATACATCAGTTTACTATAGAATTCTACAATAAACTGTAGAATACTATAATACACACCGTAGTATCCTTCTATCATGTTTAGTACCTACTATAGAATGTTGTAGTATACTATAGAATACTATAGTAAATACCACAGTATTTAATTTGCATATACCCTGCCCATTCCCCTCCCTATATCAACATTTGTCTCACCCATAATTGAGAAACATACATGAAAAGTATAGAACATATACTGTATTCCCTACAAGTTTTAGAAAAGAGCAGAAGTGCTGAACTATCCGTTCAGAATTTCTCCAGTAGGTTTCCTGAAGAAGAAAGCCTCCACTTCTATGTCAAAGATAATAAAACAAACACACTATAGTAAATACTACTGTAATGTCCGCAAAAACACTACAGTAAATACTACAGTACACTACAGTTCGCAAGAATACTACAGTAAATACTACGGTATACCGTACTACAGTCTGCAAAAACACTACGGTATACCGTACTACAGTCTGCAAAATCACTACAGTAAATACTACGGTATACCGTACTACAGTCTGCAAAAACACTACTGTAAATACTACGGTATACCGTACTACAGTCTGCAAAAACACTACGGTATACCGTACTATAGTCTGCAAAATCACTACAGTAAATACTACGGTATACCGTACTACAGTCTGCAAAAACACTACAGTAAATACTACGGTATACCGTACAACAGTCTGCAAAATCACTACAGTAAATACTACAGTACAGTACATTCCGTTAAAACACTACAGTAAATATTACAGTACACTTCAATCCGCAAAAACACTACAGTAATTACTATAGTATATATTACAGTTCTTTTTCACTACAGTATTTATACAGTGCAGAAATTATTCAAACCCCTTAACTTTTTCCACATTTTGTTACGTTACAGTCTTATTCTAAAATTGATTAAATTGTTTTTTCCCCCTAATCAATCTACACACAATACTCCATATTGACAAAGCAAAAACAGTTTTTATAAATGTTTATGAAAAACAGAAATACCTTATTTACATAAGTATTCAGATCCTTTGCTATGATACTCGAAATTGAGCTCAGGTGCATCCTGTTTCCATTGATCATCCTTGAGATGTTTCTACAACCTGATAGGAGTCCACCTGTGGTAAATTCAATTGATTGGACATGATTTGTAAAGGCATACAACTGTCTATATAAGGTGTCAAAGTTGAGAGTGCACGTCAGAGCAAAAACCAAGCCATGAGTTCGAAGGAATTGTCCATAGAGCTCCTTGACAGGATTGTGTTGACGCAAAGATCTGGGGAAGGGAACCAAAACATGTCTGCAGCATTGAAGGTCGCAAGGAAAACTGTGGCCTCCATCCTTCTTAAATGGAAGAATTTTGGAACCACCAAGACTCTTCCTAGAGCTGGCTGCCCGGCTAAACTGAGCTATCGAGGGAGAAGGGCCTTGGTCAGGGCCTTGAAAGAGCTCCAGAGTTCCTCTGTGGAGATGGGAGAACCTTCCAGAACAACAACCATCTCTACAGCACTCCACCAATCAGGCCTTTATGGTAAAGTGGCCAGACGGAAGCAACTCCTCAGTAATAAGCACATGACAGCCCGCTTGGAGTTTGCCAAAAGGCAGCTAAAGGACTTTCAGACCATGGAAAACAAGATTCTCTGGTCTGATGAAACCAAGATTCTTTGGCCTGAATGCCAAGCGTCACATCTGGAGGAAACCTGGCACGATCCCTACGGTGAAGCATGGGGGTAGCAGCATCATGCTGTGGGGATGTTTTTCAGTGGCAGGGAATGGAAGATTAGTCAGGATCGAGGGAAAGATAATTGGAGCAATGTACAGAGCGATCCTTGATGAAATCCTGCTCAAAAGCGCTCAGGACCTCCGACTGGGGCGAAGATTCACCATCCAACAGGACAACGACCTCTAACAGTCAAGACAACACAGGGATGGCTTCGGGACAAGTCTCTGAAGGGCCTTGAGTGGCCCAGCCAGAGCTCGGACTTGAACCCAATGAAACATCTCTGGAGAGACCTGAAAATAGCTGTGCAGCGACACTCCACATCCAACTTGCCAGAGCTTGAGAGGATCTGCAGAGAAGAATGGGAGAAACTCCCCAAATACAGGTGTGCCAAGCTTGTAGCATCATACCCAATAAGGCTCAAGTCTGTAATCGCTGCCAAAGGTGCTTCAACAAAGTACTGACTAAAGGGTCTGAATACTTATGTAAATGTGATATTATTTGCAAAAATGTCTTTGTCATTATGCAGTATTGTGTGTAGATTGATGAGGGGGAAAAAACTATTTAATCAATTTTAGGCTGTAACATAACAAAATATGGAAAATGTCAAGGGGTCTGAATACTTTCTGAATGCACTCTACTATAGTTAACTGTAAATACTACAGTATACACTACAATGAATACTACAGTAAAGTCTGACAAAACACTACAGTGAATACTACAGTATTTATGCCATAGCATGCTATAGTATTTTTTCAGGTCGGCAGGAAGGCCTACATAGTTTACGCAACACAAGCCCCAGGTTAAGGAATACACCTGAGAGATCTGGGAGTTGTGTGGAATCCAGGCAGGTAGGAAGGGGGAGGAATGGCTGCTACTACCTATGTAGTCAATTTGCTAGTGAAAGCAGGTAGATGGCGCAGCAAGCACACAACCTACAGCAACAGTAGTTGGTCAATGTACCAACAAAGCCCTCAACCATGGACAGATCAGATTGATGACCTTGTAGACTTACGGTCCCTCTATGTTCGTCATTGTGACTTTAGTAGGGTGGCTTTGTAAATGCACCATGCAGGCCTAGGTGAGTAGACGGAGGCCTGTCTGTCATGTATGTGGCTGTTTTTCAGGCTGACCAGCCCGGGCCTGGGAGCCTCACGCTCTAACAGAACACACAGGTGCCACATTCACACCTCTACTACAGGACAATCCAGGCACCTGTGTTCCTAGACAAAAGGGGTCTTTATACTCAAGGCCGAAAATACATTCACACATACTGTATGTACACCCACACACACGTGCACACATACACAGACACCCACACCCAAGTATACACAGGCGCACACAAGCCCATACCTGCATTGATGTTATGTAGGTCTCTACCACCTCATTTATCTAGCCCTACCTAAAATCTCTTTAGCTAGCACAAGATTTCCTTCAGTGACATTTTGGGGGCCTGTTACTGTGTTGCTTAATCATTGACTGTGTCTTAATGGCAGGGAACAACCTCACAGGGAAACAAATCATTAGAGGAAAAAGGTTTAGAATTCTACTGGTTATATCAAACTTAAGAATATGTGTAGTATGTTCCTGTAATGCCAAAGCGGGCCATTGAAATTGAAATTCACAAGACTGATTGATGGTCTGGTTCCCTTTGCCCGAGCTGGCCCTAACCTGGGCTCTGTCATGGGGATGGGTCTGATAGCTCTGATGCTGTCTCACATCTGGCACCGGTAAACAAGTGTCCTTTCAACAGGCTGAGAGAATATTTTCATCTTGAAATTATAGTACCTTCTTTCAGGCTTCAAGAGTTTGAGCAGAAAAGACCTCAAACTGACAATGGCTTGTCCTGACACAAAGTCAATTGCCAACAGCAGTGTGTTGTGGTATGTACTTAGGCACTTTACTAAACACCACTGATTGTCAAGTGGAACTAATTGATCACCAAACAGCCAGCAGGCTTTTTGTGGCAACTATGAACAAATATCTATAGATGCTTTTAAAGACTTCCCCTGATCTAAATATCCGTTTTCCAAACAGTTTGAATGAACAATTCAGAGAAGAACAAGATGGGCAATCTCAAGTTGAGGTCCAACAGCATTGCTGGAAGCTACACCATTCTGAAACAGCATTTGAACAGAGATTTGCTGTCCCCAATTATCGAGTCTCAGATTTAAACAGCTTAACTGGGGTAATGTGACCCTACTGAACACAGATACTGTATTCAAAGGGTTGGTTGCAGGGTAGGTAGACTACATCTTGCTGGGCTCCAGGCCCGGTACATGGCTCTGTCTTAGCTGGTTCCAGGCTAAATAAACCTCAGACCGGCAGATAGGATTGTAAGGTCAATTGCCCATTGCTGTTTATACACCTTGAACAATGGGGCTTTACTCTAGAATTCCACTGGACATTTTCTTTTTACTAGGCCACTAAAATCAAACAGAAAAAAATGAATTTTAGCATGGATGGTTCTAAGGAGACATTTATCAAATAAACAGTGACCGCAGCACAAGCTGTTCATTGAGTGATTATTGGCCCAACCATTGCCCTCTGGGCCACAGATATACATCAATATGACGATAGACATATTCTTTTCAGTTCCCTGGTTGGAAGTTGGTCCAGGGTGATATGTACACTTAGATCAGTTCTAGTAAATATGAGATGTTTTTCTTCATGGAGTACAATTTTAAGCACACCCATACTAATTTTGTTCAAAAAATGTATTCTATGTTTATATAAAAATGTATTCAATTTATATATATATATATATATATATATATATTCAGGTTCAAAATGAATGTTAAGGTTTGGCAATGCAGCTGTCATTTACCATCTATTACTTAGGATTTGTCACATAAAATGAATGCTACCGCTTGAAATCATCACTATTTCACTGATATTTCAATGATAAACTAATGCATTATGTAAAATACATTCATTTTATCTATAGCTTCACTTTTCAGATCACAAGTCACAAAGTCAACAACTGGTTTTTCTAGAAGGCCTAGTGGTGAGTAGTAGAAAGTACAATTAGTGGAGAAAGTGGTCAAACTAAACAAAAAAACACAGGCTATTTATTAATCATGTGCAGCCATCACCATCCTCATCAATGACCTTCATTATTAAATATTCATAATATCTTAATCAACTTTCTGCATAGGAATAATACTTTATAAAGGAAATACTTACAGAGTCAATGAGTAAGTAAAACTGTTCAATAAATTCCCCCAGTAAAAATCAACAAAGAGACTGTGTGTGTCGGCACAGCAGCACCAAACATCACTTACAGGTTATCTTCTCAGGTCCGCTAAATGGAAAATGTGCAATAAGAACGTAGGCTACCTCCACTTCTCAATGAAACACCCCTGTGTGCCTTGTGAAAGCTGCTGGTGTCATCTTACAAGTTGTGGGTGTTACGGCTGTCAACGACATTGTGACAAGAATAATAAGTTGTTCATATGTCGAGGTCCAATGTCAAAACTTTTCGCAATTGTTTTGTTTGATGACTCCACCTTATTGCTAGCCTACATGGAATGGATGACATGCCAAAAATCAAAAGATAGTGCCTGCACATAGTAGTCATAAAGACCACCCACAGAAGTAACCCCTGCACGTTTTAATAGCAGATGGAGATGATTAAAGTCTCCTCGGGAAACTTGCTGGTGGAGGACTGACAAAACAGTGGTGCTGAGAGCTCAAAGCAAGAATGTCCAGTACTCACCATGAGACAGGGTAACATTAGCGATGACTAATGTAAGAGTTCTACATTATTTATAGTGGAATCCAGATACAAAATAATAGGGACTTGCTCTGTGACTAACACAAGTCTGCCTTTTCTCTAAGCTCTATGTCAATATGGGTGGCAGCTCAGCTACCCAAGTGAAGAGAAAATTCAACAACTTTCGGACAGTGGAAATTGATTATATATACATGTATGTATATATATATATAAAAAAGAAACCAACGCATTTAGTCCCTATCCAGTTTTACCTATGTCTTTTACCGATTAATGGTGCCTTTTAAATATTTGTTAAAGGCCTCATAGGATTCAGGGACATAGCAGCGGGTAGTAAGGGTGCTGAGGGTGCTGCAACCCCTCTGATAAATCACAATAAACAAATAATTAATATAAACAAATATACTATTAACAAATATTTATAAATAATTAAAATATATATATATTACTCCTGTATGAGAGGAGCCAAAAACTCTTCAGCAGAGCGGGGAGAAATGCACTCAGGTAGCTCAGAAATGTAACCTGATGAGAGTGAGGATGAATTTCCTGGCAGGTGCCATGAAGACCGCTGAGTTCGAACCTCGTCCCGGTGATGACAAAGATGATTCTGGCCCAGTGGGAGTGAGATTTTTGGAGAGAATGGATCCTTGCCTTCGGGATGGGTGGGGACTGTTGAATCGCTGAAAGTATCTCGAAGTGATTTTTTGTGTCTTCTGTCCAGATGGAGTGGGCGCTCCTCACCGCGCTTCACGGGACAAGGCCTGTGACTTGCAACGTTCCCTACACCAGCTACCCTGGAAAGTTTAAAAGGTAGCCATTTTGTTCTTCAAACGGGGGGCTTTTGGCATTAGTTTGACATTTCTAAACAATAAGTGTCAGGTAGGTAGGCCAAAACCCTCAAATAATATAACACTACGTTTCATCAGTTTTATCAGTAAATGACACTGTTTATCATTGATAACCATCAAGTGGGATTAGATCATACACTACCTGACCAAAAGTATGTGGACATCTGCTTGTCGAGCATCTCATACCCAAATCATGGGCATTAATATGGAGTTGGTCCCCCCTTTACTGCTATAACATCCTCCACTTTTCTGGGAAGGCTTTCCACTAGATGTTAGAACATTGCTGCAGGGACTTGCTTTCATTCAGCCACCAGAGCATTAGTGAGGTTGGGCACTGATGTTGGGTGATTAGTCAGTCAGTGTTCCAATTGATCCCAAAGGTGTTCGATGGGGTTGAAGTCCTGTTTCTTTGCAGGCCAGTCTTTCACACCGACTGCAATTTCTGACAAACAATTTATGTATGGACCTCGCTTTGTGCACAGGGACATTGTCATGCTGATACAGGAAAGAGCCTTCCCCAAACTGTCGCCACAAAGATGGAAGCACAGAATCATCTAGAATGTCATTGTATGCTGTAGAGTTTAGTTTTCCCTTCACTGGAACTAAGGGGCCTAGACGAACCATGAAAAACAGCCCCAGACCATTATTCCTCCTCCACCAAACTTTATAGTTGGCACTATACATTCGGGAAAGTAGCATTCTCCTGGCTTCCGCCAAACCCAGATTTGTCCGTCGGATTGCCAGATGGTGAAGTGTGATTCATCACTCGAGAGGTTTCCACTGCTCCAGAGTCCAATGGCGGCAAGCATTGTGCATGGTGATCTTAGGCTTGTGTGCAGCTGCTCGGCCATGGAAACCCATTTCATGAAGCTCCCGACGAACAGTTCTTGTACTGACATTGCTTCCAAAGGCAGTTTGGAACTCGGTAGTGAGTGTTGCAACCGAGGACAGCGCTACGCACTTCAGCACTCGGCGGTCCCGTACTGTGAGCTTGTGTGGCCTAACACTTCTCGGCTGAGCCCTTGTTGCTCTTAGACATTTTCACTTACAGTGAAAGCAGGGCAGAAATTTGACAAACTGACTTGTTGGAAAGCTGGCATCCTGTGACGGTGCCACCTTGAAAGTCATTGAGCTCTTCAGTATGGCTATTCTACTGTCAATGACTGTCTATGGAGATTGTATGGCTATGTGCTCGATTTTATACACCTGTCAGCAACGGGTGTGGCTGAAATAGCCGAATCCACTAATTTGAAGGAGTGTCCACATACTTTTGTATATACAGTTGAAATCAGATGTTTACATACACCATAGCCAAATATATTTAAACTCAGTTTTTCACAATTCCTGACATTTAATACGAGTAAAAATTCCCTGTCTTAGGCCAGTTAGGATCACCACCCTTTTAAGAATGTGAAATGTCAGAATAATAGTCGAGAGAAGGATTTGTTTAATCTTTTATTTCTTTCATTACATTCCCAGTGGGTCAGAAGTTTACATAGACTCAAATGTTTATACTTGCATACTATTGTTTGTACAGATGAACGCGGTACCTTCAGGCGTTTGGACATTTTTCCGAAGGATGAACCAGACTTGTGGAGGTCTACAATGTTTTTTTTCTGAGGTCTACAATATTTTTTTTCTGAGGTCTTGATTTTCCCATAATGTCAAGCAAAGAGACACTGCGTTTGAAGGTAGGCCTTGAAATACATACACAGGTACACCTCCAATTGACTCACATTATGTCAATTAGCCTATCAGATGCTTCTAAAGCCATGACATGATTTTCTGGAATTTTCCAAGTTGTTAAGGCACAGTCAACTTAGTGTATGTAAACTTCTGACCCACTGGAATTGTGATATGGTGAATTGTTGGAAAATTGTTGGAAAAATTGCTTGGGTCATGCTCAAAGTAGATGTCCTAACTGACACGCAAAAACTATTGTTTGTTAACAAGATATTTGTGGAGTTGTTGAAAAAAACAAGTTTTAATGACTCCAACCTAAGTATATGTTAACTTCCGACTTCAACTGCATAGTGTATCATATGTCCATAATTCTCAATTCAGTTTACACATCAAAATAAAGCAAACAGTCTTGACAGTTTAGTTCTTGATTTATATTGCAGGTCTGTCTGTAGCCAATGACAATTATGGAGTGTACCAACTGTATGCTAGCCCAGTACAAACCTTTCTCCCACTATTCCCACCTCCCTGTTTCCTGACGACATCAGCTGGTAAACCAGCTATTCTACATCCTCTCTCCCGCCCCTGTTACAGGCTCATTAATATCTAGTTTATTGGTGCTGAAGCAGAGGGGGGGGTAGAAGTAATTATACATTTTGTCAAAGAGAGGGAGGGGTGGGGGGATGCAGCTTAAGGGCAGCTATCCATCTAGTGTGGCTGAGGCTCTGACATGCCAACCCCTGTGAGGAGGAGGATAGGGTCACAGGTGTGGTTGATCCACCACTCCTTCCCAGGGGACAGATCTCTTGTGCCCATAAACCCCTCAGACACACCCCTTCTCAGTTGCCACTAGCCCATTCCCTAATTTGCACTGGTTAACATTCAGCCCATCAGACTTCTGTATATGTGTGTGCTTGTTAATGAGAGAGAGAGAGAGAGAGAGAGAGAGCAAATATATTTACATAAACAAATGTTTGTCTGAATGATTGCTTTGAGAGAGTTTTGAAGAAGCGGACCTCATGATGGACAGATTGAAGTTGGGACTCGTCTCATGTGACCTGAGGAATCAGTCTGTGTGTGTGTGTGTGTGTGTGTGTGTGTGTGTGTGTGTGTGTGTGTGTGTGTGTGTGTGTGTGTGTGTGTGTGTGTGTGTGTGTGTGTGTGTGTGTGTGTGTGTGTGTGTGTGTGTGTGTGTGTGTGTGTGTGTGTGTGTGTGTGTGTGTGTGTGTGTATGTGTGTGCTGCCAGTGTGTTAAAGGCATGTTAAACCCATTTAACAATGACTCAGAAGCACCAACAGAGTTCATTAACAGTAGAGCGTCTGGAACTAGACTTCAACAGGAAGGCTTATACGGTAGAAAAGATGTACTATAACACACTTTTTTAAACAGCATGTGTTCATTGTGGATTCCAAAATGTGTTCTGCCAAAATGTCCTATTTTGAAATCCTTCAAAGTAAATTCAAATTTTGCTGTAAGATGTTTACTACAGAATTTGTGTTTCAGATCTATTGTTGTAGGAGAATTTATTGGAAGTGAAACTACCCTGTTCTAAACAGAAACGCATGGTTCTCTGTTTTTACAATGGCTGAGGGTGAACAAAGACTGTCTTAAAAACAATGTTTCAGATACACCACATGGATCAGTGAGCAGGACCCTGACAGATGGCATCACATGTTGCCAAGACAACCAGAACCATTAGTGTCTCCCCAAATATGGTGTAGGGGGGTGAAATCCAGTAAACCCTGTGCTGTGCCCCACTCAAATTGGTCTCCAGGGTCAAGAGAGCCCGTGCACAATCAGATGGGTTCACACATATTAAGTATAGACCAATGTTTCATCACTCTGTCAAATTAGAATGGGCAGATCTCGTTTTCAGGGGTAAATGCTGCACTCAAGTAATACCATTTTTACCATAGAAGTTAAATGTGCAATGTTTTAATATGTTTTAATAATCCTGCATTTTTGTTTGAGCATGTAGTTCCAGATCAGCCTGTGTATGATGACTGGACCCTTGAACTTGTTAGTAATGTTTCACACACTAAATACTGAACACAATCAGTGGAAAAGCATTGCCATATTAAATGCCAGTCAGAAAGTATTTTCTGTCTGCCGTTGTAGAAAAAAAGAAGAAGTACTTTGTTATTTTTCACTCTGACTCTCAAAGGAACTTATTTATTTTTAATCAGCTTGCTGTCGTCTTCTTAATTAACCAGAGCTGGAAAATTCAATCAAACTCGAAGACAGCAAAGGAATGGGTGTGAGACGTTCATAAAAATGTCTAATGGATAATGTGTCAGTCCTGCCAGACAAATGAACCTGATATTACTGGAGCCTGGGCTGCCAGGGAGGCAGGTCAGTAGCTGCAGGGTACAGTTGTAAAGTAATTACACTGGCTGTCTGCTTTGTCACAGTATAATGCTGATCTTACATGGAAAATGAGACGGCGGAGCCTTGGACTGGAAATTAGAAATATTTCAATACGGATCAGAATTTGAGAAACTTAACTATCCAATCGCATTATTTGGTGATTGAGTCACTAAGCTCTGCATAAATAAAGCAACATGTTCTTCTCTATAGCATCTGTAAGATATTTTAGATACAGTATTCAGTATGTTCATGATCCTGCAGTGTTTAAACCAGCCGCCAGGGGGAGATATAGTTACTTACTTAGTAGACAGCTCAGCATACTAGCCAAGAAAAAGGGAGGAGAAATGTCTAGAGGGACAGCATGATATGATATGCTTGTGTAGGATACAAACAGTTCTGCTTGGATTATCCTTTCCTGCCAAAAGGGGATGTATTGAAGTATATTGGTGAATCATTTTAAGCAAGTTCTTTCCAATACATTTATCCATTGTAGCGTTCAAGTTCCAGCCTCACCCTGCGTGTAATGACTTCATCATAATGGAATATTTTATTTGATTACATTATAATACAACCAACACATCTAATTCAAGTGAAAATTCAGCTTTTCCTTTTTCATTATATTCTTAATCAGAAATGAACCAATCTTTCAGCAATTAATACAAGGAAAAAAAGATTATTGAAACAACCTCTGCATCACTGTTGCTCCCCAGCACCAAGGTTACTCAACAAAAGCTTTACTCCTCCACACTGTGCATTCATTCATTCAGACAGACATTGGCTGCTCCATGAGCCTTTGTATGAGAGAGGCTGCCTGTTCTCTCTGTCACTGGGATGCCAACCACTCGGTTTTAACAAGATTATCCTTAGACCTGTGGAAGCAATGGAGTGCCACTGAAATGTAATTATCATGTGATGGAGTGCTTGTGATGGCTGTATTATCACTCCTCAGTCTCTTAACCCCTGTCACCAGGTGAAGTTGTATACACCTGGTCTCTGAGTTATGACTGAGGGTGGAAGCCTGTTTAAACATGTTGGAGGCTACCTGGTCATGACGAGCAGACACAACCACAGGCTCCAGGGAAGGTCCCAGCCAAGCCTCCTCAGGACTGGTGTCTGTGTACATGTGCATATGGTTTCAACATGTCCTCTTATCTACATTTACGCCACTTGGCCAGAGCAGAGAAAGAAAAGCAGGATTTCAGCTGTGCCTGTGGTTTCTCTACTCTCTGTCGCTGTTGCAGTCTTCCTGCTCTCACTCTCATTCTCTCTCTCTCCTCGACTCCACAATCTCAGAGTATCTCATGACAACTGGATTTCTCGCTTTCTGCCTGTTTCCTTTTCCACAATTGTACCGGTCTCCATGACAACCTATCTCAGCTTTGAAAAGATGGACAAAAGGTGTATAGAAAAAGAGAACTTGACAAGGACACACAAATATTCTAAATGCACACATACACACCTAGTCATGTGCTGGATGTGCACTGCCACAGCTAATACAGACACACACAGGTACACTGAGTCAGGAGTTCTGATGAGCATTCCAACACACAGGTACACTGAGTCAGGAGTTCTGATGAGCATCCCAACACACAGGTACACTGAGTCAGGAGTTCTGATGAGCATTCCAACACACAGGGCGGCAGGTAGCAGCGGCAGGTAGCCTAGTGGTTAGAGTGTTGGACTTGAAATAGAAAGGTTGCAAGATCGAATCCCCGTGCTGACAAGGTAAAAATCGGTCGTTCTGCCCCTGAACAAGGCAGTTAACCCACTGTTCCTAGGCCGTCATTGAAAATAAGAATTTGTTCTTAACTGACTAGTTAAATAAAGGTTTAAAAAAACCAGAGACTGAGTTAAGAGTTCTGATGAGCATCCCAGGACACAGACCCTCTCTGAGTCAGGGTTTCTGATGAGCATCCCAATACACAGGGACACAGACCCTCTCTGAGTCAGGGTTTCTGATGAGCATCCCAACACACAGGGACACAGACCCTCTCTGAGTCAGGGTTTGTGATGAGCATCCCAACACACAGGGACACAGACCCTCTCTGAGTCAGTGTTTCTGATGAGCATCCCAACACACAGGGACACAGACCCTCTCTGAGTCAGGGCTTGTGATGAGCATCCCAACACACAGGGACACAGACCCTCTCTGAGTCTCACTGAGTCTGGGTTTGTGATGAGCATCCCAACACACAGGGACACAGACCCTCTCTGAGTCTCACTGAGTCTGGGTTTGTGATGAGCATCCCAACACACAGGGACACAGACCCTCTCTGAGTCTCACCGAGTCAGGGTTTGAGTTTAAAACTAGACTCTCTCACATGGTAGAGAAAGACCTGTATAGTTGTGGTGTGTTATAGACATATTCACTTGGTTTCACATCAAACTAACACTGGCTGCTCTGCATCTTTCCAGTCCCCTTACTGTGTGCTTCGTTTTCTGTCCTTAGTCAATGGTGAGGGGAACACATATACTACATGTCTGCTGTGCCACAGCCTTCTGTTCCACTACATTTCTCACTACTACTTTCCGTTATGTGTCATATAATTTACTATGTTTCTCTCGCTCTGTCTCTCTCTCTCTCTCTCGCTCTCTCTCACACTCACTCGGTCACTCTCTCCCTCTCTTCCTCTTTCTTTCCCTCTCCTCCTGCCATCTCTCCGTCTGTTGTCTGTGGTCCCATGTGTTCCTGGCTTCCAGGCGGCCTATTTGTTGGCTAGACTTCAGGGGTCGTGTGACGTGGCATAGTGCCACAACAAGCCACATATGACACAACTCACTTTCATGTGGGAGCTGCATTGCTACTCAGAGAGCAGTCAGATGGACTAAACAGGCTTTTCATAACCACACCTCCTCCCTCCTCCTTACTTCCTGCTCTTTCTCCCTCTCCCACCCCTCCTTCTTCGCCCTCCTTGTTCCCCACTCCTGCCTCCTTCCTGTCTCTCCTATCTCTCCTCCCCACTCCTCCTTATATCTCCCCCTCCCATCATAATTTTCTCTCTGAACAGTAGGAACATGTCTGCCAATACCCATTCAGGGGACATGATTTTATCTGAAACAGTAACAAGACACTTAAGCATTAGGTCTGTGAGAACAGCGTGCATGTTTATTTGAAGGAGGGGAGTGGCAGTAAGTAATCAATTTGCGAAGGCACTTTGAAGAGCTTGTGCACCAAGCTGTTAAAGCAACATCAACCGTCCCAGAGTGCTCATAATGTCACTGAAAGCTAAATGACAAAAGAGTGTCAAGCATTCTTCTCAGGCCTATATATGCAGAACAGTTTTCCTTTCATGGTCACATTCTGTCTGTGGGCAGTGGACACTTTTATTTTCAAAAGAAGGCCTGTGCTTGACTGACTTGGCCTTCGAGACCAAAGAAAATACTTTTAAAAGACTGTGCGGTTTTTCACAGCTGACATACCAACCATGCAGTGCTGACTTTCAATTTGAGAGAGAGAAATGGAGAAAGAGACAGAGAGAGAGCAGGATGTCTCTGAGGGGAGGCGTGTGGATTGACAGCCTCAGCCAGTCTGGGCATTCATCCTGTGTGATGTGTGGTCAAGGCAGTGTGAAGAGAGCATCATTAAAATCAGTTTATGTATTTATTCAGGTGTCTAGGCACATTGGAGGAGCACAGTCTGGTAATGGAGTTTCTATGATAAGTACACCAGCTCACTGTCTGTGCCAGGCTGTTTGCGGCCCAGCTGCAGAGGAAGG